>NC_057803.1:266914429-268114429 GCF_018294505.1 Triticum aestivum | reverse complement strand
TTTCGAAATACTTAAGTATAGGCTGTTTTTAGAGACCGTATGTGTGGGGAAACAATAGTTAGGGTTGGTTTCAGACCCCTCCTCCAAGGGCCACGAAATTCCCCCTCTCTCCTCCATATATACAGCCCTTAGGGCATCGTTTAGACTGTGGGTTTTGTTTAGATTAAAGTTCACCATAGCTACAACTTCGCGTACGTCGTTTGTGTTCAACGACCAGACAAAGGCGTCACAAAACCCCACCTTCATCAATAAAGTTTTCCTCTTATATTCACAATATCCAGATTGCAATTTCAATTTCTTGCTTGTTCTTCATTCGCTTGTAGGAAATAGACCTTTGTGGTTAGGTTGATCGTGCTCCAGCGTGGTCGATAACCTCTCCGGAGTTGGTTTAGCGATTGCTAAGGCACGACGTCCTTGCACGTTCGTAGTCGGATCGTGAAAGTCTACTCCTCCAGAACAAAAATCACCACCTCATCGAAAGACGGGACACCTTTGCCACTATCAGTTGCTTCCAGAGAACTTGGGCATTGTGATCTTGAGTTTGCCGTAGCGGAGTTCATCATGGTGATGCTGTTGATGTCGCTCTTGGCGAAGAGGAGGGTCTTCAAGCACTCGGTCCTCTTGGTGTCGCACGTGCCATGGAGGGGGGGTCTCTGATTGCTCGATCCTATTATCAAGGAGGATGTTGAGGCGTATGTTCCTGGTTTTGAATTTCTTGTTGTTCGTCACGTCAAGCGGCTTCTTCTTGTATTTCCCACCGAAGAGCTTCCTCTTGCTCACGTACTTGACGACTGCGTTGGGCAATGGCTTGAGCGGACTCTAGGAGTGTGTCTCGAGCCGCTTGAGCTTGAGCTTCATGCCGTTGTTGTTGAAGATGTTGTGCCTCGGCATCTTGTTCGTCTTGATGTTGACGTACTCGCTCAGCCTCATTTTGGCGTTGGAGTTGCCTTTCTTGTGCTTCCTCAAAAGTATCTTGGTTTTGGCGATGCGATGTTCTTTCACTAGCTGTTGTTCTTGAGGATCGATGCCGTGAAGAGGATTGCGGTTTGCTTGCCGGTCTTGGCGTGCGGCTCGACCAAGAGTGTTAGATGTCGGAGTACTTGAGCCAAAGATGGTGTCATCGGAGTGTCGACTCGAGCGGCTCCGTCTTGAGTAGGACGACGATGTAGAAGAGCGGTTGACCAATAGGGCACGAATCTCGTCCATTCTTGCATTTCTCTCTTATTTTTGTTCATCGAGCTTGTTGTCGAAGTAGTCTCTTGTAAGTTGCTCGGACAGGCATAAGTCGGTGGCAAGATGGTCGATGCGGTCACTCATTGCTTGTTTGATGTAGAGCGAAACCCTATACGGCCGATCTTTCACGAAAGGAGCAGATCCCAACTAAGAACACGAAGAACATGGGGAAGAACGGAGAGAAATCGCCAGGGGAAACACTCAAGACCAAGTCCAATCACACATCCACTAGACAATCAAACACACAAGATCCACAAGGTACATGAACAAAAAAGGGAAAGATACAAGGTAAGGTTCGTCTCCATGAGGAGGTCTTGAATCCACGACGGGATCTTCCCGTGAGGGGTCTTGAATCCAAGGTGGATCTTCTCTGAAGAGGGGCCGTGGTCTCTCTCGTGGAGTAGATCCGTAATGGATGAGCAAAGCTCTATCTCTAAATGAGCTACTACTTTGATAACCCTAACTAGGAGGACGGGAAGGTGTATATATAGTCTAAGCCACGAAGGGGTAAGTGGGAAAGCGATACATGGGCCTTTGGCCTGACTCTGCGCACAGGCAGGCGCCAGATGTCTGGGCTAGGGGCCGTATGTCTGGGCTTTCGTGACATGCCGGATGTCTGGGGCGGTTGGCCGGATGTTCGGCCCGAGCGGGGTCGCCTTCTGTTGGCTCCTGTTGTTGATGCCGGATTTCCGAGGGAAGCCTGGATTTTCGAGAGAAGGCCGGATGTCCGGGCTGTGGCGTCACGCCGGATGTCTGGGCCCATGGGCCGGATGTCCGGCCGCTGATGCTTCGGCCGTCTGTTGGTGCAGCTGTTGGGCGGCTACATAGGCGCCAGATATCTGGCCTCTGGCCCGGATGTTCGGCAGCTGTAGCTTCAGCAGCTCCGTCTTCTTCCGTCGTCGCTTCCAGGCTCCCCTCACAGATGGTGTAGTTGTTCCTTGGCGCTTGCACTCCTCCTCGTCTTCCATGAAGCTCCGACAATACCTATGCATGCACACGGGAGAATTGTAAAGTAGTATACCATCCTCGAAGGGGTCAAGTGAGCACGTGTAAAGGAGATGATTCACCTTTGTGTATGTGAAGTAGATGTCACACGTGTCACTCGCCGAATGGACTCTTGACATGGTGATGTCCATAGGATGCTCCGCATCATCTCCCCTCCCTTGGGAAAGATCTGACCTCGGATCAAAAACCAAATCACCATGGGAAAGAGATGGCTTTGGTGTGTAGAACTAGACCTTCACCAGGTACTTGTCATCTTGAAGCTCGAAATGTGCACTCCCCAATGTTGCACCGTCTTATGATTCCCTCAAAAGGAGTAAGGACAACAAACACTTGGAAAAATAAATGTGGTTAGGATTAGTGCAAAACCAAGCATTCAAGAGGCAAGTCACCAAAATGGCATGTAAGCATATCAATCGAGCACAAGCAAAGATATCATGGGGACAAGCATGTAAATGTGAGGTAGTGATGCGAGTATTTGTGTCAAGATAATAAGCATCTACCTCAAGTTCATAGCAAGCATCCACAAAGCGCTGAATGAAAGGTCTATGGTAGGCATAAGAAGCATTCACAACACCAAATAAAATGAAGTGTCTAAACACATGGGTCAAGTGCAAGACAATCCAAGCATAATGTGCATGGGGTGTAGTGAATATCGTGTTGCACGCAACACAATGGAAAGAGCAATTGTTCAGGATGAAGGAAATCCTGTTTACCCAGGTTCGGGCCCTCTCTAAGAGGTAAAACCCTATGTCCTGCTTGATTGTATTTGATGTGTATGATATGGTTATAGAGTCGATCTACATTGAGATCAGGCAAGCTAAACCCTAGGTTGACGAGGTATTGGATGTTGCTCTAGACCTAAAGACTAAAGCCCTTTGATTTATATAGACATCAGTAGGGTTAGGGTTAGATACGATCGGTTACAATAAAGGAAAGATCATGCCTAATCTTGACTTGGAGGGCACACCACAACTCTGCAGATCTTCTATCTGGTTACAGGTCCATGATCTAGCTTGGCTCCATAGTAGCTCTTCAGACCGGCTCATCAATAATGGGTCGACGGCCCGAGGACCCCTTAATCGATGACTCCCTCAACCACTATTTACCATGACATCAAATTCACGATGACCCTCAGAGTCATCAGCTTCGTCAAGTCCCTCTCCGAGACATGTACCCCTACTCCCACGATGACCCATGAGCATCTACACCGCATCGGCTCGATCCACTCAAAAATGCACATTTCATAGGTATAACCCCGAGACGACCGCACATGGAGGAATGCTTGTGCTGTAAGAGATGCTTGTGTTTGCACCATATGCGATTGTTCATTGCACGATGCCCCACTTTTGCCATGACACCGACACATGGGACACCCGGTAACCGGAATCACTCCCCGTCGCTCTTTCATGTTTCCATCACCGCCACTTGTCCCTTGCCCAGTAGCTCAATCAAGTTACCGGAACCGAAATGTTGTCGTGGCATCATTTTCATGTTCTAAATCATTCTTCATGTCCATTTTCATAAAACTATATAAGTTGAGTATGACATCCTCATACATGTTAAGAACACTTAAATTGTTGCTTGCACTAAAATTGCACAATGACATGCTAAAATGGTTTATTTCATTTATAAATAATCGTAGCTCCTAATTTAATGAAACTTTATATGTAAATGGTGTATAAAAATGTGTAGATTAACATGGTTCACTTTATTTTGCTGTTTAACAATATTAAATTTGTGTTTTAGCCAGAATAGTACCAATTTCAAAACTTACATATGGGGATTTTCCTGAATTGTTATTTGTTGTTTCCGGCCTCATTTAAACTTGCCCATATAGGTAGATTACATATGCTTCACCACTTGCCATGTTAACCAACATTTAATCTTGTCATGTACATAAACAAGAGCAAACTAAATAATTGGATGTGGTGTTTCCTCAATATGCAACTCGTTGCATATTGAGCTACACTTAATTTGTAGTATTATTTGTTGCATTGCCATGCCATCAATCATTAAATCGGACATGCATCATACCTGGTTGTGCATCATGTCATGTTTACAATCACTACTGCAGGATGCTGCTAACGCGACACTATGATCAAAGACCCTTTGACGAAACTGTGTGCGATAAATTAATCGCAAATGGGGGTGTAAAAAATGTCAAAAAAGATGCAAAACATTTGCGATGGCGGAGACATCAAACACGGTTCAGATTTTAGTTTTGTGTGCAATGCGGGGCATACAGTTGATCCATACGAACTGTTGGCAATTAGACAGAACAACAGAAACGGGCAGCCATATCAATGTGTGTGCGATATACGGCATACAGTTTGCTCCGATGAACTATTTTCTATTAGGGAATGCAACAGAAATGGTCTGCTAGATCAAGGTGTGTGTGATATACAACTTATAGTTCACTCGAACGAACTGTTTTTGATTAGGGAACAGAACAGGAACAGTTCAACTTAACAAGATGTGTGTGATATGTGGCATACACTTCACATAGATGAACTATTTGCGATGAGCCAAAAGAACACAAACGATTCGTGTAAACAAGATGTGTGTGATACGTGGCAAACAACCCACTCGGATTTGCGATGAGAAATTATAACACACACGGTTACTACAGTTAGTTCGTGTGCAATTCTGTTTGTACAAAAAACTTTGAAAATCCAAACTAGTTGCTTGCGGTGGCTCGGAGTATCGCACACGATGCGTCTGCGAGTACTCATGTGCGGTGATTAGTAAGTTACACATATGTTTCCTTATGTTAACAAGTGTGTGATAAAATAACACGTGGCACCGCATATGGTATTCGGGTTTTGTGTGCGCTCCACTTACTCTTCCCGCGCTCTAGCGAATGCTTCCCACGCTCCACATGGGTGAATTGTAGAATCCACGCCTCATCCCTCATCGGTTTTTCCGCCACCATGTAATGGCTTACTGCATATAACCCAGGCGGCAACGCACCATCACGACACTCTGCGTAGATCTAGTCCTCACCCATCTACCATTAGTTATTCCAAGCATGTCAGGTAACGACCAAAGCTTCGACATCGACCCCTACATGTGTTACATCTTCGGAGAGGAGAATGAGCCGGATTAGGTCGGGGAGCAAGAGCTTCGTTGGCCGGTGCAAGCACGATGGCCCATCGGCAGCGATATCGGCGTGACAGTCTTTGGGCGCACGATCGACATATTGTAGAGGAAGTGTGATGAGCAGTTTGCCATCCACCGTGCAAAAGATCCAGAGCTGCTCGGAAGCATGATCGATGACCCACCCGAAGAGCCACCGTCACCAGTGCTCGTCGAGAGCCTGATGCCCCAGAAGGAATGGTCAGAGGACCTCTGCAATTCAGTTAAGACACACCCATCCTGTGGCTTCATCATTGCCAGTGGTGGCCGTGTCAACCTCATTCCCAACGATGTGGTGGCTAGGCTCGAGCGCATCCTTGGCGGAGTTGACGTCCCCGACGAAGTAGAACATCACCAATTTGGTATCTTGAGGATGCAGGTGATGGAAGGCATTTTCTACCAAGCCAGAGACATGGAAATGGAGCAGTTCCACGGAGATGCATGCATGCGATTGCACGCTGTCATGCTCTTTTGGAAGAGGCCTAGCAGCCACAAGAGCCTCCCAGCGCCAGCAGCTTCGTAGGCGTAGGCAGGTCGGGACACTTGGAATGAACGGCTGCAAGGGCGCTATGCTAATCATGGAGTCCGAGAAGACCGTCGTTAGAAGGCCGCCAGCTCAGCCTTTTAGCCTATATTTTATTATAATTGTATGCATATGTTGGTCGTGAGTGTTTTGGGCACTGCCGCATGTGCCATTTTAAATTATCCTAAATATGTAAGACAGTTATTAACCGTTGCCATTCCAAATTTTCCTCAATGGTGAGCAGAGCGTGCACATGGGTACCGGAGCAGAGCGCGCCACGGCCGCCTCAATGGCGAGTAAACACGCAGATGGATACGAGCAGAGCATGCCGCAGCCACCTCAACGACGAGCAGAGCGCGCCGTGGGCACCTCAACGTCGAGCAACCATGTGGTCAACCTTCTAGCACCCCATGGGAGGCGCTACGGCGCATCCATCAGACACGATGGTGATATCTTGACCATGTGTGATCGTGGGCAGACACGTACATGTACATCCGAGAACACGGGCCCATGTACGCCATCTGGGGGCCGTTTTGGCCTTTCGATATATGGCATACGGTTGATCCATAAGAACTATTTGCGATGAGCCAGAACAACCAAAATGGGCTTTGTAGGCCCAGAACCATCAATAAATTTTGACCTTGTTTCTCATCACATTGCAGATTACAACGCAATAAGTAATTGCAAATTTGTTCACACCGATCAAACCAATATGTGTTCACACTTAGCACCGGGCTATAAAAACTACCCACGTGAAAATTACTTCACAGTTCCTCTCCTCATCACCCACAAAACTGGTCTTTCCTGTCAAGGCGTTCCGCCATGACTGGTAGGAGGAGTTTCAGGTGGACATATAACCAAGGATCAAATACCAAGGCCACAAAAGCACTACAGAGGTCCCGCCATGCGGCAGCCATAACAGAGATGTCCCAGTGCACCGCGGAGCCCTCGAACGAGCTCTCACCAGCACGAGAGGGCTCTCACAAGCGCACTCGCCGCGTCAGCGATCGCGACAAGATGGTGTTGCTAAAGTCCTTGGCCAAAGACGACAACATTCTCGCTGGCCACATTAGCAGCAGGAGCTGGTCGATGGCTTGATGAAGTTGCTCGAGATCAGCGATGCCTATGTTGAGAAGGCGACCAGCCTCATCGAGCAACTCATGGGTGACAATGCGAAGCTCCTCAAGGCGCTCGCCGAGAAGGAGAAGGCCATGATATAGGGTGGAAACCCTCGGGCCGATCTTTCATGATTGGAGCGGATCCTACGAAGAACATGAGAGGGGAACGAGCGGAAACACAAGATAAAACACTCAAACCAACAAGATTCGGTCACACATATGCTAGATTCTCTAAACACAAAGAGATACACAATCCAAATCCAACAAAGGACGATACATAGGGGCACTAGTTCTTCTCTGTGATGAGATCTTGAGGTCTTCCTGTTAGGGGTCTTGAATCCAAGTGGATCTTCTCCGAGGAGGTGACGGTCTTTTTCGGTGGAGTAGATCCGGATGGATGAGCGAGCCTCTATCTCACATATGAGCTATCACAACACTAACCATAATGCCCCGAGACCGTTGCGCCAGGTGTCTTCCAGTTATTCACCATCATTGCCATGTCATTTGCTTGTGTGTTGCCCTTTGCCATGTCATCATGTGCATTTCATCTGCATGTTTTTCAAAACATGCATCCGTTCATTTTCTATGTGGTCTGTTTCGGGTTCCGACACTCTCACACGCACCGGTCGCACCTCCCAGATCTTGTTTCATGTATGGGAGAAAAACGTTCTCTAAATGGGCCGAGAGTTGACGAGTGGTCTTGGTATATCACTGGTAGACCGCCTGTCAAATTCCGTTCCATTTGGAGGTCGTTTGATGCCCCAACGGTTAACCGCGTTAACCGTCGGACCCTCTCTCTTTGCAGCCGAGCACCCCTTCACAACAGCCCACTAGCCCATATAAACCCCCTCCATACTCTTCGTCGTTGGATCGCGATCATGTGGGCGAAAACCGCACCTCAATTGCCCTCTCCTAGCTCCCTATGCCTATATAAACACCCCCTCCAATTTTTGGGCAAAACCCTAGCTCCGTTCCTCCTCGCACCACCGGACCTGTCCACCCCGCTGCCGGACGCATCCGCGGGCCTCCTCCACCGCCGGATGCGTCCGCCAGCCTCCTCCGCCGCCATATGGCAGCCCTTCACCGGCCGAGCCGCCCCGGCGCCCACTTCACCACGCCAGGCCCGCACGAGCCCATCCGTCTGCGCGGCTCGCCGCCCGCACACGCCGCCCTGCCGCCCTGCCGCCTCCACCTTGTCGGCGCGCCGCCGCCCTGCGCCCGCTCTAGCGCCACCCCGCTCACAAGGGCCGCTCCGCCGCCCTTGTCGCGCCCGCGCACCGCCGCCCTCACTCCGCCACCGGCCGCCGCGCCTCCTCGCCGGGCCGCCTCGCCGCCGCATCGCCTCGGCCCCGCCGCCTCCGCGCCGCCCCTCACCACCTTACTGCACCGGATCCGGCTGTGAAGGAGCCCTGTGGCCGTATCCACCCGCTGCCATCTCGCCAGAGTATCACCGGAGCTCGCCGTCGCCGGACCCACCGGAGGGTGGACGAAATCCACCGGTCCCGCAAACCAAACGTCGTCCCGCGTCTCGGATCCCTTCATCCCGCTCCTCTCCGTCCAACTTTTCGTGAGGGTATAATTTCACTAAGTCCCTGATCCATGACATTATGCCCCTTCATCATGTCATAACTTCGTGCATATTGCTCTATTTTGCGTGCATGATATGTCGAAATGTTCATCTCTGAGTGCTCTAGACGATGGTGTAATTTGCATGCATGTTACTATCCATCTTGATGCCTTAATCCTTGTTGCAAAAGTGCTAAATGATATAACCTACAGAAGATTGTTGTAACTTGCTGATTTGTCTTTTTTCATAGCATTTTGTGTGTTTATCTCTTGTGCATCATGTCAACAAGTTTTAGGAGCATCTTCATGTCATATTTACAGGTGCCATCCATGTATTTTTATATGCCCTGTGGTGACTAGCATAGGCTTGCAAAGTAGGATACTTATTGTTGCTGATTTCAGTGACTGATTTCTGCTACTAGTGAATCCATGCATAATCTAGAGATGCTCAATAAGGATGTTCAGTAGATCGTGTTATGTTCTATCGATCCATGTCCTTGTTTGCAATTATGGCCTGCTGTAGCTTGTCACTACCATGCTCTAAATTTGCTAAATAATGTTTCTGTCAGCCTGTCATTAGTAAGTTCGGTTTTGCCATATGAATAGGTAGTGTTCTAAGCATCCTATGACCATGTTCTTGCCATGAGTAGCTACACAAATATGTCATCTACCTGTTGGTAATATTCACTTGCCATGATATGCTTTTTGTTGAGTCAACCAAGCCTGCTAACATGTCTACTTGTCGTTGTTTCTTCCATGTTCAGTGTATTCCACCAAGTCTGTGAATCTATTATCATTTTCATTCTTGTCATGATGTTTTGACCATGTTCTAGTGGTTTCTAGCAGTATCTCAGTGATCATGTTTTGTATTGCTCAACCTGTACATGCTTGCCATGCCCTTTGATGCCATGAAATGTTCCTGTAGCATATACTTTTGTTGTCTCAAAGTATGCGTCATTACTCTGTTTTCAGCCTTACTCAGTTTTTCACTGAGTCTGAGAATCTGTTATTACTTGCAATCTTGTCTTGATGAAAGCCATTCATCTAGAGGTTATATGGAGATGCATTGTAATCATGTTTTCCATGTTTAACATATACTTTAATGCCATGCTTTTTATTGTTATGTTCTTGCACTATAGCATTTTTGTTTCATGCCTCCAACATGTCAACATGTTATTTCTGCTCACATGTATGCCCTGTTTTTCCTGAAGTCTTAATCTGTGTTATAAAGTTGCTTTTTGCATTGATCTCATTGGATTAATCCTGATGCCTATGAACATGAATCTTGTGGTTATTTGAAGCATTTAATCTTTATTTTGAGTGAATATCAAATTTGTGTCCATATGTTTCCTCTAGCATGTTGTTTCCTTGATTGCAAAGTGTTTACTTGCTGTTTTGGGCAGACTGTGTTTGAAACTTGTCTTGAGTGTATGTGCTGAACCGTTGCTCTGTGTTGAACATGCTCTATATGAAACTTGCTTGGTTTTTCATGTAGTTTCATCATGCCATGTTGCATCCATGTTTTGGAGTGTTTGTGATTGTGTTTTGCTTGCATTTGCATCAATGCCACGTTTAACTTGTTTTGCTCATATATTCTAGGCCGTAGCTCCGAATTAAATAAACCTTATATGTAACTTGACTAGAAAATCGCGTAGATCATCATGGTGCAATTTAACTTTCTATTTAACCACTTTAACATAATGTGTTATTCAGATCTGGACCAATTTCGAGATTTTCATATGAGGACTTACCGGAGTTGTTGTATATTGTTTCCAGCCTCATTTAAACTTGCTTTGGTGTGTTGTTCTCATATGCATCATCTCTTGCCATGAGTAGCATCATATAGCCTTGTCATTCATCATACTTGGTTGAGCATCTTGCCATGCTATGTGTTGTTTGCTTCTTTCCGGTTGTGCTTCTTCTCGATAGTTCCTGTTTCATTGCGATCGTGAGGATTCGTTTGACTAGGTGGCTTCATCTTCTTCATGGACTCGGTCTTCTTCCTAGTGGGATTTCAGGGAAGATGACCATTACCTTGGATCTCACTACTATCATTGCTATGCTAATTGTCTCGATGCTATTGCTATGTCGCGCTACCTACATCTTGTGATGCGGAGCATCCTACGAACATCACCATGTCAAGAGTCCGTTTGGCAAGTGACATGTTCGACATCCACTTCACATACACAAAGGTGAATCATCTCCTTTACACGTGTTCACTTGACCCCTTCCAGGATGGTATACTACTTGACACTCCACTCATGTGCATGCATAGGTATTGTCGGAACGCTACGGACGACGAGGAGCAGTGTGAGTGCAAGTGTACAACTACACCATCCACGAGGGTAGCGTGGAAACGAAGAGGCAAGAAGAAGAGCTGCCGAGAAAGCTCCAGTGAGCGGATGTCCGGACGACACCGAACGACCGGCCCCTCCCAGCGAGCGGACGTCCGGCCCCATTGGACGACCGACACATCTACACCCGAGCCAATTCAGTAGAAGACCGACGACAACGGACGACCGGCGACCGGACGACCGCCAGCTACCGGACGTCCGATGCCACCTCAACCGAGGCAAAGTGAGCGGAAGTCCGGCGACTACCGGACGTCCGGAAGCCCATGAGCCACCGGACGACCAGTCCCCAGCAGACGTCTAGTACCTATCTGCATATAGAGATCGGGCCCGAGGCCCATGTATCCCTCTCCCACTTACCCCTTCATGGACCAAGACTATATATACTCCTCCACCTCCTGCTAGTTAGGGTTAGCGTTGTGTTAGCTCATTTGTGAGATAGAGCTTCGCTCATCCATATCGGATCTACTCCTTGAGAGAGACCGCGGCCCCTCTTCGGAGAAGATCCACCTTGGATTCAAGAACCCTTTACCGGAAGATCCCCTTGTGGATTCAAGACCTCCTCATGGAGAAGAACCGGCTACCCTTTGTATCGTCCCTTGTCGGATTTGGATCTTGTATCTCTTTGTGTTTCGAGGATCTAGCATATGTGTGACTGTATCTTGTTGGTTTTAGTGTTTCTCTCGTGTTTCCCCTCGTGATTCCCCCTGTTTTCCCCCTCGTGTTCTTCGCGGGATCCACACCTTTCGTGAAAGATTGGCCACATAGGGTTCCACCCTACATCATCTTGGTATCATGAGCCACGTTGTTCACGATTTCAGAGCCTCCCCGTTGTGTTTTCTAGCCTAATTTTCTTGTGTTCTTCCCCAATTTCCAAAATCCCCACCAAAAATAACCCCAATTTTTTTATGATTTGTTGGTTTTGATCCATGGATTTTCTTTGTTTCAAGTGGATCTAGCATCTCCCCAAGTTTCCCCATCTTTCATCCACGAAATCTCATCAATTTTGACCCCAAAATCCCAATTTTCCACCCAAAATCGCGCCCCGGATCTCGCATCTCGCGTTGACCACAAACCACCGGACGACCGGCACTTTACGGATGTCCGGAGCCCCTGGAACGACCGGACGTCCGCAACTTACTGGGCGATCGGAACCCCCTAACCCGAGCAGAATTTACGAATTTCCGACCCGACCAGACATCCCGCGACTGGACATCCGTCCATTTATGGACGTCCGTAACGTGTAGTTTCAGACTTCAGCTGATTCTTGTTTCGGCCATAACCAATTCATCCGAACTCAGATTTTGATGTTATTTAGCTCGTTTTGAAGCTCTTGACATCCCCCTTCCCAAAAAAATACCAACAACATTATTTGACTCCATCAAATTTTGTGAATTTTGGCATCTTTGCCTAGGGCTTCCACCACATCATCCCCTACACCACCACCGACTTCCGCAACATAACCAATTTTGTTCCCCTTCGCATTAGTGGTTGTTTGAGTTCTGATTTGAGTCTCCTAAGTTGTTTCGGCTACTTAGGGTCAGTTGCTTCCTCATCAACCACCACCACCACATCTGCATAGGCTTACCCACCATACACTTCCGCCACACCAATTTAACCCAATTTGTTTGTGTTTTGAGTTGTGTCTCCTAAGGTATTTCGGCTACTTAGGGACCGTGCTTCCAACTCCGACACCGTGTATAGTCCACCACCTTACCCTCCATTTCCGCATTGCCTACTAGAAAAATCCATCATTGCATTTCCGCAATCCCATTGAGCTTGCGCAACCACCACCGCATTCCCGCTACCACCATTTGACATTTGAGACTTTGAGTTCGCGGTTTTTCCGTTTCCTAAGGTGTTTCGGCTACTTAGGGACGAGTCTCCATCATCTTGGTATCTCCATCAAGATCACCGACACTCATCATCGACACGGACGGTAACCTCCATATCATCTTGGTATCGTGGTATCCCTCCGTTGAATATTCCCTTGCCATTGCATTGATAACCCCTAACCCATTTTGCGTCACTTGCCTATCGAGACTAGTTGTCGGCAACATTACTTGTGCACATTAGTGATCTACACCATACATTGCATACATACCATATCATATTGGTATCATCATATCATCTCTTGTGCCTCAAGTTGGTTCCCACATATATACAATGCCTATCTTGGTTTGTGCATCGTGCAAAAGTGGCCATACACACACAAAAAAAGAATAAGCTTTTAAGCAAAAGAGAAAGAGCAAATAAGTTTGTAAGCAAGTCCCATAGCATCATACCACATTGCATATAAGATTGTCATATCCGATCATCTTGGATCATAACACCGGAACATCATACATAGCATACATGGGATAGAAAGTTGATACATTTTGCATATCATAGGTTGTGCACAAGTGTCGTATCCGCCTATAGAGCAATCGTGCTAGCATCTCTCTTGAGTTGTGCAACAGGAGTGTTTTCCGTGGATTCCACATTTTGTGCTGATTACTTGGTTGCATGACACCATTTATCTATTCGTGTGTGTGTATCCGTGTGCCACAAATTGCTATTGGTCTACTTGTTATACTTGCGAATTTGTGAATCTTTTTCAACATTATTGACTCTTGCTAACTTTTTGCATCAAATTTTTGTGCCACTATCCTCATCGAGCTCCACCATAAGCCTTACTTGTGTAGGTGTGAGAAATCAACAAGATCGGCACCAATTGTGCTATTTCCTTGTTACACTATTGAGTGATCATTAAACCATCTTCAACATCGGTCAAGGTACATTTGGTATAGTTCTTCTCTTTCTCCCACTCACATTTGCTGGAGTCTTGTGATGGATAGGCAAGGCATTTCATCTTCGGTCTACAACAACAACGACGAGTTTGATGCCACGGACAACTTCAATGACGGTAGGATGCAAGCTCAAATGGAGGAGATCAAAGACTCATCAAGTCCTACAAGCGATCTTCCTCATCTTCGAGAAGACGCTCAAGAACACATGTCTCCGAGCTACCATCTCTGGCAAAATCACATCGGCATCGACACCATCACCAACAAGGACGTGAAGGTCAAGAGCTCAACACCAACAACCGCTCAACGACTTCACCATCTCCCTTGGCATCTTCGCCAAGCGACTTCAAGGCATATTCGCCTATGGACATACGGCATCTTCGCCCACAAGCACTTCAAGAGAAGCTCCCCAAGCTCAAGTCTACGACTTCCACGAGCTACTACGAGCTCAACACCGACCATGAGATTCCTTTCTATGGGACTCTAGAACCCGAGGAGTATCTCAAGTGGGAGCGTTTGATGGACGACTACCTCAAGCTACATCAAGTTCCACGACTATGAGTCCACATGGTGGCTTCACACACCTTCGGAGACCTATGACATGAGTGGGCCCAAGACGAAGAGAGATATGCGGCGAGAGTTCGTGCCTCCAACCTACACGGAACAACTTCTATGCCAATTGGAGAACACCACCCAAGGTTCCAAGTCCATCGACGAGTACTTCAAGGAGATGAAGATTGCCTTGCGACGAGCCGGCATGGACGAACCCATTCCGATGAAGTTCCACTTCATGATGGGATTGCACAACGACATGTCCAAGACTCTCTTCCTCAAGAACTACAAGTCCCTCGACGACTACTACATTGGTGCTCTCAAGGCGGAACAAGAACTCATGAAGGCCAAGGCTTCTCCACCCCAAGCACAATTCTCGAAGACCAAGCTCCAAGAAGGCGAGCATGAGGATAGTACCACCAAGATGTCCAATCCCGACGAGCTCCAAGACGATGCTCCCAAGTTCGACTTAATCGCCATCCCTCTTTGTGGCATTGATGGTGCCGAGTCTACTTCGACTCTTTTTCAATATGGTGTGGCGACGACTACGATTATGGAGCCAATCAAGGAACATGCTTTGGAGGCATGCGACAGGGTGATGAGCACGTAGGATGCTTCCATCTTAGGAGGCGAGAGTGATGACGTGCCATCTTCGACCTTCATCCACGGCGACGACAACGCGATGGTTGAGCATGGGATTTTCCCTTCGACCACGGCGACATATGATGACTTGAGTGACTTTAGCCACCATATTGAGAGCGAGAGTGACTTCACCACTAGCCCCATATATGATGTGTGACCACAATTCCCATGTGAGGAGAGCCACAACCCCCACCACTTGAGTTAGATGAGTGACTCCACCATCGTGAGATTGAGAGCACCTACATTGAGGGAGTGAGTGAACCACCACATAGAGAGAGTGAGATAGTTGATAGGTCATGTGAGGCCACTTTCAACACTAACAACTTGACCTCTACCTCTATTGTGTCTTCTCATTTGGTGCTAGGTCCCATATATGATGACGCACCGATTCGCGACAACTATGTACTCCCTTTGGACAAGACGATGTCCATGGTGGAATATGATGCACCCCCACATGGTTCCATCAAGATGAAGATGACCACCATTTGGTCTTTGCCACCTCACCTACACCACATGAGTGGAATGACAATGGTAATATAGGTGACGGTGATGCTCTAGTCCCACTAGTGGACATTCTTGACATCGATTGCTTGCATGATGTTGATCAACCTATTTCCATGCTTCATGCTAGTGTGACTTCACCATGCGATGATTTACCCATTTATGATGTGCATGAGGATTTCCATGTGGAGTCTATTAGTTGTGATGCCATGTTACATAGGATTTCTTGTGCTAATTCTCTCGGTCACATCATGGTTGCCAATCTGCTTGACTTGAAATATGCTATGCATGAGATCAATCATATGTCATATTTGCAATCTCTTCATAGTGACTATGCATATGCTATTAAAATAAACCCAATTTGCACATATGGCATAGATGACAAGCCCGTGGCTATTGGCATTTGTTTTTCTTGTGATGATATTGATATGCTCCCTTTGCATCATTTATCTCATATGCCATGCCATGAACACCTAGCTTCGGATATGCATTGTTTTGGATGTTGTCCATTTTCTCCATATGATGTTTCCGATATTGCTCATGAGGAGACCCCCATAGTTTCCTCATACATTTTAGGAGATTTTGATTCATCCCATTCATTGCATGATCCCCATACTTGTGTGCACAATATGCTCCCCATGAATAAAATGCTATTGTTGTGCCTTATACTTATATGCTCAATTTGCATCCCCATCGTGTTATACACAATAACTATTCTTTCATGATGGATGACATGTTCTTATACCATGTGTCAAATTTCTTTGAGCGATGCTTATCTTGTGCTAACTCTCACGTGCACATACACATCAAGATGGATGATGTGTACATTTACCACACACACAATTTCTTTCGTTTGTGTCTCTTTTGTGTAGGTACCCATGAATTCTTGTCAACCTCGCAATCACATGAGTTGACAAAACGAGCTCTAGAGAGCAACGATGACTTGGGATCCCATGGATTATCTTTCCCACCGCTCTCTTGATGCAAAGACTTCGCGCATTTCTTCTACATGGCCCAAACATGGCTATGGGTTATTGTCCATTATATATCATATGCCCATCTTGCCATGTTCACTTTGCATGACATGCTCATTCCTATACCTTTGCCATGCATTTGTGACCCATGCTTTGCATTACACATGATGATTGATTCTACTACTTGTATGTGTATTTGCAAGCTTGGTGGAGATATTGCTTGCTATTGCCATGTTTGCTTTGTACCCCATGCCTATGATGATACTTTCATCATGCTTTGTGTTCGCGCTTGCGATATGTCATGTACATTGCCTATGACTATTTTTTGCTCACATGACATGATTGCCATAATTTCCTCTAGTATGTTGCATCTTCGCACTACTAGCTTGCACGACTTGATTCCTATGATTGCTTACCTTGTTGCATCACCGATGATTCATACTTTCTCATTTCATGCGGTTGATGACAACCATCTACATGCTTTGCACATGATTGTTATTGCTTGTCGTCATATATCTCCATATGTTGCCTCTCTCATGCTAGATGATTTTCCATGTATTGAGCGCAACCATGATTTTAGTCTTGCTAATGAGATTGCCCCCATAGCATTCTCGCATATATTTGGAGATTTTGACATATTTTTTGTGAAGCATGCTTCTCTTCCTTCTTTGCACCATATACCTCATGCTATGAATATTGCCATTGTTGCATCATATTGTTCATGCACTTGTGCTTCTAATGGTTATGTGTAAGAGAAGAGAACCATCATGATGGATGATGTGTTTATCTACCATGCGCATACGTTCTTTACTTTGTTGTGTGCATGTGTAGGATACTTGGACCTTGTGTCAACTTCCATGTCACGTGAGTTGACAATCCGAGCTCTTGAGAGCGAACCACCTTCTACCATGACAATTCTACATCGCACTTGCTTGTACTTCGGCATTGTGAGGATGCACAAGGACATCCTTTCAAGTGTTTTTTGTCCTTACTGCTTTTGAAGGAATCACAAGACGGTGCGACATTGGAGAGTGCCCATTTCGAGCTTCAAGATGACAAGAACATGGTGAACATCCACTTCTACATGGCAAAGCCATCTCTTTCCCATGGTGATTTGGTTTTTGATCCGAGGTCGGATCTTTCCCAAGGGATGGGAGATGATGCGGAGCATCCTACGGACATCACCATGTCAATAGTCTGTTTGTCACGTGACACGTTCGACATCCACTTCACATACACAAAGGTGAATCATCTCCTTTACGCATGTTCACTTGACCCCTTCGAGGATGGTATAATACTTGACACTCCACCCATGTGCATCCATAGGTATTGTCGGAACTCTACGGATGACAAGGAGGAGTGCGAGCGCAAGTGTACAACTACACCATACGCGAGGGAAGCATGGAAACGAAGATGCAAGAAGAAGAGCTGCCGAAGAAGCTCCAGCAAGCGGACGTCCGGACGACACCAGACGACCGGGCGACCGACACATCTACACCCGAGCCAATTCAGCAGAAGACCGATGACACCAGACGACCGGCGACCGGACGACCGCCAGCTACCGGACGTCCGGTGCCACCTCAACCGAGCCAAAGTGAGCAGAAGTCCGGCGACTACCGGACGTCCGGAAGCCCATGAGCCACCGGACGACCAGTCCCCAGCGGACGTCCGGTACCTGTCTGCGTACAGAGATCGGGCCCGAGGCCCATGTATCCCTCTCCCACTTACCCATTCATGGACCTAGACTATATATACTCCTCCACCTCCTCCTATATAGGGTTAGTGTTGTATTAGCTCATTTGTGAGATAGAGCTTGGCTCATCCATATCGGATCTACTCCTTGAGAGAGACCGCGGCCCTCTTTGGAGAAGATCCACCTTGTATTCAACACCCCTTTACGGGAAGATCCCTTATGGATTCAAGACGTCCTCACGGAGAAGAACCGGCTACCCTTTGTATCGTCCCTTGTTGGATTTGGATCGTGTATCTCTTCGTGTTTCGAGGATCTAGCATATGTGTGGGCGTATCTTGTTGGTTTTAGTGTTTCTCTCATGTGTCCCCTCGTGATTCCCCCTATTTTCTCCCTCATGTTCTTCGCGGGATCCGCTCCTTTCGTGGAAGATCGGCCACATAGGGTTCCACCCTACATCAACTTGTTTATCAAGCCTCCCAAACTACCATGATGGCCTCTACCCTTTTCCACCATCCTAGAAAACCATTGATTGGCTATGTTACCGCTTTGCTCAGCCCCTCTTATAGCGTTGCGAGTTGCAGGTGCAGTGCAGGTTGTTCCATGTTGGGACATGGTTATTTTGGGATATCACAATATCTCTTATTTAATTAATGCTTCTATACACTTGGTAAAGGGTGGAAGGCTCGGCCTTTTGCCTGGTGTTTTGTTCCACTTTTGCCGCCCTAGTTTCCATCATAGCGATGTTATGTTCCTTGATTTTGCGACCCTAACATGGTGAGAGTTTATGGGCCCCTCTTAATAGTTCACTTTGGATAAAACTCTTCCAGCAAGGCCCAACATTGGTTTTAGCATTTGCCAACATAATAATACTGAATTAATTAACTCATAGGGCGTCATGAACCTGAGGATTCTTTATTCCACATAAACAGGGGGCCAGTGCTGATGGTGTTGGTCCCAAACAGAGCCACTTGCGGTGCCACCCCTTCACCTGGGTTTTCGGTTGCCGTACGTACGGCTCATTCAAACATGGCCTAAGACGAGTTACGCGCGGCTACTATCAGGGTGTCGGCTCGCCCGGAGGTCTTGCTGGATTAGTTTTACCATTGTCGAAATGTCTTGTGCACCGGGATCCCGAGTCTGATCGGATGTCCCGTGATGGAGGATTGTCTCCGTAGATCGTGAGCTTGTCATGGGCTATGTTGGGACACCCCTGCAGGGTTTAAACTTTCTCAATAGGCAGATACGACGCTTGTGTACAACCTATAAGATGCAAAATGGATAAACTTTCTATCCCAAGTATGCTATGTATGTATGGTTCCCGGTGTTTCTCACAGGATGATCGAAGATGATCAAGTATGATACCATATGTTATATTGTAATGCACTATGATACTATGCTGTGGCTCTTTCTTACAAGCTTGTTTATTTTCCCTTTTCTATGCTTAAAAGCTTTTTTTGATATGGCCACTTTTGCACAATGCACAAACCAAGATAGCAATTGTGTATATGCGGGAACAAACTTGAGGCACACGAGATGATATGATACCAAGATGATACTGATATGGTATGGTATGTATGCAATGGGAGGTGTAGATCAATGATTGCTAATGTGCACAAGTAACGTTGCCAGCAATACACAAATGGCTAGTCTCGATAGGCAAGTGACGCAAAATGGGCTAGGGGTTATCAATGCAATTGCAAAGGGGATATACAATGGTGTTGTCGACGTTACCATCCTTGGCGATGCTGAGAGGCGGTGTTGCCGATGTCGACCCGTTCCTAGTTAGCCGAAACACCCTAGGAAACGGAAAAACCACAACTCCAAATCTCAAGGACAAAAGTGAAATGGTGGTAGCGGAAAGCAGTGGTAGTTTTGCACTTGGCAATGCGAATGCGGGATGATGGGTTATGCGAGTCGAAGTTGCAGTTGTCGTCCCTAAGTAGCCGAAACACCTTAGGAGACAAAAGCCACAACTCAAAAAAGCTCAAACAAAATTGGGTTAAGTTGTGGTGGTGGAAGTTTATGGTGGGTAAGCCTATGCGAAAGTCGTGGTGGTGGTTGATGAGGAAGCAACGGTCCCTAAGTAGCCGAAACACCTTAGGAGACTCAAATCAATACTCAAGCAACCACTAATGCTATATGGATCACAATGGGTATCGGACGTCTTTAAATAGACGGATGTCCGGTCGACGGACGTCTGGTCGGGCTCGCAAATCCGCATATTTCGTTCTCTTGGCAGGTTCCTGTCGTCCGGTGGATGACGGACGTCCAGTGCTTCATGGGGGTCCAGACGTTCGTAAAACCGCCGGTCGTCTGGTGGGTTGGTGTCAACGTGAAATTTCAGATCCGGGACGCGATTTTGGGCGGAATTTGTGGATTTTGGGGCCAAAATTGATGAGATTTCATGGATGGAAAGTGGGGAAACTTGGGGAAATGCTAGATCCACTCGAAACCAAGCAAATCCATGCATCAAATCCAACAAAACTTCATCAAACCAACAAATCACAAAAAAATTTGGGGCTAGTTTTGGTGGGGATTTTCGAAATTTTGGATGAAATCAAACTAAACAAGGCTAGAGAACGGTGGGAGGGACTCCAAATACGTGATCAATGTGGCTCATGATACCATATGACACGGGGCTAACCCGGCGTAGAGACCGATCTTTCACGATTGGAGTGGATTCACTCAAGGAACACGAAGAACACGAGGAAGAATGGAGAGAAATCGGAAGGGGAAACACTCAAGAACAAGTCCAATCACACATCGATTAGACAATCAAACACACAAGATCCACAAGGTACATGAACAACAAAAGGAAAGATACAAGGTAAAGTTCATCTCCAAGAGGATGTCTTGATGATATCCTAGACGGATCTTCCCGTGAGGGGTCTGGACGATAATATCCCGCAGGATCTTCTCACATGGAGGTCTTGAACTCCATGGGAGTGGTGGTCTCTCTCTCAAGATTAGAGGTAGGTAGGAGCAAAGCTCACATACAAATGAGCTATCAGTTTGCTAGCCCTAGAAAGGAGGTGGAGGTGGTCTATTTATAGTCTTAGCCACGAAGGGATAAGTGGGAGAGGGGTACAAGGCCAAAGGCCCGCGGCTGCGCACATGCAGGTACCGGACGACCGGTGGGGGTCGGGCGTCTGGTCACTCAGGACGGTCCGGATGTCCAGTGCGTGTCGGATGTCCGTTGATTCTTCTCAGGTGTAGTGGCAATAGTCGGCCAGTCGGCGCCGGTCGTCCGGGCGCTGGGACTCGTAGGACGTCCGGTATTCGTCGGACGTCCGGCCGCTGTAGCACTCGTCGCCTGGAGTTCTTCTAGCCGTCTGGGCTGCATCAGGTACCGGATGTCCGGTGGCATTCGGACGTCCGGTGGCTATAGCTTGTAGCAGCTCTACTCCTTCCGTCTTCTCTTCCATGCTTCCCTTGTGGATGGTGTAGGTGTTCTTTGGCGCTTGCACTCCTCCTCGTCATCCGTGAGGTTCTGGCAATACCTATGCATTGTTGGGTAACGCAGTAATTTCAAAGCATTTCCTACGCACAAGCAAGATCTACCATGGTGATGCATAGCAATGAGAGGGGAAGAGTGTTGTCCACATACCCTCGTAGATCGTAAGCGGAAGCGTTATGACAACGCGGTTGATGTAGTCGAACGTCTTCATGATCCGACCGATCATAGCACCGAAGGTACGACACCTCCGCGATCTGCACATGTTCAGCTCGACGATGTCGGAAGAACTCTAGATCCAGCTGAGTGTCGAGGTAGAGCTTTGTCAACACAATGACATTATGACGGTGATGATGATGCTAATGGAACAGGGCTTCGCCTAAGCACCGCTATGATATAACCGAGGTGGATTATGGTGTAGGGGGGCACATCACACGGCTAAGGGATCAATGATCAACTTGTGTGCCTACGGGGTGCCCCCTCCCCCCGTATATAAAGGAGTGGAGGAGGGGGAGAGGGCGGGCCTCATAGGTGCGCCAAAGGGGGGAGTCATACTCCTGGCGGGCCTCATAGTTGGAGTAGGAGAGGCAAGGAAGGGGGAGAACGAGAGAAGGAAAGGGGGGCCGGGCCCCCTCCCAATTTGGATTGGGCTTGGGGCGGGGCGCCCCCACCTTGGCCGCCACCTCCTACTTTCCACTGTGGCCCATTAAGGCCCATTGACACCCCGGAGGGTTCCGGTAACCTCCCGGTACTCTGGGAAATGCCTGAACTCATCCGGAACCATTCCGATGCCAAACATAGGCTTCCAATATATCGCTCTTTACGTGTCGACCATTTCGAGACTCCGCGTCATGTCCGTGATCATATCTGGTTCTCCGAACTAACTTCGGTACATCAAAACACATAAACTCATAATACCGATTGTCACCGAACGTTAAGCGTGTGGACCCTATGGGTTCGAGAACTATGTAGACATGACCGAGACTCATCTCCGGCCAATAACCAATAGCGGAACCTGGATGCTCATATTGGTTCCTACATATTCTACGAAGATCTTCATCGGTCAAACTGCACAACAACATACATTGTTCCCTTTGTCATCGGTATATTACTTGCCCGAGATTCGATCGTCGGTATCATCATACCTAGTTCAATCTCGTTATCGGCAAGTCTCTTTACTCGTTCCTTAATGGTACATCCCATAACTAACTCATTAGTTACATTGCTTCCAAGGCTTATAGTGATGTACATTACCGAGAGGGCCCAGAGATACCTCTCCGATACTCGGAGTGGCAAATCCTAAGCTTGATCTATGCGAACTCAACAAACACCACCGGAGACACCTATAGAGCATCTTTATAGTAACCCAGTTACATTGTGACATTTGATAGCACACAAGTGTTCCTCAGGTATTCGGGAGTTGCATGATCTCATAGTCATAGTGACATGTATAATTTATGGATAAAGCAATAGCAGTAAACAAAACGATAATCGTGCTAAGCTAACGGATGGGTCAAGTCAATCACATAATTCTCTAATGATGTGATCCCGTTTATCAAATGACAACTCTTTGTCTATGGATAGGAAACTTAACCATCTTTGATCAACGAGCTAGTCATGTAGAGGCATACTAGCAACACTCTGTTTGTCTATGTATTCACACATGCACTAAGTTTCTGGTTAATACAATTCTAGCATGAATAATAAACATTTATCATGTTATAAGGAAATATAGATAACAACTTTTATTATTGCCTCTAGGGCAATTTTCCTTCAGTCTCCCACTTGCACTAGAGTTAATAATCTAGTTCACATCGTCATGTGATTTAACACCATTAGTTCACATCTTTATGTGATTAGTTCATATCTCCATGTGACTAACACCCAAAGGGTTTACTAGAGTCAATAATCTAGTTCACATCGCTATGTGATCAACACCCAAAGAGTGATCATGTTTTTCTTGTGAGAGAAATTTAGTCAACGAGTCTGCCATAGTCAGAGCCGTATGTATTTTGCAAATTTTCTATGTCTACAACGCTTTGCATGGAGCTTGTCTAGCTAATTTCTCCCACTTACAATATGTATCTAGATCGAGACTTAGAGTCATCCAGATCGGTGTCAAAGCTTGCAGCGATGTAACTCTTTATGACGAACTCTTTGTCACCTCCATAACCGAGAAACATTTCCGTATTCCACTAAGGATATTTTTGACCGCTGTCTAGTGATCCACTCGTGGATCACTATTGTACCCTCTTGCCAAACTTATGGTGAGGTACACAATAGGTCTGGTACACAACATAGCATAGTTTATAGAACCTATGACTGAGGCATATGGAATGACTTTTCATTCTCTTTCTATTTTCTGCTGTGGTCTGGTTTTGGGTCTTTACTCAACTTCACACCTTGCAACACAGGCAAGAACTCCTTCTTTGACTGTTCTTTTGAACTACTTCAAACTATTATCAAGGTATGTACTCATTTGTTGGGGATATTACTACTGGACGTAAACCGGCCAGGAGAGGCCGGGTTATCCCCATGATGATTACTTTATTTGAAGCCCATGAAGACAAAGATGGTGGCGCTTCATGAAGGACCAAGGCCCAAAGGCAGGTTAAGGCCTATAGATATAAACCGACATTGATATATAACTTGTATTGTAAGATAGGAGTAGAGACCTACATCTGTAAACCGACGGGCGCCGACCTATGTATATAAAGGGGCAGCCTGGCGGCGGTTTAGGGACAACAGACAACAACTCGAGAGCCAGGCAAAGCGGATTCGCTCCCTGGTCATCAAAACCCTAGCAATTCCATCACAACTGGAGTAGGCCTTTACCTTCAACGCAAGGGGCCGAACCAGTATAAACTCTTGCGTCCTTTGTCCGCTTTAAACCCGTTTAAGCTAACCCGTAGTGATGGCTCCATGACTAAGTCCTTTCACAAGGACATCTGCCGTGACAAAACCACGACAATTGGCGCCCACCGTGGGGCTATTGCACGATGGTTTCGAGTTCTTGAATGACAGCTTCGAAGGACTCAAGGGATACGCTGTGAGCCGGATGACTAAAAGTCGTCATGACAAGCTCTAAATCAACGATGCAGGATGGAGCCCCGAGGCCGGCTCAATTGAGTATGGGTACCGGGTCCCCTTTGGTAGAATTCACGTCTTCATCAGCAAGATCGACGAGCCGGGCCCTGAGCCAGACATCTGCACCGACATCATCAAGACGGCTGAGCATGCAAGATCTGCCTAAGTTCAGCCTGCTGTAAAACGTGCCTTCCTAGGTGTCATCCATGGAGCAGAATATGAGGATAGATCGGCATCTGGTGGCGAAACCGTTGTCTACTCTGATGACGAGTCTTCAACCGGAGAGACTAAGTCACTGTATCAGCTGCAGGATGGCCGGATTAGTGGTGGTTCCGATGGCGACAGTATTCCGGACCCCCTAGATCCGCCGAGTCAGGTCGCGGTCTTCATGGCCGGTACGCAATCAGCCCAACATTCTTCTACCGCCACAGCGATACTTTCCGGTTCAGCAGTAGCAACACCAGCAGGAGCAGGGGGCTCTACGCCGCCTCTGACTCAGGTTTTGTCTGATTTTTTCGACGCTTTGGCAACATTGCTGGCAGCAGAGGTGGACACGACAAACCGGGATCAGCACAACGCAAAGATTGCAAAGGTTAAGGATCAGATAACTCAAGCTAAAGTGGACCTGGCGGCAGAGAACACCAGGATGGCTACAGAGTGGGCCGAGTTAGAAGCTCAGAGTGCGTCAGATGATGTCATGACAAGAAGATATCGGTCGCACCTCCCGCTGGTTTTTGAGGCAAGAAATCTCTTTAACATGGCAGGAGCAGGCACCAGCAACCAACCAGTGGTAAATCGGGCATAGGCACCTGGGACCAGGGCACCGGTTCTGCCGCGTGCGATAGATCTGCTGCCTCAGCCTCGTCAGCACGATGTCCCATCACGACATGTCTCAACACCTCTGGGTCATTACTCTAACCCGTTGGATAACATCGTTGCCGCCGCTTCATGATTGGCAGCTCTCCCGATTGATGGCGAGTCCCCAGTAGCAGTTGAAACATGACGGGCTAGGGAGCTCCTTCAGATGGCCTTGACGACCGGAGCTACAACAGGCATATCGATGAACCGGGTGTATCAAGTAGTGCGCGGAATCGTAATCTGCCCCGTGGGCATAACCCAATGGGTGGCGGTGGCAATGCTCAGGGTGTAGTGGATCGCGCTAGGGCACGTCGGGAAGCCGAGTTAGCGGCATAGCACGAAGCTCTAGTTCATCAACTCACTCTGGTTTGTCAGTTCACTCCGGTTCATCCAACAACGTCTGTGGAACCAGGGGTTACCTCCAGTTCTTTGCGAGTACCATGTCTTGTCCTCGCATTGCGCAATGTACGGCTACCCAAGGATTTCAAAGGCTCATGCAAGGTGCCGAATTATACTGCTGATTTATCCCCCGAGTCATGGGTGGAAAGCTATGAGATGGCAATGGAGATGCTGGATGTGGACGAGGCGGCGTGTGCCAAATACTTTACCATAATGTTTGAGGGAACAACTCGCACATGGTTGAAAAACCTGCCGGCCAACTCCGTTGGGTCATGGGCCGAGTTAAGAGCCCGGTTCATCCAGAATTTCAAGGATACGTGCAAGCAGCCCATGTCAATCGTGGATTTAGATGCCTGTGTCCAGGAGGAAGGAGAATCAACAACCCATTAGGTGCGCCGGGTTTTGGATATTTTGCATTCATCAGACCGCATCAATGCTGAAACAGCCGTTTTAACATTGGAAGGCAATTACCAGTTTGCGCCTTTGAAGCTGAAGTTGGGACGGCTCAAACGCCATTGTAATGACATGGGAACACTTATGGCGGCTCAAGTAAAGTATGCCGACTCTGATAGTACCAAGGACCCCGAGTCTAATGATGACAAGACATGGAAGGGAAAGAAGAGTGGTAGCACCAAAGGGCAGCAGCATAACCCGGCAGGTCATGGTAACAACGGTAAACGAAAGGCGGATAATAGTTTGGACTTTGTGGCTAACACCAACACCCAAGATAATGGTCAGCGGTGTAAGGGTAAACCACCCCAGCGCGGTGGAGGGTCTGGCCCTAATCTGGAGTGCCTGTTAAATCAGCCTTGCCCAAAGCATGGACCAAAGGAGAGGCTAGCTACGCATATTTGGAAGGATTGCTTCATTATGCAGGAGTTCAAAAATTCTAATCTCTTTCAATACGACAACGGACCGCCCGGCGGTTCAGGAGGCGGTTTCCATGGGCCGGGTTATGGAGGTGGCAGCTCCGGTTCAGGATTCCAAGGCAACCAAACTGGACATGGCAATTAGAGCAGCAGGGCAACCAAGGAGGTTACAACCATCAGGGGAATCAACAATAGCAGCAATCGGGTTACCAGAGCAATCCAAAGCAGTTGAATAGTGGGCAGTACCATGTCTTCACCACTAGCTTATGTAAGCGCGATCAGAAGCTTCATAAAAGGGCCGTGAACTCTGTTGAACTGGCGGTACCTCATTATCTGTGCTGGTCTGAATAGCCCATCTTGTGGAGTCGAGAGGATCATCCGCCCCAGGTTGACAATCCGGGTAATCTGGCCTTGGTGGTGTCACCTCAGGTTGGGGGTATAAGTTTACCAAGGTGCTTATGGATGGAGGAAGTAGTATCAATATCCTTTACTACGAAACCTTTCGTCGCATGGGGTTGACAGATAAGAATCTTAAACCGTAGAACACCGTGTTTCATGGTATGGTGCCTGGTAAATCGGCATACCCAGTTGGCAAGATAGCTCTGGAAGTTGCTTTTGGAGATGATCATGATTCAAGATCAGAGGTATTGACTTTTGAACTGGTGAAAATCAAGAGTCCATATCATGCCCTGTTCGGACGGCCGGCTTATGCTAAGTTCATGGCAAGGCCCTGTTATGTTTATCTGCAGCTTAAGATGCCGGGTTATAAGGGGACCATCACAGTGCATGGGAGCCGGAAGATTTCTTTGGAATGTGAAGAAGGTGATGCGGCTTATGCTGAGTCAGTTTGTGCCACAGAGGAGCTAAATTTTTATAAAGACAATGTTGATCCGGCAGATATGATTTCTCTGAAAAAGCCAACTACCGAGCATGATCTGGCGCTGAAATTTAAATCGGCTGAGGAGACTAAGCTAGTTGACTTTGTTCCTGGCGATTTATCCAAGCAGTTCATCATCAGTGCTAACCTGGATCCGAAATAGGAAAGCGCGCTCATCGAGTTCATCCATGAGAACCGAGACATCTTTCCATGGAAGCCTTCTGACATGCCAGGTGTACTGAGGGAACTCGCTGAGCACACCCTTAATATAGATCCTAAGTTTAAACCGGTCAAGCAGTTTCTCCGCCACTTCAATGAGGAGAGGCGTAAAGCTATTGGTGAGGAGGTAGCCCGGCTTTTGGCAGTAGGGTTTATTGTGGAGGTCTTTCACCCTGAGTGGCTAGCTAATCCGGTGTTGGAACTTAAGAAAAACGACACTTGGCCTATGTGTGTGGATTACACAGACTTAAACAGGGCCTGTCCAGCTGACCCCTTTGCTCTCCCTCGTATCGATCGAATTATTGATGCTACGGCAGGTTGTGACCATTTGTGTTTTCTGGATGCTTATTCTGGTTATCATCAGATCAAAATGGCAGTTAAGGACCAGGAGAAGACAACTTTCATAACTCCCTTTGGAGCCTTGTGCTATGCATCTATGCCTTTTGGGCTCAAGAGTGCCCAAGCGACTTATCGCGCTGCGTCCAGAATTGCCTGCATAAACAGATTGGGTGCACTGTTCATGCATATGTAGATGATATTGTGGTGAAGTCCAGTAAGGAGGAAACATTGATAGGTGACTTGAAGGAAACTTTTGATAACCTCCGGGTTTATAAGATGATGCTTAATCCGGCCAAATGTGTCTTTGGTGTATCGGTAGGCAAGCTTTTGGGTTTTGTGGTGTCTAATAGGGGCATTGAAGCTAATCCGGAGAAGATCACAGCTATCACATCTCTGGCTAAACCGACGTGTATCAACAATGTTCAGGGTTTGGCGGGCTAGATTGTAGCCTTAAGCCGGTTTATCAGTCGCCTTGGAGAGAAGGCTATCCCTTTGTATCAGGTGCTAAAGAAGATGGATCACTTCATCTCAAGTGATGCTGCTGATAAAGCGCTTGAGGATTTGAAGAGACAGTTAGCCAAGCCACCTATCCTTGCGGCTCCGGTCAATAAAGAGCCGTTATTACTATATGTGGCTGCTAATGCCCGGGCTGTTAGTGTGGCTATTATTGTGGAGAGCAAGGAGGCTGGAAAAGAGTATCCGGTTCAATGGCCGGTTTATTATATCAGCGAGGTGCTTATTGAGTCCAAACAAAGATACCCACATTGGCAGAAGCTGGTGTATGGGGTTTTCATGGCAAGCTGGAAGCTCAAGCATTATTTTCATGGTCATCCTATCACAGTGGTCAGTTCAGCCCCCTTGGGAGATATCATGCAAAACAGAGAAGCAACTGGCAGGATTGCTAAATTGGCTATTGAGCTTGGACCTCACGGGTTAAAGTATATGCCTCGCACAACAATCAAATCGCAAGCACTTGTGGACTTCATTAATGATTGGACAGAGTTGCAAGCACCGGAGGAAAAGCCAGACAACACTTATTGGACTATTCATTTTGATGGGTCTAGACAATTGGAGGGCTCGGGGGCTGGAGTCATATTAACTTCCCCATGAGTTGATAAGTTTTGTTATGTTCTTCGTTTAATGTTCCCTTGTACTAACAATGCAGCTAAGTATGAGGCCTTGCTCCATGGTCTTCGGGTGGCTAAGGACATGAATTTAAGTCGGGTTAAGTACTTTGGTGACTCATACCAGGTGGCTCAACAGGTATCTGACACTTGGGATTCCAAGGATCCACTCATGGCGGCATATATATGAGAGGTGGATACAGTGGCTGGTCATTTCAAGGGTTATCGGGTTGACCATATAGACCGGCAAAAAGAATGAAGCGGCCGATGCTTTAAGTCGCTTAGGCTCTCAACGTAAACCGGTGCCACCCGATACCTTTCTAGATGTGCTTCATAATCCGTCAGTCAAGATACCTACGGAGTAGGATTTGGCTGTGCCTGACCCAGAGGCTCAATTGGTGGCGGCTCTTCATGTTATTCTGTATTGTATGGTCCCATACCTGGCATACATGAACCAAGGTAAGTTACCAGACAATGAAACCTTGGCCCGGTAGATAATCCAGCCATCCAAGTCTATGACCATTGTTAATGGGGAGCTACATCATTGCAGCATGACAAGAGCGTTTCAGCATTGTGTGTCTCCTCAAGAAGGTTGTGAGATTTTGCATGAGATCCACGAAGGAGATTGTGGTCACCACGCCGGTCCAAAATCCTTGGTAGCTAAGGCCTTTCGTCACGGCTTCTATTGGTTGACGGATCATGCTGATGCTGAGGATTTGTTAAAGAGGTGTGACGGTTGTCAGAAGTTTGCACGCCGCGCTCATGTTCCGGCTCAAGAATTAAGAATGATTCCAATCACTTGGCCCTTTGCAACTTGGGGGCTAGATATGGTTGGACCTTTTAAGAGGTCCAAGGACAAGAAGACCCACCTGCTAGTGGTAGTTGATAAGTTTACCAAGTGGGTAGAGGCAGAGCCAGTTAGCAATTGTGATGCGGCCATGGCGGTTCAATTCATCAAAAAGGTGATCTTCCGGTTTGGTTTTCCACACAACATTATAACTGATAATGGTACTAATCTGTCCAAGGGTGCTATGGAAGAATTTTGTCAACGTGAGCACATCCGGCTTGACGTGTCATCAATGGCGGACCCCCAATCTAATGGTCAAGCAGAAAGGGCCAATCAAGAAATTTTGAGAGGTATCAAACCCTGGCTTATGGTTTCTTTAAAGCGGACGCCGGGTTGTTGGGTGGAAGAGTTACCTTCCGTTTTATGGAGTATCAACACCACACTGAACAGATCTACTGGTACACGCCTTTCTTCATGGTTTACAGAGCAGAGGCAGTTCTCCCTGGTGACATCCATCATGACTCGCCCCGTGTGGCGGCTTATGTTGAAGCTAATAATGAGAAAGCACGTCAGGACTCACTGGACCTGTTAGATGAGGAGCGTGATCTTGCGGCAGCACATTCGGCGATTTATCAACAAGATCTGCGACATTATCACAGCTGCCGGGTTAATACCAAAACTTTTCAAGAAGGGGATCTGGTGCTCCGGCTCATCCAGGATCAGACTGATATGCACAAGCTATCCCCACCTTGGGAAGGGCCTTTTGTGGTCAGCAAAAATTTGCACAATGGATCATACTACCTTATCGATGTTCGAGAACACAAAGACTCATGTAAATCGGAGGAGGAGACCCAGCGGCCGTGGAATATAGCTCATCTTCGGCCTTACTATACTTGAGCCATAGGCTCTTTTTATGTACATAATCATGACAATGTATATATTATGATCAATATAATAAACCGGAGCCTCAGCTAAAGTGAGGTCTCTTTTGTTTTTACATCATGTGTGTTTACATGGAGGCTTCTGTTCGTAAAGTAGAGTTCTGCTGATCCAGCTTATAAAGCCCCACATATAAAAGGAAATCGCTAGGGGGCTTGGTCGTATCCGAACCTTAGCTACACCTCTTGATCGGCTTAAAGCCAAAGGGAAATCACTAGGGGGCATGGCTGTGTTCGCACCATAGCTACACCTCTTGATAGGCTTAAGGCCAAAAGGAAATTATGTGGGGCCAAAGAGTGTGTTGCACCAGCACAACTCAAGCATAGGCACCCACCGAGCACAGCTCAAATATTGCTTGGGGGCTCTTTGCTTCTCAAAGAACAAAGAGTCTGCACCCTCGCAATAGGCTATCAAGCCAGGCTTGGAAGCCAGGTGTATTCACCTAAAACCCCGGGTTATCCTGCCTCTTTAAGTAAGCCACTCCGTCTAGGTAAACCTGGTATGACCCATCAAACATTTGACAAGTCAATCTCATAGACCCTGAACTTGTCAAAGTTAAAACGATGATTGGTTAAAGATTGAGGTCCATCTTAAACCGCTTTGAAAAATGGTTTAACTCAATGGCCTGGCAGCCCATGAAAAGCCTCGATTTAGGGCCTGGCAGCCCATGAAAAGCCTTGCATATTCTTCTTGTGTTTTCTGCAAAGTTTTTTCTCTTTTGATAAGATTCATAAATATTTTCTGATAAACCGGCGTTTATTACAACCCGGCGTGGCTTACAATGCTAAGTTGTCAGTACATGATCAGCTATAATCCGGTGTTTATTGCTCTAGTCTGGTTTTGACTACAAGTCACTGGTATTATATGGATAAAACCGGTTTTTATCATAACCCGGAACAGTTTTATCGTAAACCGGCAAACCTGGAAGGAGTCATCGATACTCCAGATTGGCGTTATCACCCTTTTATAACAACCATTGGTTAAACAACGAGGTAACAAGTATTATCTACTTTATATCTAGTTGTTTTTAATATAACAGCATTGGCTCTACACCCAGGCTATATATTTGGGCATCATGACCCGTCTAGTGGTAAACCGCCAGGACACTTTCAATCTTTTGTATGCAGGAACAAGTTAAAATATAGCCACTGCGGATTATGCATATAAAAGCATGGCGAGTTATCAGTAACAAGCAAAATAAGTATGCTCGATGGCATAACAGACAAGTGTTTGAACTAGCCTATTACAAGGCGCTTTAATGCCCACACAGAATAGTTCTTCCAGTAAAGAGTGGCAGGCTGCGACAGGCTAAACTGGCCTCTAGTTTAGGATTCATCTCCAGGACGACTTGAAGATTGAGGGTCATCTTGAGCCGGTGCATCCTCCTCCTCCGTTCGCAGTGGCTGGAAATCAATGGTTGCCCAATCAATTCCAGTTAAGGCTTGGAACACGGCTTCTTCACTTATAAGGTTGGAAGGTTCAATGTTAGGGGCATAAGTGTGCTTACGAATTGGCGGAACAAGATCTTCTACATCATGTGTTGGCGCATAATATCTTTTCTGATCGGCATCATAAACCGGCTCATAATGAGACAAATCCGTTTCTTCCGCCAATTTGCTCACTATGGGTCGAATTTCCCTTGTCAGTCTTCGGAGATCATCATTGTTAAATTCTGAACTGTCTTCCTTCAAACCGGGATAGCCTTTGCAAATATCTGACGGTTCAAGATCAGGAATCCATGCCTTGGCCCGGATTAGCGCAGTCAGCGCGCCTGACCTTGCAGATGATTTTTTAAGTTCATCCAACCGGGCAGGCAACATTGACAGCTTCTCAATAGTTTCTTTTATTAACGTTGGAGGAGGCTTGTTATGAGCAGCAGTGCAAATAGCCTATTGGGCTCCAGAATATAACTGCTCCATCAAGGTATAGGCAGCCTTCAGTTTCATCCGCATGTCAGAGCCCAGATGGGTAATGCGGGTCCCTGTGACATTGCAAGCATTAGTAAACCGGTAATTGATGAGATAAAATGAATTGAAGAACATCAGATGAGGATACTTACCAAATATAGCAGAGGTCATAGCATTTATTTGCCGCTTTAAACTGGTCAGTTCTTTGACAACCGGTTTAAGGGTTGCTTCTGCGTCTTCGGCTCACTTTGCTAAAGCGGCTTTCTCTGTGTCCCAATCCGCCCGTTCCTTTTTAAAGGTATCCTTCAGCTTCTCCATGGCTGCTAAGACATTGGTCAGTTCCTCCTTGGCTTTAGAAGCCTCTGCTTGCTAAGATTTAATGTTCTCTTGAAGATCAGCGGTTTCGACGTCCTTTTCGCTCAACTCAGCCTATAAAGGAAAGAAATATCATCAGTGGGCTGTATATATTTGAAGTACCAAGCACATAACAAGTTATGCACTTTGCACTTGGGGGCTAATGCCTATTCGCTTCATTATAGAAAATTGTTTCAAGTCCCAAGTGTAATGCAAGCATTATTCTTGGCACTTGGGGGCTAATGTACATCTGCTCAAAATAACAGTGGTTAAAGTCCCGGTTCACCTTGGAAAGATAAACCGACCCTTGGGGACTACACAGGAGAAAGTTACAGGATTACAATGCTGGAAGTACCGGTTCATTTTTAAAGGATCAACCGACCCTTGGAGGATAAGTATGCAGAGTTGAGAAATTACCAAGTCCCGTTTTTTCGATTGCCATCATAAATCGGCCCTTGGGGGCTACTAGAGTTGGTACTTACAATTGGACTTAAGAGAGAAAAGGTTAGGCAATTACCTCATAACGCTCCTTCATCAGGTTCACTAAACCGGCTTCGTAGTCACGGTTTGTGTACAGGCGGTTTAAAAAACCAGAATGGAATTCCTGGTCATTGAGGTGGGCATAGCTTGATAAATCGATGCTCCATTTGCCTTTTTCCGTGGCAGAACGTTCCTCCTTGGCACTATGTTTTGCTAATGCAACAAGATGGCCAGGGGAGGTGTGGCCAACGCCAGTAATGATAACATCATCTTCCTTGTTACTAGCAGCCTTAACTAGAGTTGGCGGAATATCAGTAGCCTTAACCGGACTAGACGATCCATCATCAGTACGGACTGGACTCGCTGGTTTATCAGCCTGAACTGCTGTATCAACTTCTACTTGTTCAGTAAAGACATGATCTGGGGGTGGCAGGTCATCAAGCATGGTGTCAGCATTTGCTCTCTCCGGTTCTGGAATTGTCTCGATTCAACAAACACATGGTCGTCACACGGTTTATCTACACGACCCTTCTTGCTGGGTCTGGCCCTGGGTCTGAAAGAGAAAGATATATATATATATATATATATATATATATATATATCAATATAGCGTATAAGTATAAAGCGACAAAAAGAGAAAGCTTAAGGCATTTACCCAGGGATGGTCTTGAGGGGCGGAAGCTGTGTGGCAGTTGACTCGCTGGATGATGAAGGTGGAGTTCCATGATAATTTGAATCGGATGGATTAAGAGGCTGTCGGAAATAACCCGCCTTGGGGTAAGAAGTATTGGAAGTATTTGAGACCTTAGATCGGCGCTTCCGAACCGGCGTATTTGGTAGACCAGTTGAAGTGGCTACTTGGCCGATATGTCGGGTTGTGCGGCTAGCTTCGTGTTGCTGCTTCTTCAAAAGAAAGTTTGGGTCCAAGTGAGCTAGGGGCTAAGAAAGTCCTACTTTTTGGACCGCTTGACGGATTTTTTGTGTTGGCGGAGGGTCTGAACTGGAGGAAAGGATAATTACCTCTGCGTCGTCAGCTTGGCTTCCCTCAGTGTCATCCTAATAAATATCATTGTCAATGAGCTGTATGAAAAATGAGCCATTAGAATCAAGTTCTACCTCTACGCCCCGTTCATCAGGGTCGTCATCAAGATCTAAGCCGATGGGTTCAGTTGCCTTCCTCTTGGCAGGTCTCTTGACAACCTTCATCTTATGTCGAGGGGCCTTAACCGTTTTCTCCTGTGGTTTATTTTTTCAGAACGAGTCATCACCCTATTTAAAAGATGGGCAGAGGGTATTAAAAGTTGCATAGTTAAGAATATCAGATATAAAGCGGAAGCAAGACAACTCTTACAGCGGGCGGTTTGTTCCGTGTGTAAAAGGGGCTTAACCCGGTCTTACTACAGACAGCTTCCGGTTCATTCAACATTTTCTTGACAGACTCAGTAACTTCATCATCTGTTAGCTGAATGTCAATATGATGTTGAGTGTCTTTTGAGTCACCAGTATACTCGCACATTAAACCGGAGCGGTGACTTAATGGCTGGATACTCCAGGATATCCAGCAACGAACAAAGTCCACACTTGTCAAACCATTGGCCATGAAAGCTCTAAGCTTGGCGAGTTGTGGTGCATACGAGGCCCGTTCCTTGGCAATTAGTCGTTGCGGAAGTGGATGTGTGTTGGTAAGCCGGTGAGCACGGTGACCTGGCAGAGGGTTCTCATCTTCAGGGGAAGTATCCTTAAAATAGAACCAAGTCTAGTTCCAATCCTTAGGGTGACCGTGAAGTTTGGCGTGAGGGAAGCTTACATCTTTCCTTTTCTGAATGGAGACACCACCAAGTTTAGTATTGGGCCTGTCTACGAATTTAGTACGACAGTTTAAATGGAAGAAATCCCAGAACAACTCGACAGTCGGTTCTTCTTGTAGACAGGCTTCACAAAACACCTGAAAGTTGCAAATATTGGACACAGAGTTGGGTCCAATATCTTGAGGGCGGATATGAAATCTAGCAAGTACAGCACGGAAAAACGTGGATCCAGGCGGTTTAAAACCACGCCCCATGTGATCAGCAAACACTACTACTTCACCATCTCTGGGGGTAGGAGGGTTTTCTGGACCGGGACTCGCCACTGGATTTCACTCCGCTTCGATAAAGTGACAATTTTGACACATCCATCCAGTTGCTCCTCAGTAACCCGGGAAGGGACCCAATTACATGCATAGAATTGTTTGGCCATTGCAAGTGAAGAGCTGGAAAAGATTACTGCCGGTTTACGGTTCATGATTGACAAAGCATAAAGTGCAACTGGTTAAGAAAAAAGGAATTCAAGCATATAAAATTGTTAAACCGGAGGCTGATGCAGTTATAAATGGTAAAGCGACGAGCGGTTTACAAGGGGACTAATGGCATATGACAGATTATTTTCTACAAGGATAAACCGCCTACGCAGATAAGGAAGGTACATATCTGAGGCAAAAAATGACTAAGTGAGGAAAAACAGGTTTCGCAAGATCACATTGGCATTTTAGATCTACCAAAAGTCAGGAAAAGAAAAGGATTTAGACCTAAAAAAGTTGGTCCTGGAGCAGTTCACAAAGGTCCAGATCAAGTTTTTATACGTATAAGGCTTGGTTTGATAGCCGAGATAAGGACTACTATAGCTATCGCACGGAACGCGTCAAGCTTGAGGTCTGATGTCTATGGATTGACGAAGAATAAGAGAAGAACGCTATGAACCCATATGAACCCTAAGTGGATCTATAGAGGAAAGAGGGAAAGACTTGCTGCAGTTGTTGAAGCAACAGAGGTGCGCCGCGTTTCTCTGGTGTGATCAGGTTGATGCAGCAGCCGACGGTGAGGCAAAGGCGAAGCTCGACGATGGCGGCGGCACTTGGGTGCAGAGGCATCGCGAGGAGGAAGAAGAGACGAAGCGGCAACGGGAGGAAAAGGAAAGGGATCCTCAGCCCTATTTATAAGGGCAAAGAGATAAGCGATGGGCGCGGGAATCGAGGAGCCCAAAAAATGGATATATAACGAGGTTGTCGCCTCGATTGTTGGATGCTCATTAATAAAGGTTATCTTCGGCTTTAATGAACAAGTGACACCACGGCGGTTTACTACAAATCTGGAGGATGACGTCACGGCGGTTTACTACAAATCTGGAGGATGACGTCACGACGGTTTACAAGATGTATGCGAAGGTGCAATGGGAGGAATTTTTCTAAGTGTTGAAGATTGACATGAACAAGTTCAAATCAATTTGGGGCCTAATGTTTGGGATATTACTACTGGACATAAACCGGCCAGGAGAGTCCGGGTTATCCACATGATGATTACTTTATTTGAAGCTCATGAAGACAAAGATGGTGGTGCTTCATGAAGGCCCAAGGCCCAAAGGCGGGTTAAGGCATGTAGGCATAAACCGACATTGATATATAACTTGTATTGTAAGATAGGAGTAGAGACCGAGCCAGATAAGTTTATGATCCAGCCTCGGGACTCTATAACTGACGGGCGTCGACCTATGTATATAAAGGGGCGACCCGACGGTGGTTTAGGGACAACAGGCAACAACTCGAGAGCCAGGCAAAGATGATTCGCTCCCTGGTCATCCAAATCCTAGCAATTCCATCACAACTGGAGTAGGCCTTTACCTTCATCGTAAGGGGCCGAACCAGTATAAACTCTTGTGTCCTTTGTCCGCTTTAAACCCCTTTAAGCTAACCTGTAGCGATGGCTCCATGACTAAGTCCTTTCACAAGGACATCTGCCGTGACAAAACCATGACATCATTGAAAATATATCAAGCGTCTTGATCTATCTCTATAGATCTTTGAAAAACTCCTTTCAAACACCCTTTATGATTTCCAAAAAATTCTACATTATTTCCGACCAACAATATGGCATTCACATATACTTATCAGAAATGTTGTAGTGCTCCCACTCACTTTCTTGTAAATACAGGCTTCACCGCAAGTCTGTATAAAACCATATGCTTTGATCGCTTTATCAAAGCATATATTCCAACTCCGACATGCTTGCACCAGTCCATAGATGGATCGCTTGAGCTTGCTCACTTTGTTAGCACCATTAGGATCGACAAAACCATCTGGTTGCAACATATACAACTCTTCTTTAAGAAATCCATTAAGGAATGCAGTTTTGATATCGATTTTCCAGATTTCATAAAATGTGGTAACTGCTAACATGATTCAGACAGACTTTTAAGCATCGATACGAGTAAGAAAATCTGATTATAGTCAACACCTTGAACTTGTCGAAAACATTTTGCGACAGTTCGAGCTTTGTAGATAGTAACACTACTATCAGCGTCTGTCTTCCTCTTGAAGATCCATTTATTCTCAATGGCCTGCCGATCATCGGGCAGATCAACCAAAGTCCACACTTTGTTCTCATACATGGATCCCATCTCAGATTTCATGGTCTCAAGCCATTTTACCGAATCTGGGCTCATCATCGCTTCCTCATAGTCCGTAGTTTCATCATGGTCAAGTAACATGACTCTAGAACAGTATTACTGTACCACTCTGGTGCGGATCTTACTCTGGTTGACCTACGAGGTTCGGTAGTAACTTGATCAGAAGTTTCATGATCATCATCATTAGCTTCCTCACTTACTAGTGTAGGAATCACTGGAACTGATTTCAGTGATGAACTACTTTCCAAGAAGGGAGCAGGTACAATTACCTCATCAAGTTCTACTTTCCTCCCACTCACTTCTTTCGAGAGAAACTCCTTCTCTAGAAAGGATCCATTCTTAGCAAGGAATATCTTGCCTTCAGATCTGTGCTAGAAGGTGTACCCAACAGTCTCCTTGGGTATCCTATGAAGATACATTTCTCCGATTTGGGTTTGAGCTTATCAGGTTGAATCTTTTTCACCTAAGCATCGCATCCCCAAACTTTAAGAAACAACAACTTGGGTTTCTTGCCAAACCACAGTTCATAAGGTGACGTCTCAACGGATTTAGATGGTGCCCTATTTAACGTGAATGTAGCTGTCTCTAAAGCATAACCCCAAAATGATAGCGGTAAATCGGTAAGAGACATCATAGATCGCACCATATCTAGTAAAGTACGATTACGATGTTAGGACACACCATTACGCTGTGGTGTTCCGGGTGGCGTGAGTTGCGAAACTATTCCCCATTGTTTCAAATGAAGACCAAACTCGTAACTCAAATATTCTCCTCCATGATCGGATCGTAGAAACTTTATTTTCTTGTTACGATGATTTTCCACTTCACTCTGAAATTCTTTGAACTTTTCAAATGTTTCATACTTATGTTTCAATAAGTAGATATACCCACATCTGCTCAAATCATCTATGAAGGTGAGAAAATAACGATATCCGCGGCGAGCCTCAATGTTCATTGGTCCACACACATCAGTATGTACGATTTCCAATGACTCTGTTGCTCGCTCCATTGTTCCGGAGAACGGAGTTTTAGTCATGTTTCTCATTAGGCATGGTTCGCAAGGACCAAGTGATTCATAATCAAGTGATTCCAGAAGTCCATCAGAATGGAGTTTCTTCATGCACTTTACACCAATATGACCCAAACGGCAGTGCCACAAATAAGTTATACTATCATTATCAACTCTGCATCATTTGGTTTTAATAATATGAACATGTGTATCACTACTATCAAGATTTAGTAAAAATAGACCACTCATCAAGGGTGCATGACCATAAAAGATATTAGTCATATAAATAGAACAACCATTATTCTTTGATTTAAATGAATAACCATCTCGCATTAAACAAGATCTATAATTTTCATGCTCAACGCTGGCACCAAATAACAATTTTTTAGGTCTAAAACTAATCCTGAAGGTAGATGTAGAGGTAGCATGCTGACGGCGATCACATCGACTTTGCAACCATTTCCCACATGCATCGTCACCTCATCCTTAGCCAATCTTCGCTTAATCCGTAGCTCCTGTTTCGAGTTGCAAATGCTAGCAACTGAACCAGTATCAAATACCCAGGCACTACTATGAGCATTAGTAAGGTACACATCAATAACATGTATATCAAATATACCTTTCACTTTGCCATCCATCTTCTCCGCTAAATACTTGGGGCAGTTCCGCTTCTAGTGACCAGTCCCTTTGCAGTGGAAGCACTCAGTTTCAGGCTTAGGTCCAGACTTGGGTTTCTTCACTTAAGCAGCAACTGGCTTGCTGTTCTTCTTGAAGTTCCCCTTCTTCCCTTTACCCTTTTTCTTGAAACTAGTGGTCTTGTTGACCATCAACACTTGATGCTCCTTCTTGATTTCTACCTCCGCAGCCTTTAGCATTGCGACGAGCTCGGGAATAGTCTTATCCATCCCTTGCATATTATAGTTCATGATAGAGGCGAAGGTGTCCCGATGCTTCGATGAGATGGTGGCTATCATTTTCTATGGGAGTCGACCTTGATGATCTGACTACGAACGTGCAAGATGTCGCGCCTTAGCAATCGCTAAACCAACTTCCGAGGGGTTATTTACCACGCTGGAGCACGATCAACCTGACCACGAGGGTCTGTTTCCTGCGAGCAAACGAAGAACAAGCAAGAAACTGAGATTGCAATCTGGATATTGCGAATTTAAGATGAAAGCTTTATTGATCAAGGTGGGGTTCTGTGACTCCTTGGTCCGGTCGTTGAACACAAACGAAGTACGCGAAGTTGCAGCTATGTTGAACTTTTAATCTAAACAAAACCCAAAGTCTAAATGATGCCCTAAGGGCTGTATACATGGAGGAGAGAGGGGGGAATTTCGTGGCCCTTGGAGGAGGGGTCCGAAACCAACCCTAACTCTTGTTTCCCCACACATACGGACTCTAAAAACAACCTATAATCAAGTATTACGAAATTACATGGGCCTGGCCCAAAAATAAGGTGACGCGGCTCCTAGAATAGCCTCTGGACAAAATTAATGAAGTGGCATCTTGTATATTTCGTCCATGGCTTCATGCACTCATTATGGTGGCTTCAAAGTCCTGGAATCATCACTTATAACTCTGTTCTTATTCCCCTTGCGCATGCCATCATCTCCATGCTTGAACTTGCTCCAAGGTTCATCTTTCTTTTCCAAGCTAGGCCCCTCATTTGTAAGCAAAACAAATGTATCCAATTAAGGCAGCATCATATTCTCATGAACATTAGAATCGTTACCAAGAAACGAAAGTACCTGATAATTCAATTGGCGTGCACGAGTTCTAGTAATTGGTCCAGTATGTATAACAGCAGGGGCTGTGGGTGTAACAATGGTATTTATGTCCTCATCATCCTCCCCTTATTGCAATGAAGTCGTCCTCGACGAAAGCTCATCTTCCACACCGAAATAAGGCTTCAAATCTGCAATGTTAAAAGTGGGACTAACCCCAAAATATGCAGGCAGCTCAAGTTTATATGCATTATCATTTATTTTTTCTAACACCTTAAAAGGACCATCAACACGTGGCATTAGCTTTGATTTGTGCAAATTAGGAAATCTATCCTTACGCTAATGTAACCAAACAAGATCTCTAGGTGCAAACACAACATGTTTTCTACCCTTATCTCCAGCAAGTTTATATTTAGCATTCATACGCTCAATGTTTTCCTTAGTTAACTCATGCATTTTTAAAATCAATTCAGCACGTTCTTTAGCATCAAAATTAACCTTCTCCGAAGATGGAAGAGGCAACAAATCAATAGGTGCACGAGGTAGGAAACCATACACAATTTCAAAAGGGCACATCTTAGTAGTAGAATGCGATGAACGATTATAAGAAAATTCAATATGAGGCAAGCATTCTTCCCACATTTTATTGTTATTCTTCAAAACAGCCCTAAGCATAGTAGACAATGTCCTATTGACTAGTTCAGTTTGTCCATCAGTTTGGGGGTGACAAGTAGTACTAAAAAGTAGTTTAGTACCCAACTTAGCCCATAAACATCTCCAAAAGTGGCTCAGAATTTAGTATCATGATCTGAAACAACAGTATTCGGCACACCATGCAAGCGAATAATTTCACGAAAGAACAAATCAGAAACATTAACAGCATCATCGGTTTTATGACATGGTATAAAGTGTGCCATTTTTGAGAACCTATCCAAGAAAACAAATATGCTATCCCTCCCCTACTTTGTTCGAGGTAAACCTAAAACAATGTCCATAGATATACCCTCCCAAGGAATACTAGGTATAGGCAAAGGCATATATAAACCATAAGGATTGAGTCGTGACTTAGCTTTTTGACATGTAGTGCAGCGAGCAACAAAACGCTCAACATGCCGTCTCATCTTTGGCCAAATGAAATGTGTAGCAAGTATGCCCTCCGTCTTCTTCACGCCAAAGTGTCCCATTAATCCTCCTCCATGTGCCTCCTGCAACAACAAAAGACGAACGAAGCTAGTTGGAATGCATAGCTTGTTAGCACGAAACACAAATCCATCGTTAAGAACGAACTTGTTCCAAGTTCTCCTTCCTTACAATTCTGCAATACATCTTTAAATTCAGCATCATGCACATATTGATCTTTGATGGTCTCGAAACCAAATATTTTAAAATCAAGTTGTGAAAGCATAGTATAATGACGAGACAGTGCATCAGCAATAACATTTTCTTTACCCTTCTTGTGTTTAATGACATAAGGTAAAGTCTCAATGAATTCTACCCATTTAGCATGTCTACGGTCTAGTTTTGCTTGACTTTTAATGTGTTTCAAAGTTTCATGATCAGAATGTATAACAAATTCCTTGGGCCATAAATAATGTTGCCATGTTTCTAAGGTCCGAACAAGAGCATATAATTCTTTATCATAAGTAGTATAGTTCAGACTAGGCCCACTCAATTTTTCAGAAAAGTATGCAGCAGGTTTGCCATTTTGTAATAACACACCTCCTAATCCAATTCCACTAGCATCACATTCAAGCTCAAAAGTCTTATTAAAATTAGGAAGTTGGAGTAAAGGAGCATGTGTCAACTTATCTTTCAATACCGTGAAGGATTCTTCCTGTGGGGTATCCCAAACAAAAGGCACATCCTTCTTTGTAAGCTCGTTGAGAGGTGCAACAATGGTGCTGAAATCTCTCACAAAACGCCTATAGAAACCAGCGAGGCCAAGGAAACTCCTCACTCATGTGACAGTTTTGGGCTGCGGCCAACTCTCAATAGCTTCAATCTTGGCTTTATCAACTTCAATTCCCTGTGGAGTAACAACATAGCCAAGAAAAGATGCTCAGTCGATGCAAAAGGTGCACTTCCCAAGGTTACCAAACAAACGTGCATCACGTAGAGCAATAAAAACAGCACATAAATGTTCCAAATGTTCCTCCAAAGAATTGCTATAAATCAACATGTCATCAAAGTAAACTACCACAAATCGTCCAATGAAAACACGTAAAACTTCGTTCATTAATCTCATGAAGTACTAGGTTCATTAGTTAACCAAAAAGGCATGACTAACCACACATATAATCCAAACTTAGTTTTAAATGTTGTTTTCCATTCATCTCCCAATTTCATACGAATTTGATGGTATCCACTACACAAATCAACTTTGGAGAATATTATAGAGCCACTGAATTCATCAAGCATGTCATCTAGCCTAGGAATAGGATGACGATAACGAATAGTAATATTATTAATGCATCTACAATGAACACACATACGTGATGTACTATCCTTTTTTGCCACTAAAATGATAGAAACGGCACAAAGACTAAGGGATTCACGTATATAACCTTTGTCGAGCAGTTCTTGTACTTGACGCATAATCTCCTTCGTCTCCTCTGGATTGGTATGGTATGGTGCACGGTTGGGCAATGATGCACCGGTAATTAAGTCAATTTGATGCTCAATCCCTCGAATAGGTGGTAATCCCGATGGCACAACTTGTGGAAAGACGTCAACGAACTCCTGCAAAATGTTAGTGACAGTAGGAGGCAAAGAGGAAGGCACGTACTCGAATGAAAATAATGCCTCTTTGCACACAAAAGCATAGCAAACAAAATTGCTAAAATCTAGATCAGCAATATCAGATTTGGTGGCAAGTAAACATGCACTTTTCAATTTAATTTCAGAAGCAACACTAGATGGTTTATTATTAGGCTTCATTTGTTGCTCAAATTCTTTTGCCAAAATCTGATTTTCACTCTTATTTTTCTCATGTTTTGCTTTATTAGCTCTATTAATATCATCTTTCAAAATGGAATCAGGAGTCATAGGAAGCAAAGTAATATTTTTATCCTTATGAACAAGAGTATACTGATTGTTTCTACCATGGTGTACATAATTTTTATCAAATTGCCATGGTCTACCAAGTAATAAGGAACATTCTTGCATAGGTACCACATCACAATCAACATAATCAGCATATGTAGAGATACTAAAATGCACACGAACAGTACGTGTTACCTTAACCTCGCCGCTGCTGTTGAACCATTGGATGTAGTAAGGATGTGGATGTGGTCTTGTGGTGAGAGATAGGTTCTCCACCATCTCCATGCTAGCCAAGTTATTGTAGCTCCCTCCATCTATGATGACGCGAACATAACATTCCTTCACAACTCCCTTTGTATGGAACAAATTATGCCTCTGATTTTTCTCAGCTTGTGTAACCTGCACACTCAAAACACGTTGAGCAACTAAACATTCATACCTGTCAGCATCTTGAGCAGCCATGTATTGCGTCTCATGATCAGAATCATCTCCACCGTGTTCTTCATGTGTAATAAGAGCCAAAGTCTCCTCATCATAGTCACTAGCGGACTCATACCCACCATCCTCAGTAGCAATCATCACACGCTGAGATTTGCATTCTCTAGCAAAATGTCCTCTTCCCTTACAACAATGACAAATAATATCACTGGTGTGCCCTGTTGATGCCATGGAAGAAGAAGAGCTCTGCGCAGTCTCGGCAGGTGTGCTCTTGGCAGATAGTGGTGGTTGTGCCTGCTTTCTTGTATCACAGCTGGAGGTGGCACTTGATGGAGGTCCTGGAGTAGTGGAAGTAGAGGATGCACGTGGTGTCCATGATGAAGATTGACCTGCAGAAAAGTTAGTTCGTGCCAATGCCTGTCGATCCTGCACTTCACGTTCAGCTTTACAAGCAAGATGGAATAAACCGAGTGATATTAGTATACTTGTTATACTCTAGAATGGTCGGAATCTCTATTTAATCCACCCATAAAACGTGCAAGCATAGCTTCATTCTCCTCAACAATACCACATCTAATCATGCCAATTTGTAATTCCTGATAATATTCTTCTACATAATTTTTTCCTTGTCTTAACCGCTGTAATTTTTGAAGTAATTCACATTGATAATATGGTGGAACCCAATGAGTATGCATAGCAGTTTTCAAAGCCCGGGTAGTTGGAATAGGATATAATCCACAATGTACAGACCACCAAACACATGCGAAGCTAGTGAAAGCACAAACAACAGCAGGAACACGTCTCTCCTCAGGATATTGTAAACACGTAAAACGTTGTTTAGTTTCTAACTCCCAAGTAAGATATATATCAGGAACATATCTACCCTCAAATGGTGGAATATACAATTTCAGTTTAGGAAGATGGTCATGATCTCGTACCTCATATGGTGGTGCAGCCCTACCATTGCGATGATATACCTAAGGACGACCTGCTGGTGATGGTGCTGGTGGTTGCACGTAGTTCTGATTTTGATCAACCTCATCCTCGTAATGGTCCTCCACCTCTGCAGTAGCAGCAGGAGCTACAGAAGCATCAACGGCGGCACCAGAATTTTGCCCAGTGTCAATGGGAACACGCTGTGCTCGTCCCACTTGATTTGGAAAGCGACGTTGTTGTTGTAGAGGTGCATTAGGTGCAGCCAGTGATGGTGGTGGAAGACGTGCGAGCAATTCATTAAACTTGTTATCGAGCTTTGTTTCAAACGTCTTCTTCATGCCATCTATCTTCTCCATGGCCTCTTCAAATCTATTTAGCACATCTTCCACCTGTCCACTCATTTGCTGAAACTTATCATGTAACTCTTTGCTTGTCATATTCTACCAGTCAGTCTCGTCGGCTTGTGATCCTTCCATGGTTAGTAGCAATGGAAACACACAAGAATATGATCCTACAGACTACTAGGAAGTGGTGGTGATGGTGTGGTGGACAATCACAAATCCATCAAGCGAATCTCAAATTCTTACCAGTTCTTACCAAGTAGCAGGTGGTGATCAGCAACCGTTGTAGTCAAAAACTCTCAAAGCTTGGATAGAGCGATTACCAGGGAGAGCCAAACGCATGACGTAGATGTATGTGGAGCTGGGAAGGCTTATAATATGGTAGCAAAAAGGGTCAGCAATAATCAATTCAGAGATGCAAAGTTGAACAAACGCTCAACGACGGTACTATGCTGGTCCTAGGCTAGACCGTGCTAGAGAGGCGAGCCTAGAACACTAAAAAATCACGGCGCTGCACGTAAACAAGGGAGGAGCACACTCTGAATTTTTTTCTATTTTTTGCACCTTTTTCCTCTTTTTTTGCTCCGCAACAATTTTTTTCGAAAAAGAGCACAAAAATGGTCTGAAAACTGCCTAGCCAGAATTTTCCAGACTTAATTTTTTTTGAGTTTGGAACTATTTTTCTTCTACGGGTAGCACGGAATCTCAGGAGTCCTACTCTTTCACGACTCGAAGTATCACGTGATCTGGAACCGAAGACAAAGCAACAATGAATGGACTCGAACTGGTGGCGGAGATGAAACTGGTGGAAACTCGGACTAGTGGCAGAGATGAATCTGGTGGAACTCAGACTGGTGGCATATATATGTTGCAGGTGGACTCGGATTGGTGTGATGGCGACTGATATTTGTTGGCATATATGGACTTGGATTGGCGGTGAATATGTGGTGGTGGTATATGGTAGCGGTGATGAAGTTGGTGCGGTGGTGGTATATGGCAGCATCGATGATGATGATGCGGTGGTGATATATGGCAGCGGCGACGTGACAACCTGTGAACAGAACTCGGAACTCTAAAGGACAAGACGCTAAGACCAGCAACTTGACACGACGATGCAACCGCAAATTCAACAAAGCAAATACAGAAAAGATTATGCAAAGGCTCAGATTGGTTCAGATAGGATGAACTAACCCTATTTTTTTGGCTTTTTGTGGACTATAGGTATGAAGAACAGACTCGATCTAAACTATGAAAAGCTGTAAAATCTCACCGAGCGACCTGGAAATCTGATACCACCTAATAGAGGCGAAGGTGTCCCGATGAATCGATGAGATGGTGGCTATCGTTTTCTATGGGAGTCGACCTTGATGATCCGACTACGAACGTGTGAGACGTCGCGCCTTAGCAATCGCTAAACCAACTTCCAAGGGGTTATTGACCACGCTGGAGCATGATCAACCTAACCGCGAGGGTCTATTTCCTACGAGCAAACGAAGAAGAAGTAAGAAACTGAGGTTGCAATCCGGATATTGCAAATATAAGATAAAAGCTTTATTGATCAAGCTGGGGTTCTGTGACGCCTTTGTCTGGTCATTCAACACAAATGAAGTACACGAAGTTGCAGCTATGCCTAAATTTTAATCTAAACAAAACCCAAAGTCTAAACGATGCCCTTGGAGGAGGGGTCCGAAACCAACCGTTACTCTTGTTTCCCCACATATACGGACTCTAAAAACATCCTATAATCAAGTATTTCGAAATTACATGGGACTGGCCCAGAAATAAGGTGACGCGGCACCTAGAATAGCCTCTGGACGAAATTTATGAAGTGGCATCTTGTATATTTCGTCCAAGGATTCATGCACTCAGTATGGTGGCTTCAAAATCCTGGAATCATCCCTTGTAACTCCATTCTTATTCCCCTTGCGCATGCCATCATCTCCATGCTTGAACTTGCTCCAAGGTTCATCTTTCTTGTCCAAGCTAGGCACTTCATTTGTAAGCAAAACAAATGTATCCAATTTAGGCAGCATCATATTCTCAGGAACATTAGAATCGTTACCAAGAAACGAAAGTACCTGATAATTCAATTGGCATGCGCGAGCTCTAGTAATTGGTCCAGTATGCATAGCAGCAGGGGCTGTGGGTGTAACAATGGTATTGATGTCCTCATCAGTTCATCACGAAGCTCTTATAGCTTGGTGGCGGTGATTGAAGAACTCTGTCAATGACACTATCATCAGGAAGATTAACTCCCAGCTGAGTCAAGTGGTTGTGGTACCCAGACATTCTGAGTATATGTTCACAGACAGAACTATTCTCCTCCATTTTGCAGGTATATAACTTATTGGAGACTTCATATCTCTCAATCCGGGCATTTGCTTGAAATATTAACTTCAACTCCTGGAACATCTCATATTCTCCATGACGTTCAAAACGTCGTTGAAGTCTCGGTTGTAGGCCGTAAAGCATGGCACACTGAACTATCGAGTAGTCATCAGCTTTGCTCTGCCAGGTGTTCATAACATCTTGTGTTATTCCTCCAGTGGGTTTATCACCTAGCGGTGCTTCCAGGACGTAATTCTTCTGTGCATCAATATGACAATCCTCAAGTTACGGACCCAGTCCGTGTAGTTGCTACTATCATCTTTCAACTTAGCTTTCTCTAGGAACGCATTAAAATTCAACGGAACAACAGCACGGGCCATCTATCTACAACAACATAGATGAAAGGATCGATATAGTTGACTAGTGGGGTGGTGAATAGGAAACTAACAACTTTTAGCTTTTCTTTACCAATTTAAAGTTTGCATCAAAGTAGGTTGTCTAGATATGCAACTAGGTGAGGAACCTATATGATGCAACAACAATAAGCACACAAGCAAGCAAGGGATATAACACAAATAAGCTTGCACAAGTAAAGGCACGAGATAACCAAGAGTGGAGCTGGTGAAGACGAGGATGTGTTACCGAAGTTCCTTCCTTTTGAGGGGAAGTATGTCTCCATTGGAGCGGTGTGGAGGCACAATGCTCCCCAAGAAGCCACTAGGGCCATCGTATTCTCCTCACGCCCTCACATAATGCGAGATGTCGTGATTCCACTATTGGTGCCCTTGGAGGCGGCGACCGAACCTTTACAAACAAGGTTGAGGCAATCTCCACAACTTAATTGGAGGCTCCCAACGACACCACGAAGCTTCACCACAATGGACTATGGCTCCGCGGTGACCTCAACTGTCTAGGGTGCTCAAACACCCAAGAGTAACAAGATCCGCAAGGGATTAGTGGGGGGAATGAAATTTCTCTTGGTGGAAGTGTAGATCGGGGCCTTCTCAACCAATCCCTAGAAAATCAACAAGTTTGATTTTCTAGGGAGAGAGATTGGGCAAAAATGGAGCTTAGGGTTGGAAGAGGTAGTCAACTCGGAGAAGACGATACCCCATATATAGTGGAGAGACAAATCCAACCGTTATCCACTTAACCAGCCTGCGACATGCGATACAACACGCCAGCCAAGCGGCACTACCGCAAGGTCTCAAGGTACTACCGCAGCGAACCGCGGTACTACTATGGCCACGGCAGGAGCTAGCCCAGGCCTGTAGCAATGAAGCTGGGGAGGTATTGTCGCTCGCGCAGTACTACCGCACCCCCTTGCGGTACTACCGCAAGGCAGGGTGGGAACACCCTGGGAAGGCCGTGGACAAATGAAGAAACGTCCATGGCAACTTCCGCTGATTTTCAAATAGTGCAAAAATCCGACATGGTACTACCGCTGAAGGCAAGCGGTACTACCGCATAGGGAGCGGATGTAAAAAATTACATCCACCCCTACTTCTGCTAATGGTGCTGTGCCGGACCAGGACTCACGATACTACGGCTCCCAAGGAGCGGTACTACCATGACCACCTGCGGTACTACCGCAAAGGCCTGCGGTACTACCGCTCCGAAGAGCAGTACTACCGCAAGCCTCAAAACAACAACATTATGAATTCTTCTTTTTGCACAAACACGAAGAAATGGAGGATGCTCCAAAGTGCTAAGGGAAAGGCGGTGCAAAGAGGAGTAAATGTGAACGTGACGATTCCACCCAAACCTTTCCAAAACGGACCCCCTCTTAATAGTACGGCTTGCCTACGACTCAAATCCACTGAAAAGGGAACATAGAAAAAAGCACCGTCTTCAATAATCTTCGAGGGGGTTCCTAACCATCTTGTGCCTAGTAATGAAATACTTAAAATACTTGAGGCACACGATTAGTCCGCAAATGCATATTCATCAATCACCAAAACAACGTAGGAATAAATATGCCCTTACAATCTCCCCCTTGTTGGTGGATTGATAACAATACGGGATTTGCATAAGGGAGAAAGTAAAGAACATGCGCAAACCATACATCTCTGAAATATAGACGGGCTCCCCCTAGATGTGTGCTATATAGATAAGTGCTTTGGACTGCACAACACTCATACTAGGATCAACACTCCCCCTATATTTTATAGACATGGCATATCTTGCAATAATAATGCTAACACTAAGCAAGATAGTAGATAAGAGCATAAACTAAGTAGGTGCGATAGATAGAGTGCATATGTCTTACACCAAATGATAGATAAGTCTCACTAGCTCAAATAAACTCAAACCAAACCAAATCAAACAAGCAAAGCAAACACGACACGACATGGCAAATCCCTACACTCTCTCCCCCTTTGGCATCGAGATGCCAAAAGGCAGAGAGGACACCTACAACACAAGGGGGGGGGGGGGTCAAGCGGAGTAGTCGCTCGCATGGTCTTAGTCGGACTCGACAGCAGGGATGGGCTCCTCCTCAGAATCAATCCACTTGTAGCCTTGTTTTGCCATCCATTTGGCCTCTAGAGTGATGTGCTCCTCGGAGCCGCCAAAAACATCCTATCCCAAAACCCTCATGATCTTCTTGTCACGATAGCGACTCTCCTTAGAGGCAACATGAGTCCAGTACTTCCCCTTGGCCTGCATGCAGAACAAGGCCTTCATCTTGGCCTTCAGCTTCTTCGCCCATGAGGGCTCAGTGGAGGGAGGTGCATATCCAGCAGAGCTGTCCTTAGCTACATTCTCCTCCTCAATCTCCTCCTCATCAGCAGCCCTCTTAGCAGCCTCAACCTTGGCATGAGTAGTAGTGTTAGCCCACTGGGCTTGATGCGGAGGTTGATGGGGCCATGACGGATCCAATCAGGGGTCAGAAACTCTTCAATGGGATAGAGATTCTCCCATGTGTTCGATATCAGGAGGAAGAAATATGGATCATAGATGGGTACCTAGCGGGTGAACACCGCGAACCGAAGCTCGCACCACATGATATGTGAGACATCAAGTTGTTGAGTCTGAGAAACATGCGCCTCCTCACAAATGAGCAACATGTCCACAAGATAGGCATGCACCTTGTCCTTGTCCCCAATGCGTGGAAAGAGGGAGTGGCGGAAGATCCGGTGCGTGATGTCAAGGAACAAGTTGAGCACCCACATCGTCTTGCCACTGGCTAGTCTCTTCTCAACATAGAATAGCAGAAGCTTGTCCTTGCTAGCTGACTGGGCATTGGCATGAGGGAGAACACCAACAGGCGTGTGGAGCCCCTCATCAGGCACTCTGAGAAAATCCATGAACTCCTTCCAAGTAGTAGTCAACTGACGTCCATTGGTCATCCAGGTCATCCTCCGATCCTCCCAGAATGGAAGTGGACCGAAGCAAAGAACTGGGCCACTAGCTCGGGGTCATAGTCCAGGTGGAAAGAGATCACATCCTCAATGCCAAACTGCTCCACGAGATCCAAGGCCTCACCAAAGTAGTCATAATGCTTATCATCCCTCATGTGATGCATGTCGATCCAATGCACATCCACATACAGATTCTACTTGGCCTTGATCACATCCAAGTAAACGAGATTCTGCTGATTGGTCCAAAACAGTTCATTCCCTCTGAAGTTTGCACGAGGATTCACATAAGGGTTGATCTTCCTTCGAGAAACAAACTCAGCAAGAGGTATCTCATCCATGTCCTTTGATGGTTCCTTGAACTTGCTAGCAGTGGTCTTGACATTGCGCTTCGGGGCATTGGAGCCCTCTAGAACATCCTCTTGGTTGCGCAGAAATTTGGAACCCTTGTCACGGCTGGGATTGGAACGACGAGCAGGGATACCGGAGCCACCACCTAAGACACACACAAAACTCAAACACACACGAGAAGCGAGACGGGTCAAAACAAAGACCACAGCAAAACACAAGAAACTAGTAGAAAGTGCATATTTTAATTGCCATGAAGAAGATTTGACAGCAGTGGTAGTACTGCCTGTTCGCACGGTATTAAAATTTTAGTGCCGCTCCTAGTCGCGGTAGTACCGCGTGGTGGCACGGTAGTAGTGGGGCTCGGAACGGCAGTAGAACTTTAGTACCGCGGCCCGCGCGATAGTACCGCGCCTTGCGGTAGTACCGCACATGTCATGCGGTAGTACCGCACGACATCAGATCCGAACGAACGAATCTGAGAACAACCGCGACAACGAGGTGGTACTACGGTTGATCAAATCTACCACAAGATAACATATCAAGTACACTTTCTACGCATTACTACTCTCCTACATCCTACTCTTGCAAAGATTTGGAATAAAATCTCAAGAAGAACATGCATCACAACAAAACCCTAGAAGCGAAAGCACGAACAAAAGAGAGAGGGATTTGGGGAGAGACCTTCATCCATGGCAAGAGGAAGTGGTGGGGAACGATCCCACCGGTCGGAATCCAAGGAGAGCGGCCGGGAATGGAGATCCGGCGAGGGTCTCCGGCGCCGTTCTTGAGCAGGAGAGAGAGAGAGGTGGGGAGAGAAATAGACGAATGGGTATGGGGGAGTTGGAACTCCCCCTGCCCGGGTCTTAACCCCCACGCGCCCTCGGCAGCGCGGTAGTACCGCACCTCATCGCGGTAGTACCGCTCGGGCGGAAGTGCCGCACCGAAGTGGTAGTACCGCTCCCCCAGGCGACAGTAAAAAATTACAGCCGCGCTAGGTGCGGAAGTACCGCGCACTCCACAAGCGGTAGTACTGTGGCAGGCCGTGGTAGTACCGTGAGCTAAAGAAGATGCAAGTTTCAAACGAAAGAGAAAGGGGCTTCGCAAGGGAACTACAAGCGAACGAGACAGCATAAGAACACGCTAGGCACGAAGAAAGAAAGGCAAGAGACAACAAGGACCAACCACGAGACACAATTTCTCCAAGGAGAGGGCGGTGGTCGGAGCCACCTATCTTTGAGTCAATTGGTATGCAACCGCGAAGAATTATAGTTGGGCCCATGACCAAAACTCGTCTTTGACGCACAAGTACCATCAAAAATGGCTAATGTGAAAGAGTTGATCAATTTATGCGTAATGGGGGGAGGGAGAGTTCATTGAGAGAACAACACTCCCCCTATGTCCATGCCTACATATAAACTAGACAACAAGTTGAGTGTGGTGGGGTGTGCAAGGGTTCAAGTCACATTGCTTGAATCAATGATATTTAGCTCATGCCTTAACTCGCGAAATCTTGCTTCATCCGAGGGCTTCATGAAAGTATCTGCAAGGTTGTCATGGGTATTGACATAGTTGAGCTCGATCTCCCCTCGCCTAATATGATCCCAGATGAAGTGATACCGAATCTCAATATGCTTCGTCTTGAAGTGTTGCACCGGGTTGAGAGAAATATTGATGGCACTTTCATTGTCACACCAAAGAGGCATTTTGTCACAAATGACACCGTAATCCTTTAAAGTTTGCCTCATCCGTAAGAGTTGTGCACAACAACTACCGACCGCCACATACTCCACTTCGGTGGACAAGAGAGACACACAGCTTTGCTTCTTGGAAGACCAACTCACCAAAGAGCAACCAAGAAATTGGCACCCTCCGGAAGTGGACTTCCTATCCACTTTGTCTCCCGCCCAATTGGAGTCCGAATATCCTACAAGCTTGAAGTTTGATCCCCTTGGGTACCATAAGCCAAAGTTTGGGGTATGAGCCAAATATCGAAAGATTCGCTTGACCGCCACAAAGTGGCTTTTCTTAGGTGCGGCTTGAAACCGTGCACAAATTCCCACACTCAACATGATATCCGGTCTAGATGCACAAAGGTAAAGCAAGGAGCCAATCATGGAGTGATATACCTTTTGATCCACCGCTTTACCATTGAGATCAATGTCAAGTTGGGACTTGGTGGGCATTGGAGTGGAAGCCGGCTTGACATCACTTAGCTTGAATCTCTTGAGCATGTCTTGAGTGTATTTGGCTTGGTTGATGAAGGTTCGTTCTCTTCTTTGCTTCACTTCGAACGCGAGAAAGAACTTCAACTCTCCGATGGAATACATCTTGAACTTTGAGGTCATGAGAGCGGAAAATTCCTCATTGAAAGCTTTGTTAGGGGAACCAAAGATAATATCATCAACATATAGTTGGCACACAAACAACTCCCCTTTGACTTTCTTAGTAAAAAGAGTGGGGTCGATTAGCCCAACTTCAAATCCACGGTCTTGTAGCAACTCGGTAAGGTGGTCATACCAAACACGTGGGGCTTTTTTAAGGCCATAGAGTGCCTTATCGAGTTGATACACATGATCAGGAAAGTAGGGATCCTCGAACCCGGGGGGTTGCTTGACATATACCAACTCATTAATAGGACCATTGAGGAAAGCACTTTTCACATCAATTTGTTGCAACTTAAAGTTGTTATGAGAAGCATAAGGAATCAACAAATGAATGGATTCAAGGCGAGCAATGGGAGCAAAGGTTTCACCGTAGTCGATACCCTCGACTTGGGAGTAGCCTTGTGCCACCAACCTTGCCTTGTTGCGAACAATGGTCCCATGAGTATCTTGCTTGTTCTTGAATATCCACATGGTTCCAATGACATTGTGGTTCCCCGTTGGCCTTGGCACCAATCTCCATACCTTGTTGTACTTGAAGTTGTTGAGTTCTTCATGCATGGCATTAAGCCAATCCGGATCTTTGAGTGCCTCATATACCTTTTGGGGTTCAACACAAGAGACAAACGCATGATGTTCACAATAGTTTGCCAATTGTCTACGAGTGCTTACCCCCTTTTGAATGCTCCCAAGCACATTCTTCATGAGATAACCCTTGGTGGAGAGCTTGGATGCAATCTTGGTGGCACGACGCTCCAATTACTCCTTGGGGGTGAGTCGAGGACCGGTCACTTGATCATCTTGAGCACCGTCTTGAGCTTGATATTGATCTTGAAGAGGCTCTTGATCTTGAACTTGCTCATAGGAGAGAACTTGACCTTGGGCATCACTTGATGTTACAACACCATCTTGAGATTGATCTTGCCCTTGGACTTGTTCTTGAGGTTGAGGGCCTTCATTTTGTTCTTCGGAAGCATGTGAGCCTTGGGTTGGTGATGTCTCCACTTGAGTGGAGCATTGTCCTTCTCCTTCAGCCACAAGGGATTCCTCAATGGGTAGGATAAAACCAACTCCCATTCTTCTTATGGCTTGGGGAGGAATTTCATCACCTACATCACAAGTGCCACTTTGCTCCACTTGGGAGCCGTTATTCTCATCAAACTCCATGTTACAGGTCTCCTCAATAAGTCTCGTGGATTTATTGAGGACACGGTAAACATGAGAGTTTGTAGCATAACCAACAAATATGCCCTCATAAGCTCTAGCCTCAAATTTAGACAACCGAACACCTTTCTTGAGAATGAAACACTTACACCCGAACACCCAGATGTACTTGAGGTTGGGCTTGTTACCGGTGAGACTCTCATATGGAGTCTTGTTCAAGCCTTGACAGAGATAGAGCCGATTGGATGTATGACATGCGGTGTTGATGGCTTCGGCCCAAAAGTTGTATGGAGACTTGAACTCCGCCATCATGGTCCTTGCCGCATCCATCACCGTCCGGTTCTTCCTCTCTGCTACACCATTTTTTTGATGCTTGATCCCCTCATAACTAAGAAACTCATCCAAGGTGTAGTTCTTGAACTCGGTGCCGTTGTCACTTCTTATAGTCAAGATCTTTGCATTGTGTTGACGTTGGGCTTCATTTGCAAAGTCAATGACGGTTTGCTGGGTCTCGCTCTTCCTCTTGAAGAAATATACCCAAGTGTATCTTGAATAATCATCCACAATCACCAAGCAATACTTTCTACCCCCAAGACTATCAACGGATGGAGGCCCAAAGAGATCCATATGAAGGAGCTCCAAAGGCCTCTTCGAGTAGATGATAGTCGTGGGAGCGTGAGCCTTCTCATGTAGCTTTCCTTCGATGCAAGCACTGCAAGCACGATCTTTAGCAAAACTAACATTTGTTAGTCCACGGACATGGTCCCCCTTGAGAATACTTTGCAAAGATCTCATATTGACATGGGCTAGACGGCGAAGCCAAAGCCATCCCATGTCAACTTTAGCCATTAGGCATGTCACGATCTTAGTGGGTCGCTATGAAAGTTAGTCATATAGAGACCGTTCTCGACATGCCCAACAAAGGCTAGTTTAAGAGCCTTGCTCCACAAGAGGGCCACGGTATCAACATCAAAGAAAGTGGCAAAGCCCATGAGTGCAAGTTGACGAATGGAAAGTAAATTGTATGCAAGGGGCTCAACAAGCATGACCTTCTCGATCGTGAAATGACAACCTTGCCAAGCCCCAATACCTTGGAGGACGAGGCATCACCCCACTCGACATTGGTGGGCATAGATGGAATCTTGTAACATCCACCACCAAGTCCTTGCTTCCGGTCATATGATTAGTGGCTCCATTATCGAGCAACCATGATCCCCCACCTGAAGCAAACACCTACAAGAGATCAATGCTTGGTTTTAGGTACCCATTTTGTAATGGGTCCTTTGATGTTAGTGACAAGGGTCTTAGGAACCCAAATAGACCATTCAATATACTCATGAGGAGAACCAACAAATTTGGCATAAACATGCCCATCACTAGCACGGCACAATACATAGGAAGGGTTAAAGTCGTCGGCTTTGTTGGAAGGGGTGGCATTGCCTTTCTTGACACCACCACCCTTCACATTGTTCTTCTTCTCCTCAGAAGCACCCTCTCCCTCCTTCACAAAGGTTTGATTGAGAGGGGGAGGTAGTTTGGTCTTGTAATTCTTCTTCTTGTTCTTGGGCATGGGTGCAAACCCAATCCCTTCCTTGGCCACAACTTCCTTTTGATTGCTCAAAAGGTCGTTGAGGTTCTTCTCACCTTGAATGCATGACACAAGGCCTTTCTCAAGTTGCTCCTTCAACTTAGCATTCTCCTCAACAAGATGCACATGCTCACAACAAGGGTTAGTAGCATTTGCATTATCAATGAACACCATATGAGTAAAGGTGGCTTTCTCCTTGGTTAGCTTCCCTTGGAGTTGATCACGAGACTCCTTGAGGCTAGCATGAACACTTTTCAAGGCCTTGTGAGCCTTGTCAAGTACATCGAACTCCTCCTTGAGTCTAGCAAGATCAACCCCAAGTTTGGCCTTCTCGGAATTTAGCACACGAGATACAACAAGAGCATGATCAAGATCTTTCTTTAATTTAGCATGATCATCGTTGTGTGACTCCTCAAGAGCCAAACGAAGACCACGCTCTTCTTCAAGAGCATTGGAAAGATCCAAAATCTCATCGGCATAGTCACGACTATGCCCCTCCATCTTAGAGATGGTATCTTCGTGAGCCTCGATCATGTCATTGGCTTCACCAAGTTGTTCCAAGAGAGCAACGAAGTGCTTCTTGGGTTTACCTTTGAGTTTGTTCGTAAAAGACTCAAACTCATTCTCCTCCACACTAGACCTCTCATGTTCATCAATGCAATCCGTCAAAGAGGGATTATTAATGATGGTGGTTTTGATGTTGGGGGTTACCTTGTTGGTGGCTTTAGCCATGAGGCACTTGGCAGTGATGTTCTCATTAGGTGAGTCGAAGAGAGAAGCCTGTGGAGTTGTTGCAATGGAAATGGAGGCCATGGCGACCGACTCGCCATCTTCATCATCATCATCCTCATTGTACTCTTCTTGTACCACCAACGGCTTGGGAGGAGTCTTCTTGGTGAAGTTGCTCTTGTTAGAGAAAGACTTGGCCTTGTCCTTTCGGATGAGCTTGCCACCATTGTCTTCCCTTTTATCATTAGGGCATTCCGCAACAAAATGGCTCACATTGCCACAATTATAGAAAGTCCTCACACGTTGCTTGGCCTTCGTGCCACTTGAGTTGCTATTGTTGAAGTTGGGCCTTGTGTTCTTCTTGCTCCAAAATTGCCTTGAAGCAAGAGCCATGTGTTCATGATAAGCATACTTTGTATCTTCGGGGTTGCTTTCTTCTTCTTCCTCTTCTTCTTCTTATTCTTCAACACAAACCTTGGACTTCAATGCAAGGTTGGGCTTCTTTGCCCTTTTAGAGTGTAGCACCACATTGTCGGCGATCTTGTCCAAGATGCTCATAGCCACAAACTCATCCAACACTTCACTTGAGGACAAAGTGTGGAAGTCCGGCCTTTGACGAATGACGGAGGACATGGCATTGTGGTAAGGCATCATTGCCTTGAGGACTTTGTACTTGATCCAATTGTCATCCATGTCCTTGCTTCCACGATCTCGGAGTGAAACCGCGAGTTTGGTTACTCTCCGATAAATCTCACGAGGTTCTTCATCCTCTTTCATTGCAAACTCGTCGGCTTCATCTTGCACCACTTCATAGTTGGAGCGTTGAATGCTTGCGCTTCCCCGGTAGAAGGAAACAACTTGGTGCCATGCATCTTTGGCGATGGCGTAGGGCCAGAGGTGAGGAAGATCTTCGGGTGGAATTGCATCTTGGATGATGAAGAGAGCATTCTCATTGAATTGATTATCCGCGGCTTCTCTAGAAGTGAAGTTGATTCGGTCATGCGGATAGAAACCTTCTTTAATGATTCTCCAAAGAATAGTATTCACATAATCTAAATGACGCTTAAACCAATAGACCCAAGAATCAAAGTCCTCATTTTTCACAATCTTAGGGGGAGGACCGGCATGATTCAAATGAGTAGAAAGAAGCCGTCCACCATAAACAAGTGGAGGTTCCACATGGGTAAAGATGCCAGTGCCATTCTTACCACTAGAAGAAGGAGCCTTTTCACTAGTAGCTTCCCTCTTGTCGGAGTTAGCATCCATCACCTTGTTAGTGGGATCACCCACTTTCAACGGTGTGTTAGATAGTTTGATCCCTTCAATGAATTTATTGAACATTCTTTCAACCTCGATCGTCATGGAGGTTTTCAATGTGTCCAAAGCCACATTGAATTCCTCACGAGAGACCGAGGTTCCCCCATCGCCCGAAGACGAGATTTGGATTCACACCGGAGTGCTGCTCCACACCGTCTACAGTGTCAACCATACTCTTCGGATGGCAAAGTCCTTTGAAAGGATTGATATAGTTGACTAGAGCGGGGGTGAATAGGCCACTAACAATTTTTAGCTTTTCTTAACCAATTTAAAGTTTGCATCAAAGTAGGTTGTCTAGATATGCAACTAGGTGAGCAACCTATATGATGCAACAACGACAAGCACACAAGCAAGCAAGGGATATAACACAAATAAGCTTGCACAAGTAAAGACATGAGATAACCAAGAGTGGAGCCGATGAAGACAAGGATGTGTTACCGAAGTTCGTTCCTTTTGAGGGGAAGTACGTCTCCATTGGAGCGGTGTGGAGGCACAATGCTCCCCAAGAAGCCACTAGGGCCACCGTATTCTCCACACGCCCTCAAAAAATGCGAGATGCCATGATCCACTATTGGTGCCTTGGAGGCGGCGACTGAACCTTTACAAACAAGGTTGGGGCAATCTCCACAACTTAATGGGAGGCTCCCAACGACACCACGAAGCTTCACCACAATGGACTATGGCTTCACAGTGACCTCAACCATCTAGGGTGCTCAAACACCCAAGAGTAACAAGATCCGCAAGGGATTAGTGGGGGGAATCAAATTTCTCTTGGTGTAAGCGTAGATCGGGGCCTTCTCAACCAATCCCTAGAAAATCAACAAGTTTGATTGGCTAGGGAGAGAGATCGGACGAAAATGGAGCTTGGAGCAACAATGGAGCTTAGGGTCGAAAGAGGTAGTCAACTCAGAGAAGAAGATACCCCTTATATAGTGGAGAGATAAATCCAACCGTTATCCACTTAACCAGCACGCGACATGCGGTACTACCACGCCAGCCAAGCGGTACTACCATAAGGGCTTACAGTACTACCGCAGCGAACCGCGGTACTACCGTGGCCATGGCAGGTGCTAGCCCAGGCCTGTAACAACGAAGCTAGGGCGGTACTGCCGCTCACGCGGTATTACCGCACCCCCTTGCGTTACTACCGCAAGGCAGGGTTGGACCAGCCTGGAAAGGCCGTGGACAAATAAAGAAACGTCCGTGGCAACTTCCGCTGATTTTCAAATAGTGTGAAAATCCGACACGGTATTACTGCTGAAGGCAAGCGGTACTACCGCGCAGGGAGCGGATGTAAAAAATTACATCCGCCCCTACTTCTGCTAATGGTGCTGTGCCGGACCAGGACTCACGGTACTACAGCTCCCAAGGGCGGTACTACAGTGACCACCTGCGGTACTACCGCAGGGGCCTGCGGTACTACCGCTCCGAAGAGCAGTACGACCGCAAGCCTCAGAACAACAACATTAGGAATTCTTCTTTTTGCACAAACATGAAGAAACGAGGATGCTCCAAAGTGCTAAGGGAAAGGCGGTGCAAAGAGGAGTAAACGTGTACGTGACGATTCCACCCAAACCTTTCCAAAGCGGACCCCCTCTTAATAGTACGGCTTTCCTATGACTCAAATCCACCGAAAAAGGAACGTAGAAAAAAACACCGTCTTCAATAATCTTCGAGGGGGTTCCTAACCGTCTAGTGCCTAGTAATGAAATACCTTAAATACTTGAGGCACACGATTAGTCCGCAAATGCATTGTCATCAATCACCAAAACACCGTAGGGATAAATATGCCCTTACAATAGACATGCAAAATACTATCAGGTACTAAGTTCATGATAAATTAAAGTTCAATTAATAAAATTACTTAAGAACTCCCAATTTGATAGACAGCTATCTAATCATCTAAGTGATCATGTGATCCATATCAACTAAACCATGTCCGATCATCATGTGAGATGGAGTAGTTTTCAATGGTGAACATCACTATGTTGATCATATCTACTATATGATTCACGTTCGACCTTTCGGTCTCAGTGTTCCGAGGCCATATCTGCATATGCTAGGCTCGTCAAGTTTAACCCGAGTATTCTCCGTGTGCAAAACTGGCTTGCACCCGTTGTATGTGAACATAGAGCTTATCACACCCGATTATCACGTGGTGTCTCGGCACGGCGAACTGTAGCAACGGTGCATACTCAGGGAGAACACTTATACCTTGAAATTTTGTGAGATCATCTTATAATGCTACCGCCGAACTAGGCAAAATAAGATGCATAAAGGATAAACATCACATGCAATCAATATAAGTGATATGATATGGCCATCATCATCTTTTGCCTTTGATCTCCATATCCAAAGCACCATCATGATCACCATCGTCACTGGCTCGACACCTTGATCTCCATCAAAGCATCATTGTTGTCTCGCCAACTATTGCTACTACAACTATCGCTACCGCTTAGTGATAAAGTAAAGCAATTACATGGAGATTGCATTTCATACAATAAAGCGACAACCATATGGCTCCTGCCACTTGCCGATAACTCTATTAAAAACATGATCATCTCATAAAATAAAATTTAGCATCATGTCTTGACCATATCACATCACAACATGCCATGCAAAAACAAGTTAGACATCCTCTACTTTGTTGTTGCAAGTTTTACGTGGCTGCTACAAGCTGAGCAAGAACCATTCTTACCTACGCATCAAAAACCACAACGAGGTATAGTGATTGCTTTTTGATCTTTAGAAAGAACCCTGTTGATTGAATCCGATTCAACTAAAGCTGCATAAACACACACCCACTAGCCACCTATTTGTGAAGCACGTCGGTAGAACCAGTCTCGAGTAAGCGTACGCGTAATGTCCGTCTAGGCCACTTCATCCAACAATACCGATGAATCAAGAATCAAATAGTGATGGCAAGCAATATGTATATACCCACGCCCACAACTCCTTTGTGTTCTACTCATGCATATAACATCTATGCATAGACCTGGCTCCGATGCCACTGATGGGTAACACAGTAATTTCATAAAAATTCCTACGCACACGCAAGATCTATCATGGTGATGCATAGCAACGAGAGGGGAAGAGTGTTGTCCACGTACCCTCGTAGACCGTAAGCGGAAGCGTTATGACAACGCGGTTGATGTAGTCGAACGTCTTCACGATCCGACCGATCCTAGCACTGAAGGTACGGCACCTCCATGATCTGCATACGTTCAGCTCGGTGACGTCCCACGAACTCTGGATCCAGCTGAGTGTCGAGGGAGAGCTTCGTCAGCACGACGGCGTGATGACGATGATGATGCTACCGGAATAGGGCTTCGCCTAAGCCCCGCTATGATATCACTGAGGTGGATTATAGTGGAGGGGGGCACCGCACACGGCTAAGGGATCAATGATCAACTTGTGTGTCTATGGGGTGCCCCCTCCCCACGTATATAAAGGAGTGGAGGAGGGAGAGAGGGCCGGCCTCATAGGCGCGCCCAAGGGGGAGTCCTACTCCCGGTGGGAGTAGGATTCCCCCTTCCCTAGTTGGAGTAGGAGAGGGATGGAAGGGGGAGAAGGAGAGAAGGAAAGGGGGCCCAGCCCCCCTCCCAATTCGGATTAGGCTTGGGGGGAGCCCCCTCCTTGGGCGCCTCCTCCTCCTTTCCACTTTGGCCCATTAAGGCCCATTGACTCCCCTGGGGGGTCCGGTAACCTCCCGGTACTCCGGAAAATGCATGAAGTCATCCGAAATCATTACGATGTCCAAACATAGGCTTCCAATATATCGTTCTTTACGTCTCGACCATTTCGAGAATCTTCGTCATGTCCGATCATATCCGGGACTCTGAACTACCTTCGGTACATCAAAACACATAAACTCATAATATTGATCGTCACCCAATGTTAAGCGTGTGGACCCTACGGGTTTGAGAACTATGTAGACATGACCGAGACTCATCTCTGGTCAATAACCAATAGCAGAACCTGGTTGCTCATATTGGTTCCTACATATTCTACAAAGATCCTCATCGGTCAAACCACACAACAACATACGTTGTTCCCTTTGTCATCGGCATGTTACTTGCCCGAGATTCGATCGTCGGTAGAATCATACCAAGTTCAATCTCGTTACCAGCAAGTCTCTTTACTCATACCGTAATGCTACATCTCGTAACTAACTCATTAGGTACATTGCTTGCAAGGCTTATACTGATGTACATTACCGAGAGGGCCCAGAGATACCTCTCCGATACTCGGAGTGACAAATCCTAATCTTGATCTATGCCAACTCAACTAACACCATCGGAGACACATGTAGAGCATCTTTATACTCACCAAGTTACGTTGTGACGTTTGATAGCACACTAAGTGTTCCTCCGGTATTTGGGAGTTGCATGATCTCATAGTCATAGGAAAATGCATAAGTTATGGAGAAAGCAATAGTAGTAAACTAAACGATCATCGTGCTAAGCTAACGGATGGGTTAAGTAAATCACATCATTCTCTAATGATGTGATCCCGTTTATCAAATGACAACACTTTGTCTATGGCTAGGAAACTTAACCATCTTTGATCAACGAGCTAGTCAAGTAGACGCATACTAGTGACACTCTGTTTGTCTATGTATTCACACATGCACTAAGTTTCCGGTTAATACAATTCTAGCATGAATAATAAACATTTATCATGACATAAGGAAATATAAATAACAACTTTTATTATTGCCTCTAGGGCATATTTCCTTCATGCATGCACATGAGAGTAATTTCAATTAGTATACCATCCTCGAAGGGGTCAAGTGAGCACGTGTAAAGGAGATGATTCACCTTTGTGTATGTGAAGTAGATTTCGCACATGTCACTCGCCGAACGGACTCTTGACATGGTGATCTCCATAGGATGCTCTGCATCATTATCGATCTCTATTTCGAATGTCTTCTCCATGACATCTATCTTCTCCATGGCCTCTTCAAATCTGTTTAGCACATCTTGCACTTGTCCACTCATCATTTGCTGAAACTTATAATGAAGCTCCTTGTTCGTCAAGTTCTCCTAGTCAATCTCGTCGGCTTGTGATCCTGCCAAGGTTAGCAGCAATAGAGACACACAAGAATATGATCCTACAGACTACTAACAAGTGGCGGTGGTGGGTGTCACAAATCCGTCAAGCAAATCTCAAATTCTTATGAGTTCTTACCCAACAACAGGTGGTGATCGGCAACCATTGTAGTAGAAAAAGTGGCTAAGCAATTTAGTATCACAATCTAAAACAATAGTATTTGGCACACCATGCAAGCGTATAATTTCACGAAAGAACAAATCAGTAACATTAACAACATCATCGCTTTTATGACGTGGTATAAACTGTGCCATTTTCGAGAACCTACCTACGACAACAAATATCCTATCCCTCCCCTTCTTTGTTCGAGGTAAACCTAAAACAAAGTCCATAGATATATCCTCACAAGGAACACTAGGTACAGGCAAAGGCATATATAAACCATGAGGATTTAGTCATGACTTAGCTTTTTGACATGTAGTGCGGCGCCCAACAAAACGCTCAATATCCCGTCTCATCTTTGGCCAAAAGAAATGTGTAGCAATATATCCTCTGTCTTCTTCATGCCAAAGTGTCCCATTAATCCTCCTCCATGCACCTGCTGCAACAACAAAAGACGAACGGAGCTAGGTGGAATGCATAGCTTGTTAGCACGAAACACAAATCCATCGTTAACGACAAACTTGTTCCTCGTTCTTCCTTCTTTACAATTCTCCATTTCATCTTTAAAATCAGCATCATGCACATATTGATCTTTGATGGTCTCCAAACCAAATATTTTGAAGTCAAGTTGTGAAAGCATAGTATATCAACGAGATAATGCATCAACAATAACTTTTTCTTTACCCTTCTTGTGTTTAATGACATAAGGGTAAGTCTCAATGAATTCGACCCATTTAGCATGTCTACGATTCAGTTTAGCTTGACTTTTAATATGTTTCAAAGATTCATGATCAGAATGTATCACAAATTCTTTGGGCCATAAATAATGTTGCCATGTTTCTAATGTCCGAACAAGAGCATATAATTCTTTATCATAAGTAGAATAAATCAGATTAGGCCCGCACAATTTTTCAGAAAAGTATGCAACAGGTTTGCCATCTTGTAATAACACACCTCCTAATCCAATTCTGTCAGATTTTTGGTTCCGGCAAAACCCTCGAGGTTCAAACACCGAGGTGCGCACAAAGACCTCTCCCACTCTCTAGCTCGCACACTTCGTATGATCTCACAGCCTAGCTTGACGGATCCAAATAACGCGAGTCACAAGATTTATAGTGGTTTGGGCCACCGTTGTGGTGTAATACTTTACTCCAGTGTGGTGTGGTGGATTGCCTCTTGGGCTAAGGGTGAACGGTTACAAGGGAAGAATAGCCTCCTAAGGAGAGGTGTTCTTGTGCTTGATGAGCTTGAGTGGTTGGGGATGGTCCCTCTATATGAGATGAGCCTTCCTTTGCTATGGTGGTGGCTAGTCCTATTTATGGAGGCCCGGGTCCTCTTCCCAAATATTGAGCGGGAAGGGATCCCACAACGGCCAAATTCGAAGGGAGACAACAAGCACAAGCTATCTGACAAAAGTAGTCTTCGCCTGCCAAAGGCTTTGGTGGTGACGCCGTCTTGGGCTCCACGGTGACCTTCGTCCTATTGTCCTGCTGGTCTTGGTCTTGTTGCACCAATATGGAAACCTTTGCCTGATGCCTCGGGACTCCTCGCCTGTGCTTGCCCCTTTAGCACCAAAGTGGAAACGAGGACACTGCGCGTTGGCGCCCGCCTGGCTCAAGTTGTCATGGCTTGCATCACACAAACCTCGCGAGGTGTCCCTTGCCTTGATCTCTCCGCCCCTCGTGAGCCGGCCTAGTGAGGCCGCCCCCGAGGAGGTCTTGCATCGTCCGGCCCGTGAGGCTTGGCCGCTCGCGAGGGTCTTGAGCGTTTGCTGGTGAAGATGGGCCATACAGGGCCGCTGGTGGGGCCACACCGCGGGTCGCTGATAGGCAAGCCTGGGGACCCCCGTTCCCAGAACACCGACAGTAGCCCTCGGGCCCAAGGCGCGCTAGGGCTTGGCTTCGAGGCGAATCCAAAGGGCAAGTGCGGAGTGCCACGGGCCGCAACAGCCTGCAGCCACGGTTGGCACGTGGCGACTGATTGGACTTGGGCGTCTCCGCTTCCACACCCTGCCTCGGCAAATGCCCATTTGACAAAAGGCCGTTACGGGAAACACTTGCCCTCATTGCTTTCCTTTGCCTTGCTCCAGATCCCCTCTCCTTCTCCTCACTTCTGAGATCTCCAGATCAGCTTCAACCCCCTTACCAGCTTCTCATTAATGGCGCCCTGAAATCCCAAGGCTGTCTCGTCACCTGCCTGGTATGAGCCGGCTCTGGATGCGCCCAACGTCTCGGAGAAGAACCTCACCGCCACACGCCTGCTAACGGCGGGGGAAAACAATGAGAAGGGGAAGACTGAGCTCCGGGCTGGCTCTGCCGTGCCGGGGGCTTCGAAGAGCTTCTTCTACCCCTTCTTCGTGAGTAGCATCATCGCCGCCCTGGTTCCCCCCTTCTCCGACTTCTTCTATGCAGTCCTCCAATACTACAGGTTGCAGGCTCTCCATCTCCATCCCAACTCCGTTCTTCTTCTTGTAAATATTTTCCTTCTATTATGAGGCGTATGTCGGGGTGCTGCCGTCCGTGGCACTTCTGCGCCATTTCTTCTTCCTCATAATCAACAACGGCCACACCACGGGGTGCGCCTACTTCATCGCAGCCATTAAGGCCAACGCGATCTCGAACGCCGGCAAGAAGGCCGATGGCTTCTGGAGCAAGTGGATCATGATGGACGCTAATTGTGTCCACCCACGGTTGAAGCTTCCAATGGAGATGCCCCAGTCTGACGAGGGGTGGTCCCGTGCGAAGCTTACTGAAGACCGGGTGAAGGCGGTGCTGGAGAAGATGACCCTCGACCTGAGGCCGGGCAACGCGAAGGCGACGAAGCTGATGGGGGCCATGGTCTTGAGGGAGTTCCCGACGCTGCAGGTGTCTCCTCTCTAGGCACGCTCGCTCCCCTTGTGGATGCACGGGGATGGAGAGGACCAGCTCCGCCTAAGTCCGGAAGATTTGTCTGAGGAGCAGCTAGCCCTGGCTCTCGGCCTCTTGGTCGGGGGCGACCAAGAGTATCCGCCGAGTGCCCACCCTCCCTTGTTCCTTAAGAAGGATGGGGCGCTGGTCGTGGCCGCCATGCCCACCTGTGACGGGCGAGGCCTGGTGCCGCCGGCGCCCTCTGAAGTCCCTGTGGCGATGGTGACGGTGGACGTGTCTTCTGGAGATTCCCGCAGGGATGGAGAAGATGAGGAGGACGAGGAGCGTGACTCGGAGGCGACCCCCAAGGGGATGGAGGAGACCTCCCGCTTGCGCAAGGCCAACATCCTCCGCACCTTGCGTGATGACGATGACGATGCCGGCGTCCTCCCGGAGGGAGAGGAGCCGCCCGTGGTTCCAACGAAGGGCAGGTCGGCGCTGCTCTCCCGGGACAACGCTCCTGCCTCGCCGCCACCTGGAGCTTCTCCTGGTCCATCTGCTGCCTCTGCTTATACTACTGGAGCCCGCGCACCCACGTCTCATGCTTCGAGGCTCTCCAGCTTCTATCTTACGAAGCGGAGGGACTACACCGCGGTGGACCAATAAGTGTTCTTGTCCTGCCTTGTTCTCGCTTCTGATGCTCGTTCTTGGTTCTTCTTCGTTGTGCAAATAGGCCGACATCCTCGGCAAAGAGGAGAAAGGGGGACGAGGTGGTACCGCTTGAGCCCAGATCGCCTCTTGCGGTCGCACCCCTCTCCATGGATAAGGGCAGCGACGTCGCTCGTGCTGCTCCAGCCCGATTGTCCTCGCGAGGCCCGGTGGAGCGTCCTTGGGAGGAGTCAGCCCCCGTGGCCCCGCTGGCTCCGGAAGTGCCAACGCCCGGCTCGGCGCTGGGGTCCCCGAGGCTGAGGAGCCTCTAGCCTCCCAGGCCATGGTGATAATGACGCCTCCTCCTCCTCCTCATGCCGCATTGTTGTCCCCGGGTTCTTCCGACTCTCCTGATGTCCTGGAGCGGGATCTTTCTGCGATGGCCCTGTTGCGAGAAGATCTTCAAGGCACCGACCGTCACCTGGTGGCCGGGCGCCTGGAGCTGGTCTCTGGCTGGCTGCAGTCCGATGCGTCCGTCCGGGTGACGCTGAGCCAAGCTGCGGCCGACTCCGAGAAGGACAGGGATGTCGTCGCTTAGGTGGTGGCCGCCCAGGACCGTTGCTGGTGCTGGAGGCCGAGCTGGAGACCATGCGGAGGGAGCGCGCGAAAGAAGCCTGAGGCCGTAAGGCGGAGGAGGAGAAGATGAAGGCCCGAGGAGGATGCCATCAAGGATCACGACGCCGAACTGGGGCAGTTGGCGAAGGCACATGCCACTAAGCGCAGCCGGCTGGAAGAGCTAGAGAAGAAGCTGAAGGCGGAGAGGGTCGAGCTTGACGCCATGGCAAAGGTCCTGACTGAGGATCGTGCGGCCTTGAAGCTCCTTGAAGAGAGGGCTAGGACGGCGCTGCAGTCGCTCTATGAGAAGGGCTTGGAGGATCTGCTGGCCGACGACGACGAGGGCCCCAACCAGCTGCTTCCTTTTCTCATCAATGCGCTAGAGGATGTCGTGAGCGGCATCGCCCCCATGGCGTATGAAGAAGCCCGCGTTCTTTCCTCGCCACGCTGACGCGCGTCTTCAGCCACCTCCATCTTCACGATCCTGCCGCCCTCCTTGACAAGCTGTTGGAGCCTGTGAAAGACGAGCATTGCGAGGCCGCTGCTGTAGCTGTGCAGGGTCAGGAGGAGGCCATGCTGAGGAGGTTCCGCGCCTTCACTCCCGCGCCCCAGACCGACGGTGCTACCGATCCTGCGACTCCGGCTGGTGGTCCAGGTGAAGGCGACGCCATTGGAGAAGAAGCATCCCTTGCAGGCGACGGCGGTGTCCAGGGATGACGGGACAACTTGCTGGCGGCTCCTTTCATGTTTTAGTTTCTGTAATATGCACCATGCCTCGTGGAGGCGTTAAACTCGCATTTGATTTTGGGGGAACAATATGTCTTGTAATATTTGCTTTGAAATTCTGTGATTTCCTTTCCATTTGCTTTACGTTCTACGTCGGCAGGGCCCGACCCCGGGCATACCTTAGCCGCCATTGGGCCGTCCGGATCACCAGGACGGACCAAGGAGTGAGGGGCTACGTGATCAGTTAGGCTCCTGAGTCGCGATGCTCGGGAGTCCCCCTTGATGCGCAAACAACATATAGAAAGGAGATCTGGAAGTAGGCCTAGTGTTTTATGTCGGCAGGGCCCGACCCCGCGCATACCTCAGCCGCCATTGGGCCATACGAATCACCAGGACGGACCAAGGAGTGAGGGGCTACTTGATCGGTTACACTCCTGAGTCGCGATGCTCAGGAGTCCCCCTTAACGTTCAAACGGCCTTCGTACCTTGGCTCCGCTGGGGAGGGCGCGCGACGACCAGGTCCGAGGGACCTGGCAGGGTGGCGTACACTTGGGCGTGACCCGAGCACAGCCCCCGTGCCCAGCCCACTCGCGCGACTCTCCCGAGTGGAGGTGTTGTGATGGGGCCAGACACTGTGCTCGGAGACTCCCTGAGGTTGATATGGCCGTGAGGCCATCCTTAGTTGTTTATCACTAGCGTGGAGCATGGCCGCACTTGCATGGGCATAGCCGCTCCTCGGCAGTATTGACTGCCAGCACGGAGCATGGTGCTTCCACTGGCACGTGGGAGGGCGCTCCCTACCGCAGAGAGCCCCCGGGGCATGTACAGCCCCGCCCTGACACGTGCCTTGCACGGCAGGGCAAGACGAGGTGTGTCTGGGAACTCGTGAGCCAGCGCGGGACTCACGAGGCCCTACCTCAAGGTTGGTTGCACCTAGTCTTGGTTGTTGATAGCTGTGGCTTTCCTGCGAGATGGTTAGACAACCTACGCGGAATGAATTTCTTGAGGCTATCGCAGGAGAAGGCCAAGCACCAACGGCCCCAGGAGGTGACATGAACGGGGCTGGCCCGCCAGACAGAGCTCAGCCGTTGGATTTAACAACGCTGCAGGGATGGGCCTGAGCACAGACACCATGCCTAGCCTTCTTATGCGAAGGATCCTAAAGAAAGACGATCGGTGCGCAGCTCCCATGGTGGGTACCAATCAAGCAGGTGGTGACCATAGATAGATTATGCATGAAAAGCAACTGGCTTAGGTAAATGCGAGGACGATACATGCCGTTGGGTCGCACCCGAGCGGCCTGGGGATGAGCAGCCCAACGGGTGCCCCCAGCAAGGTGAACTAAACATGCAAGCGGATAAATGCCGCAGGGACGGACCCACGCGACCTAGGAAGATGCAGCCCAGGGGGCGCTACCAGCTGAATGAGCTTGGAAAATGTCACCTGGTTTGGTTGTCGAAGGAGTGTTGGGGTAGCTAAAGACATGTAGCGAACAAGTTGCTCCTCACGAGCCGTTGGGACCCAGAGCCTCGGGAGGCCATGGAGGCTCGGGTGGTCTCATGAGGACTGTCTCCATCTCCTCCAGGACTGCATGATGCCTGGCCTCCTGACCTGCCAGGATGCTCTGCAGGTTGCGCTGGAAGGCAGCTGCTACGCTCGGCAGGCCGAATGGCATGCGAACGTAGCTATGAGGTGGAACCTCACACCGTCCAGCACGCGAATGCCAGAAGTGCTCCTAAGATGCGGCCTTGTTGAGCCCTGGGATGTCGATGCAGACACGCAGCTCACCACCCTCGCCTGGGTGGAGTGCAGCGCTAGGTGGGCGGCGGTCGCCGCGTATTGCTCTTGCTTCCTGAAGCTCCTGAGTGGTCTTGGTGATGAATTCTTGAGAGCCAGGCGCTCCTCACCCGGTATCCTCCTGAGGGAAACGTGCCGTGAAGCACGCCTCTATGTGGTGCCCGAGCACCTCCCTTGTGATGTTGGCCAGGTCTGAGGCCCTCCAGAAGAGAGCCCTCGAGCCCTGCCCGAGGAAGGTGCTGGGTGCGCCTCCCTATGCAGGGGAGGGAGGCGCACCAGGCGCGGACACCAATCCTGAGGTGGCGTCGCTGGAGGCGCCTCTTCCCTGAGGTCTAGTGCGGAGTAGCTTATTCATCTTCTTGGGGTTGGCATCAGGAGGTTACAGCACATATGCGCTATCAGGGTCTTCGACTGCTGCAGCTTGGAAGGCACGCTCGAGGGAGCACACCGTGTCTCTTTCTTCGTAGGGGACTGTGATGATTCCGCCGCTTCCCAACATCATGAAGACGTTGTAGCCATGGTGTGTGACTGCCATGAATTTGGCCAGCGCTGGGTACCCGAGGATGGTGTCGTACGGCAGGCGGATGTGGGCGACGTCGAAGTCGACAAGCTCGGTGTGGTAGTTGTCGCGCTGACCGAAGGTGACAGGAAGACGAACTTGCCCTATCAGGGTGGTGGAGTGTAACATTCCGGATGTAACTTTCCCTATTTGTACTCCAACTCTTGCCGTTTCCGGCGTTAAGTTATTTTATTTTCTCGGGTTCGGGTTTTTGTCTCCGTGTGTTGTTATCGTTGTCATGCATCTCATATCATGTCATCATGTGCATTGCATTTGCATTCGTGTTCTTCTCATGCATTCGAGCATTTTCCCCATTGTCCATTTTGCATTCCGGTGCTTTGTTCTCCTCCGGTGGTCATTTCTAGCTTTTTTTCGCGTGTGGGGATTAAACATTTCCGGATTGGACCGGGACTTGCCAAGCGGCCTTGGTTTACTACCGGTAGACCGCCTGTCAAGTTTCGTATCATTTGGACTTCGTTTGATACTCCAACGGTTAATCGAGGGACCGAAAAGGCCTCGTGTGTGTTGCAGCCCAACACCCCTCCAATTTGGCCCAAAACCCACCTAAACCTGCTCCATCATCTAGAGCGTTCAATCACGATCGCGTGGCCGAAAACCACACCTCATTTGGACTCTCCTAGCTCCCTCTACCTCTATTTAAGTCCCCTCCCGAAATTCGCGGATCTTCCCCTTCCTCTAACCCTAAAAATCGTCTCCGCGCGGCCGGACATTGTCCGCACCGCGCCGGACGCCCCGCCACCGCCGCCCTGGACCAATAGGCAAGCGCCACGTGGCCCATCCGGCGTCCGCCGCCGCAGCGGCCCGGGAAGCCCGCTTCGGGCCCCTGAGCCCATCGCCCGCGCGCCGCCCTCCTCACGTCTGGCCGCAGCACCCCGCTGCCCGCTCTCTCCTCTGCTTCGGTCAGCACCGGTCAGCGCTGCCGTGGGCCACCGCGCCGACCATCGCCGGACTTCGCCGCCAAGACCTCCGCTGCCGCCCGGAGCTTCCTCGTCGCCGGTGCGCTCCGGATCCGGCGGGATCCAGCCCTCTCCGGCGCCCCTCGTCCTCCCCTAGCCGGATCGAGCTCACTGCCTCGCCAGAGACCTCGAGTTTCTTTGTCGCTACAGTGCCCCGACCGCGCCTCGATCCGCGTGCTCAGATCTGATTGGGTTGCTACAGTAACCCTAGGTCATTTTTTCGTCTAAGTCCCTAATTTTCAGATCCATGTGCTCCTATTCATGGCCTTGTAACTTTGCATCTGTAAATCCGATTCATGCATATAACATATAAAAATGTTCATCTCAGAGAGTACATCATTTAATTCCATTGCATCATTTTCATTTGAGTTCATCTTGATGCCCGAAATGCTATTAGAAGAGGGCTACTTGAGATAATTGTCAAATCTGCTACTCCATTTGCATATTTGTCATTTTTGCCATGATTATTGTGTGCATGATATGCCTTGATGCTCTACATATGTTTTGTTAAGGGTTTTGTCATCTTTCCAGAGGTGCAACCCATGTATTTTTGTGATGTGTGTGGGGACTAGTGCAAGCTTGCAAAGTGGTGCACTTGGTAATTCTGTTTTCAGGGACTTAGCAATTCCACTAAGTCCTTGATCTGTTTATCTCATATTGTCATATGTTCATGTTGTTTCCTAGTGATCCGTGCCTCTTTTGAGGATGATCTGTAAGGATGTTTTGTTAATCTTGTAGTGATCTATCCATCCATGCCTTTGTTTGCAATTATGGAGCACCCTAGCTTGAGTCAGTCGAGCTCTACTTTTGCTACTTTGTGAATCTGGGCAGATTGTCAACTTGTTTGCAATTTTGCCGATGATGTTGTAGTTGAGTCGTGCATACTATGTATTTGTTCTTGCCATGTCTAGCTTGCATTTTGTGCCTTCTTGATGGACGTATGCTTAGCTTGTCATGACTTGCACCGTAGTGAGTGCATCGAGCTCGTAAACATGCCTACTTGATATCTGTTTTCAGCATGCTCCAGTTTTCACTAAGTCTGTGATCTGATTATGTTTTTGCCATGTTCACATGCTTGCAATTGTATTTTCTGATCCCTTTTGGCTCAAGGTCACTAAGGGACTTTTGTTAAGCTCTTTGAGTAGCTCCATGCCATACCTTACTTTGCCATGTTCAGGTCCTGTAGCATGTAGTTTTTCTTCTCCGAAGAGTGCTACCTGATCTGAAATTCCAGACAAGTGTTAATTTCACTAAGTCTGAAATCTGTTTACCATATGCATTTTTGCCATGCTTGTTTGAACCTGTTAATGGATGATTTGGCCATAGCTCAGTGCTAGATTTTTGTTAAGCATCTTGAATGCATCCCTGCCATGTATTTTGTTGTCATGTTTGGGTCCTGTAGCTTGTTCATTTCGTTGTATTTAGATGGCTACTTGCTGTAAATCGCAGACCGGAGACATATTTGAATCGCTTGCCATTTCCAAACCGTAACTCCGATTCCGGTGATCTTTATATCGTTTTCAAGCGACTTCATCTCATCTTTCCAGTGGCACACTTGGATTTCCATGTTGAGGCCAGGTTCATGCATTTCCTGTCATATCTTGCATATGCATCCCGCATCGCATCCCGCATAGCATACCATGTTCGCATCATCTTGTTTGATCCTTGCACGTGGTTGATTGTGTCCTTGTTGCTTGTTTGTCTTGTTTGGGTAGAGCCGGGAGACGAGTTTGCTAACGAGGAGCCCGCTGAGTTTGCTTTCGAGGATCCAGTCAACTCTGACAACTTTGCAGGCAAGATGATCATACCCTCGAAATCACTACTATCTTTGCTATGCTAGATTGCTCGCTCTTTTGCTATGCCAATGCTACGATGCCTACCATTTGCTTTCCAGCCTCCCAAATTGCCATGTCAAACCTCTAACCCACCTTGTCCTAGCGAACCGTTGATTGGCTATGTTACCGCTTTGCTCAGCCCCTCTTATAGCGTTTCTAGTTGCAGGTGATGATTGGAGACCATTCCTTGTCGGAACATTTATTTACTTGTTGGGATATCATTATATTATCTTGTTATCTTAATGCACCTATATACTTGGTAAAGGGTGGAAGGCTCGGCCTCTCGCCTAGTGTTTTGTTCCACTCTTACCGCCCTAGTTTCCATCATATCGGTGTTATGTTCCTGGATTTTGCGTTCCTTACGTGGTTGGGTTATAATGGGGATCCCTTGATAGTTCGCCTTGATTAAAGCTTTTCCAGCAATGCCCAACCTTAGTTTTACCATTTGCCACCTAGCCTCTTTTTCCCTTGGGTTTCCGGAGCCCGAGGGTCATCTTATTTTAAACCCCCCCGGGCCAGTGCTCCTCTGAGTGTTGGTCCAACTCGTCAGCCGCCGGTGGCTACCAGGGGCAACTCTGGGCTGGCCTACCGGAAGTTTAGACAATCTGAGTGTGCCCTGTGAAAGAGATATGTGCAGCTCCTATCGGGATTTTTCGGCACATTCGGGCGGTGTTGCTGGTCTTGTTTTAACCTGTCGAAGTGTCTTGAAGAACCGAGGTACCGAGTCTGATCGGAACGTCTCGGGAGGAGGTCTATTCCTTCGTTGACCATGAGAGCTTGTCATGGGCTAAGTTGGGACTCCCCTGCAGGGATTTGAACTTTTGAAAGCCGTGCCCGCGGTTATGGGCGGATGGGAATTTGTTAATGTCCGGTTGTAGATAACTTGAACCTTAACTTAATTAAAATGAATCAACTGAGTGTGTTACCGTGATGGCCTCTTCTCGGCAGAGTCCGGGAAGTGGACACGGTGTTGGAGTAATGTCTTGCGCAGGTTGCTCTTTAATTTCTCGCTCGCGCTTTGCCTCCTCTTCTCGCTCTCTTTTGCGAATAAGTTAGCCACCATATATGCTAGTCGCTTGCTGCAGCTCCACATATATTTTTACCTTGCCTTACCTTTAAGCTTAAATAGTCTTGATCGCGAGTGTGCGAGATTGCTGAGTCTCTGTGGCTCACAGATTACTATTACACCAGATGCAGGGCCTGATGATTCAGCTCCAAGTGACGCGCTCGAGCTCAAGTGGGAGTTTGACGAGGACTCTCAACGTTATTATGTTTCTTTTCCTGATGATCAGTAGTGGTGCCCAGTTGGGGGTGATCGGGACCGTGTCGCATGTTGGGTTATCTTTTATTTTGGCGCCGTAGTCGGGACATGAGTGTTTGGATGATGTAATGTTATTTATGTACTTGATTGACATGGCGAGTGTAAGCCAACTATGTTATCCCTTTTATTATCTATTTTACATGGGATGTTTGTGATGTTTGCCTGACTTGCAACATATGCCTTCAATGCGATTATGTCTCTAAGTCGTGCCTCGACACGTGAGAGCTATAGTCGCATCGAGGGTGTTACATGGAGCCATCAGTCACTCCTGAGAAAGGCTTGGTGGGCTGAAGCTGATTGTATGGTACTTGCAGGCTGTCGAACATCTCGACGGACAGGACACTGAGCCCTACGCCACCGTCGATGAGGGTCTTGGTGACTTGGACATTGCTGATGACGGGTGAACAGAGCATTGGGAGGACGCCAGCGGTTGTCGCACATTTGAGCTGGTCCATTGAGCTAAAGGTGATGGCGTACTTGGACCACCTGAGCAGGTGCGTAGCCTCGAACTTGGGGAGGGCTACATTCACCTCGCGAGAGAACTGCTTGAAGATACGCTAGGAAGCTGGGGCCTGAGCACCACCCAAGATGCAGGCGATGGTGCGCAGCTCCTGGAAGCCCCCAGTCCCTTCATCCTATTGATAGTCGTCATTCCTCCTTGGCGGCGGTAGCAGAGGGAGACTAGGGTTACCCTGAGGACGGTCCTCGTGAGGCTGGTCCCTCCAGGCGCCCTCACGAGGCTGGTCCTGCCAACAATCTTCGCGAGGCTGGTCGCGCCACTCCTGGCGAGGGCCGCGGTCGTCCTAGTGTCGTCCACCTCCTCGGCCATAGCCCCGGTCGTTGCACTCGGGGCGTCGACCGAAGCGTCCATCTCGAATGGCCCCGAGCTCTTGACAATCTTTAGTGTTGTGGGTGCGCATGTTGTGGAAGGCGCAGAAAGTACGGCTACCCTTGGACGACTAGGGAAGATCTCGGCCGCGCTTGGTGTCTAGTTCTGCTGTGAGTATGGCCACCCCTTTACGCTTCACGTCCTTGACCTTTGTCTTCTTCTCCTCTGGATCTGCAGTGGGGTGGTCGAGGAGGGAGAGACGCCCCTCCTCAGCTCTTGCACACTTGGTTGCTATGTTGAACAACTCCAAAGTCATGCACAACTCTTCATGGATGGCGAGATCCTCCTTCATCTTGATGTCGCGGACGTTGTTGGAAAACGCCGAGATGATGGCCTCGTCCAGCACCTTGGGGATCTTGATACGCGCACTATTGAGCGCTGGATGTACTTCTGCATGGTTTCTCCTGGTTGTTTCTTGATGCAGCGTAGGTCACCCACGACCGGGGGGAGGTCGCGAGTGCCTTGGAAGTTGGCGATGAAGTGTTCGCGCATCTCATCCCAGGAGGAGATCGAGCCTGGGGGAAGGTTCAGGAGCCATGAGCGAGCGCCATCCTTGAGAGCCATGGGAAACAAGTTCGCCATGACCTTTTCGTCGCCGTTGGCCGTCTCAATGCTCAGCTCATAGAGCTGCAAGAACTCTGCAGGGACGTTGGTGCCGTCATAGCGAAGAGGCAGATCTGGCTTGAACTTGCCCGGCTAGACGACGCTACGCAGCTCAGGAGTGAAGGCGCGGCAGCCTGCCGTGGCCACCGGGGCCCGTCTTGGAGGTGGAGGTTGATCTTGGCGTCCCTGCGCAGCCACGGCGAGTGGCGCATGGCCCTGCCATGGCAAGCGAATCTTACGTGGCGGTGCTGGGAGCGGTGGAGCGTTTTCTTGCGGACGGGGAATTTCTTGGAAACTTCTTTCTTCATGTGCAGGCACACGGCACGATGGGTCACGCCCGGGACCGCACATCTTGGAGCGAGGAGGCTGTCTTGACACGGAGGAGGCGGAGGTGCTTCCTGAGCCGGATGCCTTGGTTCGAGGGCACCATATTGGTGCTAAGGGGGCGGAGGCGCTCTGTGAGCCACATCGCCAGCAGCCGGGAGCGGGCGAGGCAGCGAGAGGGATGGTGCAGGAGAGCCCCCCACAGCGTTGATGAGCTCGGTGATGCGGTCCAACCAGTCCTCGTAGAGGTCGTCGACCGAGCGGTAGCATAGGAGCTCGCGTGCCATGAGCAGCGCGGCCTGCGCGTCCGTGGGGGCGCGGCAAGTGTGAGTCGATGAGCCGGCCAGAGTCAGCAACAGGGTGGCGGTGCGGCCGTCACAGCACACAGAGGGGTGCAGCGAAGAGGCTTGCTGCTCATTTGCTGCCGGGCCGGTTGCGGTGTTGGCGGCGGGTGACGGAGAACATTGGGGAGGTCCGCCGACAAGGGCTGTTTGAGCAACGCAGGTGGCGAGAGCGGCCCGGCGCTCAGTGCGGGCCTGGCGAGCGTCAGCCATGAACTTGGTTGAGTGGCGGAGCGTGGATTGACGAAGAGGAAAGTTTAAGCGCACACCTACCTAGCACGCCAAATGTCGGATTTTGGGTTCCGGCAAAACCCTTGAGGTTCGAACACTGGGGTGCACACAAAGATCTCTCCCCCTCTCTAGCTCGCACACTTCATATGATCTCACGGCCTAGCTCGACGGACCCAAAGAACGTGAGACACAAGATTTATACTGGTTCAGGCCACCGTTGTGGTGTAATACCCTACTCCAGTGTGGTGTCGTGGATTGCCTCTTGGGCTGAGGATGAACAGTTACAAGGGAAGAACAGCCTCTTGAGGAGAGGTGTTCTTGTGCTTGGTGAGCTTGAGTGGTTGGGGATGGTCCCTCTAGATGACACGAGCCTTCCATTGCTATGGTGGTGTCTAGTCCTATTTATAGAGGCCCTAGTACTCTTCCCAAATATTGAGCGGGAAGGGATCCCACAATGGCCGAATTCAAAGGGAGACAACTAGTACAAGCTATCTGACAAAAGTAGCCTTCGCCTGCCAAAGGCTCTGGTGGTGACGTCGTCTTGGGCTCCACGGTGACCTCCATCCTGCTGTCCTGCTGGTCTTGGTCTTGTTGCACCAATATGGAAACCTTTGCCTGATGCCTTGGGACTCCTCGCCTATGCTTGCCCCTTGATGCCCAAAGAGGAAACGATGACACTGCGCGTGCTGGCGCCTGCCTGGCACCTGCCTGGCTCCAGTCGTCATGGCTTGCGTCATACAAACCTCGCGAGGTGTCCCTTCCCTTGATCTCTCCACCCCTCGCGAGCCGGCCTGGTGAGAATGCCCCTGAGGAGGTCTTGCACCGTCCGGCCCGCGAGGCTTGGCCCCTTGCGAGGGTCTTGAATGTTTGCTGGTGAAGATGGGCCGTACAAGGCCGCTAGTGGGGCCATGTCGCGGGCCGCAGGCAGGCAATTCTGGGAATCCCCGTTCCCAGAACGCCGACAAATTCCACTAGCATCACATTCAAGCTCAAAAGTCTTATTAAAATCAGGAAGTTGGAGAAAAGGAGCATGTGTCAACTTATCTTTCAATACCGTGAAGGCTTCTTCCTATGCGGTACCCCAAACAAAAGGTATATCCTTCTTTGTAAGCTCATTGGGAGGTGCACCAATGGTGCTGAAATCTCTCACAAAACGCCTATAGAATCCAGCTAGGCCAAGAAAACTCCTCACTTGTGTGACCGTTTTGGGCTGCGGCCAACTCTCAATAGCTTCAATCTTGGCTTTATCAATTCCATTCCCTTGGAGTAACAACATAGCCAAGAAAAGATACTAGGTCGGTGCAGAAGGTGCACTTCCCAAGGTTACCAAACAAACGTGCATCACGTAGAGCTATAAAAACAACATGTAAACGTTCCAAATGTTCCTCCAAAGATCTGCTATAAATCAGTATATCATCAAAAAAGACTACCACAAATCGTCCAATGAAAGCACATAAAACTTCGTTCATTAATCTAATGAACGTACTAGGTGTATTAGTTAACCCAAAAGGCATGGCTAACCACTCATATAAACCAAACTTAGTTTTAAATGTTGTTTTCCATCCATCTCCCAATTTCATACGATTTTGATGGTATACACTACGCAAATCAACTTTGAAGAATATTGTAGAGCCACTCAATTCATCAAGACTGTCATCTAGCCTAGGAATAGGATGACGATAACGAATAGTAATAGTATTAATGTCTCTACAATCAACACACATACGTGACATACAATCCTTTTTTGGCACTAGTATAATAGGAACAACACAAGGACTAAGAGATTCGCGTATATAACCTTTGTCGAGCAGCTCCTGTAATTGACGCATAATCTCCTTCATCTCCTCTGGACTGGTACGGTATGGTGCACGGTTAGGCAGCGAAGCACAGGGAATTAAGTCAATCTAATGCTCAATCCCTCGAATAGGTGGTAATACCGGTGGCACGTCTTCTGGAAAGACGTCAGCGAACTCCTGCAAAATGTTAGTGACAACAGGAGGCAAAGAGGATGGTACATCCTCGAAAGAAAATAACGCCTCTTTGCACACAAAAGCATAGCAAACAGATTTGCTGAAATCTAGATCATCAATATCAGATTTGGTGGCACGTAAACATGCACTTTTCAATTTAATTTCAGAAGCAACACTAGATGGTTTATTATTAGGCTTCATTTGTTGCTCAAATTCTTTCGCCATAATCTGATTTTCACTCTTATGTTTCTCATGTTTTGCTTTATTAGCTCTATTAATATCATCTTTCAAAATAGAACCAGGAGTCATAGGAAGCAAAGTAATATTTTTGTCCTTATGAACAAGAGAATACTGATTGTTTCTACCATGGTGTACATAATTTTTATCAAATTGCCATGGTCTGCCAAGTAATAAGGAACATGCTTGCATAAGTACCACATCACAGTCAACATAATCAACATATGTAGAGATACTAAAATGCACACGAACAATACGTGTTACCTTAACCTTGCCGCTGTTGTTGAATCATTGGATGTGGTCTTGTGGCGAGAGATAGCTTCTCCACCATCTTCATGCTAGCCAAGTTGTTGCAGCTCCCTCCATCTATGATGACGCAAACAGAATGTTCCTTCACAACTCCCTTTGTATGGAACAAATTATGCCTCTGATTTTGCTCGGCTTGAGTAACCTGCACACTCAAAACACATTGAGCAACTAAACATTCATACCTGTCAGCATCTTCAGCGGCCATGTATGGCGTCTCATGATGAATATCATCTCCACCGTGTTGTTCACTTGTAATAAGAGCCAACGTCTCCTCATCATAGTCACTAGCGGACTCATACCCACCATCCTCGGTAACAATCATCACATGCTGAGATGGGCATTGTCTTGCATAATGACCTCCACCCTTGCAAGGACGACAAATAATATCATGCGTTTGCCCTGTTGATGCCATGGATGAAGAAGAGCTCTGTGCAGGCCCAGATGGTGTGTTCTTGGCAGATAGTGGTGGTTGTGCCTTCTTTCTTGTATCATGGTTGGCGGTGGCAGCTGATGGAGGCACCGATGCAGAAGAACGTGTGGAAGTAGAGGATGCACGTGGTGTCCATGATGAAGGTCGACCTGCAGAAAAGTTAGTTCGCGCCAATGCTTGTTGATCCTGCACTTCACGTTCAGCTTTGCAAGCAAGATGGAATAAACGAGTGATATTATTATATTCCTTATACTCTAGAATTTCCTGAATCTCTTTATTTAATCCACCCATAAAACGTGCAAGCATAGCTTCATTATCCTCAACAATACTAGATCTAGTCATACCAGTTTGTAATTCCTGATAATATTCTTTTACAAAAAAAATTCCTTGTCTCAAACGCTGCAATTTTTGAAGCAATTCACGTTGATAATATGATGGAACCCACCGAGTATGCATAGCAATTTTCAAACCAGCCCAAGTAGCTGGAATAGGATATAATCTACAATGTTCACACCACCAAACACATGCAAACCTAGTGAAAGCACAAACAGTAGCAGGAACACGTCTCTCCTCGGGATATTGTAAACATGTAAAACATTGTTCAATTTCTAACTCCCAAGTAAGATATATATCAGGAACATATCTACCCTCAAATGGTGGAATATTCAATTTTAGTTTAGGAAAAAGGTCATGATCTCGTACCTCAGGTGGTGGTGCAGCCCTACTGTTGCGATGATATGCATGAGAACGACCTGGTGGTGGTGGTGCTGGTGGTTGCACATAGTTCTGATTTTGATCAACCTCATCCTCATAATGGTCCTCCACCTCTGCAGTAGCAGCAGGAGCTACAGAAACATCAACAGTGGCACCAGAATTTTGACCAGTCTCATGGGGAACGCGTAGTGCTCGTCCCAATTGATTTGGAAGGTACCATTGTTGTTGTTGTTGTTGTAGAGGTGTGATAGGTGCAACCAGTGGTGGTGGTGGAAGATGCTTGAGCAATTCATTAAACTTGTTATCTGATCGGGGCTACCCCGGCATAGAGGTCGTCCTTTCATGATTGGAGTGGATTCCCTCGAGGAACGCGAAGAACACAATGAACGCGGGGAAGAACGGAGAGAAATCGCAAGGGGATACACTCAAGAACAAGTCCAATCACACATCCACTAGACAAACAAACACACAAGACCCACAAGGTACATGAACAACAAAAGGAAAGATACAAGGTAAAGTTCGTCTCCAAGAGGAGGTCTTGATGGTATCCTAGACGGATCTTCCCATGAGGGGTCTTGGCGATAATATCCCGCGGGATCTTCTCACATGGAGGCCTTGAGCTCCATGGGAGTGATGGTCTCTCTCTCTCTCAAGAGTAGAGGTAAGTAGGAGCAAAGCTCACATACAAATGAGCTATCACTTTGCTAACCCTAGAAAGGAGGTGGAGGTGGTCTATTTATAGTCTTAGCCACGAAGGGGTAAGTGGGAGAGGGGTACAAGGCCGAAGGCCTGTGGTTGTGCACATGCAGGTACCAGACGACCGGTGGGGGGCGGACGTCTAGTGGCTCAGGATGGTTCGGACGTCCGACGCGCACTGGACGTCTGTTGATTCTTCTCGGGTGTAGTGGCACCGGTCGGCTGTTCGGCGCCAATCGTCCGGGCGCCGGGACTTGTCAGACGTACGGTATTAATCGGACGTTCGGCCGCTGTAGCACTCGTCGCCTAGAGTTCTTATGGCCGTGTGGGCTGCGTCAGGTACCGGATGTCCGGTGGCATCCCGACATCTGGTGGCTGTAGCTTGTAGCAGCTCCGCTTCTTCTGTCTTCTCTTCCATTCTTACCTCGCGGATGGTGTAGGTGTTCTTTGGCGCTTGCACTCCTTCTCGTCATCCATGAGGTTCCAGTAATACCTATGCATGCACACGAGAGGAATGTCAAGTAGTATACCATCCTTGAAGGGGTCAAGTGAGCACGTGTAAAGGAGATGATTCACCTTTGTGTATGTGAAGTAGATGTCGCACGTGTCACTCGCCGAACGGACTCTTGACATGGTGATGTCCATAGGATGCTCCACATCATTATCGAGCTTTGTTTCGAATGTCTTCTCCATGCCATATATATTCTCCATGGCCTCTTCAAATCTGTTTAGCACATCTTGCACTTGTCCACTCATAATTTGCTGAAACTTATAATGAAGCTCCTTGTTTGTCAAGTTCTCCCAGTCAATCTCATCGGCTTGTGATCCTGCCATGGATAGCAGCAATAGAAACACACAAGAATATGATCCTACAGACTACTAACCAGTGGCAGTCACAAATCCGTCAAGCAAATCTCAAATTCTTACCAGTTTTTACCCAACAGCAGATGGTGATCATCAACCGTTGTAGTCAAAACTCTCAAAGCTTGGATAGAGCGATTACCAGGGAGAGTCAAGCGCACGATGTAGATGTATGTGGAGCTGGGAAGGCTTATAATATGGTAGCAAAAGGGGTCAGCAATATCCAATTCAGAGATGCAAAGTTAATAAAGCTCAACGACGGTACTGTGCTGGTCCTAGGCTAGACCGTGCTAGAGACGCGAGCCTAGAACACTAACAAAATCACAGTGCTGCACGTAAACAAGGGACGAGCACACTCTGATTTTTTTTTCTTTTTTTCACTTTTTAGCACTCTATTTTCCTCTCTTTTTTTGCTTTGCAACAAAATTATTTCGAAACAGTCTACAAATAGTCTAAAAACTGCCTAGCCAGAATTTTCCAGACATAGTTTTTTTAAACTGGAACTATTTTTCTACTGCGGGTAACATGAAAGTTCGAGATTCCTTGTTTGTCATGACTCAGAGTATGGCGTAATCTAGAAACCGAAAACAAAGCAACAAATACTAGACTCGGACTAGGGCTGGTGGCAGAGAGGAATCTGGTGGAAACTCGGACTGGTGGCGGATATATGTAGGGCGGTGGAACATGGACTGGTGGCGAATCTGTGATGGAGGTGGACTCGGATTATCGTGATGGCGGTGGATTTGTGGTATATGGCAGCGGTGATGACAATGGTGATATATGGCAGCGGTGATGACGATGGTGGTATATGGTAGCGGTGATGACGATGGTGGTATATGGCAGCGGTGATGATGATGGTGGTATATGGTAGCGGTGATGATGATGGTGGTATATGGAAGCAGTGATGATGATAATGTGGCGACAACATGAGAACTTGTGAAAAGAACTCGAAACTCTAAAGGACTAGACACTAAGACCAGCAACTAGACACGACGATGCAACCGCAAATTCAACAATGCGAAACCCTAAAAAGATTATGCAAAGTCTCAGATTGGTTCGAATATGATGAACTAACCCAATTTTTTTTGGCATTTTCGAGGACTGTACGTATGAAGAATATACTCGATCTAAACTACGAAAAACTATAAATCTTACCGAGCAACTTAGAAATCTGATACCACTTGATAGAGGCGAGGGTGTCCCGATGTTTCGATGAGATAGCTATCATTTTCTGTGGGAGTCGACTTTGATGATCCGACTACGAACGTGTGAAGACGTCGCGCCTTAGCAATCTCTAAACCAACTTCCGAGGGTTATTGACCACGTCGGAGAACGATCAACCTGACCACGAGGGTCAATTTCCTAAGAGCAAAACGAAGAACAAGCAAGAAACTAAGGTTGCAATCTGGATATTGCGAATATAAGATGAAAGCTTTATTGATTAAGGTGGGGTTCTGTGACGTCTTTGTCTGGTCATTAAACACAAACGAAGTACGCGAAGTTGCAGCTATGGCGAACTTTTAATCTAAACAAAACCCAAAGTCTAAACGATGCCCTAAGGGCTGTATATATGGAGGAGAGAGGGGGGAATTTCGTGGCCCTTGGAGGAGGTGTCCGAAACCAACCCTAACTATTGTTTCCCCACATACACGGACTCTAAAAATAGCCTACAATAAAGTATTTCGAAATTACATGGGCCTGGCCCAAAAATAAGGTGACGCAGCACATAGAATAGCCTATGGATAAAATTTATGAAGTGGCATCTTGTATATTTCGTCCAAGGCTTCATGCACTCATTATGGTGGCTTCAAAGTCCTGGAATCATCACTTGTAACTCCGTTCTTGTTCCCCTCGCGCATGCCATCATCTCCATGCTTGAACTTGCTCCAAGGTTCATCTTTCTTGTCCAAGCTAGGCCCTTCAATTGTAAGCAAAAGAAATGTATCCAATTTAGGCAGCATCATATTCTCATGAACATTAGAATTGTTACCAAGAAACGAAAGTACCTGGTAATTTAATTGGCGTGCGCGAGCTCTAGTAATTGGTCTAGCATATATATTAGCAGGGGCTGTGGGTTCATGTCCTCATAATTACTTGTTTTGGAGTTCTTATTCTTCGTCGATCTTGGGATAGGTTCCTGGTCGGCAGCCTGGGCTAGCAGGGTGGATGTCGTTTGAGTTTCTGTTTGTGTTTCATCCGTAGTCGGAAGTTGTTCTCATGTATGATGTTCGATGTATTCATGTGGCATTTGTATGCCTTTCGTAGGTATCCCCAATTATTATGTAATGGCATGATGTAATGATGTCCACCTTGCAAAAGCGTTTCAATATGCGGCTCTATCCTTCGTTGGACCTTCGAGTTCCTCTCGGATAGGATCGCATATTGGGTAAGACATAACCCAAGCAAGAGGGAGGAGGAGGTCTATTTATAGTCTTAGTGGACGAAGGGGTAGATGGGCTTCGGCCCAACACGCAGTCGGCACACAGGCGTCGGACATCCGATGGTCATCAGTCGTCCAAAGGCTCGCGGGTGATCGGATATCCGGCCAGGGTCGATCATTTGATGTTTTGGCTTTGTTGGGGCTTGGTCGGTCATCCGATCGGGGTCGGACGTCCGGTGCGTCGGTCATCCGGAGGGCTCCATTCTTCCAGTGTTTTGGCTCGGACCCGTAGGTGTCGGGTTTTCGGAGGGCGTCGGTCATCCGGTGGCTGTAGGGCGTCGGTCGTCCGGTAGCTGTCGGTTTTCCAGGTGCTGGAGTCTTTGCTGGGAGGAACTTGGTCGGCTGGCTGATGCTCTAGGCATTGGTCTTCCAACAAGCTTCGGTCGTCCGATGGCTGGAGGTTTCCTGGCAGCTCTTCTTCTTGTACCTTGTACTTGGTCTCCTTGCCGTCTTGTCCGTTGGGTGCAACTACTCCATGGCCCTCCTCCAAGTACCTAATCACGCATAGGGTTTCCACTTGAGGTAGTAGCCATGTCTCACATGTAGCAAGTGGTAGTTCGGAGAGGAGCGAGTTCACCTTATCTTCGATAGCCTTTGCTTGGGCTCTTGTCACTGGTCCAAGTGGAGTTGTGGGAGACGTAGGTAGGTCCATGGGGATGACCTTGGGATGCTCTTCATCATCTCCCCCCTTGGGAAAGATCCGACTATCAGTGTCATAACCGACAGATCTCGGGTAGGGGTTCCCGAACTGTGCGTCTAAGATTGATGGTAACAGGAGACAGGGGACACGAAGTTTTAACCAGGTTCGGGTCCTCTTGATGGAGGTAATACCCTACGTCCTGCTTGATTGATAGTAAAGTGTATGGGGGTTACAAGAGTTGATCTACCACGAGATCGTATTGGCTAAAACCCTAGAAGTCCAACCTGTATGAGTATGATTGCCTCTATGGACTAAACCCTCTAGTTTATATAGACACCGGATGGGGCTAGGGTTGTACAAAGTCGGTTACAGAGAAATGATTCTTCATATCTGAATGCCAGGCTTGCCATCCACGCCAAGGAGAGTCCTATCCGGACACGGGAGAGAGTCTTCTGTCTTGTATCTTCACAGCCCATCAGTCCGCCCATGTCACATAGACCGGACACCCGAGGGCCCCTTAATCCAGGACTCCCTCAGTAGCCCCTGAAATAGGCCTCAATAACGAGGTGTCCGGCGCGCAGATTGTCTTTGGTATTGCAAGGCAGGTTCCTCCTCTGAATACTCCAAAACAGCTCTCGAACAGAGAATGTGTCTGGCTCTGTAAAACAAACACCACATATATCCGTAGAGAGTATAATATTTTATGAGTCTGATCCACTGACAACTTTTGTAGCATGACATCATGTCATAGCTCGGTCATTATTTTGAATAGTTTTTTAGCCTCCCGCTCCATGTTTGAAGATGTGGTTTTATTGGCATGTCTTTGTCGAAGCAAAGATCGTGTCCCCTTATTGTGGGATTCTCATCAATACGGGCGTGGGTAACCCAACCACGCCGCCTGCACGACCCTTGGGGAATAGGCGAGTTTTTAGGCGAGTGGGGAGGCGCTTGATATTCACTGCCTTTATAAAGGGATAAGGATTCACTTCTTTCACCCACGCGTTATTCCTCTCTGCCCATCCATTCTCGAGCTCCAGTGCCCAAGCTTCCATCCTATCCGCCTCCAAGAAGCACTCCAGCAATGTCCGGATCTGGAGCGCAAGGCAAGTGGATGGTTTCCTCCGTCAAGGAGAAGGACATCACGAGGCTCCAAGAGGCCTGGTACCTAGCCAAGGAAATCGCCCACCGGCTTCCGGCCAAGGGACAGATCGTCCCCACCCAGAGCCCCATGAGAGGGTCATGTTCATCCCCCACTTCGTCCGCGGGTTGGGATTTCCTCTCCACCCATTCGTCTGCGGGCTCATGTTCTACTCTGGGCTGGATTTCCACGATCTGGCTCCCAACTCCTTCCTCAATATCTTGGCATTTATTGTCGTGTGCGAGTCCTTCCTCTGTATCCCACCCACTCCGGACTATGGTTGAAGATCTTCAACATGAAGCCGAAGGTGGTGGATGGCCAACATGCAGAGTGCGGAGGCGCCATGGTGAGCAAGCTGCCCAACGTCACATGACCCAAAGGTACCTTCATGGAGACCATCAAAGGGTGGCAACAACAATGGTTCTAAGTCATAGAGCGTAATGACGCCACCTGGGCCGCAGCTCCTGAATTCCAGTCCGGCGCCCTGATGCGGCTCACCTCCTAGCTGGAGAAGGGCCTGGACTGGTCTGCGTCAGATGAGCTGACATCACTTCAGACGTGCATCAAGAGCATGGTGGACAAGAACGTCAAGCTTGTCAACATGAACTAGGTGATGCTCGCTCGCTTGATCCTGCCGTGCCAAAGCCGGACTTGCCACTTGTGGGAGTTCAATCCGGCCAAGCATCAGACCTTGCAACAGTTCTTCGGCACTACACACGAAGACATCTGGAAGGTGCTCTTCAAGGCCAACGAGATGTGCCCGGCGACGACCGAGGACCGCGAGCATGACCTGGCCCATCCCGCTAGTGCGGTAAATTTTCCATATTTCAAGCTGTACCCTTTACTTGCATACTCAAGGAAGATGTCTAACCTTCCCTATTTGTTTTTTCGGGGCTGGACAAAGAAGGCGGAGCGGATTCAGTGTCCGGCTCCGCTACTCAAAGAACCAGTTATCCCGAGTATGACGAAGATGCTGGTTCCGGCGCCCTATCAAGCACCAAAGAAGAAGGCCAAGAAGAAGGCCAAGAAGAAGGCCAAGGGGACCAAGGGTGGTCTCCGCCATAAGGACTCTTCGGACGTAACGTCCGAAGACGCTGACACCCACTCCCCTCCCGCCACTGGCGATGAGGAAGAGGAGGAAAGCAATTCTCCCTGAGGGGGAAGGAAGAAAAGGGTGGCCTCCACGCATCTGGAGGCAGAGGCGTCCAAGAAGGAGAAGGTCTCCACCACGGACAACCCTGCGTGGGACATCGACAACAGCTCCGAGTGGCGCCCCAGGGATAATTCCCTGGCCGAATCATAAGTACTCAAAGACGCACACAAATATCCAGCTTCTTTACTTCATAGTTTCAACATGTTGAATCATACACTTGCAGTCCGGCTCGTTCCGACCTCGAGCGATCCTCATCTTCGGGAAACTCGCTGGATCTGAAGGTGATGGACAGCGGGCCCCTTCCAGTGGCCTCCTCTCCCAAGACTGTGGACGACGCTGAAGTGTTGTCCCGAAGGACACTCCCGTCTCAGGGGGAGGCACAAGAGGCTGTTACGGTGGCGCCAGAGGATAATACCTCGGTCGCCGAACACATGAGGGTCCAGATCCCCATGGAGACCGGCGATTGGGGCCATCTCCAATTCGGCCCCCAGCCGTATATGATCCCGGAGACCTATACGGCTCTGGAATCCGGCAGGCAGCCTCCTTCAAAGGAAGGAGGTGCACCAATTCGCATTGAATCGAGCAAACGCAGTTCGTTCGAGCAGTGCATGATAGCCGCTGGGGAAGGGGACGATATCGAAGATTAACTCTTCACTTCAGAAGTTATCCGGAGATCCGAAGACGACCTCCAATGTGATTGAGCCCGACCAACGGGCCTCTACACCTGGTATAACTCCTTTAAAGGTAGTTTTGGTGGGCTTGATCCTTGATGGATTGATGCCCATTTTGTGCATTGTATCCTGATAGAGCAGGTTGAGGCTGCTGCCACCATCCTTGAGGAGTCATGTGAGGTGGAATCCATCAATTATCGGGTCGAGAACCAATGCGGCTAAACCGCCATGACGGATACTTGTCGGATGGTCCCTGCGATCGAAGGTGATCGGGCAGGACGACCATGGGTTGAATTTTTGGGCGACTGGCTCTATTGCATAGACGTCGCTGAGCGCGTGCTTGCGCTCCCTCTTGGGGATATGGGTAGCGTATATCATGTTCACCATTTTGAACTGAGGGGGAAACTTCTTCTGCCCCTCTGTGTTCCATGGACGGGGCTCCTCGTCGTCATTCTCGCTTTGCGACGCCTTCTCCTTATCTTCGGCATTTAACTTGCCGGTCTGTTTGAAGAGCCAACAACTCCAGTGGGTATGATTGGCTGGTTTATCAGGGGTGCCATGGATCTGACATGGACGATCAAGTATGCGGTCCAGGCTGGAAGGGCCCTGATTATTTCTTTTATATGGCTTCTTCCGCTGACCGGACTTGGACCCACTGAATCCGGCGTTGACCGTCGTGTCGTCAGTATTGTCACCATTGTTTCGACGCTCGTGCCTGTTGTGTCGGGGCTTGCCGTTGCTATTTTTGGCTTCCGAGGTGCCAGGTCCGCTTGCATTGTTATTGTTGCTGGCTAGCCAGCTATCTTCGCCCGTGCAAAAGCGGGTCATGAGTGCCGTGAGGGCCGCCATGGACTTCGGCTTTTCTTGGCCGAGGTGTCGGGCGAGCCATTTGTCACGGATGCTGTGTTTGAAGGCCGCTAGGGCTTCGGCATCCGGACTGTTGATGATTTGGTTCTTTTAATTAAGAACCTACTCCAGAATTTCCTTGCTGACTCTCCAGGCTGTTTGACTATGTGACTTAAGTCATCAGCATCTGCAGGTCTGACGTATGTGCCTTCGATGTTGTCGCGGAAGGCATCTTCCAGGTCTTCCCAGCTGCCAATAGAGTTTCCCGACAGGCTGTTCAGCCAGTGTCGGGCTGGTCCCTTGAGTTTTAGGGGGTGGTATTTGATGGCATGAAGATCATCACCGCGAGGCATGTGAATATGGAGAATAAAGTCTACAATCCATACTGCGGTATCTGTGGTTCCATCATATGATTCGATATTCACAGGTTTGAACCCTTCTGGGAATTCATGTTCCATTACTTCATCAGTGAAGCAGAGGGGGTGTGCGGCGCCTCTATTTAGGGCCAGATCCTAACGTAGTTCGGATGGAGTCCGTCTACGGTTTTCTGCCCAGACGTGATTGTGCTTGACGTGTTCAGCATGATAGCTGTTGTTGCACGTCAGGGCACGCCCCCGCGATCCGTAGATCGATCTGGCCGGAACTGCTTTATTCTTTAGGTCCTGCCATAGGCCATATGTGTATCCATGAGCTGTTTTATCTCTGCCTTTTACGGCAAAGTAGGACGGGCTGGTGTTCGGCCTGAGTTGCCGTTTTGTCGCGGCCGCGTGGTGGTCGATCAGCCGCATTACGCGCTGATGGTAAGGGCTCAAGTGCCTTGTCATCGAATTGAGGTAGCACTTTACGCTTCGGGTAACTTTTGGTTGGGCGCTCGAGGCCGTATTCCTCTACTACTAGGACATTAGTGCATCTATCATTGAGCAGATCTTGGTCAGCTTGAAGCTGTTGCTACTTCTTTTTTAGGCTCCTTGCTGTGGCTATTAGTCGTTGCTTAAAGCTCTCCTGCCCGAGAGGTTCCTCAGGCACGATAATTACTGTCATCCGAGTCTTCGTTTGGAGCCTATTCATTAGGGCTAACTTGCCCATCCTCCTGATCGTATTGTTCAGAGTTTTGCTCAACGAGGTTTTCTTGGTCTTCGGCATCATCCGGATTGTTGTTGTCTCTCGTGCCGGTATTGCTGTCTTTGCTGTGGCATGATTTAGAGCGGTGCCGTCGGTGCTTTTGTTGTATCTCGGGAGGTTTATCCCTACTGGATTTTTCTCATTATCGCTGTCACCATCCTTGGGTGTATCCACCATGTACACATCATACGAAGAGGTGGCCCTCCAGCGTCCGGTAAACGGTGGGTTTTCGGCTTGCTCCTCTCCGACATCGTCGTCCATACCGTCGATGTATTTGGAGCAGTAATCGAGCATGTTGGTTAAGTCCTCTACTCTGGCGATGAAGTAGGTGGTGGGTGGGACATAAAATTCCCTGCTCTCAGACCCTAGTCCGGGTTGGGCGTACTGTGGACGTTGCTCCTCCGTAATCACGAGGGATCACATCAAGTCCAGAGCCTCGCTTAAGACTCCGAGAGTTTGGAGCCAGTGTCCGGGGAAGAGTCCGGCTTGGTGATGGTTGCCGGCGACACGGCTTCGTCCGACTCTCCCGTACTGGGCCTGGTGGCATAGATAGTCCGGTGGGTTTAGAAATCCCATCTTCGGTCTTGGTGAGGCGCTTCGGCTCTAAGGCCAGAGCGGAAGTTGGGGTCGTGAATCCTTGGAAGATCAAGTCTCCTCGGACATCAATGACATAATCCAGATTTCCAAAACTAATCTGGTGTCCTAGGCGTAGCTATCGATCTTCTCTAGATGGCCAAGCGATTTGACCCGCAGTGCGAAGCCGCCGAATACAAAAATCTGGCCGGGGAGAAAAACCTCCCCTAGGGCAGTATCATTGTAGATGATGGATGGAGCCACGGAACCTTGTAATGGCGACACAGTGGAACTCTCAAAGAAAGCACCAATGTCGGTGTCAAAACTGATGTATCTCGGGTAGGGGGTCCCGAACTATGCGTCTAAGGTTGATGGTAACAGGAGACAGCAGACACGAAGTTTTACCTAGGTTCGGGCCATCTTGATGGAGGTAATACCCTACGTCCTGCTTGATTGATATTAATGAGTATGGGGGTTACAAGAGTTGATCTACCACAAGATTTTAATGGCTAAAACCCTAGAAGTCTAGCATGTATGATTATGATTGCCTCTACAGACTAAACCCTTCTGTTTATATAGACAGCGGAGGGGGCTAGGGTTGTACAAAGTCAGTTACAGAGAAAGGAATCTTCATATCGGAATGCCAGGCTTGCCATCCACACCAAGGAGAGTCCGATTTGGACACAGGAGAGAGTCTTCTATCTTGTATCTTCACAGCCCATCAGTACAGCCCATGTCACATAGACCGGATGCCCGAGGGCCCCTTAATCCAGGACTCCCTCACCGACCTTGAATCGAAATCTTCATCACCAGGGTAGGGAGCTAGATCTTTGATGTTGAAGATGTCACTCACGTTGTACTTGTCGCGTGGGAGGTCGATCTTGTAAGCGTTGTTGTTGTAGCTGCTAGCACCTTGAAGGGTCCACCATCTCGTGTTAGAAGTTTGGACTTGCGTTCGTTGGGGAATCGATCGTTGCAAAGTTGTCACCACACGAGATCTCCAATGTTGAATATCATGGGTTGCTTGTTGAAGTTGATCTTGGTCACGAGTCATTGTACTTGGTGCTCGATGGTGTGCCTTGTATCTTCATGCATCTTCTTGAGAGAGTTCGCTCGTGCACTCGCGTCCATGTTGATGCGCTCTTAAAGTGGTAGAGGAAGAATTTCCAATGGGAACAATGGGTTGAAACCATAGATGACCTCGAAAGGGGACTTGCTGGTAGTCGAATGTCTTGCGCGGTTGTAGGCGTACTCGGCGATGGGTAGGCACTCTTCCCACTCCTTGATGTTCCTCTTGATCAATAAGCGTAGTAGAGCGGAGAGCGTTCGGTTCATCACCTCGGTTTGGCTGTTAGTTTGGGTATGGTATGCCGAAGAGAACAAGAGCTTGATTCTGAGCTTGGCGCATAAGTTCTTCCAAAAGTAACTCAAGAACTTGACGTCGCGGTCCTAGACAATCGTCTTTGGCACTCCATGTAGATGCAAGATTTCCCTACAAAAGAGATTTGCAACATGTGAAGCATCATCTATCTTGTTGCAAGGAATGAAATGAGCCATTTTAGAGAATCGGTCCACAACAACAAACACGGAATCCTTTCCATTTCTAGTCCTAGGCAAACCAAGCACAAAATCCATGCTAATATCTTCCCATGGGTGATATGGAATTGGAAGGGGTGTGTAAATACCTTGAGATTGCGCTTTAGACTTAGCTTTGCGACATGTATAACATCGGTTGGTGAAGCGTGAGACGTCGCGGAACATCTTGGGCCAAAAATAGTTCTTTGAGAGCGTAGGAAATGTCTTGTCGCGTCCAAAGTGTCCCATCAGTCCTCGTCCATGAGATTCTTGCAAAAGTAACAAACGAAGAGAAGACTCAGGAATGCAAAGTTTGTTAGCTCTCATAAGGTAATCATCTTTGATTTAATAGCGTTCCCAAGATGTATGCGTTAAACACTTGGCATAAGGAATTGCAAAAGTAGGATCATGCGCATACAAGTCTTTTATGTGCTTAAAGCCTATGTCATCAAATTCAAGTTGGGTAACTAGCAAGCATCTACGGGAAAGTGCATCCGCCACACCATTTTCCTTACCTTTAATATACTTGATGACATAAGGAAATGACTCAATGAATTCACTCCATTTAGCATGATGCTTGTTCAACTTAGTTTGATCCTTAAGATACTTAAATGTTTCATGATCGGTGTGAAGAATGAACTCATGAGGACGTACATAATGTTCCCAAACATGCAAGACTCTCAATAAAGCATATAGCTCTTTGTAATAGATGCGATAATTGAGTTGCGCTCCGAAAAGTTTTTCACTAAAGAAAGCTATAGGGCGCTTCTATTGCATTAACACACCTCCTATGCCCTAACCGCTAGCATCGCAATGAATCTCAAATGGTTTATCAAAGTTGGTTAAAGCAAGCAAAGGAGCATGTGTAAGAAAATTCTTAAGCTCATTGAATGCGATATCTTGGGATGGTCCCCAAACAAAAGGCGCATTTTTCTTACTCAAAGCATGTAAAGGGGAAGCAATGGGGCTAAAATCCTTCACAAATCTACGATAGAAACCGGCTAAACCAAGAAAACCACGCACTTGTTGCAAGTTGGTTGGTTGGGGCCAAGTTTTAATAGCATTGATCTTAGAAGACACAACGAAACCCAATAAAACAAGCTTATCAACACCAAAAAGGCATTGGTCCATATTAGCATAAAGGCGCTCTTTTCTAAGAGTTTGCAACACGGTTCTAAGATGGGTGACATGATCTTTAAGAGATTTGCTAAAAACAAGAATATCATCAAAGTAGACCACAACAAATACACCAATATAGGGTCGAAGAACAAAATGCATGACTCGCATGAATGTATCGGGTGCTTCAGATAAACCCATTGGCATAACAAACCATTCATATAAGCCAAATTTGGTCTTAAATGTGGGTTTCCATTCATCACCTTCTTGGATGCGTATTTGATAGTAGCCACTCTTAAGATCAATCTTAGAGAAAATGGTGGCTCCACTAAGCTCATCTAGCATATTATCTAGGCGTGGAATGGGGTAGAGATAACACATGGCAATAGCATTGATAGGATGAAAATCTGAACACATGTGAAATGTACCATATTTCTTGGGAACAAGGTTTAGCAGGATGGCACAAGGGCTCAAACTTTCACGAACATGGTTGTTGTCGATGAGTTGTTGTACTTGCCGTTGGATCTCCTTGGTTTCCTCGGAGTTGACGCAGTAGGGAGCCTTGTTAGGAAGGGGTGCTCAGGGGATGAGGTCGATTCGGTACTCGATGCCTCATAGTGGAGGTAGACTCGGAGGTAGCTCATCGGGGAAAACATCTTGGAAATCCTGCAATAGAGAATATAACACTAAAGGTAGATTGTGAAAGGTGTTAGCTTTTGGTGCCTCATCCTTGCACAAAAGGACATAGTGCATGACACTTGATGGGTTCTCACACACTTCTCTCATCTCACTTTTGGTGGAAAATAGAACTAAGTTCTTCTTATCGCTCATCATGGAGGCACTCAATTTGGGCTTGTGGCGCTCACTCTCTATTTGGTGGTTCACCCTCTCACTATTTTCTCCATGATAGGTGGCTTTCTTGTAGGCAATCACTTGGCTTGGAGACATTAGGACGTAGCACATACTCCTTTCCTTTCATTTTGAAGCTATACTGATTCGTACGCCCGTTGTGGATGACGCCTCGGTCAAATTGCCATGGCCGTCCAAGAAGGGGGTGGCAAAGGACATAGGAATGACATCACACTCCAAAGTGTCTTTGTAAGATCCGATCTTGAAGGAAACTTGTACCATATGCTCGACTTGGATAGTGATGGAGTCTCTTAGCCATTGAGCTTTGTAGGGATGTGGGTGCTTCATCTTGACCAATTGGAGTTTGGAGCAAAGTTCTTCACATGCCAAGTTATGACAACTCCCTCCATAGATGATGACCTTGATGGACCTTCCATTGATGCCGGCCTTGGTATGGAAGATATGGCATCTTTGTTATTCTTCTTGTTGATGTTGAAGAGTCAAGACCTTGGATACAATGAGAGTGGGGCTCGGATCTTCATCACAAAAGACTTGATCATCTTCATCCTCATTCACTTGCCGGTGCATGGCCAGTTGCCCAAGGGCTTCCATTTCTCCTTCACTCATGGAGTCTTATGTACCATCTTCATTGAAGATCATGGTGCGTTTGTTGGTACACTCGAAGGACTTTTGGCCTCGGCCGCCACATGTAAAGCATTTGAAGGAACTTGTCTTGATGGTATCATCGGTTGGGGTAGAGGATATTGAAGCTCTTGGCTTGATGTTGCTTGTTGTAGGAGGACGACTTGAGGTTGTCAAAGTTTTCTTGTAATTTTACTTATCATCGTTGCTTGTATATGGCTTGGTTGAGGTAGAAGATGTTGGAGTTGTTGAAGCTTGGGTGTTGGAGTAACCATAGGACTTGGATGAGAACTTGGCATACTTGAAGTCATCTTGCACTTGACGTTCCGCCTTGGTAGCTTGATGCACTAGCTCGATGAGGTTCGAGTATGGTTGGAAGTAGGCATTCTTCTTGATAGGATGATTGAGTCCATTCAAAAAATTTGCCATAGTTTGCTCATCATCTTCTGTTACATTGGCTCGTATCATGGCAATCTCCATTTCCTTGTAGTACTCTTCAATGCCCTTGGCTTGTTTGAGAAGTTGGGGTTTCTTGAAGAGATTGTAGTTGTCGTAGGTTGGCATGAAACATGCTCTCATGACATCCTTCATTTGTGCCCAAGTTGTGATGGGTGGTTCTCCTCTTGCCTCTCGGCACTCAATGACTTGTTCCCAACAAATGAGGACGTAGTCTTGGAACTCAAGGGATGCCATTGTGATCTTCTTCTCTTCCTCATAGTTGTGTAAGTGGAAGATTTTGCCAACCTTCAATGCCCATGAAAGGTACTCTTCGGGATCATTGCTTCCGATGAACTTTGGCATGGTGAAATTTAGCTTGCCATAGCTTTGCTCTTCATTGTGTTGTGGTCGAGGGTGATGACATCCTTGATGGGGAGGATTGTCTCCCCCAACTTGCTCTTGTCTTGGAGGATTTCCATTGTCTTCTTGCTCTAGGTGAACTTGAGGTTCTTGTCGAGCTTGTGGAGGAGTTTGAGCAACTTGACGATGCACACGTGATTGATAAATCCTCTCTTGATCTTCATCGTGAAGTGCTTCTTCCTGTTCACTCCTATGGTGATTGCGTTCGGAAACGGCGCAACTCATGTTGTGGAGTGCACGTTGCGCCTCAAGTGCTTGAGATTCTCGCTGTTGTTGTTCTTGACGTTGTGCTTCGGCATCTTGGGCATATTAGTGTTGTCGCGCTCGCTCTTCCTCTTCTTTTTGGCGTTGCCATTGCCATACTTTTGCTTGCGCAAAAGTAGCTTGGTTTTGACGATGTCGATGCTCTTCTGCTCTAAGTTGTTCTTGATATGGGATTGGGTAAATCTCTATCATATGTATTTGTTCCGGCTTATCCTGCAAGCCAAATCCTTGTTTTGTTTTTGTTGTGGTATTCGAGTTGCTTCAATGTCAAGTGTTGATTCCATACCCTTCCTAAGCGGTGTTCTCATATTTTGATGTGAATGCAAATCCTTTCGATCATCAAGTTTGCCATATCAATTTCTTATCAACCGGCATGCTCCTCTTCAAGTGGATCCAATCATTTTCAACATCCGCAAGATCAACTCTATGATGTAGGGCGGAACCCTAGTCAGCCGATCTTTCACGAAAGGAGCGGATCCCACGATGAACACGAAGAACACAAGGGGGGAAACAATGGGAAACGCAAGAGGAAACACGAGAAAATCACTAAACCAACACGAAATAGTCACACATGTGCTAGATCCTCGGGTATATAAGAGATCAAAGGTAGCCGGTCTTCTCCATGAGGAGGTCTTGATGTTCTTCTCCGCGAGGAGGTCTTGAATCCAGATGGATCTTCTCCGTAGAGGCCTCCCTCTCGTGGAGTAGATCCGATGTGGATGAGCAATGCCCTATCTCTAAAATGAGCTAAACCAATGCTAACCCTAACTAGGATGAATAGGAGGTCTATTTATAGTCTTAGTGCAAACGGGGGCGAAGTGGGGGGGGGGTACATGCGCTGTGGCCCAACACATGGCAGCGCACAGGCGCCGGTCGTCTGACACGTACCGGACGTCCGGTGGCTCGCAAGGGTCCAGTCGTCCGGTACTTGTCGGACGTCCGGCATTTTGGCTCGGTTGAGGTGGCGCCGGATTTCCGAGGACGGTCGGACGTCCGGACGTTGGAGTGTGTCGGACATCCGGGACTTGTCAGACGGCCGCTCATTTTGGCTCTGGTGCGGGATCGACGGTCGTCCGGTGGCTGTAGCTTCTTTTCTTGGTCCTTGTACTTGGTGTCCTCGCTAGCTCGTCCGTTGGATGTGTTGGCTCCGTGGCTTTCCTCTAAGTACCTGATCATGCATAGCACACATGTTGGAGGTAGTAGCCATGTCTCACATGTAGAAAGTGAAAGTTCGGAGAGGAGCGAGTTCACCTTGTGTCCAATGGTGTATAGTCGAGGTCTCATCTTATGTATCCTTGGGGCTTGGAGAGTAGTCGGAGTGTACATGGGGATGAACGTGGGATGCTCCGCATCATCTCCCCCCTTGGGAAAGATCCGACCTCGGATCGTGATCCTCATCACCATGGAAACAGTTGTTGTGGACGAACTTGTAGTTGGACGGAGTTAAAATCATGGCGCAATCCAAGTACTCCAAGGTGTCGCCGGAGTGGTATACATGCAAAAAGAGCAAACACAAACGACACTCGGAAATACAATGCATATTTGAGGATGGCTCAAAGGTAAGGGGTTCAACTTTAGGAGATTCTCGCAAATGTTGGTTTTGCACATCGTGTATTCCTTCGCGTGACCAAGTTGTCGCATAATGGCACCGCCTTGTGAATCTTCCCAAATGAAAGAACATGACGAACACTCAGAAAAACAAATGAGGTTAGCGGAGATGCAAAACCTATCATTCGTGTGGTAAAATACCCAACAAGTGGATGCATCATGCTCATCATAAGAAAGGACAAGGGAGCATTTCATAGTATGGAGGCATATGATGCGAGAACAACCAAATACAATAGGCTCAATCAAACAAGCATGCATCACAAGTAAAGTTTCCAAGTCTCCACAATCAATAAGCATAGATGCAACAATTGGAGGCAAGCGACAATGAACAAAATATATCATGTGAGAGGCATGAACATATACGTCATCAACCCAAGAAATCAAGTAATAATGGAACATGGGTAATGCGACAAAGCAAGCAATCATATGAATAAAGGCAAGGAAACTAGTAGTGCGAAGAAGCAATGTGCTAGAAGGGATCATGTCAAGTATGTCATGTGTGCAAATGGTAGTCATGAATAATGCCCAAGACATATCACAAGCATGAAGGCAAGATATGAGCAAAATATTATCAACGTATTGGCGAGAGGACATATGTAAGTAGCAATGGGACATCATGACTCTCCCAACACAACAAGCATCAAAAGCATGAGGCACATGATAAACATGGCAATAGCAACAAGGATTCCACCAAGCATACAAATACACATAGGAGTAACATAATGGTGAATCATGGGTAGATGCAAGCAAGGGTCACAATTGCATGGCAAAGTCATAGAAGCAAGCATAGCATGCAAAGTGAACACGGTAAAATGAGCATGAAGCGACAAGCGGTATATAGCCCATAGCCATGTGAGAACCAAGTGAGAGAGATGCGCGTAGTCGTTGCACGGAAGGAACAGTGGTAAGGATAGTCTACGGGATCCCAAATCGTCGTTGTTCTCAAGAGATTGTTTCGTCATCTCTTGGGATTGAGAGGTTGACGAGTATACGTGAGTACCTACACAAAACAAAGACAAAGGGAAAATTGTGTTTGCGTGCTAGATGTATACATCATCCATCATGTTGCGCATGTGCTTGTGTTGGTTAGCACAAAATATCCAATGCTCAAATAAATGAGATGTGTGATATAAAAACATGTCATCCATCATGATAGGTTTGTTGTTATGTATAGCATAATGGAGACTCAAAGTGTGTAATGCATCACAAGAAATATGTAGAGCATTGTTATTCATGGAATGCATACGGTGCAAACAATTATGACAACATCCAAAACAAAGCATATTTGGTACAATGTGATCATGGCATGGCATAGTAGATTAATTGCGCAAATCATGTAAAGGAAGCATGACAATATGATCACATGAAAAACAAAATCCAATGACCATCATCTCGTCATCTATGCCATAAGTGCAAATGGGATTTATAGTAATGGGGCATGCATATCTACTATGTTGAGATTGAAATGATGCAATATGGGATATCTCACTCATAGCATATGACAAGGTTAATGGATTGTCAAACATGATGTGACCAAAAGAATTTTCACATGATATCCTATGTAGCATAGCATCACAACTAGGCAAATCAACATACCCATCATCATATTCATCATAAATTGGTAAGTCATGACATGAAGAATTCACACTAGCATGAAGCATGGGAATAGGTGGATCGACATCATGCAAACAATCATTCGTAAAATAGTCCACTAGTGGGACAAGAGAAGCACCATAACCTATGTTACCTTTGGAGCATCGCTCATGTGTTGTAGGTGAGGTGTCGAAGACCAAGTCGTGGTCATCTTCATCTTGATGGAACCATGTGGGGGGTGCATCTTCTTCCACCATGGCCATCGTTGTCGCCATTGGAGATATGGACTCGTCGAGGATAGGCATGTCGTCATGTAGGAGACCTGGCACCAAAGAAGAAAACACACTCGGAGTAGAGGTTAAGTTGTTAGAAATCATAATGGCCTCATGTGCCGTGTCAACTGCCTCACTCAGTAAGTGTGGTGGCTCACTCACTCCCTCTTGGATGCTCTCAAGTGTGGGGCTAGTGGTGGTCACACTCATCCTCTCATAGGAAATGCACTCAATGTCACAAATGGTGGAGTCACTCATATCACTCATGGTGGGGTGGCTCTCCTCACATGGGAATTGGGGCATCTCTTTATATGTGGGTGTCGGAGAGATGTTGGTGCAAATGTCTCCATGCTCAATCATGTCGTAGTTGTAGCCGTGGATGAAGGCCGAAGATGGCACATCATCACTCTCCTCTAAGACCAAAGATAAGGTCTCATGTGCGGTCTCGTAGCTTGACTCGGAGTATGAGTCCAATATGGGCGCCGTCATCATGTTGTTGAAGAGGTTCATGCTCGTCGCCATGGTCGAAGAGGATGGCCCTTGCTCGACCATCTTGTTGCTGTCTTGTTGTTCGAGGCCCATATGATGTGGCACCTCGTAGCTCGTCTCCATGACCGAAGGGAATTCCCATGCTCGGCCATCTTCCTTGAGAGGCTTCCGAAGATGGAAGTGTCGCCCTCGCTCGTAGGCGGTCGCCTTGTAATTGATGATGCCGATGTAGGCGAACTCATGGGAAGTAGGCGAAGATGCCGTACGTCCAAAGGCGAAGATGCCTTGAGAACACTTGGCGAAGATGCCAAAGTGGTTGGTGCAGCCGTAGCTCTGTCGTGGTGGTGCTTGTCTCGCGGTCTACTCTTGTGCTCATGAAGTTTGGACTTGGCGTGAAGTGGGGCTTGTTGGGACTTGTAGGTAGGCGCTTGGTGAGCATCGTCATGATGATATTGGCGTTGTCGCAGTTGAGCTCGTTGTAGATGTCGTTCGTCGTCGTCGTGCACATGTTGCTTGGAGGTGACTTGCCCTTCATGACGAGGTGGATCACGAACGTGATGGTGGTCGCCATGGAGATGTGGACGTGGACGACTTGCGATTGCATCATTTTTGCTCTCCGAAGACTTGTGACTTGAGCGTCGCCGCCTTGAGGATGATGAAGGGGAAGAACGGTTGATCAACAAGGTCCGAATCTCCTCCATCCTTGCATCTTGCTCCTCCTTTTTTGCAGAAAGCTTGTTGTCGATGTAGTCCCTTTTCCTGGTTTCGGAGTGACGAATGTCTATGGAGAGGTTCTCGATGCGCTCTTGCAATCTTGATTGTGCGCCTTGCATTTGTCGTTGTAGATCGAAGATTGATGCTTTGTTAATGTAGTTGTGCACGCCGTCATTGTTATGGAAGACCGGAGATGAAATGCCTTGCCTATCCATCACTCCAAGAGAAAAATGTGAGTGGTAGAAAGAGAAGAACGAATACCAAATGTACCTTGACCGAAGTTGAAAGTGGATCAATGATCACTCCATGTGGACAAGGAAATAGCACAATTGGTACCAATTCTTGCCAGTTTCTCACACCTACACAAATAAGGCTTATGGTGGAGCTCGGTGAGGATAGTGGCACAAAAATGTGATGCAAAATGTTAGCAAAAATCAATAATGTTGAAAGAGATTCACAAATTCGCAAGTGAAACAAGTAGACCAATAGCAATATGTGGCACACAGAAACACACACACGGATAGATAAATGGGGTCGTGCAACCAAGGATGAGCACAAAATGTGGAATCCACGGAAAACGCTCGTGTTGCACAACTCAAGAGAGACGCTAGCACGATTGCTCAATAGGTGGATATGACACTTGTGCACAACCTATGATATGCAAAATGTATCAACTTCTATCCCAAGTATGCTATATATATGATGTTCCGGTGGTATGATCCAAAATGATCGGATATGACAATATTATGCAATGTGGTAAGACGCTATGGCACTTTCTTACAAGCTATTTATTCACTCTTTTTCTTTGCTTAAAAGCTTATTTTTTTTGTATGGCCACTTTGCGAAATGCACAAACCAAGACAGTAATTGTGTATATGCAGGAACAAACTTGAGGCACAAGAGATGATATGATGATACCAATATGATATGGTATGTATGCAATGTATGGTGTAGATCACTAATGTGCACAAGTAACGTTGCCGGCAATACTCAAATGGCTAGTCTCGATAGGCATGTAACGCAAAATGGGCTAGGGGTTTTCAATGCAATGGCAAGGCAATATACAATGGAGGGATACCATGATACCAAGATGATATGGAGGTTATCATCCTTGTCGTTGATGAGTGGAGGTGATCTTTATGGAGATACCAAGATGATGGAGACTCGTCCCTAAGTAGCTGAAACACCTTAGGAAACGGAAAAACCGCGAACTCAAAATCTCAAATGTCAAATGGTTGTAGCGGAAGCTCAATGGGATTGCGGAAATGGCAATGATGGGTTGCAGAATATGCAATGCAGAAATGGAGGGCAAGGTTGTGGACTATACATGGTGTCGGAGTTGGAAGCACGGTCCCTAAGTAGCCGAAATACCTTAGGAGACACAACTCACAACACAAACAAAATTGGGTTAAGTTGGGGTGGCGGGAGTGTGAGGTGGGAAAAATGATGCGGAAGTTATGGTGGTGGTGGTGGTTGATGAAGAAGAAACCGTCCCTAAGTAGCCTAGACACCTTAGGAGACTCAAATCACTCCTCAAGCAACCACTAATGCAATGGGGAACAAAATTGGTTAAGTTACAGAAGTCGGTGGTGGAGTAGCGGAGGATGTGGTGGAAGCCCTAGTCAAAGATGCCAAAATTCACAAACTTTGATGGAGTCAAAAGATGTTGGTGGTATTATTGTGGGCAGGGGATGTCAAGAGGTTTCCAACGAGCTAAAGAACGCGAAAATTGGACTCCAGATGAATTAGTTATGGCCGAAACAAAAATTAGTTGAAATCTAAAACTACAGGTTACGGACGTCCAGACAAGGTCGGATGTCCGGGGGCCGAACATCCGGGCGGGCTTGGAAATCCGTAAATTCGGCTCGGGTTAGGGGTTCCGGCCATCCGGAAAAGGTCAGACGTCTGGTCGTTCCAGGGGCTCCGGACGTCCATGAAAGGTCGGTCATCCGGTGGGTCGGGGTCAACGCGAGATGCAAGATCTAGGGCGCGATTTTGGGCGAAATTTGTGGATTTTGGGGTCAAAATTGATGAGATTTCATGGGTGAAAGATGGGGAAACTTGGGGAGATGCTAGATCCACTTCAAACCAAGCAAATCCATGGATCAAAATCAACAAAACTTCCTCAAACCAACAAATCACAAAAAAATTGGGCCTATTTTTCGTGGGGATTTTCAAAATTGGGGAAGAACAAAACAAAATTAGGCTAGAAAACAAAGAGGGGAGGCTCCGAAATCGTGATCAACGTGGCTCATGATACCAAGATGATGTAGGGTAGGAACCCTATGGGCCGATCTTTCACGAAAGGAGGGGATCCCCCGATGAACACGAAGAACACGAGGAGGGAAACGAGGGAAAAAACACGGGGGAAACACAAGAGAGACACTCAAACCAACAAGAATGATCACACAAGTGCTAGATCCATGAACAAAAAGGGAGATACAAGATCCAAAGTCAACAACGGACGATACACGGTAACTGGTCTTCTCCGTGAGGAGGTCCTGATGGTCTTCTCCGCAAGGAGGTCTTGAATCCAAAGGGATCTTCTCCGTAGAGGCCGCGGTCTCTCTCGTGGAGTAGATCCGATATGGATGAGCAATGCTCTATCTCTAAAATGAGCTAAACCAATGCTAACCCTAGCTAAGATGAATAGGAGGTCTATTTATAGTCTTAGTGAAAAGGGGGGCGAAGTGGGGGGGGGGTTACATGGGCTACGACCCAACACATGGCAGCGCACAGGCGACGGTCGTCCGACAGGTACCGGACATCCGGTGGCTCGCGAGGGTCCGGCCGTCCGGTACTTGTCAAACGTTCGGTGTTTTGGATCGGTTGAGGTGGCGCCGGATTTCCGGGAACGGTCGGACGTCCGGACGCAGGAGTGTGTCGGACGTCCGGGACTTGTCGGACGTCCGCTCATTTTGGCTCGGGTGCGGGATCGCCGGTCGTCCGGTCCGGGCCGATCGTCCGGTGGGTCTTCAGGCGTCAGACGTCCGGTCCCGACCGGTCGTCCGGTGGCTGGAGCTTCTTATCTTGGTCCTTGTACTTGGTGTCCTCGCTAGCTCGTCCGTTGGATGTGGTGGCTCCGTGACTTTCCTCTAAGTACCTGATCATGCATAGCACACATGTTGGAGGTAGTAGCCATGTCTCACATGTAGAAAGTGAAAGTTCGGAGAGGAGCGAGTTTACCTTGTGTCCAATGGTGTATAGTCGAGGTCTCATCTTATGTATCCTTGGGGCTTGGAGAGTAGTTGGAGTGTACATGAGGATGAACGTGGGATGCTCCGCATCACGTTAGGAAACATAGACCTCTACACAAATTCTCAAAGCAAAATGTGTCAAAATTACGTTGGAGTGTGAAACTAGTAAGCAATGGTGGTTGCAGAAAGCGATGGTGGTATCGAGGTGCGTATGCAGAAGTGGAATGGGTGTTGTTATGCGTATGCGGGGGTGGAGGTGGAGAGGTGGTGGTGGTCGAACTGAACTTTTTCAGTTTCATCGGGTAAGGTCGGACGTCCGGTGGATATCGGACGACCGGTGGTCAGATGTCCGGTGGCTGGCGGATGTCCGGTGCCTGGACAATTTCGGGCACGGATGAACAGCTAGGGTTCGTGGTGAATGAGGCAAAATTGGTCAAATCCGAGCGATTTTGTGGATGGAAATGGTGGAGATGATGGGGGAAAGCTAGATCCACTCGTGGCAAAGCAAATCCATGGATGAAATCCAACAAAACTTCATCACACCAACAAATCACAAAAAATTGAGGCTATTTTTGGTGGGGATTTTCAAGATTGGTGTAGAACACAAGAAAATCAAGCTAGAAAACAAAGGGTAGGAGCTCCAAATTCGTGATCAATGTGGGTCATGATACCAAGATGATGTATGGTGGAAACCCTCAGACCGATCTTTCATGATTGGAGCGGATCCAACAAAGAACACGAGAGGGGAATGAGGGGAAACACAAGAGAAAACACTCAAACCAACAAGATTCGGACACACATATGCTAGATTCTCGAAACACAAAGAGATACATGATCCAAATCCAACAAAGGATGATACATAGGGGCACTAGTTCTTCTCCGTGACGATGATAGAGGCAAAGGTGTCCCATCTTTCGATGTGATGGTGGCTATCGTTTTGGAGGAAGTCGACTTTGACGATGCGACTACGAACGTGCGGGGACGTCGTGCCTTAGCAATCACTAAACCAACTTCGAGAGGTTATTGACCACGCCAGAGAACGATCAACCTGACCACGAAGGTCTGTTTCCTGCAGGCAAACAAAGAACAAGCAAGAAACTAAGATTGCAATCTATATATTGCGAATATAAGAGGAAAGCTTTATTGATGAAAGGTGGGGTTCTGTGACGCCTTTGTCTGGTCGTTGAACACAAACGAAGTACGCGAAGTTGCAGCTATGGCGAACTTTAATCTAAACAAAACCCCAGGTCTAAACGATGCCCTAAGGGCTGTATATATGGAGGAGAGAGGGGGGAATTTCGTGGCCCTTGGAGGAGGGGTCCGAAACCAACCCTAACTCTTGTTTTCCCACACATACGGACTCTAAAAACAGCATATAATCAAGTATTTTGAAATTACATGGGCCTGGCCCAAAAATAAGGTAACGCAGCACGTAGGATAGCCTGGAAAAAATTTATGAAGGGGCACCTTGTATATTTCGTCCAAGGCTTCATGCACTCAATATGGTGGCTTCGAAGTCCTGGAATCATCACTTGTAACTCCGTTCTTGTTCCCCTTGCGCACGCCATCATCTCCATGCTTAAACTTGCTCCAAGGTTCATCTCTCTTGTCCAAGCTAGGCCTTCATTTGTAAGCAAAACAAATATATCCAATTTAGGCAGCATCATATTCTCATGAACATTCGAATCGTTACCAAGAAACGAAAGTACCTAGTAATTTAATTGGCGTGCGCGATCTCTAGTAATTGGTCCAGTATGCATATCAGCAGGGGCTGTGGGTGTAACAATGGTATTAATGTCCTCATCAGAGGAGGTCTTGAGATCTTTGCGGTTATCAAAACCGGCCGATCTCGGGTAGGGGGTCCCGAACTGTGCGTCTCGGGATCGAAGGTAACAGGAGACAATGGGGACATGATGTTTACCCAGGTTCGGGCCCTCTAAATGGAGGTAAAACCCTACGTCCTTCTTGATTGTATTTGATGAGTATAGGGGTTACAAGAGTCGATCTACCTCAAGATCGTAATGGCTAGACCCTAGATGTCTAGCCTATATGAATTCTGATTATCTCTACGGACTAAACCCTCCGGTTTATGTAGACACCGGAGGGGCCTAGGGTTGTAAAGAGTCGGTTTACAGAGGAAGGAAACTATACATCCGAACACCAATTGATGAGGTCATCAATACCATCGTTATAGGGGGCCCCGAAAAACTAGGAGCCACCTCAGGAGGCGATTAGGGTTTCGGTGGAGAACGGCACTCATCGACTCTCGTCGGCGGGGCGCATCGATCTCGGTTCGGCAGATGTCAACGTCTGCGGAGCCTAGTGCCAGTTCAGGCGGGCCACCTTCTCCCCGTGCGGCGAGGGCCCGATTGGAGGAGGCCATGGGGAAACTAGATCTCACCCAGGAGGAGGCGACTCCGCTCATGATTGATGATCTGGATGATGGTCAAGAACAGAAGTGGCTCATCGCGGGCAAGGATCTGCATCACAAAGTCTTCCATATACAAACCATAGCCAGCGCTCTGAGGCCCACTTGGGGAAACCCTAGGGGCTTGTCTTTTAAGCCGGGGGGTGAGAACATCTTTGTGGCGGAGTTTGAGAATCGCCGCGATCGTGATCGCGTGCGTGATGGATCTCCGTGGCATGTGAGTGGGCATGCAGTGATCTTGGCAGATTTTGATAAGTTACAACTATGGGCTCGGGTTCCAAATCTACATTTCAATCTGAGGAGCGAGACATGGGGGAAAGAGATTGCGAAGCAGATCAATAAGAATGTGACGATAGTTCAGTTTGATCTTGTGGGGGGATATCTGCGAGCAAGGGTCACGATTGATGTGAGCAAACCCTTGCGTCGGTGGATTCTAATTGACTCAGCAAAGAGGAAGTCGAGGGACTGGTATGACATCCAATATGAACAAGTTCCTAACTTCTGTTTTTCGTGTGGCCATCTTGGCCACTCTGATCTAGTCTGTCCGACTCCGGGTACTCATAAGCATGGAGAATTGCCTTTTAACACAAACTTGCGAGCACCGGAGGATAAAAAAGGTTCTGTTTCGAGTGATTGTTCATCAAAGGAGCCGCAGAGTTCGGCATCCAACAAGAAAGACACATCCTCTTCGAACAGGAAAACATGGACTCAGGCTGAGGTTGCGTCTCCAATCAAGAAGAAAGCTCCACCAAAGAGGAAGGGCGGACCTCAGCTGGAGAAAGTGTATTGTAGGGTGGATCCTTTAGCTCTACCGGGCATTGGTACCCCTACACATATGGTGGTGTTCAAGGCCCAGAGAAGCGATGGTGCAAATAGTGGGGGCGATGATGGTGGTGCTAAATCTACAAAGCCTGATCCAAATAAGAAGAAACCCACCCCCCTTCCTCTAAAATTTTAGCAGCGGCTGCTGGGCAGTCCTGCCAGGAGCCATGAAACACCTAAGCTAGCACTGCCGGGGGCTTGGGAACCCCGAGGCAGTTTGCGAGCTTCGCAAGATTGTGAAGCAAGAAGGGCCTGCTCTGGTTTTTGTGATGGAAACCAAGATTAGGGCTAAGAGAGTGGAAGTTCTACAGCAAAGTCTAGGTTTGGTGGGATGTTTTGCGGTGGATAGTGTTGGGCTTAGTGGCGGCATTGGACTCTTTTGGTCAAAGGAGGTGCCAGTCGAGCTCAAGAACTACAGTTCTGGTCACATTGATGTAGTGGTCCGGTGAGTTGATACCAATTATCAAGAGTGGAGTTTCACGGGGTTCTATGGAGCTCCTAGAAGTGAGGACAAACATAATAGCTGGAGTTGTCTGAGACGATTACATGCTATACCCCACCAAGCTTGGTTATGTCTAGGGGACTTTAATGAAACGCAGCACATCTCGGAACACTTTAGCAGGGCTCAGCGGCCTGAGTGGCAGATGCGTGCGTTTCGAGATACTCTGGATGAGTGCGGCTTGCAGGATATTGGGTTCCTCGGGCTGCCTTTCACATGGGATAATGGTCAAGCGGGCGGCATGAATGTAAAAGCCCGGCTAGACAGAGGTGTTGCGAATGAAGCTTTTCTCCAGAGCTTTGAGTTAGTTCAAGCACGCCATATTAGTGTGATTGAATCAGACCACTTCTTTGTCCTGGTTGAGACTCGAGAAGCGTATATGTCACGAGGGTCAAAATAGTTTAGGTATGAGGACGTGTGGCAGTCCCATGCCGAGTATGACAAGTTTGTCGCTGAGGCTTGGCGACGAAATCATACTGGACAGGGGCTTGCAAGTATCCAAAACGCCCTAAAACTTCTCCAAACTGACCTGGGAACATGGGGTGCGAAGGAGTTCGGGTGTCTTGCGAGAACGGTTCGAAAACTGCAAGGAAAATTGGAAAAATTAAGGCGTCAGTCTATTGGCAGAGGACCGTCCGATGAGGAAAGGGCTATAGTGCTGAAACTTAGAGAAGCACTGCGGGAAGAGGAGGTCTGGATTCGGCAGCGCTCAAGAGTGACATGGCTGAGAAAGGGAGACCGAAATACGGCATATTACCATGCACAGGCGGCGCAGCAGAAAATGATGAATCGGATCACTAATCTTCAACGCTCAGATGAGTCCTTATGCGCATCTGAAGTCGAAGACAAGGCAGAAGTGCAGGCGTTCTATTAGAATCTATATTTTTCCCAAGGTGTAAATGATATGAATGAGCTGTTGCATTTTGTCCCGGCTCGTGTTACCGCGGACATGAATGCGTCTCTGGATAAACCCTTCCAGCCCGATGAGGTGCGGACGGCTCTGTTTCAGATGTTACCGTCCAAAGCCCCGGGTGTCGACGGGTTTACTGCGGGTTTTTTCCAAAGGCACTGGGATGTTATTAAAGAGACCTAGTACCGGCGATTCTTGGTTTTTTGAATGAGGGAGATATACCTTTTGGCTTCAATGATACTTCCATTACTCTTATACCAAAGGTAAGGAATCCTCAAACGATATCTCAGTACCGTCCCATCTCTTTGTGTCCAGTTCCGTATAAGATTGCCGCCAAAATGATTTCTATTCGGATCAAAGAACTAATGGATGCAGTGGTGGGTGAGGAACAAAGTGCTTTTGTTCCTGGTCGCCTGATTACTGATAACGTGGTTGTGGCCTTTGAGAGTGTTCATACCATGAGAAGGCGGAAGAAAGGGAAGAATTATACGTGTGCTGTCAAGTTAGACACGATGAAGGCCTATGATAGAGTGGAATGGCATTACTTCCAGGCAATCATGCTCAAGCTCGGCTTCAGTGTTCAGTTTGTGAATCTGGTAATGAAATGTGTCTCATCAGTAAGGTTCACAGTTAGGGTGAATGGTGAGCTTCTCCCATTCTTTGATCCCTCTAGGGGTCTGCGACAGGGCTGCCCCATGTCACCGTTTCTTTTTCTCCTTTGTGCAGAAGGTCTCACCTCATTGCTGAATTCTTATGGAGGCGGTGTTGTGGACAGGGGCATTCGTGTGTCTTTTCGAGCGCCGTGGGTGAGCCATTTGCTTTTTGCCGATGACAGCCTCATTTTCATCAGTGCAACTCAGGAGAGTGCTGACAGGCTCAATGCTATTCTGCTCATTTATGCAACATGTTCGGGCCAGTCAGTGAATCGAGAAAAAAGTGTTGTCTTCTTCTCATCGAACACGCCTTACACCAGATGGCAAACCGTTAACTTTGTCCTTGGGATCCAGGTGGAAGCTTTCAGCGATCGGTACCTTGGACTACCGACTCCGGTTAGTAGGATCACCAGTGGCACCTTCGATCACATAGGTGACCGATCGAAGGGGAAGATGAATGGTTGGGCAGAAAGGCTTCTTGCTTGCGCTGGAAGAGAGTCACTTATCAAATCAGTTATCCAAGCTATCCCAACCTTCAGTATGAGTTGCTTCCTCTTGACAAAGAAGGTATGCAAAGGGTTAACTGCTAGCATGGCAAAGTTTTGGTGGAGTGGATCGGCGGTCTATGCATTGGCTGTCGTGGGCGAAACTTCCATCTCCAAAGATTCATGGTGGAATGGGTTTTCGCGATCTCGAGCTGTTTAATCTTGCGCTTTTGGGCAAACATGGATGGAGATTCATTACAAACCCTAACTCACTATGTGCAAGGGTAATGAAGGGACGTTACTTCCCTGACTCCGAATTTATGGAGGCTACTGTTCCGCAATCAGCTTCGGCCATTTGGCGAGCTATAGTGGCCAGAAGAGGAGCGCTTCAAATAGGGCTGATTAAGAGGGTGGGCGATGGGAGCTCTATTTCCATTTGGGACGATCAATGGATACCCGGCCTTTCCACCCTTACCCCAACGGTTATGCCAGGAGGAACCACACTAGGTACTGTTGATGAGTTGATCGATACAGACAATTGGACTTGGCGACAGGAGCTAATCCGAGACACTTTCATAGTCCCTGATGCCAACGCAATTCTGAATATCCCACTACGACGGGGTGGTGGGGATGATTTCCAAGCCCGGGCCCATGAAAGAAGTGGCATCTACTCTGTCAAATCTGCGTACCGTGCTCTTGTGAATCGGAACGAGCGAATTGCTCTAGATGAAGGGACGGTTACCAACACCTCACAGACGGACAAGCAGATGTGGAAGCAACTGTGGAAGCTCAAAGCATTGCCAAAGGTACGTGTGTTCTGGTGGCGAGTCATCAGAGGAATCCTACCAGACGAAAGTACTCTTCGGCGGTGTCACATTAAAGTTATAAGCAGATGCAATGTCTGCCATGCTATGGATGAGGACTTAATGCATGCACTAATGCATTGCTCACACGCTAAACTATTTTGGGAACAAGCCTTTGCTCTTTTTGGTACTCGAAGGCCACGCTTGCATCCCAATACATGGTCTCGTGACATCATTTCTGATGTTCAATTTTCGGACACTGAGAAGGCTCAAATGATTTCAGTCATGTGGACTATATGGCACTCATGAAACAGAATCACGCATGATGATGATCAGTTGGATCCTTTTTCTTCGGTTCGGCGCATCAGAGAGGACCTAGCCTTGATGGATATCCATAGGCTCATGCTTCGATACTCCCAGGTCATGGGTGGCGACCTCCTGATCTTGGTGTGGTCAAGATCAATACTGATGCGGCACTGAGTATGGACTCAGATAAAGTGGGTGCTGGAGGGGTTGCCCGTTCAAGCAACGCTTTGCTGGGTGCATGGAGCAAACCACATGTGGGACTGACGGATCCATTCATTGGTGAGACCCTGGCACTCCGAGATGGTGTTAAATTTGCAAATCTGCGCGGTTTCACACATGTGATTATGGAGACAGACTGCCTAGAGATTGTTAATCTCTGGAAAAATCGCCACAATAGTCTTTCTGTGGTGGCACCTTTACTTTTAGAAGTTGGAGAGCTTGCTTTAGCTTTTAATTTGTTTGATGTTCAACATGTATCCAGAGCGGCCAACGTATCGGCCCATCTTTGTGCAAAACATGCATGCACATTGATGGTCACCGAGAGTTGGACTGACTCGAGACCTTCCTTCCTGCTCACCAGCTTATTGGCTGATGATGCAAGGAGTTCTTTCGTTGAATAAAAGCTCCCAGGTTTGAACACAAAAAAAATACCATTGTTACACCCACATCCCTTGCTTCTATACATACTGGACCAATTACTAGAGCTCGCACACGCCAATTAAATTATCAGGTACTTTCGTTTCTTGGTAATGATTCTAATGTTCATGAGAATATGATGCTGCCTAAATTGGATACATTTGTTTTGCTTACAAATTTAGGGCCTGGCATGGATAAGAGGGATGAACACTGGAGCAAGACCAAGCATGGAGATGATGGCATGCGCAAGGGGATCAAGAACGGAGTTACAAGTGATGATTTCAGGACTTTGAAGCCACCATAAGGAGTGCAGAAGCCTTGGAACAAATATACAAGATGCCACTTCATAAATTTCATCCAACGGCTATTCTAGGTGCTGCGTCACCTTTATTATTGGGCAGGCCCATGTATTTTCAAAATACTTAAGTATAAGCTATTTTTAGAGTCCGTATGTGTGGGGGAACAAGAGTTAGGGTTGGTTTCGGACCCCTCCTCCAAGGGCCACGAAATTCCCCCCTCTTCCTCCATATATACAGCCCTTAGGGCATCGTTTAGACTTTGGGTTTTGTTTAGATTAAAGTTCGCCATAGCTGCAACTTCACGTACTTTGTTTGTGTTCATCTTATATTCGCAATATCCCGATTGCAATCTTAGGTTCTTGCTTGTTCTTCGTTTTCTTGCAGGAAGCAGACCTTCGTGGTCAGGTTGATCATGCTCCGGCGTGGTCAATACCCTCTCAGAGTTGGTTTAGCGATTGCTAAGGCACGATGTCCTCGCACGTCCGTAGTCGGATCGTCAAAGCCGACTTCCTCCAGAACGATAGCCTCCATCTCATCGAAAGATGGGACACACCTTTGCCTCTATCACCAATCTTGCCTTCCACGCAAAGGAGAGTCCTATCCGAACACGGGGGGTGGTCTTCTACCTTGTATATTTACGGCCCACCAGTCTGGCCCATAACACATGGCCCGGACATCCGAGGACCCCCTAATCCAGGACTCCCTCGGTAGCCCACGAACTTGCCTTCAATGACGATTGATGTAGGGTAGAACCCTAATCGGCCGATATTTCATGAAAGGAGCGGATCCCGCGAAGAACTCGAGGAACACGAGAGGGAAAAGAGGGAAAAGACAAGGGGAAACACAAGAGGAAACACTAAACCAACACGAATAAGTCACACATGTGCTAGATCCTCGAGTACATAAGGAAAGATACATGATCCATGGACAACTAAGGACGATACAAGGGTAGCCGGTCTTCTCCGTGAGGAGGTCTTGAGTTCTTCCCTAAAAGGGGTCTTGAATCTACTTGGGGGATCTTCTCCTGTGGAGGCTTGAATCTCCGAGGAGAAGGTAACCAAGTGGATGAGCAAAGATCTCACACGAAATATGAGCTAATCCTTTGCTAACCCTAGAAAGGATGAGGGGAAGGTCTATTTATAGTCTAATCCACGAAGTGGTAAGTGAGAGAGAGATACAAGGCCAAAGGCCCGGCTGCGCACAGGCAGGGTCGGACGTCCGGTCGCTCGCGGGGGTCCGGTCATCCGGAGGGCGTCGGACGTCCGTCGTTTTGCTTTGGGATGGGTGGCACCGGATTTTCGGTGAGCATCGGACGTCCGGTGCCTGGGACTTGTCGGACGTCCAGTCTTCGTCGGTCGTCCGGCGGCTGTAGAGGGTCGGACGTTCGGCGGCCTCCGGTCGTCCGGTCGCTGTAGACTTTGCAGCTCCTTCTTCTTCCCTCTTCTCTTCCATGCTTCCCTCGCGGATGGTGTTTGTGTTCCTTGGCGCTTGCACTCCTCCTCGTCATCCGTGAAGTTCCAACAATACCTATGCATACACACGAGAGGGGTGTCAAGTAGTATACCATCCTCGAAGGGGTCAAGTGAACACGTGTAAAGGGGAAGATTCACCTTTAGGTATGAGAAGTAGATGTCACACGTGTCACTTGCCCAATGGACTCTTGACATGGTGATGCCCGTAGGATGCTCCGCATCATCTCCCCTCTCTTGGGAAAGATCTGACCTTGGATCGAACCAAATCACCATGGGAAAGAGATGGCTTCGAAGCGTAGAAGAGGACGTTCACCACATAGTCATCATCTTCAAGCTTGAAGTGGGCACTCTCCAATGTCGCACCATCTAGTGATTCCTTCAAAATGAGCAAGGACAACAAACACTTGGAAAAATAAATGTGGTTAGTGTTAGTGCAAAACCAAGCATTCAAGAGGTGATTCACCAAACAAGTGTCTTCATCATGCAAAGCATATGGTGTGACAAAGGATTGTGACATGGCATGTAAGCATATCAATCTAGCATAAGCAAAGAAATCATGGGGACAAGCATGTGAATGTGAGGTAGTGATGCAAATATGTGTGACATGAGAAGAAGCATCAACCTCAAGGTCATAGTAATCATGCATAAAATGCTCGACAAATGGTCATTGGTAGGCATAGGAATCATTCACAACACCGAGTAAAATGAAGTGTCTAAACACATGGGACAAGTGCAAGACAATCCAAGCATAATGTGCATCGGGTGTAGTGAATATCGTGTGGCACTCAACACAATAGAAAGAGAAATTGTTCATCATGTGTGAGGCAATCAAGGCAGGCATGTAGCAATCAATGGGACATGTAATATGTGAAGTGATGACATTGTTTCAACCAAACATGTGGGAGGAGCAAGTAATCCAAGAATTGGATGCAACACACAAGGCATATATATCATGATGCATGGAATGGTGAAAATGACAAGTCAAAGCAAGATCTCTAACAAGTGTGCAATCAAGTGGTCCAAGATGAATAATAAGTCTCATGTTGCAAGCAACACAAGTAGTATGATCAGCAATATCCATGCTCAAGAAAGATGTCACCTTGAAGGCGTGTCCTTGTGCATTCTTCACAATGCTGAAGTGGTAGGGAAGGTGTTGGTGAAGCGAGTCGTGGTTGAATGTATGAGGCTCGCTCTCAAGAGCTCGAATGGTCAACTCATGTGAAGCGGAAGTCGACACAAGGTCCAAGTATCCTACACATGCACAAAAGAAAGCAAAGAATGTATGCGCATGGTAGATAAACACATCATCCATCATGATGGTTCTCTTCTCTTGCACATAACCATAAGAAGCACAAGTGCATGAATAATATGATGCAATAATGGATATATTCATGGCACTAGGTAGATGTTGCAAAGAGGTAAGACAAGCATGCTTCACAAGAAATATGTCAAAATCTCCAAATATATGTGAGAATGCTATGGGGGCAAACTCATTATCAAGATTAGGGGCATTGTTGCACTCAATACATGTCAAATCATCTAGCATGAGAGAGGCAACGTATGGAGAGACATGACAAGAAGCAATAATAATCATGTGCAAAGTATGTAGATGGTTGTCATCAACCGCATGAAGCGAGCATGTTTGAGTCATCGTTGATGCAACATAAGCAAGCATAGAGATCAAGTCGTGCAAACTAGTAGTGCGAAGATGCAACATACTAGAGGAAATCATGGCAATCATGTCATGTGAGCAAATAGTAGGCATAGACAATGCACGAGCACAAAGCAAGATCATAGTATCATCATAGGCATGGGCCACAAAGCAAACATGGCAATAATAAGCAAAAACTCCACCAAGCTTGCCAATACACATACAAGTATGAGAATCAATCATCATGTGTAATGCAAATCATGGGTCACAAATGCATGGCAAAAGCATAGGAATGAGCATATAATGCAAAGTGAACATGGCAAGATTGGCAAAGGATATATAACGGACAACAACCCATAGCCAAGTAAGGGCCATGTAGAAGAAATGCGCAAAGTCTTTGCGCGAAGAGAGCGGTGGGAAGGCACTCCGTGGGATCCCAAGTCATCATTGCTCTCTAGAGCTCGTTTTGTCAACTCGTGGGATTGCGAGGTTGACAAGTATTCATGGGTATCTACACAAAAGAGACACAAACCAAAGAAATTGTGCGTGTGGTAAATGTACACATCATCCATCATGATGTGTATTTGCACGTGGAAGTTAGCACAAGATAAGCATCGCTCAAAGAAATTTGATGCATGGTATAAGAACATGTCATCCATCATGAAAGAATAGTTATTGTGTATAACACGATGGGGATGCAAATTGAGCATACAAGTATAAGGATCATGCAATGAATGGGAGTGATCACAATCTCCTAAAATGTATGAGGAAAATATGGGGGTCTCCTCATGTGTAATATTTGAAACATCATATGGAGAAAATGGACAACATCCAAAACAATGCATATCCGAAGCTAGGTGGTTATGGCATGTCATATGAGATAAATGATGCAAAGGTAGCATGTCAATATCATCACAAGAGAAACAAATGCCAATAACCATAGGCTTGTCATCTATGCCATATGTGCAAATTGGGTTTATTTTAATAGCATATGCATAGTCACTATGAAGAGATTGCAAATATGACATATGATTGATCTTATGCATAGCATATGACAAGTCGAGAGGATTGGCAAACATGATGTGACCGAGAGAATTATCACAAGAAATCCTATGGAACATGGCATCACAACTAATAGACTCCACATGGCAATCATCATACTCATCATAAATGGGTAAATCATCGCATGGAGAAGTCGCACTAGCATGAAGCATGGAAATAGGTTGGTCAACATCATACAATCAATCAATGTGAATGTCCACTAGTGGGACTAGAGCATCACCTTCACCTATGTTACCTTTGTCATTCCACTCATGTGATGTAGGTGAGGTGGGAAAGACCAAATTGTGGTCATCTTCATCTTGATGGAACCATGTGGGGGGTGCATCATATTCCACCATGGCCATCGTCTTGTCCAAAGGGAGGACGTCGTCGTCGCGAATCGACGCGTCATCATATATGCGACCTAGCACCAAATGAGAAGACACAATATAGGTAGAGGTCAACTTGTTAGAAATGCAAATGGCCTTACATGCCCTATCAACTATCACACTCTCTCTATGTGGTGGTTCACGCACTCCCTCAAGGTAGGTGCACTCAATCTCACGTATGGTGGAGTCACTCATCTCACTCAAGTGGTGGGGGTTGTGGCTCCCCTTACATGGGAATTGGGGTAACACATCATATATGGGGCTAGTGGTGAAGTCACTCTCACTCTTAATATGGTGGAAAAAGTCACTCAAGTCATTATATGTCATCGTGGTCGAAGGGAAAATCTCGCGCTCAACCATCTCATCGCCGTTGTCATGGATGAAAGCCGAAGATGGCACATCATCACTCTCGCCTCCTAAGATGGAAGCATCATCCTTGCTCGCCACCTTGGCGCTCGCCTCCAAAGCTTGGTCCTTGAGGGTCTCTGTAGTCGTACTCATCGCCACACCGTCTTGAAAAAGAGTCATGGAGGACTCCGCATTATCAATGCCACAAAGAGGGATGTTGGTGAAGTCAAACTTGGGAGCATCGTCTTGGAGCTCGTCGGGCTTGTACATCGTGGTGGTACTAGCCTCATGCTCGTTCTCATGGAGCTTGGTCGTCTCGAAGTGAGCTTGGGGTGGAGAAGCTTTGGCCTTCATGAATTCTTGTGCCGCCTTGAGAGCACCAATGTAGTTGTCGTCGACGAACTTGTAGTTCTCGAGGAAGATTGTCTTGGAGATGTCGTTGTGCAATACCATCATGAAGTGGAACTTCATCGAAATGGGGTCGTCCATGCCGGCTCATCGCAAGGCAATCTTCATCTCCTTGAATTACTCGTCGATGGAGTTGGATCCTTGGATGGTGTTCTCCAATTGGCATTGAATTTGTTCCGTGTAGGTTGGAGGCACAAACTCTCACTGCAAAGCTCTCTTCGTCTTGTGCCAACTCATGTCGTAAGTCTCCGAAGGTGCGTGAAGCCACCATGTGGAAGCGTAGTCATGGAAGTTCCTTCTGGCACACTTCACTTGATCTTCGGGAGGAACTTGATGTAGCTTGAGGGAGTCGTCCATCAAACGCTCCCACTCGAGATACTCCTCGGGTTCTTGAGTCTCATAGAAAGGAATCGCGTGGTCGATGTCGAGGTCATAGTAGCTCGTGGAGGTCGCGGACTTGAGCTTCTCGTGAGGTTCTTGTAGGCAAAGATGCCGTATATCTGAAGGCGAAGATGCCTTGAAGTCGCTTGGAGAAGATGCCAAGGGAGATGGTGAAGTCGTTGAGCGGTTGTTGGTGTTGAGTTCTTGACCTTCACGTTCGTGGTGGTGATGGTGTCGATGCTGATGTGACCTTGCCGGAGATGGTCGCTCGGAGGCATGTGCTCTTGAGTGTCTTTTCAAAGATGAGGAAGACCACTTGTAGGACTTGACGAGCGCTTTGATCTCCTCCATTTGAGCTTGCATCTTGGTGTCGTTGGAGTTGTTCGTGGCATCGAACTTGTTGTTATTATTGTAGACCGAAGATGAAATGCCTTGCCTATCCATCACTCCAAGAGAAAACAAAGAGATACAAGATCTGAATCCAACAAAGGACGATACATAGGGTAACCGGTTCTTCTCCGTGAGGAGGTCTTGAATCCAAGAGAATCTTCTCCGTAGAGGGGCCGCGGTCTCTCTCGTGGAGTAGATCCGATATGGATGAGCAAAGCACTAACTCACAAATTAGCTAACACAACACTAACCCTAAAACGTAGGTGGAGGGGGAGTATATATAGTCTAAGGGTGAAGGGGTACATGGTCCACGGCCCAGATGCGCTGCACGCAGGCAAGGGGGCGGATGTCCGAGCGTCGGGCCAGATGTCCGGGCCTTCCCGAGACGCCGGATGTCCGGGCATTGGGGCCGGATGTCCGGGCTGGCAGGGTCCAGCCTTGTTGCTCTCTGGAATGGTGGGGTCCAGATTTCTGGGCTGGAGGCCGGATGTCCGGGGTCTCGGGACGCGCCGGATGTCTGGTACCTCTAGACTTAGCCGATGGCTCCTTGCTGCTAGTGACACTTCCAGGGGCCGGATGTCCAAGCCAGTGCCGGATGTCCGGGTCCTGGGAGTTGTCTCCGTCTTGTTCCGTCGTCACTTTCATGCTTCCCTCACAGATGGTGTAGTTGTTCCTTGGCGCTTGCACTCCTCCTCGTCGTCCGTAGTGTTCCGACAATACCTATGCATGCACACAAGAGGGGTGTCAAGTAGTATACCATCCTCGAAGGGGTCAAGTGAGCACGTGTAAAGGAGATGATTCACCTTTGGGTATGTCAAGTAGATGTCGCACGTGTCACTCGCCAAATGGGCTCCTGACATGGTGATGTCCATAGGATGCTCCGCATCACTTGTCCTATGCTTCGAGCATCTCCATGGTTGTCTCCTCGGGTCCTAAGCACATATAGTGTCTTTGCATGATGTAGCAACCATGTCTCGCAAGAATGGAAAGGGGAAGCATTTAGGAGCGGGTTCACCTTGTGTCCAATGGCGTATGCTTGAGGTCTCGTCGTATGTCCACTTGGGGCTTGGGGAGTAGTCATAGTGTACATGGGGATGGTCGTCGGATGCTCCACATCAGGGGCCTATTGGAATTTTACGGCATCCAACTGCACAACCTTACCCCAGGTTAGATTCTGCACATCTTAGGTTTCGTTGCCCTTTGCGAACTGTTCCTCGGCATTGAGGCCCATTTTGAATTCTGGAAGAAGTTATTTTTCCTCGTTCCCCATCATCGAGGAGGCTCCATATTTGAAGTGGGCGGCGCCGAAGTATGGCGCATAGCCGAATCCAGATACCCCATTGGAACTCCCAAAGAGGTATACCCATAGTGGTCTTTGGAATGGCTCTATATAGACGACGTCCCACTGCCGGACCACGTACGGCGTGGCCTTCCATAATTTTCCAGTGCTCCTTTAAAGAAGCGCCTCAACTGGCATCCCCAAATTCCTATGGAGGAGGATAGTGCAGAGATAAATAGGTTGGTTGGCAAGGTCAGGTTGCTAGCCCATACCAAGCTCTCGGTAGTCGAGGTCATGTATGTTGCGGTAAAAAGGTGTGTCCAGCCTCTCCAATTCAGAGTAACTCCCTTATGGTGTTACAACGGAGAAGGTCCCTCTATACATGGAAGGGTCCAGATACCCTAGCTGAACTGGCCACAATCTTGGCCGATCTGTATAAGTGTGAGAAAGAAGATTTTCTCTAGCTAAATTGCCAGGAAGGCTATTCCATGTACAACCCCATTCAATGGGCAAGATTTCGATTGTCGGTGTTATTCTATTTGATGTTACAGATACTAATCATTTTTGCCCTTTGTTGCCAAAAATAGTCATGGAGGAAGATGACCGAGGACGTCCACTGTCCCGCTCCACAGCCAGAGGATCATAACCGCGAAGAAGACCCAGGCTTTTGCGAGGATCCGGACATATATAGAGAGTTCGATGATGGGGTATTTTATCAAGCGAGCCTTGACGGCTCGGAGATGGCTATCTCCGCCGACTACCTCCGCCTCTATCCCTTCTGCACCGTGCGTATTCGAAAGGCTCTTACAAGGAAATCCCTATTTGCATTTTATCTGTTGTACTGATCCGGATTTTAATAGGATCGGCACTCTAAGGGACCGTACCTCCTCAAAGGCAGCCCCGACACAAGGCTGTCATTCTAAACGAAAAGGGACCAGGAGTACTGCCGAAACCTCACAGTCTTCCAATAGGTATGTTTGCATAATACATGCCTAGGCATGAGTCTGGATTGTTAAAAGTCTCCTTTTATTCTTGATGTCAGGAGGACTGCACGACAAATGATGGGAAAATGCCCAGTAAGCCGAATGTCCGCCAATCCGGTGTCGGACTTGCCAATCAGGACGAGAGCCAATGCAATGCCAGTTCTGCCTCCTCAAGAGGATTCAGATGACGTATCAGTCACGAATAATGAAGTGGAGAGCGTGATGAATCACCATCGATTAAAAGAGGCTATGCGCACTCTGGCCTTTTTCGAGCAAGAGTTTACTACACTCACCTCGGTGGATGCATATATCTGAGCCGCTCGAGGCAGACTTGCCAGAGTCGTTCAACTATTCTCGAAGCATATACAGGTCAAAGTTTATGCAATTTTTTATAGTCATATGCTAGTAGCCCCTGAGACTTGAAGCGGTGAGGTAAACCTATTTAAGGATCGCTATGACCCGCAGGTTCTCAAAGAGAAAAATATCATGCTATCCAAGGAGCTAGAAGCGAATCAAACATAGCTAAATGTTGTCACCGCCGAGTTGGCGGAAATGAAAAAGGTCGCAACGAATGCATCCGGGAAGAATAAACATGACAAGGAAAAATACAAACTATCTGAAGAGATAGAGAGCTTAAAGGCCCAGTTATCGGTTGTAACACCCACAATGCGGCTATATCTCCCACGTGTCGGGACAGACTTAGAGGCATAGCCGCATGGTAGGCATGTCGCAAGAGGGGTAATCTTTACACATCCCATGTACTGAATAAGAAAGGGATAAAGAGTTGGCTTACAATCGCCACTTCACACAATACATAAATAATCCATACATCATCCAAAATACAATCGAAGGTTTGACTACGGAACCAAAATAAAGAAAGACAACCCCAAATGCTATATTCCCAATCGCCCCAACTAGGCTCCACTACTGATCAACGAGAAACGAAACAACACAACGAACAAGATCTTCATCAAGCTACCACTTGAGCTCGGTTGCGTCACCTGCTCTGGCATCATCGGGACCTGCAACTGTTTGGAAGTATCTGTGAGTCACGAGGACACAACAATCTCACACCCGCGAGATCAAGACTATTTAAGCTTATGGGTAGGAAAGGGTAGTGAGGTGGAGCTGCAGCAAGCACTAAGCATATAAGGTGGCTAACTTACACAAATAAGAGCGAGAAGAGAAGCAACGCAACGGTCGAGACGCTAGAAGTGATCAAGAAGTGATCCTGAAACTATTTACTTTCAAACATAACACAAGAACCGTGTTCACTTCCCGGACTCCGACGAGAAGAGACCATCACAGCTACACACGCAGTTGATGCATTTTAATTAAGTTAAGTGTCAAGTTCTCTACAACCAGGCATTAACAGATTCCCATCTACCCATAACCGCGGGCACGGCTTTCGAAAGTTCAAACCCTATAGGGGTGTCCCCACTTAGCCCATCACAAGCTCTCACGGTTAACGAAGGATATTCCTTCTCCCAGGAAGACCCGATCAGACTCGGAATCCCGGTTACAAGACATTTCGACAATGATAAAACAAGACCAGCAAAGCCGCCCGGATGTGCCGACAAATCCCGATAGGAGATGCACATATCTCATTCTCAGGGCACACCGGATGAGCCAGACATCGGGTTGGCATAGACCCTGGTTGCCCAGGGGCGCCGGACATTGCTCAGGTTGGACCAACACTTAGAGAAGCACTGGCCCGGGGGGGTTAAAATAAAGATGACCCTCGGGGTCTGAAAACCCAACTGAAAAAGGCTAGGTGAGGCAAATGTAAAACCAAGGTTGGGCCTTGCTGGAGGAGTTTTATTGAAAGGGAACTGTCAAGGGGTTCCCATAACACCCAACCGCGTAAGTAACGCAAAATCAAGGAACATAACACCGGTATGACGGAAACTAGGGCAGCAAGAGTGGAACAAAACACCAGGCATAAGGCCAAGCCTTCCACCCTTTACCAAGTATATAGGTGCATTAAAGTAAATAAGATATAATAATGATATCCCAACAAATCCATGTTCCAACCATGGAACAAACTTCAACTTCACCTGCAACTAGCAACGCTATAAGAGGGGCTGAGCAAAGCGGTAACATAGCCAAACAACGGTTTGCTAGGAAAGGTGGGTTAGAGGCTTGACATGGAAATATGGGAGGCATGATAAAGCAAGTGGTAGGTATCGCGGCATAGCAATAGAGCGAACAACTAGCAAGCAAAGATAGAAGTGATTTCGACGGTATGGTCATCTTGCCTGAAATCCCGCAAGGAAGAAGAACGAGTCCATGAAGAAGACAACCGGACGTGGTTGAACAAATCCTCACAAATGCGACGTTATCAGAACCAACGTGAAGAAGCAACACCAGAAAGAAGCAAACAACATGGTAAACAACCATCACATAAGCATGGCATGATGCACAACCAAGTATGATGCATGTCCGGTTTAATGATACATGGCATGGCAAAGTGCACAAACAATCCTACAAATTAAGTGGAGCTCAATATGCAACGAGTTGCATATTGATGGAACACCACATGACTTATTTAGTTCACTCCTAGTTAGGTACTCAACAATATTAAATGTTGTTAAACATGGAAAGAGGTGAAGTGTAACACCCTTGATGCGTCTATAGCTCCCACGTGTCGAGGCACGACTTAGAGACATAATCGCATTGAAGGCATATGTCGCCAGTTAGGCAATCATCACAACATCCCATGTAATATATATAAGATAAAAGGGGAGATAACATAGTTGGCTTACACTCGCCACGTCAATCAAGTACATAAATAACATTACATCATCCAAACACTCATGGCCTGACTACGACACCAAAATAAAAGATAACCCAACATGCGACACGGTCCAGATCACCCCCACCTGGGCACCACTACTGATCATCAGGAAACGAAACATAGTATCATTGAGAGTCCTCGTCGAACTCCCACTTGAGCTCGAGCGCGTCACCTGGAGCAGAATCATCAGGCCCTGCATCTGGTGTAATAGTAATCTGTGAGCCACAGGGACTCAGCAATCTCGCACCCTCGCGGTCAAGACTATTTAAGCTTAATAGGAAAGGCAAGGTAAAATATGTGGAGCGGCAGCAAGCGACTAGCAAATATGGTGGCTATCCTGTTCGCAAAAGAGAGCAAGAAGAGAAGGCAAAGCGCGTGCGAGAAACTAGAGGGCAACCTGCGCAAGCATTACTCCATCACCGTGTCCACTTCCCGGACTCCACCGAGAAGTGGCCATCACGGTAACACACTCAGTTGATTCATTTTAATTAAGTTAAGGTTCAAGTTATCTACAACCGGACATTAACAAATTCCCATCTGCCCATAACCGCGGGCACGACTTTCAAAAGTTCAAATCCCTGCAGGGGAGTCCCAACTTAGCCCATGACAAGCTCTCACGGTCAACGAAGGAATAGACCTCCTCCCGAGACGTTCCGATCAGACTCGGTATCTCGGTTCTTCAAGACACTTCGACAGGTTAAAACAAGACCAGCAACACCGCCCGAATGTGCCGACAAATCCCGATAGGAGCTGCACATATCTTGTTCTCAGCTGCACATATCTCGTTCTCAGGGCACACTCATATCCCAACGAGTAAAACCAACCCTCAAGATGCCCCGAGGTGGCCCCGCAGTCTACTCGGTCGGACCAACACTCAGAGGAGCACTGGCCCGGGGGGGGGGGGGTTTAAATAAGATGACCCTCGGGCTCCGGAAACCCAAGGGAAAAAGAGGCTAGGTGGCAAATGGTAAAACAAAGGTTGGGCATTGCTGGAAAAGCTTTAATCAAGGCGAACTATCAAGGGGTTCCCATTATAACCCAACCGCGTAAGGAACGCAAAATCCGGGAACATAACACCGATATGACGGAAACTAGGGCGACAAGAGTGGAACAAAACACTAGGCGAGAGGCCGAGCCTTCCACCCTTTACCAAGTATATAGATGCATTAAGATAACATGGCAATATAATGATATCCCAACAAGTAAATAAATGTTCCAACAAGGAACGGTCTCCAATCTTCACCAGCAACTAGCAACGCTAAAAGAGGGGCCGAGCAAAGCGGTAACGTAGCCAATCAACGGTTTGCTAGGACATGTTGGGTTAGAGGTTTGACATGGCAATTTGGGAGGCTTGAAAGTAAGTGGTAGGCATCGTAGCATTGGCATAGCAAAAGAGCGAGCATCTAGCAAAGCAAAGATAGTAGTGATTTCGAGGGTATGATCATCTTGCCTGCCAAGTTGTCAGAGTTGACTGGATCCTCGAAAGCAAACTCAACGGGCTCCTCGTTAGTGAACTCGTCTCCCGGCTCTACCCAAACAAGACAAACAAGCAAACGGAACACAATAAACCACGTGCAAAGCTCAAACAATATGATGCAAGGATGGTATGCTATGCGGGATGTGATACGGGATGCATATGCAAGATGTGACAAGGTATGCATGACCCTGGACTCAACTTGGGAATCCAAGTGTGCCACTGGAAAGATGAGATGAAATCGCTTGAAAACGATATAAAGAATGCCGGAATCGGAGTTACAGTTTAGAAATGGCAAGCGATTCAATTATGGCCACGTTCTGCGATTTACAGCAAGTAGCCATCTAAACGCAATGAGATGAACAAGCTACAGCACCCCAAACATGGCATAAAAATACATGGCAGGGATGCATTCATGATGCTTAACAAAAGTCTAGCACTGAGCTACAGCCAATTCATCCATTAACAGGTTCAAACAAGCATGGCAAAAATGCATACGGTAAACAGATCTCAGACTTAGTGAAATTAACACTTGTCTGGAATTTCAGATCAGATAGCACACTTTGGAGCAACAAAACTATATGCTACAGGACCTGAACATGGCAAAGTAAAGCATGACTTGGAGCTACTCAAAGAGCTTAACAAAAGTCCCTTAGTGACCTTGAGCCAAAAGGGATCAGAAAATACAATTGCAAGCATGTGAACATGGCAAAAACATAATCAGTACTCAGACTTAGTGAAAACTGGAGCATGCTGAAAACAGATATCAAGTAGGCATGCTTACGAGCTCGATGCACTCACCACAGAGCAAGTCATGATAATCTAAGCATACACCCATTAAGAATACACAAAATGCAAGCTAGACATGGTAAGAACAATAGCATAGCATGCACGGATCAACTACAACATCATCGGCAAAATCGCTAACAAGTAGACAATCTGCCCAGATTCACGAAATGACAAAAGTAGAGCTCGATTGACTCAAGGTAGGGTGCTCCATAATTGCAAACAAAGACATGGACGGATAGAGCACTACAAAATTAACAAAACATCCTTACTGACCATCCTCAAAAGAGGCACGGATCACTAGGAAACAACATGAACATATGGCATCATGAGAAAAACAGATCAAGGACTTAGTGGAAATGCTAAGTCCCTGAAATCAGCATTACCAAGTGCCTCACTTTGCAAGCTCGTGCTAGTCACCACACACATCACAAAAATACATGGGTTGCGCCTCTGGAGAGATGGCAAAACCCTTAACAAAACATATGTAGAGCTCAAGGGCATATCATGCACACAATAATCATGGCAAAAATGACAAATATCTAAATGGAGTAGCAGATCTGACAATTATCTCAAGTAGCACTCTTCTAGCAGCATTTCGGGCATCAAGATGAACTCAAATGAAAATGATGCAATGGAATGAAATGATGTACTATCAGAGACAAACATTTTTATATGCTATATGCCCAAAACGGAGTTACAGATGCAAAGTTACGGCACGATGAAAAAGGGCATATGAACTAGGGTTTCGGGGAAAAAGTCAACCCTCAGATCCAGATCCAGATCGGGCGCGTAAGTTGAGGTTCGCCAGAACGGAACTCAGAGTCGACGGAGGTGGCCGGAGTCGTTGGGGTCGCCGGACTTGACGCTTCCCGGCGCGAGGAGGTGCGGAGGAGGGCTCGGACGACGAGGCGGCGGTCGGGCGGAGGGGAGCTCGCCGGAGGAAGCAACGGAGCTCGCCGGCGATGGCGTCTGCAGCGGGGCTGGCCGCCAGAGAGGTAGATGGCGGCGGCGGGGCGAAGGCGCGGGCGGCGACGCGCGCGTGGGCCGGGAGGGCCCCTCGCGGGCCGAGCGGGCCGGCGGTGGGAGGAGGCGGCGATGTGGGCACGGCTGCCCACGTGGCGGCTCGCAGTTGGCGGGGCGATTTTGTCCGGCCGGGGACGGACGTGTCCGGCCGGCGCGAGGTGGAATTTAGGATTTGGACGAGGGAGAGATCCGGATTTGGAAGAGGGGGTCTATATAAGGCATAGAGGGAGCTAGGAGTGTCCAAATGAGGTGCGGTTTTCGGCCACGCGATGGTGATCGAACGCTCTAGATGATGAGAGAGGTTTTGGTGGGTTTTAGGCCAAAGTGGAGGGGTGTTGGTCTGCAACACACATGAGGCCTCTTCGGTCCCTCGGTTAACCGTTGGAGTATCAAACGAAGTCCAAATGATACGAAACTTGACAGGCGGTCTACCGGTAGTAAACCAAGGCCGCTTGGCAAGTCTCGGTCCAATCCGGAAATGTTTAATCCCCACACACGAAAGAAAGGCCGCTTGACAGGAGGAGGAGAACGGAGCGCCGGAATGCAAAACGGACAACAGGGAAAATGCTCGAATGCATGAGATGAACACGTATGCAAAGGCAATGCACATGATGACATGATATGAGATGCTTGACAACGATAACAACACACGGAGACAAAAACCCGAACCCAAGAAAATAAAATAACTTAACACCGGAAACGGCAAGAGTTGGAGTACATATTGGGTAAATCACATCCGGGGTGTTACATGAAGCATATGAAAACTACCTATCTAGGCAAGTTGAAATGAGGCCGGAAATAACAAACAATAATTCTGGTAAATCCCCACATGCAATATTTGAATTTGGTACTGATTTGCCCTAAACACAATTTTAGAGTTATTAAACAAGCAAAGTAAGGCCACCATGTAAAACTATGCATTTTTCTACCCCATTTACATATAAAGTTTGTTAGGTTTGGAGCTACGGTTATTTAGTTATGAATTAAATCATTTTAGAATGGCATTGGAGCAAATTAAAGCAAACATCAATTTAAACATGTCACACATGCCTGAAAGTTGGATATTGTGAAACTAGATGAAATTTTAGTCAATTTTCATATATAAATCATTTTAATCCGATGCATGGTTGTGGCGTTGTTAAATGCATGATCATGAAGGGGTTTTCTGTAAAATTGGTGGTCTCTAAATAATGCTAAAATCGCAAAGGAAAAAATAGGTCTAGGCCAAAACTGGCTGGCCCAACAGGTAAAAAAACCAAGAGGGGGCGTTGGGGTGTGGCTTCACCATGGGCCTTGGCCCGGCCGGATCTTGGGCTGGCGGAGGCAGACAGAGCTGGGCCTCGGGTTGGGCCGCGGCCCACCTGGACGCCGACGCGGAGGGAGACGGGATCGAGGCTCCTCCCAATCCGAACGACGCATGGCGGCGCTCGCCGGTGAGGGCGACAGGCACGGCAAGGTCGAAGGTGGATCCGACGGGGGAAAGCAGAAGAGGCGGCGGACGGCGCGAAGAGGCCGGATCTGGGTCAAGGAGCTCGGATCCGGGGTGGAGCAGAGCGGATCGAGGCTCCGGTGACGCCCTCCGATGGCGGCGCTGCAAGGAACAGAGGGAGTGAGGTAGGGAGGAAGAGAGGAGAGAGGAAGGAGCAGGGTGCGGGCAATAGGACATTGGTCCGGCGGGGTTGCGGCGGTCGCTGGTGGCGTGGTAGAAGTCCAGCGAGGATCGAGGTCTTGCGGGGTGCGGCTCCGGCGAGGAACCGACCAGCGGCGGTGCTGCGCGCTGGAGAGAGAGGCACGGGAGCCAGCAGCGCTGGGCGGGCGGTTCGGGCCCGATTCGGCCTGGGCGGGCCGGTTGCGGGCCGCGGTGGGTCACGGCGTTGGAAGCGGGCAGGGGGGCGCCTGGCAGCTGCGGATAGGATGAGGAGGCCACTGGCGGCGGCGCTGGCGTGTGGGATGGCACCAAGTGGCGGCAGGGAGGTGGCCTGGCACAGAAATGGAGGTGGGTGGCGGCGCGGAAAATGAAGAGGAGGATGGCTGCTGCCCAAAATGGCAAGGGGAGAGGTTTAAATAGGAAAGGGGGTTAGGATTAGGGTTAGGAGGAGTTTCTGGAGCGTTTCGGAGCCTCCGATCATGATCGTGCGGCTTCGGATAGAGGGGGAACTAGGTGGGGTTTGTGGGCTGTGTAGGAGAGGTCTCAGGCCGAGAACAGCGAGACGGATATGCAGCCCGGCAAGGTTTCCGGAGACCGAAAACGTTCGACGTTAGACCGGCTATATTACCGCTATAGTATAATGGTTGGGCTATCAAACGAGCTCCGAATGCGATGAAACTTGGCAGGCGTCCTACTAACAACAAAACAACACCGCACGCCAACTTTCATCCCATTCCGAGAACATTTTCCGGTCACTTATAAAAAACTATTTCGGAGGGGCCGCGGGCGCGTGCAAGTGTGGTTGAGCTCAGAACAGACAATGGAGAGAACGAGGTGACTGGGACGGATGCAAGTTTGAAAACATGATGATGCAATGCAGATGATGACATGGTAAGATGCAACATGCAAGCAAATAACATCACAAAGAACACGGTCCTCACAATTCGGGATGATGAGTGAAGAGAGCAACATCACAAAGTCTCTGGAACAAAAGAATAGAAGCTAGATTGTTTGGATAAAAGGATGGAGTTGCAAATGCCAACTTATGCCACAAATGAGCTTGGAAGGCACCCTTACAAGAAGGTTATAACGGAGTTGTTGGAAAACCAACAACGAAAAGAGTAAGCTTGTTGTGGGCTTATGGAAAACATCTCAAAATCTTGAGGTGAAATTCTGCCACATACGAAAAACGATAGGTTGGTTTGATATGAACAAGGAGATGAGAAACTTATTTCGCCATTAGGATAAATGAAGAACTTGGTTCATTTAGGAGCACCATAAATAGCAACAATCCTTAGTGAAAGCTTTAGGTGAAATATAACCCAATATAACTCCAATGAAGAGATTAATGGATTGAAAAGATATCTTGAGCGAAGAGAAAATGATGGATTCAGATATGTCACTCTAGAAAACTTGTGAATCTTGAAACACGAAGGGAAAAATTGTCAAGAGTGACATAACACCACCTCAAAAGATAAGGTAGAACGAATTGCGCTTCAGAATGCAAGATGAAGAGATCTTGAACTCCTCAAAACAAGACATGTGTTGAACACCATGTTTATTTTAGAGTATATCTTGGCAGATCAAAACTTCGAGGGGAATTTTGACGAACAACTGAAGAATGAAAGGAATACTTGATGAACCACCATGTAGAGCCTCCATGAAGAACTCCGGTAACAAAATGATGATAAAAAGAAAGACAAGTTGACAACACAAGGTGAAGCCTTATTATGATTTAGATGGATCTCCGTGGTGATATAATTGTGAGAGCTTGGAACTCCGGGAAAGAAAAGATTAAACAATTGAAAACCGAGAACTTGATGAGCCTCCAGAATAAGGAATTGAATTTACTTGATGAAACAAGAATAAGAATTACATTATGCTTATCCTTCACCAATTTAAATTGATGACAAGCAATGGATTTTTGCATACTACTTATTCTCGTAGAAAGGATTTAGATAGATATAGTGCCAACTTGAAGAGGCCTTCAACGAACCACCGGTAGGATTTGGAGACAACGAATGAATTGATATGAAAACGAAGGAAGAAGAAACTTGAACAAACCATCGTAAGAATTGAAAAAGAACGAAGAAAAAATAAAGAAACACCAGGAAGACTTAGAGAACGAATGAAGATACTTGAGGGGATTTAGATAGAAGTGAACGAAGAGATCCCGAGCTTATTAGAGAAATTTGAATGATGCACCAGTAAGATTTGGAGAACTAGATCAGAAAGCTGGAATGAATAGTCCCGAAATGATGGCCTTCGGAGAATCAATCTGAAAGACTCTTGAATTGCTATGAATGGATGAAAATAATTCTCACAAGTGAAAACAACTATCAGAGGATGGCATCAAGCTTGAACTACGCATCTTTAAGAGAATGAAGCAAGATTTAAGAGAAAATCTTCTTCGGTCTTCAAATGTTGAGACTGATGACGAGAACCACCACTAAGAATTGTTTAGACACTCCGGGAGAATCAAAAGCTAAGAGGTTGAGCCAACGATGAAAGAATTTGAAATATCTTGGAGGAAGACATATGGCTGATGATAATTCATTCTTATGTTGAACTTGGAGAAGAATTTGAGAGTAACTCCGGAAAATTAGAAGAGTCAGGTAAGATCATGGAAAAAGACTTGTGGGTTAGGGCCCACTCAAAAAAACACCGTTGAACGATTTAAATGATAGATTGCACCGGTTGAATTAAATGGATTGAATGAGATAACAACCTCGAGATAGCTTAAACAGATTAGCAATGGGAACGCGAATCTCCTGAGATATCTTCAGCACTACGGATATGAATAGAGAGAGATGAGCGATTAAGAGGTGCACCGATGTGAGAAAACATTGTGAAATGAGGAAAGGGATAAGATTAACACTGAAATCTTGGATTTAATCCACCTGAGAAGACAAAGAACGAAGAATGACGAACTTGTAGAGCATCTTCATGAGAACTACCGGGTAAGAACATTGATTGAAAAGAATGAAGAGACTTCACATGAATAAAATGGATACTTGATTAATACATATGATTCCTTGAAGAAAAAAGGGGTGGGTGGGTGGGAAAACAAAGGCAACTTGGGGACAGATGAAACGAACAACATTGGAAAAAACCGAGAGGTGATCTTGTGGATGTTGAAATGATCGGATCCACTTGAAGAGAAACATGCCGGCTGAAAAGGATTGACATGAAAATCTCGATTATCATGAGGGATTAGTATTCACATAGAAATGTGAGAACACTGCTTAGGAAAAGGTATGGATTCAACACTTGACATCGAAGCAACTCGAATACCACAACTCAAAACAAAACATATGATTGGCTTGCAAAATAAGCCGGAATCAAACATATGATAGATCCCATATCGTATCATGTGTCTGTTGGAAAGATATCCTACGATATACTTGAATTCCCACTTATAAACTCCCGAAACTTTGTGGCTATGCAGTCAGGTGTTGGGGATACAGGGGAATCATAATATCTCACCCAAACTAACAAGTCCTACATCCAGCTCTATCCATACTTCAACACATAACCTAGAAACCTTCGAAAATCATTTACCTCAACCTTCGAAAAGCATCCGTTATACGAGTTATGGCAATACTCCCGAACTCCTGCCCCAGTATTGGGTGGCGTCGAGGTTATCTCACAAACAACTGCACAAAAGAGATTTTCAATGTCGGCGAACTCAGGTATTGCAGAACTGCAATGATAAAATTGTGACGACAACACCTCGGAGCTCAACTCTCCAGGACACTGCCAGAACCCCTAAATGTCAGGAGGCACCAAGAACAATGTTCTCATCACAAAACCATCAGAACGATTCCAAGATACCCGCGTGATCCTAAAAAAATCGTGAAATTTGAGAAGAGAAGAGTCAAAACTCTACTTCAGGAGGCCTCACCAGAGCAACGAAGGGACTGAGGATTAAAAGAATCCTACTCTCCGATATATATAATCCTAAGACTCAAAACTTTTTGTTCTAGACTCAACAACGTGAGCAATTCGATCAAGCAGGGGGCTCCTAAGTCGGGGAAGGCTCTGATTACCAACTTCTAACACCCACAATGCGGCTATATCTCCCACGTGTCGGGGCACGACTTAGAGGCATATCCGCATGGTAGGCATGTCGCAAGAGGGGTAATATTTACACATCCCATGTACTGAATAAGAAACGGATAAAGAGTTGGCTTACAATCTCCACTTCACACAATACATAAATAATCCATACATCATCCAAAATACAATCAAAGGTCCAACTACGGAACCAAAATAAAGAAAGAAAACCCCAAATGCTAGATCCCCGATCGTCCCAACTGGGCTCTACTACTGATCAACGGGAAACGAAACAACACAACGAACAAGATCTTCATCGAGCTCCCACTTGAGCTCGGTTGCATCACCTGCCCTGGCATAATCGGGACCTGCAACTGTTTGGAAGTATCTGTGAGTCACGAGGACTCAGCAATCTCACACCCGCGAGATCAAGACTATTTAAGCTTATGGGTAGAAAAGGGTACTGAGGTGGAGCTGCAGAAAGCACTAAGCATATAAGGTGGCTGAGGGAGTCCTGGATTAGGGGGTGTCCGGATGGCCGGACTATACCTTCAGCCGGACTCCTGGACTATGAAGATACAAGATTAAAGACTTCGTCCCGTGTCCGGAAGGGACTTTCCTTGGCGTGGAAGGCAAGCTTGGCGATACGGATATGTAGATCTCCTACCATTGTAACCGACTTTGTGTAACCCTAACCCTCTCCGGTGTCTATATAAACCGGAGAGTTTTAGTCCGTAGGACAACATACACAACAACAATCATACCATAGGCTAGCTTCTAGGGTTTAGCCTCTCCGATCTCGTGGTAGATCTACTCTTGTACTACCCATATCATCAATATTATTCAAGCAGGACGTAGTGTTTTACCTCCATCAAGAGGGCCCGAACCTGGGTAAAACTTCGTGTCCCTTGCCTCCTGTTACCATCTGGCCTAGACGCACAGTTCGGGACCCCCAACCCGAGATCTGCCGGTTTTGACACCGACATTGGTGCTTTCATTGAGAGTTCCTCTGTGTTGTCGCCGTCAGGCTCGATGGCTCCTACGATCATCAATAGCGATGCAGTCCAGGGTGAGACCTTCCTCCCCAGACAGATCTTCGTCTTCGGCAGCTTCGTACTGCGGGCCAATTCACTTGGCCATCTGGAGCAGATCGAAAGCTACGCCCCTGGCCGTCGAACATGATCTAGCTCTGCCGCCGAACAGTGCCCTGGAGGCCGCACCCGCATCGGCTTCGACCCTTAATTTGGAGCCAATTGCGCCGATCGAGGACGGGTGGTTGGACACCGCCTCGGGGGCTGCGATCCCAACGGCGATCGAGCCGAACACCAGCCCCGCACTACGCGAGACTCGCGACTCCAAGGAGCCGGACTCCTCTCCGGACTCCGAACCATTCGCGCCCCTACCAATCGAATCCGATTGGGCGCCGATCATGGAGTTTACTGCCGCGGACATTTTTTAGCACTCGCCCTTCGGTGATATTATGAAATCACTAAAGTCTCTCTCTTTATCAGGAGAGCCCTGGCCGGACTGCGGTGAGCAAGGTTGGGATACGGACGATGAAGAAATTCAAAGCCCACCCACCACCCACTTTGTAGCCACTGTCGACGATTTAACCGACATGCTCGATTTCGACTCCGAAGACATTGACGGTATGGACGCCGATGAAGGAGACGATGAAGAACCAGCGCCTATTGGGCCCTGGAACGCCACCTCGTCATATGACGTATACATGGTGGACGCACCAAAAAATGACGACGAGGAGCGGAAGGACGCACCGAAGGCTTGTTCCCTCGAAAAGCAGTCAAAGCGGCGATGGAAGCGCCGCCCCAAATCCCGCCTTGACAGAAATAAAGATCACACAGACCCAGCACTGGAGCAGGGCGAACCACTGCAGGACAACGACAATCTAGATAATAAAACCGAACAAACAAATTCTATCAAGGATAATGGTCCGGACGACATAACGCCGGAGAGGCACCCGGAGCAGCAGAATGCCCGTAAAAGGCTTGTTGCCACCGCGAGGAGTCTTAAAAAGCAGAAGTAAAGGCTCAAGGCCACGCAAGACACACTCCAAATCAGATGGAGTAAAATACTCAACACAGCAGCAAGGTACGGCGACAATCGCCCCTCCAAGAGCTACCCAAAGCGGAAGCTGCTACCCGAATTTGATGAGGAGGCCTCAGACCCCCCACAACCAAATATCAAAGCAGCCACCTGGTCGGATAGACGACCCCTCGACCAACACAGAGCGACATACAACGCCACTCACAATACAACACGTGACCCATGCGAGGGCTCGCACCCAAAGGACGGTGCAACAAGATCCCTCTATGGACCACGCAAGCGCGCCCCACCATACAATGCAACACAACAAACATCCGAACAACGCGGCACACCCAGCTACAGGGGTGCCGCACACGCCCTATGTTTCACTGATGAGGTGCTGGACCATGAATTTCCAGAGGGATTCAAGCCTGTAAACATAGAGGCATACGATGGAACAACAGACCCCGGGGTCTGGATTGAGGACTACATCCTTCATATCCATCTGGCTCGAGGAGATGATCTCCATGCCATCAAGTACTTACCCCTCAAGCACAAAGGGCCAGCTCGTCACTGGCTCAAAGGCCTCCCCGAAAGCTCCATTGGAAGTTGGGAAGAGCTCGAAGACGCCTTTCGGGCAAATTTTCAAGGGACTATGTCCGACCTCCGGATGCGGGCGATTTGAGTCATATAACTCAACAGCATGGAGAGTCAGCCCGAAAGCTTTGGAACAGGTTTCTTACTAAAAAGAACCAGATTGTCGACTGTCCGGACGCCGAAGCCTTGGCAGCTTTCAAGCATAGCGTCCGTGACGAATGGCTCATGAGACACCTCGGCCAAAATAAGCCGAGAACGATGGCCACATTAACAAACCTCATGACCCGCCTTTGCACGGGTGAGGACAGCTGGCTAGCCAGATGCAGCACCAGCGACCCCAGTACATCTGAAGTTAGAGATGGAAATGGCAAATCACGGCGCAACAGCAATAACAAACGCCGGAATAAAAAAGACAGCACGAAGGGCATGGCAGTACATGCCGGATTCAAAAGCTCTCGGCCAGGTCAAAAGCCGCCCCCTAAGGGAACCAGGGATGAACTGTCCAGCCTCAACAAAATTCTGGACCAAGTATGTCAGATCCATAGTAACTCTGACAAACCTGCTAATCATACCCACAGAGAATGTTGGGTCTTCAAGCAGTCCGGCAAGCTCAACGCCGTACACAAGGGAGGATACACCAAGTGAAGACAAGGACGAGAGTCCCAAGCAAGACACGGGGGAACAAAAGAAATTTCCACCAGAAGTCAAAACAGTAAATGTGTTACACGTGATCAAGGGAAAAAACAACACGGCACTCCTAGGAAAATATACCCAAGTGCCTGTCACCGCAAAGTCCTGCCACTGTTTGTCTCAACCGATCACTTTCGACCATTGCGATTACTCAGTAAGTATCCAACACGCAGGATGGGCTGCCCTGGTATTAGACCCAGTAATTGGCGGATATCACTTCACACGAGTCTTGATGGACGGCGGCAGCAGCCTAAACCTAATATATCAGGATACAATCTGCGGGATGGGGTTAGACCCAACACAAATTCGCCATAGCAATACTACCTTTAAAGGATTAACGCCAAGCCCTGGGGCTCGTTGTACGGGCTCCCTCCTACTACAGGTTATATTCGGCTCCCCCGATAACTTCCGTCCCGAGCATTTAACCTTCCACATCGCTGCGTTTCAAAGTGGCTATCAAGCATTGCTCGGACGCGAAGCTTTCGCTCGCTTTAATGCAATACCACACTACGCCTCCCTCACACTCAAGATGCCCAGTCCACGTGACATCATTTCAGTGCACGGAAATATCAAGCGATCTCTGCGCGCCGAAGAGAGTGAGGCTGCCTTGGCAGCCGCACACTAAAGGCGCCCGGACCAGCGAAAGCATCCAATAGGTCGTCAAGACCTCAGACACAACGAATCGAGTCCGGCGCCGCTACTTATACCGAATAAATGGTGACACCCTATTTGTCAATACAAGGGGCTCAACGCGCGCAAACAAGTGGCAATTTCTTCTAATCTTGAATTATACATTGTTTCTTTAAAAAACTATCTTTTTGCACGACAACTTTTTCACTTAACTTCCTCTCTTTTACAGACGATCATCGTGCCACACCCGTCCAGGATACGGCACAATAGGGACATAGGCGCAGACGTGCAGCAGGGACCCGCTCCAAGGATTCTTTTTAGATTAAGACCCTGCGTAAACCTTTTTTACTGTCTCTTGTTGATACATATCCACCGTTGAGAAGGATGCTGACGTCTTGGCATGTGGCCACGCCAGAACAATGCATGTACCTGGACACAAGGGGCTTCTTACAAAGGCCATTATTTAGGCTCGGTTTATACCACAAAGACCGAATACCTTAGGGAGTGTTCGGCGTCCCGAGTTTGGCCCTGTATTCATCAGCTCTGAATCATTGTCTTTGGTCAAATGTTGGGTTTGCCCAGCTCCTGTGTTTTGGTGCCTTACGTTCCGCTTTACCGGCTAAGGTAGCACCAGGAGAACCACTGCAATTGTGCCCTGGTTCATCCGGACGAGCACCTCAGTAGAGAAAGCCGAAAACTGACTGTCATGATATAGCGTGAGACTGGTCAACCACTCAATGACCTGTGGGAATGTTAGAATTCCTCCGCCTTAACGAAGGGCCGTTTTCCGGCCAGGCATGTATGCACCCTGGGATCGGGAGAGTGCGGAGCCACCAGGGGCTATCTAGTAGCCCCACTATCAAACTCCTGTGGCTAAGTGAAAGTGTTAAAGCATTATAGTCTGGTTGCCTCGCTTGCTCCGCTTTCACCTCCTTAATAGGACCAAGACATTGGGTTAAGTGTGAATGCGTGTTTTTGCGAGCACCTCCGCATTATATGCGTGGGGGTTGAAGCCGACGACTGCAATCTTTCGGGTTATACACATGTATACATAAATGGCCGCCCAGGAGGCATCATATTACTTTCCGGCAAACGTATAAAAATAGCCTTATAAAAATCTGTAAAAGCATTTCGCTTACACTGAGATCACATATCACTCAAACATAATATTTTTTGAGCACTGGTTCTCTATCAAACGAGCACCCTCAAGAACTTCTTCAAAGTAGTGCTCAGCAGCCTTCGACCTATGGCCGAATCCCACACTGCAATGGTGGTATGCTTTAACACGGGCAAAGGCCATCCATGTGCCCTCTATGCACGCCGACCTCTTCATCGCATTAATGCGCGGCACCACGTCAAGGAACTGCTGCACCAAGCTGAAATAGCTGTTCGGTTTTGACCTTTCCGGCCATAGATGATCCACAACAGACCTCATGGAGAGTCCGGACAACCTATTTAGTTCGGCCCATTCGGCTAATTGGTCAGTCAATGAAAGCGGACGCTCGGGAGAATGGAATTGTCTCCAAAACAGCTGGTCTACTTCACAGTCCGTCTGACCTTTGAAGTACTTGGCGGCATCGGCAGCGCTCGTTGCCAAATCCATATACACATCCTCCGAACTCCATAGCCGATCCAGAGGGGCATACCGTGGATCTCCGAACTTCCTCCGCAACATAAAGGATTTCCCAGCTACAATATCCCCGGCTTCCCGTAGCTCCTCCTTCTTTGCCCTCATAGCAGAGCGGAGGTCTTTTTTCGTCGTAGCAGCCTTCTCAAGGTCCGATGCCTTCGCCTGGTTTTCCTTTTCAAGAACCCGGCAACGGTCGGCGGCGGCTTTTAATTCTGTGGCCATCTTGGCCATCTTATCTCGGCTCTCGCCGTGCACTGCCTTCTCGGCTTGCAACTCTTCAGCCGCCTTCAAAGCAGCCGCATTACCCAACCTCGTTTGTTCCTTGGCTCGGGCAAGTTCTGCCCGCAAGGCTTCAACAGTGGCAGCTTCATCTGTAGTCACAACATATTAAAGATACTGGCATCATGCTGCTCTTCCTATGTGGCGTTTACCAGATAATGACACTTACCCTATGCCTCGTCAAGCCTTTTGTTAACAAGCTCGATATCGGTGTCTGCCGCATCCAACTGCCGTTCTAAATGGGCAAACTCGCTAGTCCGGCTAGCCACCGGAGTTTCCATCACCTGCACATAGAGGCAGTATGGTTATTACCTGGGAATATGATCCTCTATTCGTCGTCGTTTCTGATGACAACCAGAGTCTCAGGGGCTACTACCTACACAGGGCACACCTAGCATGTGCAGGACTATCATACATTATTTGATGTACCTCAAAGCCTGTCAGTAGACTCATAAAAGCTTCATGCAATCCGCTTTCGGCGGACGCGATTCTCTCCACCACCGTATTCATCATAATACGGTGTTCATCTGAGATGGCCGCTCGCCCCACCAACTCCCTCAGAACATCCGATCGCACACTAGACGGTGCCGGACTCTTTTGTCTGCTCTCTTCGGGATCCGGACACTGGGAGCTCCAGGGGTCAATGGGATTATCTTCTGGCCTCACCGTATTCGGAGAGGCCCTCCGCGACGACACTTCGGGGTCGCCCGCTTCCGGAGCAGAGGAGTCCGGAGGAGGCGTTTCGCTCTCCATCATCTTTGGAATAAGATCCCCCGAAGACGAGCTCATTTGAGAGGGGCTAAGGCCTGAACTGCAAAAATATATGCGGTGGTTATTTCCTTAGAAGAAAAGATGGCATACTTGTGCTATTATAGTATTTCGGGTCACTTACGACTCGCTGGAGAATTGATCCCCCCGCGGACTTTGTGCGGCAAAAGCACCCCCCAAGGTAGGACCCTCTGTGGGAGACTTCTTCTCCCATTTGGAAGCTTCGGCTTTCGAATCCCCGGGCGCAGTCCTTTTCCTCCTCCGGTCGTCTTCCTTCATGGAGACGCTCGCTCCCTCGGTTAGAATGGGCAGCATTGGGGGCCCGCGTCTGCCCGTATTATCCTCCCCGGTATCTTCCTTCAAGGGCTCCGGGCAGGGTGCGACCTGGAGCATCTTTTCCAGTACCGGATTTTCCAAACCCTCAGGGAGGGGGGCCGAACACCGAATCAACTTCGCCTTTGTTAGCCAGTCCTGGTCAAAAAGCGAACTCTCAGAGATAACTTCGTAACAAATGAGAGATAGTATGTTCGGCCGGAAGATTCCTTACCTGTTCGGCGTCGCGGTTACTGCTCAGGCCCACGTCCTCGGTGATTTCCGGACACTCTACCTGAGGTCGGAAGAATGACTTGTACATCTCCTCGTGCGTCAGGCCGAGGAAATTTTGAATGACATGCGGTCCCTCGGGATTGAACTCCCACAAGCGAAGGGGCAGGCGTTTGCAAGGCTGGACTTGATGGACCAGCATAACTTTGCAGTATAGGCACGTCCTAGGCTGGACCCCAGCTCAGTCCTCTGCTAATCCATGACATCAGTTATGGTGGAGGGCCCGAGCGGAAAACGGGGGCGGCCGCCCACTTGGCACTTCTAGGAGCCGTGATGTAGAACCACTCCTGTTGCCACAATTCAGACACCTCTGGATGGAACCTTTGGGCCATGAAGCTCCCATCATCTTGCATATTGAGGCACCTCCGCATGCAGCATGTTGCCCCTCGATCATCTTCGGCTTTACTTCAAAGGTCTTGAGCCATAGGCCAAAGTGAGGGGTAACCCAGAGGAAGGCCTCGCACAATACAATAAATGTCGTGATATGAAGACAGGAGTCCAGAGCTAGATCATGGAAATCTAGCCCGTAATAAAATATCAAGCCCCTGACGAAAGGATCTAGAGCAAGGCCTAGACCTCAGAGGAAGTGGGAGACGAACACGACGCTCTCGTTGGGTTCGGGGGAGGGGACGGCCTGCCCCCAGGGAGGCAGCCGATGCAAAATCTCGGTGGTCAGATATCTGGCCTCCCTCAACTTTTTGATGTCTTCTTCCGTGAAGGAGGAAGGCACCCATCGGCCTTGAAGGCTAGATCCGGACGTGACTGATGGTTCGGAGCACCTTACCTGAACTTTGGGCGTTTGAGCTTGAGGTGGGGGAGGGATTCGATTGAGCACGGGAGGGAAAAATAAAAGCCTTGTCCCTTTATAAAGAGGGTGAATATCAAGCGTCCTCTTTGTGTCCGTATGGACTTGCCTATAATCTAGGAGTCCTAGAAGCAATTGGGTTACCCACGCCCATATTGATGAGAATCCCGGAATAAGGGGACACGATCTCTGCTTTAACAAGACGTGCCAAGGAAACCTCCTCGCATGACGCGCTAAGGTGGGATAATGAAATGACTCGGATAAAGGCTTGGCCATGGTGTGTCACACTACGGAATACGTCAGGAGATTAGATTTGTGTAAATATTATTCTTCCTATGGCAATATGTGGGAACTTATTTTGCAGAGCCAGACACTATCTATGTGTTTAAAATCTTCTATGAAGTACTTGGAGGAGGAACCCGCCTTGCAATGCCGAAGACAATCTGCGCGCCAAACTCGTCGTCATTGAAGCCTGGTTCAGGGGCTACTGAGGGAGTCCTGGATTAGGGGGTGTTCGGATAGCCGGACTATACCTTCAGCCAGACTCCTGGACTATGAAGATACAAGATTAAAGACTTCGTCCCGTGTCCGGAAGGGACTTTCCTTGGCGTGGAAGGCAAGCTTGGCGATAAAGATATGTAGATCTCCTACCATTGTAACCGACTTTGTGTAACCCTAACCCTCTCCATTGTTTATATAAACCGGAGAGTTTTAGTCCGTAGGACAACATACACAACAACAATCATACCATAGGCTAGCTTCTAGGGTTTTGCCATGGATGAAGGCCAGAGATGGTACATCATCACTCTCCTCTAATACCAAAGATAAGTTCTCATGTGCAGTCTCGTAGCTTGACTCGGAGGATGAGTCCAATATGGGCGCCATCTTCATGTTGTTGAAGAGGTTCATTCTCGTCGCCGTTGTCGAAGGGGATGGCCCTAGCTTGACAGTCTTGTCACCGTCTTGTTGTCGGAGTCCCATATGATGTGGCACCTCGTAGCTTGTCTCCATGACTGAAGGGAATGTCCCATGCTCGGTCATCTTCCTTGGGGGGCTTTCGAAGATGGAAGTGTCGCCCTCGCTTGTAGGTGGTCGCCTTGTACTTGACGATGTCGATGTAGGCGAACTCACGGGAAGTAGGCGAAGATGCCATACGTCCAAAGGCGAAGATGCCTTGATAGCACTTGGCAAAGATGCCAAAGTGGTGGTGGTAGTAGCCATTGTGCCATCTTGGTGGTGCTCGTCTCGTGGTCTTCTCTTTTTCTCTTGAAGCTTGGCGTGAAGTAGTGCTTGTTGGGACATGTGCATTTGTGCTTGGTGAGCATCTTCATGTTGATGGTGTCGTTGTCATGCTTGAGCTCGATGGCGTTCGTCTTCGTCGTGCACATGTTGCTTGGAGGTGACTTGCCCTTCATGACGAGGTGGATCACGAACGTGATGGTGGTCGCCATGGAGATGTGGACGTTGATGACTTGCGCTTGTATCGCTTGGGCGCTCCGAAGAGGATCGATGTGCTTGTCGCCGGGGAAGTAGACTTGATCAAGGCCCGAATCTCCTCCATCCTTGCATCTTGATCCTTCTTTTGTGCAGAAAGCTTGTTGTCGATTGAGGGAGTCCTGGATTAGGGGGTGTCCGGATAGCCGGACTATACCTTCAGCCGGACTCCTGGACTATGAAGATAGAAGATTGAAGACTTTGTCCCGTGTCCGGAAGGGACTTCCCTTGGCGTGGAAGGCAATCTTGGCGATACGGATATGTAGATCTCCTACCATTGTAACCAACTTTGTGTAACCCTAACCCTCTCTAGTGTCTATATAAACCGGAGGGTTTTAGTCCGTAGGACAACATACAAAACAACAATCATACCATAGGCTAGCTTCTAGGGTTTAGCCTCTCCGCTCTCATGGTAGATCTACTCTAGTACTACCCATATCATCAATATTAATCAAGCAGGATGTAGGGTTTTACCTCCATCAAGAGGGCCCGAAACTGGGTAAAACTTCATGTCCCTTGCCTCCTGTTACCATGCGGCCTAGACGCACAGTTCGGGACCCCCTACCCGAGATCTGCCGGTTTTGACACCGACAGTGGCTAACTTACGCAAATAAGAGCGAGAAGAGAAGCAACGCAACGGTCGAGATGCTAGAAGTGATCAAGAAGTGATCCTGTAACTACTTACGTTCAAACATAACACAAGAACAGGGTTCACTTCCCGTACTCCGCCGAGAAGAGACCATCATGGCTACACACGCAGTTTGATGTAGGGTACAACCCTAATTGCCTGATCTTTCACTAAAGGAGCGGATCCCGCAAAGAACACGAGGAACATGAGGGGAAAACGGGGGAAAACACAAGGGGAAAGATGGGAGGAAACACTAAACCAACAAGAAATACTCACAAATATGATAGATCCTCGAGTACATGGAACGATACATGGTGCACGATCAACTAGGGACGATACATGGTAACCGCTCTTCTCTGTGAGGACATCTTGAATCCACGGGGGGATCTTCCCTTAAAAAGGGGGCTTGAATCCAAAGGGATCTTCTCCGAAGAGGTCGCGATCTCTCGCAAGGAGGAGATCCGATATGGATGAGTGTAGCTCTATCTCTCAAAGGAGCTATCACAACGCTAACCCTAGAAAGTTGGGCAAGGTGGAGTATATATAGTCTATGGGGGAGAAGGGATACACGGGCCTCAGCCGTTCATTATACGCAAACAGGGGAGGCCGGACGTCCGGGCTGGTCGGGCCGGATGTCCGGGCTTTCAGGCGATGCCGGATGTCCGGGCTAGGGCGGCCAGATGTCCAAGCTGGACTGGTGGCATTTGTTGCTCTCGGGTTCGGAGGGGCCGGATTTTCGGGCTAGTGGCTGGATGTCCGGGGGCTCGGGAGAGGCCGGATGTCCGGGCTGTCGAGGCCGGATGTCCGGGCTGTCGAGGCTGGATGTCTGGGGCCTGTAGCTTCTGGCGGCTGTGCTGCTGTAGTGGATGATGCTCAAGGGACCGGATGTCCGGGTTCTTGGCCGGATGTCTGGTGCTTGGGAGATGTTCTTGGCTCCTTCCGTTGGTTCTCCTCATTCGTGGACTTGGGGACTTGTACATCTTCATGCGCATCTTTGGGAGGGTCCTCTTGGTGCCTAATCATGCACAACACCTCGGACTTAGGTAGTAGCCATGTCTCATGCATAGAAAGTGGAAGTTCGGAGAGGAGTGAGTTCACCTTATCTTCGATAGCTTTGGCTCGGGCTCGTGTCATTGGTCAAAGTGGTGTCGTTGGAGGTGTAGGTGTGTCCATGGGGATGATCTTGGGATGCTCCACATCATCTCCCCTCCCTTGGGGAAGATCCATCCTCGTATCGAAATCCTCATCATCATGGTAGGGCGAGACATCTTTTATGTTGAAGATGTCGCTCACGGAGTACTTGTCGCGAGGGTTGTCGATCATGTATGCATTGTTGTTGTAGCGTGCAAGCACCTTGAAGGGTCCATCCGCGCGTGGTCGAAGTTTGGACTTGCGTTCTTGGGTAAAGCGGTCCTTGTGAAGGTGTAGCCACACGAGGTCTCCAATGTTGAATATCATAGGGTGCTTGTTGACTTTGAGCTTGGTCGCAAGGCGTTGTACTTGGCACTCGATGGTGTTTCTTGTATCTTCATGCACCTTCTTGAGATGGGTCGCTCGTGTATTTGCGTCCAAATTAATGCGCTCTTCGAGTGGTAGAGGAAGAATGTCCAATGGTGACAATGGGTTGAATCCGTAGACGGCCTTGAAAGGGGACTTGCCGGTTGTTGAGTGTCTTGCTCGGTTGTAGGCGAACTCGGCGATAGGTAGGCACTCCTCCCACTCCTTGATGTTCTTCTTGATGAGTACTCGAAGTAGAGCGGAGAGTGTGCGGTTGGTCACCTCCTTTGGCCGTCGGTTTGGGGATGGTATGTCGTGGAGAAGAGTAGCTTGATTCCGAGCTTGGCGCATAGGGTCTTCCAAAATAAGCTTATGAACTTGATGTCATGGTCTGAGACAATTGTCTTTGGCACTCCATGTAGACACAATATTTCCCTACAAAATAGATTAGCAACATCTGAAGCATCGTCTATCTTGTTGCAAGGAATGAAATGTGCCATTTTAGAGAAATGGTCCACAACGACAAATATTGAATCTTTCCCATTTCGAGTCCTAGGAAAACCAAGTACAAAGTCCATGCTAATGTCTTTCCATGGTTGTTATGGAATTGGTAGAGGCATATAGAGGCCATGAGATTGAGCTTTGGACTTAGCTTTGCGACATGTAGAGCATCGGTTGGTTAAGCGATTGACGTCCCGAAACATCTTGGGCCAAAAGTAGTTCGTCGAGAGCGTGGCGAACGTCTTGTCACATCCGAAATGTCACATTAAGCCTCCTCCATGAGATTCCTGCAACAGCAAGAAACGAAGAGAAGACTCGGGGATGCAAAGTTTGTTAGCTCTCATAAGATATCCATCTTTGATGTAATAGCGTTCCCAAGATGTATGCGACAAACACTTGGCATAAGGAGTAGCAAAAGTTGCATCATGCTCATACAAGTCTTTGATATGCTCGAAGCCAATGACATCTAACTCAAGTTATGTAATAAGCATGCATATGTGGGAAAGAGCATCCACTATGATGTTTTCCTTACCTTTGATGTATTTGATGACATAAGGAAAAGACTCAATAAATTCACTCCATTTAGCATGACGCTTGTTCAACTTGGTTTGACCCTTAAGATACTTGAGAGTCTCATGATCGGTATGAATGATAAACTCATGGGGACGAAGGTAATGTTCCCATTCATGCAAAACGCGGACTAAATCATATAGCTCTTTGTCATAGAAGGGGTAATTGACTTGCGCTCCTAAAAGTTTCTCACTAAAGTAAGCTATGGGGCGATTCTCTTGCTTTAACACGCCTCCTATGCCATTACCACTAGCATCGCAATGAATCTCAAAAGGCTTGTCGAAGTTGGGTAAAGCAGGCATGGGAGCATGAGTAAGCAAATTCTTAAGCTCATGGAATGCGGTATCGTGGGATCGTCCCCAAACAAAAGGCGCATTCTTCTTGCTCAATGCATGTAAAGGAGATGCAATGGTGCTAAAATCCTTCACAAATCGGCGATAGAAACCCGCAAGGCCAAGAAAACTACGCACTTGATGCAAGTTGGTTGGTTGTGGCCAGGTCTTAATAGCATTGATCTACGACTCATCAACATGAACACCCTTAGAGGAAACAACAAAACCCAAGAAAATGAGCTTATCAACACCAAAAAGGCATTTCTCCATATTAGCATAGAGGCGCTCTTTTCTAAGAGTTTGGAAAACGGTGCAGACATGGGTGACATGCTCTTTAATAGATTTACTAAACACAAGAATGTCATCGAAGTAAACCACAACAAATATACCAATGTAAGGGCAAAAGACATGATTCATAAGGCGCATAAAAGTGCCCGGTGCCTCTGAGAGACCCATAGGCATGACTAACCACTCATACAAACCAAACTTGGTTTTGAAGGTGGTTTTCCATTCATCACCCTCTTGTATGTGGATTTGATAGTAACGACTCTTAAGATCAATTTTGGAAAAGATAGTGGCACCGCTAAGCTCATCAAGCATATCGTCTAGGCATGGAATGGGATACCTATATCGAACGGTGATAGCATTGATAGGTCTACAATTGGAGCACATGCAAAAGCTACCATCTCGTTTTGGCACAAGGATTACCGGAACGGCACAAGGGCTCAAACTTTCACGCAGATGTCCATGGTCTATGAGATGCTTTACTTGCCTTTGTATTTCTTTGGTTTCTTCGGGGTTGACGCGGTATGGAGCTTTGTTCGGAAGAGGTGCTCCAGGGATGAGGTTGATTCGGTGCTCAATGCCTCATAGAGGAGGTAGACCCGGAGGTAGCTCATCGGGGAAAACATCTTGAAATTCCTACAAAAGAGAAGACAAGACTAAAGGTAGAGTGTGAGAGGTGTTAGCTTTTGGTGCATTGTCCTTGCACAAGAGGACATAGTGTATCACACTAGATGGGTTCTCACACACTTCTCTTATCTCACGTTTGGTGGCAAATATAACTAGGTTCTTCTTTTCGCTCATCGTGGAGGCACTCGATTTGGGCTTGTGGCGCTCACTCTCTTTTTGGTGGCTCGCTCTCTCACTATGATCTCCATGATGGGTGGCTTTCTTGTCGGCGATCACTTGACTTGGCAACATTGGACGGAGGACGTACTCCTTGCCCATCATCTTGAAGATTTAGTGGTTTGTGCGGCCGTTGTGGATGACTCCTCTATCAAATTTCCATGGGCGTCCAAGAGAAGATGGCAAACGGTCATTGGAACAACGTCGCACTCCAAGGTGTCTTCGTAGGCACCAATTTTGAAGGAGACGTGTACTCGATGCTCCACTTGGATGGTGCCAGAGTCGCTAAGCCATTGCACTTTGTATGGATGTGGATGCTTAGTCTTGGGCAATTGGAGCTTGGAGCAAAGTTCTTCACTTGCGAGATTATGACAACTCCCTCCATCGATGATGACCTTGACGGATCGTCCATTGATGCCGGCCTTGGTGTGGAATATGTGGCATCTTTGGTCTTTCTCTTGGTGATGTTAGAGAGTCAAGACTTTGGAGACAACAAGTGCGGGACTTGAGTCTTCATCGCAAAAGACTTGTTCTTCTTCATTGTTCACTTGGCGGTGCATGGCGACTTGCTCAAGGGCTTCCATTTCTCCTTCACTTAGTGAGTCATAAGTGCCATCGTCGTTGAAGACCATGGTTCGCTTGTTGGTGCACTCATAGGACTTGTGGCCTCGGCCTCCGCAAGTGAAACACTTGAAGGAACTCATCTTGACGGTCTCATCGGTTGGGGTTGATGATGATGAAGCTCTCAGCTTCAAGTTGCTCGCAGTAGGATGGCTTGTAGTTGACGAAGCTTTCTTGGAACTCGACTTGTCGATGTTGGTAGTAGAAGGCTTTGTAGTCGGTGTTGGAGTCATTGAAGCTTGGTTGTTGGAGAAGCCGTAGGACTTGGATGAGAACTTGGCATACTTGAAATCATCTTGCACTTGGCGTTCCGCTTTGGTAGCTTGGTGTACTAGCTCGATGAGGTTCGAGTATGGTTGGAAGTCAGCGATCTTCTTGATAGGATGGTTGAGTCCATTCAAGAAACATGCCATTGTTTGCTCATCATCTTCCATGACATTGGCTCTTATCATTGCAATCTCCATCTCCTTGTAGTACTCGTCAACGCTCTTGGTTCCTTGCTTGAGTTTTTGGAGTTTCTTGAAGTGGTCGCAGTTGTAGTAAGTAGGTACGAAGCGTGCTCTCATGACATCCTTCATTTGCGCCCAAGTAGTGATGGGTGGTTCACCTCTTGCCTCTCGGCGCTCGATAACTTGTTCCCACCAAATGAGCACATAGTCTTGGAACTCAAGGGATGCCATGGCGATCTTCTTCTCTTCTTCATAATTGTGCAAATGGAAGATCTTGTCAACTTTCAATGCCCATGAAAGGTACTCTTTGGGATCGTTGCTTCCGTTGAACTTGGGCATGGTGAACTTGAGTTTGCCATAGCGTTGTTCTTCATTGTGTTGGGGTCGGGGATGATGATGCCCATGTTGTTGATGATTTTTCAACTTGTGGTGTGCTTAGCACGGAGGGTTGTCAACCTCATGTTGCTCTTCTCGTGGAGGATCTCCATTGTCTTCATGATGTTGAGGAACTTGTTGTTCTTGACGTGCTTGAAGAGGAGCTTGAGGACCTCGACGATGCACGCGAGATTGAAATCTCCGTTCTTGAATTTCTTCGTGAAATCCTTCTTCTTTCTGTCGTTCTTGTCGGCCTCGCTCGGCTACGGCTCGACTTGAATCTTGGAGGGCTTGTTGCGCCCCAAGTTCTTGAGCTTCACGAAGTTGTTCTTCTTGGCGTTGTGCCTCGGCATCTTGAACATTTTGGTGTAGACGCGTTCGCTCTTCCTCTTAATGTTGGCGTTGTCATTTCCGTTCTCGTGCTAGCACAAAGGCCTCTTGAGTTTGATGTTGTCGGCGCTCTTGAGAGCCGGTGTCGCATGCATAGGGGATTGAGGCTTGCTTGACGCTCGTTGCGCGTGGCACGGCGAAGAGTGTTCGATGACGGTGTACTTGAGCCGGAGAGGGTGAAGTCAGAGTGACGGCTTGAACGGCTCCTTCTTGAAGTGGAAGAAGAGCGGTTGAGCAACAAAGCATGAATCTCGTCCATCCTTGCGTCATTTTCTTGCTTGTTATCGTCGAGCTTGTGGTCAAAGTAGTCCCTTGTATGTTGCTCGGAAAGTCGCAAATCGGCGGCAAGGTTGTCGATGCATTCACTCATGGCTTGTTGCTCTTGATGCAAAGCACGTTGTGCACCAAAGAGGTGACTCTTTGTGACGAAGGAGTTCATGTCGTCATCTTGCTCCATGAAGAGTGGGTTGGTAGAAGTACTTGGCCTATCCATCATTCCAAGACAAATGTGAGTGGTAGAAAGAGAAAAACGAATACCAAATGTACCTTGACCAAAGTTGAAAGTGGATCGAGGATCCCTCCAATGTAGGGCAAGGAAATAGCACAATTGGTACTAGCTCTTGTCGGTTGCTCACACCTACACAAGTAAAAGCTTTTGGTGGAGCTTGGTTAGGATAGTGGCACAAAATTTGATGCAATTGTAAGTGAGCTTCAATCATGTTGGAAAAGATTCGCAAGATGCAATGTAACATGTAGACCAAGCTTAAGGTACACGGAAACACACGCAAAAAGATAAGTGGGGTCGTGCAACCAAGGGTGAGCCAAAATGTGGAATCCACAAAAATGCTCTTTTTGCACAACACTAGAGAGACGCTAGCACGATTGCACAATAGGCGGATACAAGAACTTGTGCACAACCTACTTAGCAAAAATGCAACGACTTCTATCCCAAGTATGCTCTCTGCAAGGTGTTGCTATGATATGATCCATGATGATTGAGTATGACAATCTTAATGTTGTATGATGCTATGGTTCTTGCTTAAAAGCTCTTTGCTTATCTTTCCTCTTTGCCTAAAAGCTTGTTTGGCTCTATGATGTTGGAGATCTTTTTGTATGCGATGCTTGACGAACCAAGATAGCAATTGTGTTTGCGATGACAACTTTGTGACACAAGAGATGATACCAATATATGCAAAAATGATGTATGTATGCTATGGGAAGTATGATCACTAATGTGCACAAGTCTCGTTGCCGGCAATACTCAATGTCTAGTCTCAAAGGGTAAGCAACGCAAAGGAGTAAGGCTATGATGGCTATCAATGTAATGGCAAGAGTGATATGTCCAATACCAAGATGAGGCTATCGGTCTTGCTTCTCGTATGGTGTCAAAATTATGGCATGAATACCAAGGTGTAGTCGAGGTGGTCGTTGTTGATGAGGATATAGGACAGCGGTGATGATGTAGGACGCGTCCGTGGCGAAGATGAGCGGTGGTGATGTCGATGTCGAACCATACCTAGATAGCCGAAACACAAAAGGATACGGTACCGCAACTCAAATGCTCAAACCTCGAAGTAGCAAAAGTGTCGAAGAGTGAAATGGTCCAAAATGGTTGGGCTATGCGGAAGTGCTGGAGGTATGCGGAAGTATATGTGGTATATGGTGGGCACCGGAACCAAATTTGGTGAAAAATGGATGGAAAATGGGGCGGTGGATGGAGATGTTGCTGCCAGGGGTCAGATGTCCGGGTGGAAGGCCGGATGTCCAGGGGCCGGATATCTGGGCTTGTCCGGCCGGATGACGGAGCTCTGGATCCAGGGATGAACGGGATGAACACCGCGTGGAGAGGTCAAATCCGGGCGAAATTCGGAGGAATTTGTGGATGGCATTTGGGGGAAAATGGATGGGAAGCTAGATCCACTCAAAACAAAGCAAATGCACAGATCCAAACCAACAAAATCTCAACACACCAAGAAATCACAAAAAAAAATTGGGGCTATTTTTGGTGGGGAATTTTTGAATTAGGACGAAAAACAACAAAACAAGGCTAGAAACACAACGGGGAGGCTCCGAAATCGTGATCAACGTGGCTCTGATACCAAGATGATGTAGGGTAGAACCCTAATCGCCCGATCTTTCACGAAAGGAGTGGATCCCGCGAAGAACACAAGGAACACAAGGGGAACATGGGGGAAAACACAAGGGGAAACACGGGAGGAAACACCAAACCAACAAGTAATAGTCACACATATGCTAGATCCTCGAGTAAATGGAACGATACACGGTGCACAATCAACTAGGGATGATACACGGTAACCGGTCTTCTCTGTGAGGAGGTCTTGAATCCACGGGGGGATCTTCCCTTAGAAAGGGGGCTTGAATCCAAAGGGATCTTCTCCGAAGAGGCCACGGTCTCACACAAGGAGGAGATCAGATATGGATGAGCGTAGCTCTATCTCTCAAATTAGCTATCACAACGCTAACCCTAGAAAGTTGGGCAAGGTGGATTATATATAGTCTGGAGGGGAGAAGGGATACACGGGCCTCGGCCCTTCACTGTGCGTAGACAGGGGAGGCTGGATGTCCGGGCTGGTCGGGCCGGATGTCCGGGCTTTCAGGCGATGCCGGATGTCCAGGCTGGGGAGGCCGGATGTCTGTGCTGGAGTGGTGGCATTTGTTGCTCTCCGGTTCGGAGGGGCCGGATTTCCGGGCTGGTGGCTGGATGTCCGAGGGCTCGGGAGAAGCCGGATGTCCGGGGCCTGTAGCTTCTGGCGGCTGTGCTACTGTAGTGGATGACGCTCCAGGGGCCGGATGTCCGGGGTCTTGGCCGGATGTCCGGGGTATGGGAGATGTTCCTGGCTCCTTCCGTTGGTTCTCCTTATCCGTGGACTTGGGGACTTGTACATCCTCATGCGCATCTTTGGGTGGGTCCTCTTGGTGCCTAATCATGCACAACACCTCGGACTTAGGTAGTAACCATGTCACATGCATAGAAAGTGGATGTTCGGAGAGGAGTGAGTTCACCTTATCTTCGATAGCCTTGGCTCGGGCTCGTGTCATTCGTCCAAGTGGTGTCGTTGGAGGTGTAGGTGTGTCCATGGGGATGATCTTGGGTTGCTCTGCATCACAGTTGATGCATTTTAATTAAGTTAAGTGTCAAGTTCTCTACAACCGGACATTAACAGATTCCCATCTGCCCATAACCGTGGGCATGACTTTTGAAAGTTCAAACCCTGCAGGAGTGTCCCAACTTAGCCCATCACAAGCTCTCACGGTCAATGAAGGATATTCCTTCTCCCAGGAAGACCTGATCAGACTCGGAATCCGGGTTACAAGAAATTTCGACAATGGTAAAATAAGACCAGCAAAGCCGCCTGGATGTGCCGACAAAACCCGATAGGAGATGCACATATCTCGTTCTCAGGGTACACCGGATGAGCCACACTTCAGGTTGGCATAGACCCTGGTTGCCCAGGGGGCATCGGACATCGCTCAAGTTGGACCAACACTTAGAGAAGCACTGGCCCCGGGGGGTAAAAATAAAGATGACCCTCGGGCTCCCGAAACCCAACAGAAAAAGGCTAGGTGAGGCAAATGTAAAACCAAGGTTGGGCCTTGCTGGAGGAGTTTTATTCAAAGCGAACTGTCAAGGGGTTCCCATAAAACCCAATCGCATAAGGAACGCAAAATCAAGGAACATAACACCGGTATGATGGAAACTAGGGCGGCAAGAGTGGAACAAAAACCAGGCATAAGGCCGAGCCTTCCAACCTTTACCAAGTATATAGGTGCATTAAAGTAAATAAGATATAATAATGATATCCCAACAAATCCATGTTCCAAACATGGAACAGACTTCAACTTCACCTGCAACTAGCAAGGCTATAAGAGGGGCTGAGCAAAGCGGTAACATAGCCAAACAACGGTTTGCTAGGAAAGGTGGGTTAGAGGCTTGACATGGCAATATGGGAGGCATGATATAGCAAGTTGTAGGTATCGCGGCATAGCAATAGAGCGAACAACTAGCAAGCAAGGATAGAAGTGATTTTGAGGGTATGGTCATCTTGCCTAAAATCCCGCAAGGAAGAAGAACGAGTCCATGAAGAAGACAACCGGACGTAGTCGAACGAATCCTCACAAACGCGACGTTATCGGAACCAACCTGAAGAGCAACACCGGAAAGAAGCAAACAACATGGAAAACAACCATCACATAAGCATGGCATGATGCACAACGAAGTATGATGCATGTCCGGTTTAATGATACATGGCAGGGTAAAGTGCACAAACAATCCTACAAATTAAGTGGACCTCAATATGCAACGAGTTGCATATTGACGGAACACCACATGAATTTTTTAGTTCACTCCCGGTTATGTACTCAACAATATTAAATGTTGTTAAACATGCAAAGAGGTGAAGCATATGAAAACTAGCTATCTAGGCAAGTTTAAATGAGGCCGGAAATAATAGACAACAATTCTGGTAAATCCCCACATGCAATATTTGAATTTGGTACTGATCTGCCCTAAACACAATTTTAGAGTTATTAAACATGCAAAGTAATGCCACCATGTAAAACTATGCATTTTCTACCCCATTTACATATAAATTTTGTTAGGTTTGGAGCTACGGTTAGTTAGTTATGAATTAAATCATTTTAGCATGGCATTGGAGCAAATTAAATCAAACAGCAATTTAAACATTTCACACATGCATGAAAGTTGGATATTCTGAAACTAGATGAAAGTCTAGTCAATTTTCATATATAAATCATTTTAATCTGATGCACGGTTGTGGCATTGTTAAATGCAAGATCATGAAGGGGTTTTCTGTAAAACTGGTGGTCTCTGAATAATGCTAAAATCGCAGAGGAAAAAACAGATCTGGGCCAAAACTGGCTGGCCCAACGGGTAAAAAAACAAGAGGGGCGTTGGGGTGTGGCCTCACCATGGGCCTTGGCCTAGCCGGATCTTGGGCTGGCGGAGGCAGACGGAGCTGGGCCTCGGGTTGGGTCACGGCCCACCTGGACGCCGACGCAGAGGGAGACAGGATCGGGGCTCCTCTCGATCCGAACGAGTCACGACGATGCTCGCCGGCGAGGGCGACGGGGATGGGAAGGTCAGAGGCGGATCCGACGGGGGAAAGCAGAAGAGGTGGTGGACGGTGCGAAGAGGCCGGATCTGGGACAAGGAGCTCGGATCCGGGATGGAGCAGAGTGGATCGAGGATCCGACGACGCCCTCCGGTGGCGGCGCTGCAAGGAACAGAGGGAGTGAGGCAGGGAGGAAGAGAGGAGAGAGAAAGGAGCAGGGCACGGGCAATAGGACCTTGGTCCGGCGGGGTTGCCGCGGTCGCCGGCGGCATGGTAGAAGTCCGTCGGGGTCGAGGTCTTGCGGGGTGCGGCTCCGGCAAGGAATCGTCCAGCGGCGATGCTGCACGCTGGAGAGAGAGGCGCGGGAGCCAGGGGCGCTGGGCGGGCGGTTCAGGCCCAATTCGTCCGGGCGGGCGGCGGCAGGTCACGGCGTTGGAAGCGGGCAGGGGGGCGCGTGGCAGCTGCGGATAGGGTGAGGAGGCCGCTGGCGGCGGCACTGGCGCGTGGGACGGCGCCAAGTGGCAGCGGGGAGGTGGTCGGGCACAGAAATGGAGGTGGGTGGCGGCGCTGATGATTGGGCGGCGCGGAAAATGAGGAGGAGGATGGCTGCTGCCCAAAATGGCAAGGGGAGAGGTTTAAATAGGCAAGGGGAGACCAGCTATATTGCCACTCTAGTTTAACAGTTGGGCTATCAAACAAGCTCCGAATGCGATGAAACTTGGCAGGCGACCCACGCCAACTTTCATCCCATTCTGAGAACATTTTACGGTCACTTATAAAATACTATTTTGAAAACACGATGATGCAATGCGGATGATGACATGGTAAGATGCAACATGCAAGCGAATAACAAGACAACAACAGCGAATAACTGGAAGACACCTGGCGCAACGGTCTCGGGGCGTCACATCGGTCGCTCAGAAGGAAAATGAGAAGCTAAAAGGCGGCATGTTCGGTATGTCTTCCTCTCTTATTTAGAACAATTCTAGGTGCCCATGTGTAATAGCTTAATTAGGAATGCCATGACTGTTGCCGCAGGCCTGTTGACTAGTCGGCCGGAGGAAGAAGTATCCGGATTTCAAGGCGAGGTGTTGAAGGAACTGTCTGTGGTACATGATCGGGCCCGGAAAGCTATGAAAAGTATGGTGAAGGCTTTATGGACATCTGATACCCCTCGAGAAAGTATGGAGGGCCTGGTAGACCAGTTCAATGGTGCCCGGCGCCGATTCAAGCTATGGAAGACATCCGCCTGCCGCAAGGGCGCACGAGAAGCTTGGGCCATGTTGAAGACACGTTTCACCAAACTGAATCCAAAGCATATGGCCCAGGTGAGACCACAAGGATCAGACAGGAAAGAAATTCCAGTGAATTTGGTGTATGACCAAGTAATGGTAGCTGTGAAGTATTCGCAGGAAGACTGTAAATTAGATAGTCTTATAGATGGAATGGATAAGGAATATGTTTATGATTGAGTGTATTAATAAACCTGTACCTTTATCCGAACATGTAAAAAGCTTGTCATCGCATGCTTTTGGCTTTAACCTCCGAACCCAAAAAATGGTGAGTCTTTCCGGATACTTTTCAAAAAGAAGCATTTATTATGTCCGGAAACTAGCAACCCAGTCATTGTGCTCAAACAAACAAGAAGTTTTAGTTCGGGTTGTATGTTATATTACATATGTAAGAAACATCTTCCATGAAAAATAGTTCCGTTAAGGGTTCCTTTCCTTGGGCTGGCATATTGCAATTACGCGTGCCGCGGTGTTGGACTGGTTACAATAATGTAACAATCTGTCGTTTGATTGCCGACCACTTATTCTCTTAAGAATACTGGCTTTCAGCTTCTCCCGTCTGAGGTACATGTCCGGTGACCCGGTTGCAACAATCGCAGAGGTGCTCCCTTTATGCCCTAGCCAAACAATTGGGAACGTAGGGCATAAACACAGGAGCCAAGCAACCCAGCTTGGCAAAAACTTAAGTCATAGAGGTTCATATAATGGAAAAAAGGATGTATATCAGCAAATGACACTTATATTGTGAGCTCCAGGCTTGGAATAATAATAAGCTCCGGTTAAAGAAGCCCCCCGGTCATGATAGGATATATACAATTAAGAATGTGTACCCCTCAAGTGTTCGGCTTATCCGGACATTTCGTGGAAATCATACAAAAACGAGAAAACAAAAAATAAATGAAGAGGAGAAAGAGGAACGAAAAAGAAGGATGGCCGAACTTATGCGTAGAATCTTCGGAGCCGAGCAGCGTTCCATGGATTTGGCTCGAGGCAATTATCTGATGCATTACGAGGGCGGTAGGCTCCTCCTATGAGAACTTGATCTATAATGAAGGGACCCTCCCATTCTAGTTTGAGTTTGTCCTTTTTCTTCTCCGGGAGGTGTAAAACGAGTTCACCGACATTATAGGTCTTGGCCCGCACTTCTCTGCTTTGGTATATCCGAGCATGTTGTTGATAGAATGTGGCACGGGCTTTTGCAACATGGCGCTCCTCCTCCAGGCCATCTAGGTCATCCTGCCGATTAAACCCATCTTCTCTCTCTTCATACATGCGCACTCGAGGTGAGTCATGAATAATGTCATAGGGGAAGACAACCTTTGCACCGTACACCATGAAGAAGGGTGTGTATCCGGTCATACGACTGGGCGTTGTCCACAGTCCCTAGAGTAAGGAATCAAGTTCCTCGACCTAGTGTTTATGTGACTCCCATAGGGATCGCACTAGTCTGGGTTTAATGCCACTCATTATCTAGCCATTTGCCTGTTCGACCTAACCATTTGTTTGAGGGTGATCTACGAAGGCGTAATCAAGCTTAATGCCTGGGTTAGCACACCAGTTTTTCACCTCATCGGCTATAAAGTTAGAGTCGTTGTCAGTAATGATGCTGTGCGGGACACCATAACAGGGTACAACGCCGGATATAAAGTCGATCACCGGCCCAGCTTCAACCATTTTTTACTGGTTTGGCCTCTATCCACTTAGTGAATTTATCCACCATAACCAGCAAATATTTATTTTTTTGGCTTCCCCCTTTAAGGGGTCCGACCTTATCTAGCCCCCAGACCGCAAAATGCCAAGTAATGGGGATTGTTTTTAGGGCGGTGGGCGGCATGTGACTTTGATTGGCGAACAACTGGCATCCGACACAGCGATGTACAAGGCCTTACTTACGAGGGCCCAAGCTGCGGCGTGATGGCCACCGAGACCAGCCTGTATTTCGGCCAAGAGTTGTCATCCCACCTCTTCAGAGATACATCTTTGAAGAACTCCAGTTGTACTTTTCTTGTAGAGTTCTCCTTCATGAACTTTGTAGACTTTCGAGCGTCGGACTATGCGACGGGCCTCATTCTGGTCATCAGGGAGCTCCCGCCTATTAAGGTAGGCTAGGAATGGTTCGGTACATGGAGTGATGATAGCCATGATTAAATGGGCGGAAGGTGTCATACCTGTGTCCGAGCCCCCGATGATATTAGATTTGTGTTTGGCAACAAGGGATGTGATAGACTCATGACAAGTATTGCCGCTCTCGTCCTGCCATACGACAGATGGCTTGAAGAGCCTTTCCACAAAGGTGTTAGGTGGGACGGGGTCGCGTTTAGCGCCCATTCGAGCAAGGATGTCCGCTGCTTGATTATTTTCTCGAGCAACATGATGAAACTCGAGCCCCTCAAACCGAGCTGATATTTTGAGTACGGCGTTGCAATATGCCGCCATCTTTGGATCTTTTGCGTCGAAATCTCCATTTATTTTGGATATCGCGAGGTTCAAATCCCCACACACCTCTAGGCGTTGTATGCCCATAGAAACAACCATTCGGAACCATGCAATAGTGCCTCATATTCAGCCGCATTGTTGGAGTCCGTATACATGATTTGTAATACATAACGGACTGTGTCCCCTCTAGGGTATGTTAGGATGACACCAGTCCCCAATCCGGCTAACATTTTAGAGTCGTCGAAGTACATCAGTTGGAGTATGTTTGTACTCTTTAGGGAGTTCTGCTTCTGTCCATTCGGCGAAAAAGTCGGCCAACACCTGAGATTTAATAGCTTGGCGTGGCTTGTATGTTATTTCAAATGGTAAGAGCTCGATGGCCCATTTGGCAATGCGGCTGGTGGCGTCCCGATTGTTTATGATGTCATTGAGTGGTACTTAGGAAGGCACTGTGATCGAACACTCTTGAAAGTAGTGCCGCAACTTCCGGGATGCCGTGAAGACAATGATACGTCTCCGTCGTATCTACTTTTCCAAACACTTTTGCCCTTGTTTTGGACTCTAACTTGTATGATTTGAATGGAACTAACCCGGACTGACGTTGTTTTTAGCAGAATTGCCATGGTGTTGTTTTATGTGTAGAAAACAAATATTCTCGAAATGACCTGAAACTCCACGGAACATCTTAGAAAAAACAATAAAAAATCCTCGCCAAAGATGAAGACCAGGGGGCCCACACCCTTCTCACGAGGGTGGGGGCGCCCCCCCTAGGGCGCGCCCCCTACCTCTTGGGCCCCCTGGAAACCCTCCGACGCCAACTCCAACTCTATATATTTGCTTTCGGGGAGAAAAAAATAGGAGAGAAGAAATCATCGTGTTTTATGATACGGAGCCGCCGCCAAGCCCTAAAACCTCTCGGGAGGGCTGATCTGGAGTCCGTTCGGGGCTCCGGAGAGGGGGATTCGTCGCCGTCATCATCATCAACCATCCTCCATCACCAATTTAATGATGCTCATTGCCGTGCATGAGTAATTCCATCATAGGCTTGCTGGACGGTGATGGGTTGGATGAGATTTATCATGTCATCGAGTTAGTTTTGTTAGGGTTTGATCCCTAGTATCCACTATGTCCTGAGATTGATGTTGCTATGACTTTGCTATGCTTAATGCTTGTCACTAGGGCCCGAGTGCCATGATTTCAGATCTGAACCTATTATGTTTTCATGAATATATGTGAGTTCTTGATCCTATCTTGCAAGTCTATAGTCACCTACTATGTGTTATGATCCTGCAACCACGAAGTCACAATAATCGGGACCACTCCCGGTAATGACAATAGTTTGAGGAGTTCATGTATTCACTATGTGCTAATGCTTTGTTCCGGTTCTCAATTAAAAGGAGGCCTTAATATCCCTAAGTTTCCAATAGGACCCCACTGCCATGGGAGGGTAGGACAAAAGATGTCATGCAAGTTCTTTTCCATAAGCACGTATGACTATATACGGAATACATGCCTACATTACATTGATGAATTGGAGCTAGTTCTATGTCACCCTATGTTATGACTGTTACATGATGAACCACATCCGGCATAATTATCCATCACTGATCCGGTGCCTACGAGTTTTCCATATACTGGTTCTCGCTTATTTACTTTTCCGCTGCTACTGTTACAATCACTACAAAATACCAAAAACATTACTTTTGTTGCCGCTACCACCACTATCATACTACTTTGCTACTAAACACTTTGCTGAAGATACTAAGTTTCCAAGTGTGGTTGAATTAACAACTCAACTGCTAATACTTGAGAATATTCTTTGGCTCCCCTTGTGTTGAATCAATAAATTTGGGTTGAATACTCTACCCTCGAAAGCTGTTGCGATCCCCTATACTTGTGGGTTATCAAGACTAATTTCTGGCGTCGTTGCCGGGGAGCATAGCTCTATTCTTTGAGTCACTTGGGATATATATCTGCTTATCATTATGAAGAACTTGAGAGATCCAAAAACCAAGATCTATCCCTCAACTACGAGGGGAGGTAAGGAACTGCCATCTAGCTCTGCACTTGATTCACCTTCTGTTATGAGTAAGCTAGTGACACCTACACCTGCTTCTGCTATTCATTCTGATATGTCACATGTTATTGATGATGCCACTTCTGCTATGCATGATACTTATGATGAAACTGCTTCTATGCCTGATACTACTGTGCCCCTTGGTGAATTTCTAGATGAACAAATTGCTAGGGCTAGAGAAAAACAAATTATTGGATCTGAATACGATGATGATAGTGATGATGAAAATATGCCTGTTATCCCCGAGGGCTATCTTTTTGATATGGAATCTTCTGCTGCTATTTTAGCTTGCAAAGATAGATATGAGCTTAAGAGGTTATTAATTAAATGGAACAAAGAATCACTTCGAGATAAAATGAAACCCGACCCTGCTTTTGCTACTTCACCTATTTGTGTTCCTGATAAGGATTATGAATTCTCTGTTGATCCTGATATAATTACTTTGGTTGAATCTGATCTGTTTTATGACTATGACTCTGAAGCTGTTGTGGCACATCTTACTAAGTTAAATGATATAGCTTCCCTGTTTACTAATGATGAGAGATCGCGTTACTTTTATATACTCAAAATATTTCCGTTCTCATTAAAGGGTGGATGCTAAGATATGGTTTAATTCTCTTGATCCTAGTTGTGTGCGTAGTCCCCAGGATATGATTTATTACTTCTCTGCTAAATATTTCCCTGCTCATAAGAAACAAGCTGCTTTGAGGGAAATATACAACTTTGTGCAAATTAAAGAAGAGAGTCTCCCACGAGCTTGGGGGAGGCTTCTCAAGTTACTTAATGCTTTGCCTGATCATCCTCTTAAGAAACCTAAAATACTTGATATCTTTTATAATGGACTAAACGATGCTTCCAGAGATTACCTGGATAGTTGTGCTGGTTCTGTTTTCATGGAAAGAACACCGGATGAAGCTAAAATTCTATTGAATAATATGTTGACAAATGAAAATAATTAGGCACCTCCTGAGCCAGCTCCTGAGCCAACTCCTGCTCCAATTACTGAGCCTATTCTTAAACCAACTCCTAAGAAGAGAGGTATTCTATTTCTCAGTCCCGAAGATATGCAAGAGGCAAAGAAATCTATGAAAGAAAAAGGTATTAAAGATGAAGACGTTAAGAATTTACCTCCTATTGAAGAAATACATGGTCTTAATATACCGCCTGTTGAAGAAACATATGATCTCAATTCTTTATTTACTGAAGAACCTCCTGACCTCGATATCCCAACACAGGTAGTAAAGGTAAATTCTCTCTATAGATATGATAAGGCTGAAGTCCCTCCTATTAAAATTGCTAGTCAGTGCTTGGATGAGTTTGATAACTTTATGTTTAAGCAAGACGACTTCAATGCTTATTTTGGTAGAAAATTAAAAGAAAATGCTTAGATGATTAGACGCTTGGGTGATTATATGGCTGATATTAAAGGTGAACTTAAACTTGTTAGCAAGCATGCTTCTATGGTTACCACTCAAGTAGAACAAGTACTTAAGGCTCAAAAAGAAGTGCTTGATGAAATTAATAGTAAGAAAAATGATTATGCTGTTAGAGTGGCTACTAGAACTGGTAGAATGACTCAGGAACCTTTGTATCCTGAAGGCCACCCTAAGAGAATCGAGCAAGATTCTCAGAGAAATAATATTGATGTTCCTAGTTCTTCTAAAAAGAAGAAGAAGAAAAATGATAGAACTGTGCAAACTTCTAGTGAACCTATTGCTGAACCACCTGATAATCCAAATGATATCTCTATGTCTGATGCTGAAACACAATCTGGTAATGAACATGAACCCAGTAAAAATAATAATGATGATGTTCATAATGATGCTCAACCTAGTAATGACAATGATGTAGAAATTGAACCGACTGCTGATCTTGATAACCCACAATCAAAGAATCAACGTTATGATAAAAGAGACTTTGTTGCTAGGAAACATGGTAAAGAAAGGGAACCTTGGGTTCAGAAACCCATGCCTTTCCCTCCAAAACCATCCAAGAAAAAGGATGACGAGGATTTTGAGCGCTTTGCTGAAATGATTAGGCCTATCTTTTTGCGTATGCGATTAACTGATGTGATCAAAACAAATCCTTATGCTAAATATATGAAGGATATCATTACTAATAAAAGAAAAATACCGGAGGCTGAAATTTCCACCATGCTTGCTAATTATACTTTTAAGGGTGGAATACCAAAGAAATTTGGAGATCCCAGATTACCTACTATACCTTGCTCCATTAAAAGAAATTATATTAAAACTGCTTTATGTGATCTTGGAGCCAGTGTTAGTGTTATGCCTCTCTCTTTATATGGTAGACTTGACTTGAATAAGCTGACACCTACTGAAATATCTTTGCAAATGGCTGGTAAATCAACTGCTATACCTGTCGGTATTTGTGAGGATGTGCTTGTTGTGGTTGCAAGCGTTACTATTTTAACAGACTTTGTTATACTTGATATTCCCGAGGATGATAGTATGTCTATTATTCTTCGAAGACCTTTTCTTAGTACTGCAGAGGTTGTTATTGATTGCAACAAAGGCAATGTCACTTTTCATGTTAATGGTAATGAGCATACGGTACACTTTCCGAGGAAACAACCTCAAGTTCATAGTATCAACTCTATTGGAAAAATTCCATCGATTATAATTGGAGGTTTTGAATTTCCTCTTCTTACTGTCAAGAAGAAATATGATATACTTATTATAGGGGATGTGCATATCCCCATTGAGGTAACATAGTGTTATTCGAAATTTCTTCGGTTTCATGATTATCAGAATGAGTTTGTTAACAAGACTTGATCAACCTTGTTAGTGGATTCTTTTTGATGAGCATGAGATGGATGAAACTAGAAGCACAAACTTCCGTACCCCACTTTTATTTTATGTTATTTATATGAAATAAAGTAAAAATAGTATTTTTCAGTCTGTATCCTGGCTTATCCGTGCAATATAAAAATATCCTGAAAATAAAAGTCCTCAGAATGCCATGCCAATTTAATATGATTTTTTCGGAAATATTTGAGGATTTACTGTGCAAAAATTACCGCGGGAGGAGCCGCCACCTGGTCACGAGGGTGGTGGGCGCCCCCCCCTATAGGGCGCGCCCCCCTGCCTTGTGGGCCCACGGTGGCCCTCCTCCACTTATCCCAGCACCCATCTTCTTCCTCTGTCTCACACAAACCTGAAAAACCAACTCAAGCATGAGTTCCAGCCAGTTTTGCTATGATTTTCGATCTCCTTGCTCAAAGCACCTGAGGGAGTCCTGGATTAGGGGGTGTTCGGATAGCCGGACTATACCTTCAGCCGGACTCCTGGACTATGAAGATACAAGATTGAAGACATCGTCCCATGTCCGGAAGGGACTTTCCTTGGCGTGGAAGGCAGGCTTCGCGATACGGATATGAAGATCTCCTACCATCGTACCGACTTTGTGTAACCCTAATCCTCTCTGGTGTCTATATAAACCGGAGGGTTTTAGTCCTTTGGACAACATACACATCAACAATCATACCATAGGCTAGCTTCTAGGGTTTAGCCTCCTCGATCTCGTGGTAGATCTACTCTTGTACTACCCATATAATCAATATTAATCAAGCAGGGCGTAGGGTTTTACCTCCATCGAGAGGGCCCGAACCAGGGTAAAACTTCGTGTCCCTTGCCTCCTCTTACCATCCGGCCTAGACGCACAGTTCGGGACCCCCTACCCGAGATCCGCCGGTTTTGACACCGACATTGGTGCTTTCATTGAGAGTTCCTCTGTGTCGTCGCCGTCAGGCTTGATGGCTCCTACGATCATCAATGATGATGTAGTCCAGGGTGAGACCTTCCTCCCTGGACAGATCTTCGTCTTCGGCGGCTTCGCACTGCGGGCCAATTCACTTGGCCATCTGGAGCAGATCGAAAGCTATGCCCCTGGCCGTCAGGTCAGATCTAGAAGTTTAAACTACATGGCTGACATCCGTGGGGACTTGATCTTCGACGGATTCGAGCCACTGCCGAGCGCGCCGCACTGTCACGACGAGCATGATCTAGCTCTGCCGCCGAATAGTGCCCTGGAGGCCGCACCCACATCGGCTTCGACCCTTAATTCGGAGCCAACTGCGCCGATCGAGGATGGGTGGTTGGACGCCGCCTCGGGGACTGCGATCCCAACAGCGATCGAGCCGAACACCAGCCCCGCACTCTGCGAGACTCGCGACTCCAAGGAGCCGGACTCCTCTCCGGACTCCGAACCCTCCGTGCCCCTGCCGATCGAATCCAATGGGGCGCCGATTATGGAGTTTACTGCCGCAGACAACTTTCAGCACTCTCCTTTTGGCGGTATTCTGAAGACACTGAAGTCTCTCTCTTTATCAGGAGAGCTCTGGTCGGACTACGGTCAGCAAGGTTGGAATTCTGACGATGAAGAAATTCAAAGCCCACCCACCACCCACTTTGTAGACACTATAGATGATTTAACCAACATGCTTGACTTCGACTCCGAAGACATCGACGGTATGGACGCTGATGAAGGAGACGATGAAGAACCAGCGCCTATTGGGCCCTGGAACGCCACCTCGTCATATGACGTATACATGGTGGATGCACCAAAAGATGATGACGAGGAGCGGAAGCACGCACCGACAGCTTGTTCCCTTGAAAAGCAGTCAAAGCGACGACGCAAGCACCGCCCCAAATCCCGCCTCGACAGAAATAGCGATCATACAGACCCAGCGCTGGAGCAGGGCGAACCGCTGCCGGGCAACGGCAATCCGGATAATCAAACAGAGCAAACAAATCCTATCAAGGCTAATCGTCCGGATGACATAACGCCGGACAGGCACCCGGAGCAGCAGACTGCCTGTAAAAGGCTTGTTGCCACCGCGAGGAGTCTGAAAAAGCAGAAGCAAAGGCTCAAAGCTGCGCAAGACACACTCCAAATCAGGTGGAGTAAAATACTCAACACTGCAGCAAGGTACGGCGACAATCGCCCCTCCAAGAGCTACCCAAAGCGGAAGCTGCTACCTAAATTCGATGGGGAGGCCTCGGAACCCCCACAAACAAATATCAAAGCAGCCACCTGGTCGGATAGACGACCCCTCTACCAACACAGATCGGCATACAACGCTGCTCACAATACAATACGTGACCCATGCGAGGGCTCGCACCCAAAGGACGGCGCAACAAGATCCATCTATGGACCACACAAGCGCGCCCCAGCATACAATGCAACACAACAAACATCCGAACAACGCGGTACACCCAGCTACAGGGGTGCCGCACACCCCCTATGTTTCACCGACGAGGTGCTGGACCACGAATTTCCAGAAGGATTCAAGCCCGTAAACATAGAGGCATATGACGGAACAACAGACCCTAGGGTCTGGATTCAGGACTACATCCTTCATATCCATATGGCTCAAGGAGATGATCTCCATGCCATCAAGTACCTACCCCTCAAGCTCAAAGGGCCAGCTCGTCACTGGCTCAAAGGCCTACCCGAAAGCTCCATTGGAAGTTGGGAAGAGCTCAAAGACACCTTTCGGGCAAATTTTCAAGGGACTTATGTCCGACCTCCGGATGCGGACAATCTGAGTCATATAACTCAACAGCCCGGAGAGTCAGCCCGAAAGCTTTGGAACAGGTTTCTTACTAAAAAGAACCAGATTGTCGACTGTCCGGACGCCGAAGCCTTGGCAGCTTTCAAGCATAGCGTCCATGACGAATGGCTCGCCAGACACCTTGGGCAAAATAAGCCAAGAACGATGGCCGCACTGACAAACCTCATGACCCGCTTTTGCGCGGGTGAGGACAGCTAGCTAGCCAGATGCAGCACCAGCGACCCCAGCACATCTGAAGTTAGAGATGGAAACAGGAAATCACGGTGCAACAGCAATAACAAACGCCGAAATAAAGAAGACAACACGAAAGGCACGGCAGTAAATGCCGGATTCAAAAGCTCTCGGCCAGGTCAAAAGCCACCCCCTAAAGGCACCAGGGTTGAATTGTCCAGCCTCAAAAAAATTCTGGACCAAGTATGTCAGATTCATAGTACCCATAGCAAACCTGCTAATCATACCCACAGAGAATGTTGGGTCTTCAAGCAGTCCGGCAAGCTCAACGCCGTACACAAGGGGGAGGATACACCAAGTGAGGACGAGGACGAGCCCCCCGAGCAAGACACGGGGGAACAAAAGAAATTTCCACCAGAAGTCAAAACAGTAAACGTGTTACACGTAATCAAGGGAAAAAACAACGCGGCACTCCCAGGAAAATATACCCAAGTGCCTGTCACCACGAAGTCCTGCCACTGGTCATCTCAACCGATCACTTTCAACTATCGTGATTACTCAGCAAGTATCCGAAACGCAGGATGGGCTGCCCTGGTATTAGACCCAGTAATTGGCGGATATCACTTCACAAGAGTCTTGATGGACGGCGGCAGTGGCCTAAACCTAATATATCAGGATACAATCCGCGGGATGGGGTTAGAACCAACACAAATTCGCCATAGCAATACTACCTTTAAAGGAATAACGCCAGGCCCAGGGGCTCGTTGTACGTGCTCCCTCCTACTACAAGTTATATTCGGCTCCCCCAATAACTTCCGTCACGAGCATTTAACTTTCCACATCGCTCCGTTTCAAAGTGGCTATCAAGCACTGCTCGGACGCGAAGCTTTCGCTCGCTTTAATGCAATACCACACTATGCCTCCCTCACACTCAAGATGCCCGGTCCACGTGGCATCATTACAGTGCACGGAAATATCAAGCGATCTCTGCGCGCCAAAGAGAGTGAGGCTGCCTTGGAAGCCGCACACTAAAGGCGCCCGGACAAGCAAAAGCATCCAATAGGCCGTCAAGACCTCAGATACAACTAATTAAGTCTGGCACCGCTATTTATACGGAATAAGTGGTCACACCCCCCATTTGTCAATACAAGGGGCTCAACGCGCGCAGACAAGTGGCAACTTCTTATCATCTTGAAATATACATGGTTTCTTTAAAAACTATCTTTTTGCACGGCAACTTTTTCACTTAACTTCCTCTCTTTTACAGATGATCATCGTGCCACACCCGTCCAGGATACGGCACAATGGAGACGCAGGCACAGACGTGCAGCAGGGACCTGCTCCAAGGATTCTTTTTAGATTAATACTCTGCGTAAACTTTTTTTACTGTCTCTTGTTGATACATATCCACCATTGAGAAGGATGCTGGCGTCTTGGCATGTGGCCACGCCAGAAGAATGCGCGTACCTAGACACAAGGGGCTTCTTACAAAGGCCACTATTCAGGCCCGGTTTATACCACAAAGACCGAATACCTTAGGGAGTGTTCAGCGCCGCGAGTTTGGCCCTATATGCATCAGCTCCGAATCATTGTTTTTGGTCAAATGTTGGGTTTGCCCGGCTCCTGTGTTTTGGTGCCTTACATTCCGCCTTGCCGGCTAAGGTAGCACCAGGAGAACTACTGCGATTGTGCCCTGGTTCATCCGGACGAGCACCTCAGTAGAGAAAGCCGAAAACTGACTGTCATGATATAGCGTGAGACTGGTCAACCACTCGATGACCTGTGGGAATGTTAGAATTCCTCCACCTTAACGAAGGGCCGTTTTCTGGCCAGGCATGTACGCACCCCGGAATCGGGAGAGTGCGGAGCCACCAGGGGCTATCTAGTAGCCCACTGTCAAACTCCTATGGCTAAGTGAATGTGCTAAAGCATTATAGTCCGGTTGCCTCGCTCGCTCCGCTATCACCTCCTTAATAGGACCAAGACATTGGGTTAAGTGTGAATGCGTGTTTTTGTGAGCACCTCCGCATTATATGCGTGGGGGTTGAAGCCGACGACTGCAATCTTTCAGGTTATACGCATGTATACATAATCGGCCGCCCAGGAGGCATCATATTACTTTCAGGCAAAAGTATAAAAATAGCCTTATAAAAATTCATAAAAGCATTTCGCTTACAATGAGATTACATATCACTCAAACATAATATTTTTTGAGCACTGGGTCTCTATCAAACGGGCACCCTCAAGAACTTCTTCAAAGTAGTGCTCAGCAGCCTTTCGACCTATAGCCGAATCCCGCGCTTCAACATTGGTAGCATCGATCTCCGCCCAGTATGCCTTAACACGGGCAAAGGCCATCCGTGCGCCCTCTATGCACGCCGACCTCCTCATCGCATTAATGCGCGGCACCACGTCAAGGACCTGCTGCACCAAGTCGAAATAGCTGCTCGGTTTTGACCTTTCCGGCCATAGCTGATCCACAACAGACCTCATGGAGAGTCCGGACAACCTATTTAGTTCGGCCCATTCAGCTAATTGGTCAGTGAATGAAAGTGGATGCTCGGGAGAATGGAATTGTCTCCAAAACAGCTGGTCTACTTCACGGTCCATCTGACCCTGGAAGTACTTGGCCGCATCGGCAGCGCTCGCCGCCAAATCCATATACACATCCTCCGAACTCCACATCCGATCCAGAGGGGCATACCGTGGATCTCCGAATTTCCTCCGCAACATAAAGGATTTCCCAGCTACAATATCCTCGGCTTCCCGCAGCTCCTCCTTCTTTGCCCTCATAACAGTGCGGAGATCCTTTTTCGTCGCAGCAGCCTTCTCAAGGTCTGATGCCTTTGCTTGGTTTTCCTTTTCAAGAACCCGGCAATGGTCGGTGGCGGCTTTTAATTCTATAGTAATCTTGGCCATCTTGTCTCGGGTCTCACCATGCGCGGCCTTCTCGGCTTGCAACTCTTCGGCCGCCTTCATAGCAGCCGCATTGCCCAACCTCGCTTGTTCCTTGGCTCGGGCAAGTTCTGCCCGCAAGGCTTCAATAGTGGCAGCTCCATCTGCAGTCACAACATATTAAAGATACTGGCATCATGCTGCTCTTCCTATGTGACGTTTACCAGATAATGACACTTACCCTAAGCCTCATCAAGCCTTTTGTTAACAAGCTCGATGTCGGTGTCTGCCGCCTCCAACTGCCATTCTAAATAGGCAAACTCGCTAGTCTGGCTAGCCACCGGAGCTTCCATAACCTGCACATAGAGGCAGTATGGTTATTACCTGGGAATATGATCCTCTGTTCATCGTCGTTTCCGGCGACAACCAGAGTCTTAGGGGCTACTATCTACACAGGGCACACCTAGCATGTGCAGGACTATCATACATTCTTTTATGTACCTCAAAGCCTGTCAGTAGACTCATAAAAGCTTCATGCAATCCGCTTTCGGTGGACGATATTCTCTCCATCACTGTGTTCATCAGCACACGGTGTTCATCTGAGATGGCCTCTCGCCCCACCAACTCCCTCAGAGCATCCGATCGCACACCAGACGGTGCCGGACTTTTTTGTCTGCTATCTTCGGGAACCGGACGCTGGGAGCTTCGGGGGTCAATGGGATTATCTTCTGGCCTCACCGGACTCAGAGAGGCCCTCCGCAACGACACTTCAGGGTTGCCCGCTTCTAGAGCGGAGGAGTCCGGAGGAGGCGTTTCGCTCTCCATCATCTCTGGAAGAAGATCCCCCGAAGACGAGCTCATTTGAGAAGGGCTAAGGCCTGAACTGCAAAAATATATGCGGTGGTTATTTTCCCAGAAGAAAAAGATGGCATATCTGTACTATTAAAAGTATTTCGGGTCACTTACGACTCGCGGGAGAATTGATCCCCCCGCGGACTTTGTGCGGCAACGGCGCCCCCCGAGGTAGGACCCTCTGTGGGAGACTTCTTCTCCCGTTTGGGAGCTTCGGCTTCCGAATCCCCGGGTGCAGTCCTTTTCCTCTTCTGGTCATCTTCCTTCATGGAGACGCTCACGCCCTCGGCTAGAATGGGCAGTGTTGGGGGCCCGCGTCCGCCCGCATTATCTTCCACAGTGTCTTCCTTCAAGGGCTCCGGGCAAGGTGTGGTCTGGAGCATCTTTTCCAATACCGGATTTTCCAAACCCTCAGGGAGGGGGGCCGAACACCGAATCAACTTCGCCTTTGTTAGCCAGTCCTGGTCAAAAATTGAACTTTGAGAAATAACTTCGTAACAAAGAGAGATAGTATGTTCGGCCGGAAGATGCCTTACCTATTCGGCGGCGCGGTTACTACTCAGGCCCATGTCCTCGGTGATTTCCGGACACTCCACCCGAGGTCCGAAGAATGACTTGTACATCTCCTCGTGTGTTAGGCCGAGGAAATTTTGAATGGCACACGGTCCCTCGGGATTGAACTCCCACAGGCGAAGGGGCTGGCGTTTGCAAGGCTGGACTTGACGAACTAGCATAACTTGTATTCCCGCAACCAAACCGAAATCTCCATTGAAGAGATCTCAAATGCGGCTTTGAGGTATAGGCACGTCCTTGGCTGGCCCCCAGCTCATACCTCTGCTGATCCATGACATCACCTGTGGTGGGGGGCCCGAGCGGAAAACAGGAGGGCCGCCCACTTGGCACTTCTAGGAGCCGTGATGTAGAACCACTCTTGTTGCCACAATTCAGACACCTCTGGGATGGAACCTTTGGGCCACGGAGCTCCCGTCATCTTGCGTATTGAGGTACCTCCACACGCTGCATGTTTCCCCTCGATCATCTTCGGCTTCACTTCAAAGGTCTTGAGCCATAGGCCAAAGTGAGGGGTAACCCGGAGGAAGGCCTCGCATACAACAATAAATGCCGTGATATGGAGAAAGGAGTCCGGAGCTAGATCATGACAGGCTAGCCCATAGTAAAACATCAAACCCCTTACGAAAGGATCTAGAGCAAGGCCTGGACCTCGGAGGAAGTGGGAGACGAACACGACGTTTTCGTTAGGTTCGGGGGTGGGGACGGCCTGCCCTCGGGGAGGCAGCCGATGCAAAATCTCGGTGGTCAGATATCTGGCCTCCCTCAACTTTTTGATGTCTTCTTCCGTGACGGAGGAAGGCACCCATCGGCCTTGAAGGCTAGATCCGGACATGACTGAAGGTTCGGAGAACCTGACCTGAACTCCGGACGTTTGAGCTTGAGGTAGGGGAAGGATTCGGTTAAGCACGGGAGGGAAAATAAAGGCCTTGTCCCCTTTATTAAGAGGGTGAATATCAAGCGTCCTCTCCGTGTCCGTTTGGACTTGCCTATAATCTAGGAGTCCTAGAAGCGGTTGGGTTACCCACACCCGTATTAATGAGAATCCCAGAATAAGGGGACACGATCTCTGCTTTAACAAGACGTGCTAAGGAAACCGCCTCGCATGACGCGCTGAGGTGGGATAATAAAACGACTCGGATAAAGGCTTGGCCGTGGTGTGACAGGCTACGGAATACGTCAGCAGATTAGATTGGTGTAAATATTATTCTCTCTATGGAAATATGTGGAAACTTATTTTGTAGAGCCGGACACTATCTTTGTGTTCAAAATCTTCTATGAAGTACTTGGAGGAGGAACCCGCCTTGCAATGCCGAAGACAATCTACGCGCCGGACTCGTCGTCATTGAAGCCTGGTTCAGGGGCTACTGAGGGAGTCCTGGATTAGGGGGTGTTCGGATAATCGGACTATGAAGATACAAGATTGAAGACTCCGTCCCGTGTCCGGAAGGGACTTTCCTTGGCGTGGAAGGCAAGCTTGGCGATACGGATATGAATATCTCCTACCATTGTAACTGACTTTGTGTAACCCTAATCCTCTCCGGTGTCTATATAAATCGGAGGGTTTTAGTCCGTAGGACAACATACACATCAACAATCATACCATAGGCTAGCTTCTAGGGTTTAGCCTCCTCGATCTCGTGGTAGATCTACTCTTGTACTACCCATATCATCAATATTAATCAAGCAGGACGTAGGGTTTTACCTCCATCGAGAGGGCCCGAACCTGGGTAAAACTTCGTGTCCCTTGCCTCCTGTTACCATCCGGCCTAGACGCACAGTTCGGGACCCCCTACCCGAGATCTGCCGGTTTTGACACCGACATCACCTCTCACAAAACTGCTTGGGAAGATTGTTCCTTGGTATGTGACTCCTCCATTGGTCCAATTAGTTTTTTTTCTAGTGCTTTATTCTTTGCAAATTTTTGCTGCTTAGGTGACCATGTTCTTGAGCTTGCATGTCAAATTTATATGGTTCCAAGCAGTTCTAATGCCTGATATAGGCTCTAGGCACTTGTAGGAGTAGTTACTATCAGTTTTATTGAGTTTGGTTACTTTTATTTTGAAGTTACTAAAAATCTCAGAATTTTTCAGAGAAAGACAATATGCTTAGGAAGATGTTCCAAGGTGTTTCCTCTAAGAAGCAAGGACCCAGGATTGCTATGCGCGATGCTGACGAGGATCCACCAAGAGACGCTCTAGTACGGCCTTGTGAATGGCCGTCGGAAAATTTTATGGACCGTGCGGGAATTAAAGAAGAATTCAAAGCATATTTGCGCAATGCCGGTCTTGAGGATTTTGAGGCTAACAAATTCCCCCAGTATCATGATCTCACAAGTTCATTTGTGAGGAGGTTTGAGTATTCATCTTCGCGTAATTCTCCTTCAGTCATGTTTGATCTTTATGACAAATCTTATACCATGGACCTAGAGGATTTCACTCTTGCTTGCAAACTTCCATCCTGGGGCAGTATTAGGGATCCCCCTAAATCTGAATTTAGAAACTTTCTTGCTAGTATAACTGTGGGGGAATCTAGAGATATAACGCAGGCTACCATAGGGAGCATTCACTTTCCTCCTATACATTATTTTGCTCTTTTCATCGGTAGATGCATAAATGCTAAGGATGAAGCATGTCACATGTGTGTCCCTGATCTTAGCATTCTTAGGAGTGTTGTGTTAGGAGACCAATCTTATCATATGGGAGCCATTGTAGCTCGTAGGTTGCATCATAATAGACATAATGGAGATTTATTTGGAGGAATTTATGCAACCCGCTTAGCTCATTTTCTTGAGATAGACATTCATGAGGGTGATACAGAGTTGCCCCCTGCATATTTAGATTATAACTCTATGGCTTCGCACTAGTTTGTCGAGAGGCCTGAATCACCTCTCTTATATCGTTTAATTTTTGATAAACAACGTGTTTTCTGTATTACTCTCCCTGCTCCTGCCTTCTTTGATTCACAGACAAAAAGAAGATATGTTATTACAAGAGAGGAGGCAAAAGAGTACGAGAGGAGAGCGGAGGCAGCTCGACTCCACGCTGCAGCTCAACAGGCGATAACCGCTGCACATCAGTATGATCCCAACTGTTCCTCCTCGTCACAGTACGACCCCAACAACTATTATTATGGATATCCGCCAGGCCAGCCGTGGCCATAGACCAAGTTAGGCCAAAAGCCTAAGCTTGGGGGAGTACGTATTTCTCACCGACATTACATTCATGTTCACACACACTCATTACTAGATGTCGGTGCTCATACTTTTCACTGTAATATCCATGCTAGTTTATTTTCTTTTTCCTGCTTTCTTCTTGTGTGCTTGTTAAACCTTAAGAGAAACCAAAAAAATTTAGTAGTAGTTTATTTTTCTGCTATAGTAGTAATAACTAAAAAGAAAACCCAAAAATATTTCCCGTTCTTCTTTTGCTTGTTGGGAGCTTTCCCGTGTAAATAGTTTTATTTCTTTTCTTTTCTTTTGGGGGTAAGTAGGAGAAGACCATAATTAAATTGTTGAAGTGGCTCTTATATGCATTATTGTTGATTTAACCAAGAGCCCATATTGCCTTGTCTTCTCCTGTTTATTGAATGCTCGCAGATTCCAGCTTAGTCCAATGCACGTACACTCTTATTATTATTTACACCGTTCGGGTCGTGCAAGTGAAAGGCAATTATGATGATATATGATGGACTGGCTGAGATGAGAAAAGCTGGTATGAACTCGACCTCTTTTGTTTTTGTAAATATGATGAGTCCCTCGTTCTTGATTCAGCTTATTATGAATAAACATGTTTGCAATGACAATTAGAGATCATAGTTTCTTGTGCCATGCTTGATTAGCTATGAGTTATAATTGTTTAGCTTGTGTGCCAACATGCTATTGAGATGATTATGATGTGGTATGATGGGGTGGTATCTTCCTTTGAATGATTTAAGTGACTTGACTTGGCACATGTTCACGCATGTAGTTGAAACAAATCAACATAGCCTTCACGATATTTATGTTCATGGTGGATTATATCCTACTCATGCTTGCATCCAATGTTTATTAATTTTAATGCATGTACATGGCTGTTGTCGCTCTCTAGTTGGTCGCTTCCCAGTCTTTTGCTAGCCTTCACTTGTACTAAGCGGGAATACTGCTTGTGCATCCAATCACTTAAACCCCAAAGTTATTCCAGATGAGTCCACTATACCTTCCTATATGCGGTATCTACCTGCCATTCCAAGTAAATTTGTATGTGCCAAACTCTAAACCTTTAAATAAACATTCTGTTTTGTATGCTCGAATAGCTCATGTATCAACCAAGGATGTCCTTATCTTCTGCCTTAGGCGGGTTATTCTCAAGAGGAGTGGACTCCGCTCCTCACTCACGAGAAAATGGTTGGTCACCGGGATGCCCAGTCCCATGCTTTATGCAAACTAAATCAAAATTAATTGCAAACAAAACTCCCCCTGGGACCTGATGTATGTTGGAGGCACTCATTGTTTCGAGCAAGCCATGGATTGATGCTTGTTGGTGGAGGGGGAGTATAAACTTTACCATTCTGTTTGGGAACCGCCTATAATGTGTTTAGCATGGAAGATATCGCCATCTCTTAGTTGTTACGTTGACAATGAAAGTATACCGCTCAAAATACAATTTATCTCTATTTCAAAACCGAGCTCTGGCACCTCTACAAATCCCTGCTTCCCTCCGCGAAGGGCCTATCCATTTACTTTTATGTTGAGTCATCACCCTCTTATTAAAATGCACTAGCTGGAGAGCACAACTATCATTTGCATTCGGCACTATTAATCTATGTTGGGTGTGACTATGATTGGATCTCTTTTACCATGAATTACAATGTCTAGTCAGTCCTTGATCTTTAAAGGTGCTCTGCATTTATGTTTTGCTGTCTCAGAAAGGGCTAGTGAGATACCATCTTGTTATATCATATTACGATTGTTTTGAGAAAGTGTTGTCATCCAAGATTTATTATTATGACTTGCTAGTTGATTATGCTATTGATATGAGTAATTATGAGACCTGAGAATTATTGCAAATGTGGTTAGTTATGATCTATGCTGAAAACTTGAATGCTGGCTTGAGATAGTTACAACAGCAAGAGCAAACAGAGTTTGTAAAAGTTTTTCTTTCTTTCTTTCAGTTTGTCAACTGAATTGCTTGAGGACAAGCAAGGGTTTAAGCTTGGGGAGTTGATACGTCTCCGTCGTATCTACTTTTCCAAACACTTTTGCCCTTGTTTTGGACTCGAACTTGTATGATTTGAATGGAACTAACCCGGACTAACGCTGTTTCAGCAGAATTGCCATGGTGTTGTTTTATGTCCAGAAAACAAATATTCTCAGAATGACCTGAAACTCCACGGAACATCCTAGAAAAAACAATAAAAAATCCTCGCCAAAGATGAAGACCGGGGGCCCCACAGCCTTCTCACGAGGGTTGGGGGCGCCCCCCTAGGGCGCGCCCCCCTACCTTATGGGCCCCCTGGAAACCCTCTGACGCCAACTCCAACTCTATATATTTGCTTTCGGAGAGAAAAAAATAGGAGAGAAGAAATCATCGCGTTTTACGATACGGAGCCGCCGCCAAGCCCTAAAACCTCTCGGGAGGGCTGATCTGGAGTCCGTTCGGGGCTCTAGAGAGGGGGATTCGTCGCTGTCGTCATCATCAACCATCCTCCATCACCAATTTTATGATGCTCACCGCCGTGCGTGAGTAATTCCATCGTAGGATTGCTGGACGGTGATGGGTTGGATGAGATTTATCATGTAATCGAGTTAGTTTTGTTAGGGTTTGATCCCTAGTATCCACTATGTTCTGAGATTGATGTTGCTATGACTTTGCTATGCTTAGTGCTTGTCACTAGGGCCCGAGTGCCATGATTTTAGATCTTAACCTATTATGTCTTCATGAACATTTGTGTGTTCTTGATCCTATCTTGCAAGTCTATAGTCACCTACTATTTGTTATGATCCGGCAACCCCGAAGTGACAATAATCGGGACCACTCCCGTTGATGACCATAGTTTGAGGAGTTCACGTATTCAAACTTAGGGATATTAAGGCCTCCTTTTATCCTACCATAGTGTCGGGGAAAATATATATGGGCGAACATTTCCCCCTGACTCATGCACTGACAAGCCAGGGATAGGTCAGAAATTGAAGGGCAAGAGATTTGAAGAACCAACATACAGCCAAGAGGGACCAAGATCAAGCATAAGGAGCAAGATATCTGCAAGAGAAGGGCCTCCCTTGCCGGGAAAGGGGCGAGGCCACCACCAGAAGCAAACGACCGAGGCTCCCCGGCAGAGCCTGTTGGGGCTCGGCGGGGCAGAACCACCCCACCAACCACTCAAGCAGGACTCCCGTCATCAATCAGTGTGGTGTCAAGCCGCAAGATGAATAAGTGGCAGTCGTTCGACACATGGCAGCCATTTCCTACAGAAGAAGCCTACAAATGACACCCGTCCTGTGACGTGTGAAGCAAGGAGGTGCGGAGCTGGCAAGATAGCCCGGCAGGTCTTCCGGGCGACCGGTGATGTGACACTCAGCGGCCCATTTAATGCATCTTGTCAGCCCGTAGAGTTAGATGTGATAGCACTGTTCTCTATCATATCAGTGGATAATGACCACTTTGCCACTGTGGTGACCTCTTAATCTATAAAAGGAGGCCCATGGCACTCGTTGGAGGGGTTAGAGGGTTGGAAAGTTGACAAACCAAAGCCACCAGACGCGCATAGTCGCTACTCCCCTAAGGCAAACCTTGTCGGGCAAGTGTACTACACACCACCATCAATCCACTAAAGCAGGAGTAGGATCTTACGCCTCACGGCGGCCCAAACCTGGGTAAATTGCTTGTGTGCTCTCTGCCGCGCTGCCGTACGCTAGTCTACTCTTTGTGCAATGCATCGTCCCCCCGCCAAACCAACAAGGGGCCACCCAGTCCCATAGGTGGCCGCGGAAATCCCGCGACATCTTTGGCACACCCGGTAGGGGGAGCACTTGCGCGAACCTGAAAGTGTACGCCATGCGTCATCTTCATCGACATCTTCATCGTCGACTGCGCCATCGACCGTGGCGCCCGCGGAGGCACAAAAGCGGAGTGGGGGAAGGTCCACCCTCGTGTGATGTTGCTGCTCTCCAAGATTTACCATAGCAACGGTCACGACCAAGACCATGCCTGATGGCAATAGATTTACTCCGGCGGCTCGTATGGCATTATCACTATCCGAACGCTGTCCGGAGGAAGGGGCACAAGATGTGCGGACACAAGCTCCCTCCTTCATGTTTCTGCCCACCTCGTCGGCAGTCAAGTTGCTTTAGCCTCGGTGTCATCAATGTCGATGATTACCATGCGATGCTCGGTCCAGTATCTTCCCCAGCATGGGTGATCCTGAGCAGAACGCTGGTATGAGTCCATCGATTGATGCCTCGGAAAGAACACTTCGGTGAGGCTGCCCGCACTAGCACAACCCATGCAATGGCGGCCGCTGCAGTGACTCGAGGGGGGAGCAAAAGGAAAGGGGACCGATGAAGCCCGACACCATGCCCCTATGCCCGCCAGCCATAAGAGATACATGGCGATCCTTACCGGGAACGAAGAAACCACCTGACCGCCTTCTACTTCTCCAGCATCGCGGACGTGTCAAACGCGTGCTTCCCGACAGACAGAAAACGAAGCTTAAGACGAAAGCTAAGTCCATGTTATCACTTCTATTTGATGCGTTTCAGATTTCTGCAGTCGTTTATCCCTTAACTCCAGTAAGTGTTCGTATCGTGAAAGCCCTCATGTGATGGAACCTTGGCTAGTTTCTTTGATTACTCCATCGTCATGTCCAGAGCCACGCTCGTAGGACGAGAGGCTACGTCGAGAGCTACCTGCAAAAACCTGTCGAGACGCATCCATGCTAAGATGACTGTTAAGGGCCAGAACCTTACGACAATCGCGGCAATATGATATCGGCAGGCATCCAGAGCATACATAGGAATTGATCATACGAACACGAGCATATAGAGTTTAAAGGGATAAACACGCACTTAAAGATCCAGCTAGAAGTATCGGCCTCGCGCAAACACTAAAGATAAAATGACTAAACACAAAATGCACATCATGTTCCATTACAGGACCAAAAAGAATAACTTAAAGGCGGAGAACCTTATCGGCAAAGGGAGTGGCCATCTTCTCAGCGGCGGCAACGTCAGCACCCGCTGGCAGCTTCTTGAAGCCATCACCAAGGTCGAGCTCTAGGTGGTGACTGGCGCTGTTGCTCAAGACCATGAAGAGGGTGTCGCGAGCGAGCCTCTGCGACTCGATCGTGAAATGCTCGGCCCTCCCCTCTTCATGCACCTTCAACTTGTCAACCAACTCATTGAAAAAGATCCCCATCTTGACACTCGGGACCTCCTGCTCGCTGGCTGAGTAGACTAGGCCGTCCATGCCCATCATAGTGGCTTAGGCGCTAAAACATTCTGCAATGTCAATCAGGCTCTTGATCCAGAGGTTCATGTCGACCCGATTCTTCGGCATGTCCTCTGCATCTTGCTGGAGACGCTTGGCGGTTTCCATGCCCTTGGACAACAACTGCTGCCGGGATTCAAGGGAATCCGCCGATTGCTCCAGCGAGTCGATCCTTGCCTTCATATCAGATATGTTGCCGTTGGTGGTCTCAAGGCTTTGGGTCTTGGTGGAGAGTTGCGACTACACAATAGCCAGGTGAAGCTCTTCTTGCCATGCCTCTTCTTTGAGTGCTTCCACCTCCTTGGCACTCCTGGCAGGTCTTCATTCAGTTTGGCCACCTGTCGGTCGAGCTCGGCCTTGGCGGAAGACACGGCATCCAGATCTTCAACAATCTTCTTCAGCTGGGTAGCATGGTCAATAGTAAGGATGTCCAGAGCGCCCCCATGCTTGTCCTTCAATTCCTTGGTGTGTTGCTGCACCAAGGCCTCCAAACTTTCATCCTTGGCGTGGAGGGTAGCTTCAAGATTCTCCTCCCAAAGGGAGATCTCTCGCTCCTTGCATCCAAAGATGCTTTGTGGTCCGCCAGGCGCCCCTCCCGACCACGACATCTTGCCTCATCATATGAAGGATCTCTTGCTGCCTCATGAGTGCCTTGAATTGCTTGTTGTGCCATTCATGAAATTCTTGGCACTTGTCCTTCAGCTTCTGATCCACTTTGCCGACGGATTCGCGCTGCTCCTTGAGCTCCTGCCACTTCTGGTTGTGTCGGGCCTGTAGTTCCTTCAAGCCCACCGCCATGGACTCGATGAAGGACAAATCCATGGTGATGGCAGCTGAGTCATCAACCTCCCCACCTCCCAGATGCAGCGGTGCCAGAAGATGCTGAAGCTCTTCATCAAGTTCTGCGTCTGTCAAGGACGCGCCGAGGGCTCCGATATCAGGCAATAATGGCACCACGGCCAGCGTGTTTGAAGAAGACGGCGGGGCATCAGCCGCGTCCTCGAAAGAAGGGAGTGGACCCATGGTGTGAAGAGGAATCTTCACGTCGATAACCACTTCCTCTACCGAGGCGCTTTCCAGGGAATGCTCCACCACTGCCAAAGAACCTTGTGTTCCCCCGGCAACCAGATCCTGCCCCTCAGTAGCCGCGACCTTCATGGCTTCATCTACGGCTGACCTCCCTTTGTCCGCCACCACCTCCAACAAGTCTGGTTCTTCGGCCTAGGGGGCTGCAGATGGAAGGGGCCAGTGAAAAAACAAATGAATGGAAATCTCGAAGCGGATAAAGAAGCCAGTGGAGGCCGCCAGAGAGTGAAAGGGAAAAAGGGTTAAGCTAGATACCTGGGGAAGTCTGCCGGGCAGGGGTCTCTATTTCCCTGGCAACAGTCATTGCCGGGTCACGAGCCTCGCTCTCTGCCGGGATTAACTCGGCGGCCTTCTGCATTGTCCTTGCCGTGGAGGATTCCATGACGACTTCTTCGGTTTGAGCAGCGTGGGACATGTGCTCCTTCCAAAGTGGCTCGCCCCGCGTTGCCTCGCCCCCTCCCCCACGTGAAGGGGCAGAAAGGCTTTCTCCATCATCTCTAGCGGGTGGGGTTAAGTCCCTACTCCCAGGCCAGGGGCTAGGTTGGGGGCTTGACATAGTGTCTTCGGCAATCTTACCTGCCAAAGCTGAGCCCGAGGCGCCGAAGCTTCCTCTGGGAATGATGGATGAGGGTCTCCGCCTGCTCTTCCACTTCCCTACCGGCGACAACAAGAACAAGAGGTCAGTCGGCAAAAGCATTCAAATCTGCTTGAAGAGATATCAACCACAAAAAGAAATCCTCCTTACTCTTCCACGATGAGCATGGAGTTCAAGTTGAACTCCGTGGGTGGACGGGACTCTCTTCTTCTCTTCTGAGATGGAAGGGTGGAGCTTCCCGGCAGCTTCGGCGCCTGCCGTGACATCAAGGGCTTCGGGGGAGATGAGCTCTGCGAGGAGCTCGAGCCAGAACGGGAGCTGGAGTCCGCCTCCATGGCCACCGGCCGTTTGGCGGAAGGTGCTTCGGCTTGAGCAAGGCGACGAGATTGGCGACACACCACATCGGCCTTGGTAGACTTGGTGGAGATCTTCTTCACCTTCTTGGTGGGTGGTGCCGGGTTGGAGGTCGCCGCCCCTCGGGCGACGGCGCGCCTACGGGTACGCTGGTCTGGGTTCGGTGCGGGGGCTTGCGGTCCTGCTGCAAGCCATTCCTCTTGAGGGACTACTGCCGCACCCCCATCTCTCTCCGCCTCCTCTCCCTCCTGGAGCTCCTTTGCTGTCGTGGCTAGAGCGTCTATCCTGGTGAAGTTATCCCCGACAAGCTCTCCCCCGGAAGTATCTTCCATGGTTTACGCCTCGCTGCCGCCCTGGGATGAGGTCCCGTTCCCAGCATTCCCTTTGCCTTTCCCGGCCTTTGCGGCCTTCTCCATCTCTCCCCGGCGGGCATATTTGTCCTCCACGACTCTCTTCAGAATATACGCTACCTCCGCAGCGGAGGTGCGTTTATACATTCCCTCTTTGGCCCTGGTGGCCTTCTCCACCAAGGTGCTCGACCACTGGAGCTCTTCATCAAGAGAAGGGAGCTGCCAGGTGCCCGATACTCCCTCAGTGTTGCAATCTGGCACCCACTTCAGTAACTGATCCCAGGTAGAGTTGATGTTTAGGGGAACGATGAGCTTGAACATCTTGAAGCGACCAAATAGGTAGTCGCACAACCAAGCATGGCCATAAACTGGCAAGTTATTGTCAAAACCGCATTGCCGCTGTCGTTGTCAAAACCGGCGGATCTCGCGTAGGGGGTCCCAAACTGTGCGTTTAGGACGGATGGTAACAGGAGGCAGGGGACACGATGTTTTACCCAGGTTCGGGCCCTCTTGATGGAGGTAAAACCTACGTCCTGCTCGATTAATATTGATGATATGGGTAGTACAAGAGTAGATCTACCACAAGATCACAGAGGCTAAACCCTAGAAGCTAGCCTATGGTATGATTGTATGTTGTGGTTGTTGTCCTACGGACTAATACCCTTCGGTTTATATAGACACCGGAGAGGGTTAGGGTCACACAAGGTCGGTTACAAAGGAGGAGATATCCATATCCGTATTGCCTAGCTTGCCTTCCACGCCAAGTAGAGTCCCATCCGGACACGAGACGAAGTCTTCGATCTTGTATCTTCATAGTCTAACAGTCCGGCCAAAGGATATAGTCCGGCTGTCCGGAGACCCCCTAATCTAGGACTCCCTCAGTAGCCCCTGAACCAAGCTTCAATGACGATGAGTCCAGCGCGCAGTATTGTCTTTGGCATTGCAAGGCGGGTTCCTTCTCCGAATACATCACAGAAGAATTTGAATACTAGGATAGTGTCCGACCCTGCAAAATAAGTTCCACATTCCACTTTAGAGAGAATAATATTTTCATAGATCTAGTTTGCTGGCTTGTTTTGGCGGCATGACGTTATGTCATGGCCCGGTGCTCATTCGAACCGTTTCCTTCAACCAGCCCCACACATAACGCGAGGCAGTTTTTCGACACGTCTTGTCAAAGCAAAGATCGTGTCCCCTTATTACGGGATTCTTATCAATTCGGGCGTGGGTAACCCAACCGCGCCATCAATTACGGTGCTCGGGGGATAAGTGAGTTTTACCAGGCAAGTGGGGACGCTTAGTTTCGTCCGCCCATATAAAGGGATAAGGATTGACCTTTCTATCCACGCCTTCTCCCTCCCCTACTCATCCGTTTTCGCACACTCAAGCTCTAGCACCCAAGTCCACGCTTCCCACCTCAACCTTCTCCAACCATGTCCGGAGCGGGAGGCAGGTGGATGGGCTCCTCTGTCACGGAGGGAGACATCAAGACGCTGTGTGGAGCCAGATACTTAGCCACGAACATCGCGCATCGGCTGCCCGCTGCGGGGTAGATCGTCCCTACCCTGGAACCTCACGAGAGGGTAGTTTTTCTTCACCACTTCCTCTGCGGACTAGGGTTTCCCCCCATCCATTCGTCCATGGTCTCATGTTCTACTACGGGCTGGACTTTCATGATCTGGCCCCGAACTTCATCCTCAACATTTCGGCGTTCGTCGTCGTGTGTGAGGCTTTCCAATGCATCCGGCCCCACTTTGGCCTGTGGTTAAAGACCTTCAATATCAAGCCGAAGGTGGTACTAGGCCAACAAGCAGAATGCGGCGGAGCCATGGTGGGCAAGATGCCCAACGTCATATGGCTCGAAGGCTCCTTCGTGGAGACAATAAAGGGATGGCAATCGGCGTGGTACTATATCACCGAGCCGCGTGACGCCAAATGGGTGGCAGCCGCCAAGTTTCGATCCGGATTCCCTACACGGCTCACATCTTGGAAAGAGAAGGGCTTGTCGTGGGGTTCGTTGGTGGAGCTGGATGGACTCCAGAAATGTATCCGGAGTATGGCGAGCAAGAAGCTCAAGCTTGTCAACATAGTCCAAGTTATGCTCATCCGCCGGATCCTCCCGTGTCAACAACGGGATTTTACCTTGTGGGAGTTCGACCCGGCCCTGCACCAAACTCTGAGCGAGCTCTTTGATATGACACACAAGGACGTCTGGAAGGTACTGTTCAAGGGCGCCGAGGTCCATCCTTCTCTCGCCGAGGACCACGGACTAAGCGCAAAGCGCCTAGCACGTTTGGTTAGTTCAATACGTCCCGTAAGACATTTATTTTCCCTAGCTTAATTATGTGCGATGTCTAATCTCCATGCCTTTGACAGGACTGGGTGGAGATGTCGGGGCAGATCGACTGTCCGGCCCCTTTGCCCGAAGATACTGCAAGTGCTCTCCTGACGGAGATGCTGACTCCGGCTCCTTACAAGGTGCCGGAGAAGACCAAGAAGGCCAAGGGAACCCGAAAGAGTTCCCTGCGCCAGGTGTTATCGGACTCATCGTCCGATAACTCTGCGGCACACTCCTCCCCCGAAGATGAGGAGGAAGAAGAAGTTGCTCCCCCTCCAGGCGGGGGAGACAAGAAAAGGAATGCCGCCCCAACTAGGGAGGCCGAAGGGTCCAAGAAGGGAAGGACTCTCCTTCCGGACAGTTCCACCACCGCCGATGAAGGCGAAGACGAGTGGTTGCCCAGGGCCAAGCCCCCGGGGAGATCGTAAGTATTCGGATACCAGAGTAACTCATAGGATTCTTTGGTTGCACTTCTTTCCCTAACGCCGAACATAATTATGCAGGCCGCCACGAGCCAATCGAGGTATCATCGGACGGCTCCTTGGGCTCGTCAGACATGGATAGCGACCCAGTCCCGACTGCCACCTCCCCTCATCCTGCCGACGACGCCGAGGTGTTGTCTCAAGAGGCACCAGTTCAAGGGGAGACAGTCCCGGAGGTGCCTCAAGGCGACCTTCCGGACTCCGGCAGCCAAGGGGACGGGGCCCTTGAGAGCTCAGAGTTCGGCTCTCAGCCGAACACCGCGCCGGAACCTCCAGCGGTTCCAGGCTCAGGCAGGCGGCCTCCTTCTAAGAGGGGAAAGACGCCTGTGCTGGTGACCTCTGTCCATCCAGAGGCGCCGTACAATCTACTGGAAGCACTTCGCAGCGCTTCCATCGACGAGGAGCACCGCACTATCATGAGTGCGCTGATCCAGAAGGTTCAGTCCGCCAAGAGCAGATTGACTGAAGCCTGTGCCAGCCTTCTAACTGGCTTCGAGGTAAGTGTTTTAAAGTGTAGTAGAAATATTACCGCATAGAGAGTAGCCCCTGATGCTTTTTTCGGTGCTCACAAATAAAAGCCGAACAGAGGATCAAATAATATCGCAGGAGTCTAGTATAAGTATGTAAATATGCATATCCAGGCTTTGCTGCTGGCATCCGCCGCACTGACTGCGGAGGTCGCCGTACTGAAGCAGGCCCTCAAGGGGTCCCAAAAAGAGCTCGGCCTTGCCAAGAGGCAGCTCGAGGAGAACAAGGGTAAGTAATACCCTGTCTATAGATATGTATATATAAAAGAAGACGCGATTGCAAAACGACAGGATCATCGAATATTTGCCAAGGGCCACGACCGATGTGGCGACCCTGAAGCAAGCGCTAACCAAGGCCGAAGATAAAGCGGCCAAGGAGTGCACCGAGCGAGAGAAGCACGAGGCTTGGGTGGGCGAGGTGCATCAAGAGCTCCAGGCTCTCGTGGCGAAGCACGAGGCATTGGAGCTTGACTCAAAGATGTGGGAGTCTGAGCTTGCCGCGGCCCTCGAGAGTGCAAAAAGCGCCAAGGCCGAAGCCCAAAAGGCCCTCCAAGAGATCAACGTGATGAAGAAGATAGCGGCGGGTAAGGCTTTCTATATGCAAAGCAAGCATGTAAAAGTAAATTACCTATTACTTACCCGAATCCGGAGCTCTCCAGGAGCATTCGCAGATTTTCCCCGCAGCGTGTCCGATGCCGCACAATTTTACCAGGCCGAGGATGGAAGCTCAACGGAGAAACTGTTCTGGTCTCAGTATGCTGAGGCCGAACACCCGGTGCCAATGAGCGACCAGTGAAGCAGATGGTCGAACTACATAAGGCGGCCGATCGGGCCATGAAGAGCTTTATAATCCGGCTGTGGCCTGGCGGCACCCTTCCGAACAGCTTCGGCCTAGTGAGGCGGCTTGTGGATGCCTGCCCGCGGCTGGAGGTCGTCAAGCGATCTGTCTGCATTGATGGTGCACGCCGGGCTTTCGCCCATGTGAAATTGTAGTGGGTCAAGCTAGACGCCGTGAAGCTGATCAAGAAGGGGCCGCCGGAGGGCAAGGAGCACCGCCACCCAGAGATGTACTATGAGGGTGTTCTTCCGGGTGCCCGTCTCATCGCGGACGAGTGTTCAAGAGATGTAATATTTGAGTGAGACTTGCTCGTTTTATCCTGTATTTATGAAAACTTGTTTCATATGCGCTATGCAATGCTTGTTTGAATTTAAAATATTACCTTCTATTTGGCTGTTTATCCAATCTGAGAGATGGCTAGTCCTCGGCTTCTGCCCCCATGCCACGAGTGCTGGGGTGTTCGGGATAAACCTGAACACTCTTGTTCCCATGTTTGGGTCCTTCGAGGGAGGTGCTCAGCACAGCGAACAAGGCAACCAGACTAATAATGCTTTATCACTGTCACTTAGCCGTAGAATTCTATAATTTTAAATTTCGGCGAAGCCCCTGGTATTCGGAAGGCCGAATTCGGGGCGCGATACACGCCTTTAAGCCGGACAGGGCCGGCCCCTCGCTCTAAGCGGCATAAGTCTTTAGGGACTTGAAAACCTCACCGAATAGCGACCAGTCTCTTGCCTTATCATGACAGTCAGTTTTAGCTTTCTCTACTAAGGTGCTGAACCCAGCAGAACTAGGGCACAATCGCAGTAGTTCTCCTAGCGCTACCTTAGCCGATAGAGTGGAACGTAAGGTACCAAAACATAGGAGCTGGGCAAACCCAACATTTGACGAAAGACATGATTCGGAGCTGATGCATATAATGCTATTAGTTCGGGGTGCCGCACTTGTGAAAGTGTTCGGACTTTTCACACCGCATTGTGGGGTACGTAAGCCCCTGGTGTATTGGCCGTACCAAAGTGTACGGTTTCAAGGCATCATTAATGAGCACAAAGATATATATATATATATATATATATATATATATATATATATTTATATAACAAGAATACAATAATAATTGTAATGTCATGCATTGTTTATTCAAAAAATTGCGTTAAGGCAGAGTGATACAGATAGTGCGATAAGTAAAGAGTAGGACTATGTCGCTTCCAAGGGAAAGCTGAATGATATTAAATCGAATATTTCGCTCGTTACCGTAATCCACCTGGGAATTTCATGGTATGACGTAGTTGTCTGCCTCCTTGGTTGCTACATCATGTGTTCGGCAATAGTGCTGTCGGACAGTATTTCCAGAGATTAATGTCCTGAAAAAAAGGAAAAATAACCAAGCGGGAAGCCCCTAGTGCGGTTTAAGCCGCGTCTTGGGGCATGCCGCAGTTGTGGCCCCCCTCCTTGTCTGTGCCCATGGTATTTTTAATGCGTAATTATGTACGCATGGCACGAGTTCCGCCGCTGGGCTGGGATTGGGGTGGCCGCCGTATTGCTACGCAAGCTCATATCGCGCCAAGTGGTCTATTTGCCGATTACTCCGAGCGCGCTTGAAGGTGTCCGGGCTTTGAAGCGCCGAACTGGTTCATTGCCTTGAGAGGCTGCTTTGCGCTTCTGCTACGAGGGCTGCGGTGTGCTCCTCTGTTCGGAGAGAGCGCTCTGTGTTTCGATTGACTGTAATAACTCCGCGAGGTCCTGACATCTTGAGCTTGAGGTATGCGTAATGCGGTACCGCATTGAATCTAGCAAATGTAGTTCGCCCGATAACCACTGCAGAACGGGACTATATCGAAGATTAACTCTTCACTTCAGAAATTATCCGGGGATCCGAAGACCACTTCCAGTGTAATTGAGCTTGTGCAATGGTCCTCCACACTTGGAATGATGCCTTTAAAGGTCATTTTTGTGGGTTTGATCCTGTAGGGGTCTATACCCATTTTGTGCACTATGTCCTGATAAAGCAGGTTCAGGCTGCTGCCGTCATCCATAAGGACTCGAGTGAGGTGGAATCCGTCATTGATTGGGTCTAGGACCAGTGCGGCAAATCCGCCATGACGGATGCTAGTGGGGTGGTCCCTGCGATCGAAGGTGATCGGACAGGAGTACCAAGGGTTGAACTTTGGGGCGACTGGCTCCAACGCATAGACGTCCCTGAGCGCATGCTTCCGCTCCCTCTTGGGGATGTGGGTTGCGTATATCATGTTCAACGTCCGCACTTGCGGGGGAAACCTCTTCTGTCCTCTAGTGTGCGGCTGCCGGGGCTCCTCCTCATCATCGCTATGCGACCCCTTGTCCTTGTTTTCGGCTATTAACTTGCCGGCCTTCTTGAACACCCAACAATCCCTGTTGGTGTGATTGGCTGGCTTGTCCGGGGTGCCATGTATTTGACACAAGCGATCGAGTATATGGTCCAAGCTGGACGGACCCGGCGTACTTTGTTTGAATGGCTTTTTCCGCTATCCAGGTTTAGAGCCTTTGAATCCAGCATGGACTGCCGTATCCTCGGTATTTTCGCTATTAAAACGGTGCTTTTGTTTGTTGCGACGTGACCTGCTATTGTCGTCCTTGGTATCTGGGGTTCCATGGTTCTTTGATATGTTATTACTGCGAGCCAGCCAGCTATCTTCTCCCGCACAAAAGCGGGTCATGACCGTCGTGAGGGCTGCCATAGATTTCGGCTGTTCCTGACCAAGGTGCCGGGCTAGCCACTCGTCTCGGATGTTATGTTTAAAAGCCGCTAAGGCCTCTACATCCGGACAGTCAACGATCTGATTTTTCTTTGTAAGGAACCGAGTCCAGAATTGCCTGGCCGACTCTACTGGCTGCTGAATTATGTGGCTCAAGTCATCGGCGTTTGGTGGTCGCACATAGGTGCCCTAAAAGTTGTCGAGGAATGCGACTTCCAGATCTTCCCAACAGCTAATGGAGTCCGCTAGCAAGCTGTTAAGCCAATGCCGCGCTGGTCCTTTGAGCTTTAGTGGGAGGTATTTGATGGCCTGTAAGTCATCACCACGGGCCATGTGGATGTGGAGGAGGAAATCCTCGATCCATACTGCGGGATCTGTTGTGCCGTCATATGATTCAATATTTACAGGTTTGAAACCTTCATGGAATTGATGTTCCATTACTTCGTCTGTGAAGCATAAGGGGTGTGCGGCGCCCCTGTATTGGGCTATGTCGCGAGCAACTCGAATGGGTCTTGCCCGCTGTGTTCGGCCCGGCCGGATTTGCTTTTACTATATCCGGCGTGACGTTTATCGTCTCACAGAGTAGTGCGCCCTCGTGATCCGTAGATCAATCTTGCATGCTTCGCTTTGTCCTCCAATATGTCTCGGGGGTCTGGCGTATCTCCCCATGCCTTTTTATTCGAATGGCGTCGGGGTGGAGGCTGAATTTTTGGCTGGAATGCCTCTCTATCGCTTCTTCCTCCAGTCGGGGTAGTAACCCGCACTTTGGGTAATTCTTGGAGGGGCGCTCGAGTTTATATTTCTCGGCCGCGAGGACTTCAGTCCATCTGTCAGCTAGCAGATCTTGATCAGCTTGAAGCTGCTGCTGCTTTTTCTGCAGGCTATTTGCCGTGGCCATAAGCCGGCGCTTGAAGCGCTCTTGTTCGACGGGATCCTCTGGTACGGCGAATTCATCATCGCCAACGCTTGCCTCGTCTTCGAAGGGGGGCATGTAATTGTCATCCTCCTCCTCTCCGTCTGCCGCTCTCTCAGGGGAGCTGGCTGCTCCATCCTCCTGCTCTAAATCATGCTTTCGTGGGACTTAGAGCGGCGCCACTGACGTTAGTGCTTGGGTTGCTTCTTGGAGGGATCATCCTCCACTATCTCTTCGCCATTGCCTTCTTTGGGTGTATACACCATGTATATATCACATGACGAGGTGGCTTTCTAGTGCCCTATAGGTGCTGGTTCATGTTCGTCTCCTACATCGTCGTCCATACCGTCGATTTCTTCGGAGTCGAAGTCGAGCATGTCAGTTAAATCATCGACAGTGGCTACGAAGTGGGTGGTGGGTGGGAGTCGAATTTCTTCACTGTCCGCATCCCAATCCTGTTGGCCATAGTCCGGCCAGGGCTCTCCTGACAAAGAGAGAGACCTTAGTGAATTCAGAATGTCGCCGAAGGGCGAGTGCTGAAAGAAATGCGCGGCGGTGAATTCCATGATCGGCACCCAATCGGATTTGATTGGCAGGGGCACGGGCGGTTCGGAGTCCGGAAAATAGTCCGGCACCTTGGAGTCGCAGGCTGCGCAGAGGATTAGGCTGGTGTTCGGCTCGATCGCTGTTGAGACTACAACCCCTAAGGCGGTGTCTAGCCACCCGTCCTCGATCAGCGCAGTTGGCCCCGAGCTAAGGGTCGGAGCTGATGCGGGCGCGACCTCTGGGGTACTGTTCGGCGGCAGAGCTAGGTCATACCCATCATGATAGTGCGGCGCACCCGGCTATGGCTCGAATCCGTTGAAGATCAAGTCTCCACGGATGTTGGCCGTGTATTTCAAACTTCCAAACCTGACCTGACGGCCAGGGGCGTAGCTTTCAATCTGCTCCAGATGGCCAAGCGAATTAGCCCGCAGTGCAAAGCCGCCGAATACGAAGATCTGTCTGGGGAGAAAAGTCTCGCCCTGGACCGCATCGCTATCAATGATAGTAGGATCCATCAAGCCTAACGGCGACGACAAAGAGGAACTCTCAATGAAAGCACCAATGTCGGTGTCAAAACCGGCGGATCTCGGGTAGGGGGTCCCGAACTGTGCGTCTAGGCCGGATGGTAGCAGGAGGCAGGGGACACAATGTTTTACCCAGGTTCGGGCCCTCTTGATGGAGGTAAAACCCTATGTCCTGCTCGATTAATATTGATGATATGGGTAGTACAAGAGTAGACCTACCATGAGATCAAAGAGGCTAAACCCTAGAAGCTAGCCTATGGTATGATTGTATGTTGTGGTTGTTGTCCTACGGACTAAAACCCTTTAGTTTATATAGACACCGGAGAGGGTTAGGGTTACACAAGATCGGTTACAAAGGAGGGGATATCCATATTGCCTAGCTTGCCTTCCACGCCAAGTAGAGTCCCATCCGGACACAAGACGAAGTCTTCAATCTTGTATCTTCATTGTCTAACAGTCCGGCCAAAGGATATAGTTCGGCTATCTAGAGACCCCCTAATCCAGGACTCCCTCGGCCGCCATATATCCATGTGGGCCTATCCCTTTCCTGCAGCGGTGAGATGCGGCAGAGGAGGAAATCTGATCCCACATGCTCGATGCTTAACCCGGCAGCCGCCAGGTGGATGATCTTATTAATTGTCGGGCGCAACCTATCATCAGAAAGGCCCTTGGTGCTCCAATCCTTGTCGTGCTCGACGGACTCCTGCCTCGCTTCACAAAACTCGGGGGCTTCTTCGTCCAGGATCCAACACCAATCCCCTCTCCATTCATCCCATCTCTCGCATTGGTACCCTGAGAGGTAATTCATCTTCGACCGTGGTATCTAGCTGATGATCCCAGAGCGGTTAACTCTGCCCTCCACCTGCGAGACAAAGTAATGCCAGAATAAATCCACATTGTGCTTCACCTCGAAGAAATTCTCACACAAATGCGCGAAGATGGCCATGGTCGCCATTGCATTCAACGTGAAATGAAGGAGGTGAAATCCATAGATGTTCATGATTGCCTCAAAGAACTCAGAAAAAGGAGGACACAGACCACAGATGAAAAAAGCGGCGAAGAACCGATAAGAATCGGGGGGATTCACCTTAACCACTTCGTGGACCACGGGTGCTCCATGCCCTTTCTCAACGTGCCGCCCCCACAGATACCCGTACTTCGCCTGAAGGACGGGGCCGCTCAAGGTGGACGGAATGAAGACGACGTCCTCGCTCCGCTTATTGTTCAGCTCCACCGACCTTTTATTCCCCTCGGCGGCGGGCTCCTTCACCGCGGTCGTCGACTTCTTCTTGTCCGCGGGTCTCTTCCCCATTTCCACGGCAACTGGAGAAGGATTCGTTGGAGAAGATGGCAGCTGAAGGAGAAGCGAGGTGGGGAACTGTCACTTGGCTTGCGGAGGGAGAAGATGGGGGAGTGGGGCGAGAGACAGATGAGTCATGTCGTTCCGATTTACCCTGCTCTTAAGAGGGGGGAAAGTGGGACAGAGGAGTGATGCTTTAACAAGTTACCATTTTACCATATGTGCAACTGCCCCACGACCCCACGACGCGTAGTAATTACGGAAAGTGAATGTTGGATTGAGTAGTCATTGTGGCAAACCGTCATGCACAGCCCTCTCCTGCCACGTGTCCGCGCACTGTTTGGGGCCTAACCCAACGTGCCACGCGACACGTATGGCTCAAGACCGGGGGCTTATGTCGGGGAAAATATATAGGGGCGGACATTTCCCCCTGACTCGTGCACGGACAAGCTAGGGACAGGTCAAAAATTGAAGGGCCAAGATATTTGAAGAACCAACATGCAACTCAGAGGGACCAAGATCGAGCCTAAGGAGCAATATATCGGCAAGAGAAGGGCCTCCCTTGCCGGGTAGGCAAGCCCGGCAAGGGGCGAGGCCACCACCAGAAGCAAATGACCAAGGCTCCCCGGCAGAGCCTACCGGGGCTCACGGGGGCAGAACCACCCTACCAACCACTCAAGCACGACTCATGTCGTCAATCAGTGCGGTGTCGAGCTGCAAGATGAATAAGTGGCAGTCGTTCTCCACATGGCAACCATTTCCTACCGAAGAAGCCTACACATGACAAACATCCTTCAACATGTCAAGAGAGAAGGTGCGGAGCTGGCAAGATTGCCCGGCAGGTCTTGCCGGGCGACCCGTGATGTGACACTTAGCGGCACATTTAATGCACCCTGTCAGCCCTCAGAGTAAGGCATGATAGCACTGTTCACTAACATATCAGTGGATAATGACCACTTTGCCACTGCGGTGTCCCCATAATTTATAAATGGAGGCCCATGGCACTCATAGGAAGGGTTAGAGGGTTGGAAAGTTGACAAACCCAAGCCACCATGCGTGCGTAGTCGCTACACCCCTGAGGCAAACCTTGTTGGGCAACTGTACTACGCACCACCACATTCATTCCACCATCAATCCACTAAAGTAGGAGTAGGGTCTTATGCCTCACGACGGCCCGAACCTGGATATATCACTTGTGTGCTCTCTGCCGCACTGCCATACACTGGCTTGTTCTTTGTGCAATGTGCTATGCCCCCACTGAACCAACAAGGGGCCACCAGGTCCCATAGGTGGCCAGAGAAATCCCGCGACAAGCGGGCCGAGAATAGTTCTCCCCCTAAGTTAAGAACAAACTATGCTCGGATTTTCGAGCCCTGCGTGCCGGATACCCATCTTTAGGAAGAGACCGTATGTCCTCCGAACGTAGAATCAGGCGTCGAGCCCGAAAATCTCTAGGACCCTCCAGATCCTGAACTAGTGACATCGGAGATTCTTCACACTCCAAATCCAATAGTGGGTCAGGGTTTGGATTTCAACCCGCCCACCCACTACAAGCAATATTACCCAAGAAACTCAGGTCCTCCAGACATATGTGACCTAATGTACATATGGCAGCAACCCCAGGAAATGGTCCATCACTTCTAGGTCAGGTTCCTCCTTGTTAAAAACATGATTAAAGATTGTTGCGACGATGATGCGGTTTCACTTTTTTGCCGCAACTGTACGGACGAGGGAATTCTCAATGCCCTCAACCGCCGCCGCATACTACACTTCACAGATTTGGCACACATAGTACAGAAGTACTATGTAATGGAAAGCGCATGGAAAGCACAGACAGCCCGATGGGATCCTCCTATCTTTAAGCAGTCCATCGGACGGGCAAAAAGAATGCACCCTAATGGGGAACCTGATAATCATCTCATTGACAAGAAAATCAAATCCTTCACGGGACATAGATCTATCCTTGACGAACTGCTTGACAAGCCCTGTCAGATACACACGACGCCGAACACCGAACCAACACATAGCCTTTGGGCATGTTGGGTACTCCGGCAGGTGGCTAAGGGCGGCGAGGCCATCCTCACCAACACTACCCCGGATAAGTACTCTTCGGAGGATGACGATCTCAATGTCTTCACGGTCTTCGAGACCTTTTATTCATATAATCGGCGCAAAAGGGCGCTCCGAGACCTCGCCGAAGTTAACCAAGTAGCCGCAATAAACCCTTGGAATGATACGGCAATAACTTTTACTGCCGATGACGAACCAAGGGCCAGATCAGTCCAAGCACCTGCCACCTTGGTCTTAAACCCAATTGTGGATGGCTTTCGACTAACCAAGGTGCTCATGGACGGCGGCAGCGTACTGAATCTCATCTACGAGGACACGCTCAATAAAATGCAAATGGACAAGAGTCGCATCGACCAAAGCATCACCACCTTTCTAGGAATTATCCCCAGTCGAGATGCACGATGCTCGTGGAAAATTAAACTTGATGTAGTGTTCAGCACGCCGGAGAACTACAGGTCCGAAGAGTTGCTCTTCCACGTGGCACCTTTCAATAGCGGATATCACGCACTGTTGGGTCGAGACGCCTTCACACGCTTTCAAGCCATACCCCATTATGGGTACATAAAGCTCAAAATGCCAGGGCCCAACGGAGTTATCACAATCACCAGTGATCCGGATATAGCACTCCACGCGAAAACAAAACTACATCCTTGGCCCTCGAGGAACTATCTGAGGCCCTCGCGACCAAGGAGTTAACCACTCTGCGTTCCATAGTGGACAAAGATGATGTAGTCCTCGATTAGAGGCCCAAGTCCACTTCTTTCAAACCAGCAGAGGAAATAGTTAAATTTAATGTGCACCTGAAGGATCCTACCAAGACAGCCTCCATCAAAGCATAGCTGGATCCGACGGTCGACGTCGCCTTGCGAGCGTTCCTGCGCGAAAATTGGGACATCTTTGCCTAGCACCCTTCGAATATGCCAGGAATCCCACGCAGACTGGCCGAACACAACCTCAACATAATAATGGGGTTCAAACCAGTCAAGGAAACGCTGCGACGATTTTCCAAACCCAAATGACAAGCTATGGGGGAGGAGCTAGCCAAGCTAGTTGAGGCCGGGTGCATTAGAGAGATCAAACACCCGGACTGGCTGGCAAACATGGTGATGGTGCCAATTTGTGTCGATTTCAAGGCCCTTAATAAGGCTTGCCCTAAGGACCCCTTCCCACTATCCCGCATTGACCAAATCATTGACGCGACTGTAGGACACGACTCACTGTGTTTCCTTGACACATACTCCGGATACCATCAAATTAAGATGAAGGAGACCGACCAAGCCTTTCGGATACCTATGGGCCTTTCTGCTTCAACACTATGCCTTTCGGGCTCAAAAACGCTGGCGCCACTTACCAATGCATGATTCAAACACGTCTGGAAAAGCAAATTGGCAAGACAGTGGAGGCATATGTAGATGATGTTGTCATCAAGACTAAACACGTCGAATCATTGGTGGACGATCTACGACTCACATTCGACAACCTCCGAACATATGACATATGGCTCAATCCTGAAAAATGTGTCTTCGGCGTTCCAGCCGGAAAACTACTTGGGTTCACCATTTCCAATAGAGGAATTGAAGCGAACCCGGCAAAAATCCGAGCCTTTTTACAATTGGCAACGCCAACAGACTTAAAGCAAGTCCAAAAACTAGCCGGGTGTGTGGCAGCCTTGAGCCGCTTTATCTCCAGATTAGGAGAAAAGGCGCTACCACTTTATCGACTCCTGCAACACACCGACCACTTCGAGTGGACGGACACGGCTACAGCCGGATTGGAAGAAAAAAACTTTGTTAGGAAGCAACCCAATCCTTGCCGCACCAAGTGTTGGCGAACCTATGTTCTCTACATATCTGTGACTCGTTAGGTAGTGAGTGCAGTGCTCGTCGCCGAACGACAAGAGACAGGGACATAAATTCCACTCCAGAAACTAGTGTACTATGTATCGGCGGTTCAACACCATATAAATCTCGATACCCACACTATCAAAAGATAGCATGGTCTGATAACCCACAAGTATAGGGGATCGCAACAGCTTTCGAGGGTAGAGTATTCAACCCAAATTTATTGATTCGACACAAGGGGAGCCAAATAATATTCTCAAGTATTAGTAGCTGAGTTGTCAATTCAACCACACCTGGAAACTTAGTATCTGCAGCAAAGTGTTTAGTAGCAAAGTAATATGATAGTGGTGGTAGTGGCAACAAAAGTAAAGACAGCAAAAGTAATGTTTTTCGTATTTTGTAGTGATTGTAACAGTAGCAGTGGAAAAGTAAATAAGCGAGAACTAGTATATGGAAAACTCGTAGGCACCGGATCAGTGATGGATAATTATGCCGGATGTGGTTCATCATGTAACAGTCATAACATAGGGTGACACAGAATTAGCTCCAATTCATCAATGTAATGTAGGCATGTATTCCGTATATAGTCATACGTGCTTATGGAAAAGAACCTGCATGACATCTTTTGTCCTACCCTCCCGTGGCAGCGGGGTTCTATCGGAAACTTAGGGATATTAAGGCCTCCTTTTAATCGAGAACTGAAGTGTCAGTTAGTTTGAGGAGTTCACGTATTCAAACTAAAAGATGGACCTACATGTTCAAACTAAAATTTAGGGATATTAAGCCCAAGCCGATCATAGTCTGTTGCGACCCCCAGGGCGGCGATGCGATCAAGCAGTTTGTTCGAGGATGAGACATATGCCGGATCCATCTTTTCAGAGTGTTTGAGGCTGATGCGGAGATGATGTTTAGTGATTGTGGAGGCTGCCTTTGGCTTAACGGCCAAGCGGGTGCCCATGGTGAAACCGCCAAGCTGGACGACCTGTCCTGGAGCTAGGGCCCTTCCAGAGGTGATGATGTCCTTGATGACAGGGCGATCCATCGATCCTTCCATCAATGGCACAATGGAACACTCAGTGAAAGCACCAATGTTGGTGTCAAAACTGGCTGATCTCGGGTAGGGGTTCCCAAACTGTGTGTCTGAGGATCGAAGGTAACAGGAGACAAAGGGGACACGATGTTTACCCAGGTTTGGGCCCTCTTAATGGAGGTAAAACCCTATGTCCTGCTTGATTGTATTTGATGAGTATAGGGGTTACACGAGTCGATCTACCTTGAGATCGTAATGGCAAAACCCTAGATGTCTAGCCTATATGAATTTTGATGATCTCTACGGACTAAACCCTCCGATTTATATAGACAGCGGAGGGGCCTAGGGTTGTACAGAGTCGGTTTACAGAGGAAGTAAACTATACATCTGAACACCAAACTTGCCTTCAACGCAAAGGAGAGTCCTATCCGGACACGGGGGAAGGTCTTCTACCTTGCATCTTCACGGCTCACCAGTCCGGCCCATAACACACGGCTCGTACATTCGAGGACCCCCTAATCCAGGACTACCTAAGTCTTCCCGTTAGGGGTCTTGAATCCAAGTGGATCTTCTATGAGGAGGTGATGGTCCCTCTCGGTGGAGTAGATCCGGATGGATGAGCGAGGCTCTATCTCACATATGAGCTATCACAACTCTAACCCTAGCAAGAGGGAGGAGGAGGTCTATTTATAGTCTTAGTGGATGAAGGGGTACATGGGCTTCGGCCCAACACGCAGTCGGCACACAGGCGTCGGACGTCTGATGGTCATCGGTCATCTGGAGGCTCGCGAGTGATCGGACGTCCGGCTAGGGTCGTTCGTCCAATGTTTTGGCTCTGTTAGGGCTTGGTTGGTCGTCCGATCGGGGTCAGACGTCCGGTGCATCGGTCGTTTGGAGGGCTCCATTCTTCCGGTGTTTTGGCTCGGACCCTTAGGTGTTAGATTTCCGAAGGGCGTCGGTTGTCCAGTGGCTGTAGGGCGTCAGTCATACGGTAGTTGTCGGTCGACCGGGCATTGGAGTCTTCGCTGGGAGGAACTTGGTTGGCTGGCTAATGCTCTAGGTGTCATTCATCCGACAAGCTTCGGTTGTCCGATGGCTGGAGGTTTCCTGGCAGCTCTGCTTCTTGTCCCTTGTACTTGGTGTCCTCGCCATCTTGTACATTGGGTGCAGCTGCTCCATGGCCCTGCTCCAAGTACCTGATCACGCATAGGCTTTCCGCTTGAGGTAGTAGCCATGTCTCACATGTAGCAAGTGGTAGTTCGGAGAGGAGTGAGTTCACCTTATCTTCGATAGCCTTTGCTCGGGCTCTTGTCATTGGTCCAAGTGGAGTCGTGGGAGACATAGGTAGGTCCATGGGGATGACCTTGGGATGCTCCACATCAGGCCGCCAGCTGGAAGATGTTGCATGAGAAGAACAGTGCCTTAGGGATGACCCTGACGGTGGTCATCAAGGAACTGATGAGTGACTTGAGGAAGCTCTGGATCAAGCGTGAGCTAGAGGTGGAGGAATCCGTTGCTGCTTTCAAGAAAAGTCGTGAGGAATTGAAGACGGAGCTAGAGGATGTTGTCGCCCGATGATCCATCGAGGAGTAGAGACTGTAGCGACCTAGATTGTTGTCTGCGATTTCCTTCTTCTCTTGCCCCTGTGTCTTCCAAACTTTGCCACATGTGTCAGTTTAAATTATCCAGAATATGTAAGACAATTATTATCCGCGCCATTGTAAATTTGTCGTCATATTATCTATTGCCATTTTGTTTGTCGTCGTATTATGTGTTGCCCTATGTGGCACTTTAAATTAGGCCGGAATACGAGTTCAAAACACGAACAAAGCAAATGCTAACGTTGCGAGTGGCCATGGGATCACAAGCAAACACCCTCCATCCAGGTGCTTTAATTAACTACGTGTTAAACAGCGGCTCGGCCGCCACTAATGGAGAAGTTGTGAGCGAGGCGGGCGGCTGGTGGATGGAGTCCAAAGAGCTTGCTTCCCCATGAGCATGGGCGGCCTTGCTGCTCGCACGTGTCCCGTCGAGCCTGCGAGGTGGATAGGATGCACCCTTCCCGTCGAGTCTGTGCGGTGGACTGCTCACACGCGTCCCGTTGAGCCTGAACGGCGGACTTTTCGCGCTCGTCCCGTCTAATCAAACAGCTGCACGCACGCCATCGAGTATGCTTAAATATTGGCACAAAATACAAAGATGACCAATGAATGAGGATGGCGGTAGTACTATCCGATAACAAAAGTGGGACACGTGGCCGCACTTAAATGGTTACGAGAACACACAGTTCATATAATACAACCGTTTGCGATATTAACCTGTCAGTTTTTTGTTTCAAAAGGACTTCGTTTGCTATTAATGTGTGTGCCTTGTCTCAAACTGGATGATTTTTTTACCATGCCATATATGTGCCATGTCATGAAACCATGCCAAGTTTCATGTTTTTTGGGTGAGTTTTTGATTTACAAGGATTTAAAAAATGAGATTCTCAATGTTTTAGGATGACGGGAAGTTTGTAGTTCATTACCGTTCCTTCAACGAGACCTAAACATGCACCCAATGACACATGTATGATTTTCCACCCATTTTTGTTGTAGGGTGGAACCCTAAGATGGATCTTTTCACACTTGCAGGGGAAAAAGGAGATGAACAACAAGAACACAAAAGAGGAAAATCACTCCAACAATACCCAATTACACATCCACTAGAATAGAAAACACAAGATCCACAAGTTCACGAACACAAAGGAAAGATACAATGATAAGGTTCTTCCCACTCCTAGGAGATGAGGTCTTGAAGGTAGTCTTCTCCTTGTGGTGATCTTGAAATCCACAAGGATTCTTCCCTAAGGGGTCTTGATTTACAAGAGGGAAGGTAGAAGGAGCAAAGCTCACAAATATCTAATCTAATACTTTGCTAACCCTAAACATAACCATAGGTACTGAATATATAGGCTTGGGGTCAAAGTGGATGGAGAGCGGCTCGAACAGGTGATCACAGCCGTCCATCCTGGAGAGCCCGTGTGCACGGGGGCCCCGTGGGCACGGTACACGCCCATGCACACGGGGTGCCCCAGCGCCAACTCCCTGGATAGTCCGTGGGCATGGGGTCTCGGGGGCCCATGCACAGGGGGTCGCCAGGGACCTCTAGTGTTCCTGCTGTTGCGCTCCGTCTTGCTCCGCATGGCCTTGGGGTGGTCCTCCTCCTCCTTGGGGATGCTCCTGAGCTTCTTGGTGTTGTTTCTCTTTGTACCTAATGAGGCATAGAGTATTTTGGTGAGTTAGCAACCAAATTCTGTTTGTGTACATATGCATGTCAAGTAGGAAGGAGTGCACCTCGGTTCCCATTGCACGTGCTCTAGCTCTTGTCATGGGTCCACGTGGGGCTTGATGTGTTGATGTAGAGTCCATGTGGAAGATGGAAGGATGCTCCGCATCATCTCCCCCCCTTGGGTGAGATCCGTCCATGGATCGTGATCTTCATCACCATGGTACTTGGCCAAGTCTTTGACATTGAAGATGTCGCTTATGTTGTACTTGTCGCGTGGGATGTCAATCTTACAAGAGTTGTCATTGTAGCATTCTAGCACCTTGAAGGGTCCATCGGTGTGTGGTAGTAGCTTTGACTTACACTCGTAGGGGAAGCAGTCTTTACGAAGATGAAGCCATACAAGATCGCCCGGTTGGAACACCATTGGTGTCTTGTCGATGTTGAGCTTGCTGGCGATGCAGTGTACTTGACGCTCAATAGTTGCCCTTGTATCTTCATGCGTTTTATTGAGAAAACTTTCCCTTGCACTAGCATCCATGTTTACGCGTTCTTGAAGCGGAAGAAGTAGAATGTCCAATGGGGACAATGGGTTGAAGCTGTAGACAACCTCGAAGGGGGACTTGCCGGTAGTAGTGTGTCGAGCTTGATTGTAGGCGTACTCGGCGATTGGCAAGCACTCCTCCCACTCCTTGATGTTCTTCTTGATCAACACGCGTATGAGATTATATCACATTCGGTTGGTGACTTCCGTTTAGCCAATGGTTTGAGGATGGTAGGCCGTTGAGAATATAAGCTTGATGCCGACTTTGGAGCAAATGGCCTTACAAAGGTAGCGTAAGAAGTTAACATCGCAGTCCTACACAATGGTCCTTGGCACTCCATGCAACCTCAAGATTTCCCTACAAAAAGATTAGCAACATGTGAAGCATCTTCTATCTTGTTGCATGGTATGAAATGCGCCATTTTAGAGAATAGGTCCACAACAACAAAGACATAATCCTTTCCATTGCAAGTTCTAGGTAAACCAAGCACGAAATCCATACTAATATCCTCCTATGGTTGATATGGAATTGGAAGGGGCATATGTAAACCATGAGACTGGGGTTTGGACTTAGCTTTGCGACATGTAGAGCATTTGTTGCTGAAGCGTGCCACGTCGCGGAACATCTTTGGCCAAAAGTACTTGAAGGAGAGTGTGGCGAAGGTCTTGTCGGGTCCAAAATGTCCCATGAGTCCACCTCCATGAGCCTCTTGAAAAAGCGACAAACGAAGAGAAGAATTGGGTATACAAAGCTTGTTAGCTTGCATAAGGTAGCCATCTTTGAGATAAAAGTTCTCCCAACAAGTATGAGTAAGACATTTGGCATAAGGAAGTGCAAAAGAAGAATCATTCACATAAAGATCTTTAATATGCTCAAAGCCAATAACATTCAACTCTAGTTCAGTAACAATCTTGCATATGCGGGAAAGACCATCTGCCACAACATTTTCTTTGCCCTTAATGCACTTGGTCACATAAGGAAAAGTGACAAAGGAAAAGGTGTCCCGTCTTTCGATGAGATGGTGATTATCGTTTCGAAGGATTAGACTTTGACGACCCGACTACGAACGTGCGAGTATGTCATGCCTTAGCAATCACTAAACCAACTCCGAGAGGTTATTGACCATGCCGGAGCCCGATCAACCTGACCGCGAAGGTCTATTTCCTGCAAGAAAACGAAGAACAAGCAAGAAACTAAGATTGCAATCAGGATATTGCAAATATAATATGAAAGCTTTATTGAACAAGGTGGGGTTCTATGACGTCTTGGTCTGGTCGTTGAACACAAACGAAGTACGCGAAGTTGTAGCTATGGCGAACTTTTAATCTACACAAAACTCAAAGTCTAAATGACGCCCTAAGGGTTGTATATATGGAGGAAGAGGGGGAAGTTTCGGGGCCCTTGGAGGAGGGGTCCGAAACCAATCCTAACTTTTGTTTCCCCACACATATGGACTCTAAAAACAGCCTATACTTTAGTATTTCAAAATTACATGGGCCTGGCCCAATAATAAGGTGACGCAGCACCTAGAATAGGCTCTGGACAAAATTTATGAACTGGCATCTTGTATATTACGTCCAAGGTTTCATGCACTCCTTATGCTGGCTTCAAAGTCCTGAAATCATCACTTGTAACTCCGTTCTTGTTCCCCTTGTGCATGCCATCATCTCCATGCTTGGTCTTGTTCCAGTGTTCATCCCTCTTATCCATGCCAGTCCCTTCAATTGTAAGCAAAACAAATGTATCCAACTTAGGCAGCATCATATTCTCATGAACATTAGAATCATTACCAAGAAACGGAAGTACACTGGTGCGCGTCAGTCCTAAACAAACGGTTTTTAACCCCTTTCCGCGATGGCATTTGGAACTGTCGCCAAGTGAGTGTGTGAGATAGGGTGTCTTTCCCACACGACCCAAAAATCGTTAGTGATAGGCCCTCCTGGGACCCAGGCCGGAGCCGTGTGCAATCAGGCGAGGCATCGAAACCCAATCATTTCCGTAGGTATGTACATCCCACATGGTAATCCGGGAAAATCATTTCCGTAGGTATGTACATCCCACATGGTTTATCCTAGAAAAACATTTCCGTTCGTTTGTATATCGCACAGAGTCAATCCAAGGAATACGTTTCTGTTCTTATGTACATCCCACACAGTCAATCCAGGGAAAACGTTTATGTTCATATGTACATCCCACACAGTTTTATGTATATGCTCAGGTGTGAAAGGTGTAACTATCACACACGGTCTGGCTTGGTTAACTTTCATTAACTACATCACACACGATTTGATGTAGAAAACTGTGTGGCATTGGGCAATCCATCACAAGCGCTTTTACTTCCAGAACCGTTTGCAAAGTTCCATGACCGTCTGTTCTCTTTTTATTTTTTCCTGTAATTTATTATTCTAATTGGAAATTTTGAAATATGAAACACGCAATTCAAATTCTCAGCACAATGGTTCAACAATGAATCCATAAATAAAATTGCTAGTACAATATGTTCAGTAATTACAGGACTAGGCAGCAATTAACTATGATGAACCTGAAAGTGCTAGTTATCGACTAGAGCGGGGGTGAATAGGCGATTTTTATGAGAGTCTTCAATACACGGGGGCTTTGAAGACAAACAGTAGAAATGAACCTATTGATATGTGATATGCAGCGGAAGGTAGACTACACTAGACAAGCCATAGTCAAGTAAGAAATGAAGTGAAAGCACGAATACTATTAGCAACTAGGTAGTATGGATTAGGATGGAAGATAGTATGAAGCCAACCAACAAAAGTCTTCACACAGTGAAGTCAATCAGATCATGCAAGCAGGCAATGACTTCACGAAGACAAACTATAAGTAAAGAGAGGTATGAGATACAACTAGTTGCTTGGAGAGGACAAGGATTTGTTGGACCAGTTCCAATTGCTGTGACAATTGTATGTCTGGTTAGGGAGGCTGAGATTTAACTCAGAAGACCGTGTCTTCACCTTATTCCCCTTGAGCTAAGGACACACAGTCCTCGCCCAATCACTCTGGTAAGTCTTCAAGGTAGACTTCCAAACCTTCACAGACTTCGTTCATCGGCGATCCACAATGACTCTTGGATGCTTAGAACGCGACGCCTAACTGGCTGGAGGATTCACAGTCCTCAAGTGTAACAAGTGATGTAGGGTAGAACCCTAATCGGCTGATGTTTCACGAAAGGAACGGATCCCGTGAAGAAAACGAGGAAGACAAGGGGGAAAAGAGGGAAAACACAAGGGGGGTCACAAGAGGAAACACTAAACCAACACGAATAAGTCACACATGTGTTAGATCCTCGAGTACATAAGGAAAGATACATGATCCATAGACAACTAAGGACGATACAAGGGTAGCCGGTCTTCTCCGTGAGGAGGTCTTGAGTTCTTCCCTAAAAGGGGTCTTGAGTCCGCTTGGAGGATCTTCTACGGTGGAGGCTCGAATCTCCGTGGAGAAGGTAACCAACTGGATGAGCAAAGCTCTCACACAAACATGAGCTAAACCTTTGATGACCCTAACTAGGAGGATGACGGGGAGTATATATAGTCTAAGCCCACGAAGGGGTAAGTGAGAGGGGGGATACATGGGCCGTTGGCCCGTTCTCTGCGCACAGGCAGGGCAGTAGTACCGGACATCGGGCGGTAGTACCACTTAAGCGTTAGTGCCGCTTGGATAGGCGGTAGTACCGGTCCCGGGTCGTGCGAACACAGGAATTTGTCGTGCTGTGCGGCAATGGAGCGGGCGTTCGGCGGTAGTACCTATTGTGGGCCTTCAACGGTAGTACCGCTTGGTGTGGGTGGTAGTACCGCTCGGGCTGTAGCAGCTGGCTCTCCTTCCCTCGCTCCCGCGTGCACTTGGCCTTGGCCCGTAGGCTCTCCATGATCTCCTCGGATGGACCTGAGTATGAAGAAGGTCCGCGCTTGAGGTAGCATCCGTGTCTTACATGCGAAAAGGGAAGATTCAGAAAGGAGCGAGTTCACCTTGTGTCCAATGGCGTATGCTTGAGGTATCAACATGTGGGCACTAGGGGCTTGGGTAGAAGTCGTAGTGTACATGGGGGTGATCATAGGATGCTCCGCATCATCTCCCCTCCCTTGGGAAAGATTTGACCTTGAATCGAAAACATCTTCACCATGGAAATGGTTGTCGTGGAAGGACTTGTAGTTGGACGAAGTGGAAGACATGGCGCAATCAAGTACTCCAAGGTGTCTCCGGAGTGGTACACATGCAAAAAGAGCAAACACAAACGACACTTGGAAATACAATGGTTAGCGCACACAAGGTGTCCATCATGTAAGAATGAGTCTGTGCAACAAGATTGAACATGACAAGGTGCATGAAGGTTATCAAAAAGATATGGAAAGGTATGCAAAGCATTCATGGGAGCAAAAACATTCATTGTGCACACAATTGTGTTGTGAAAATGATCAATGCAACCACGGTGCAAAATGATGTCATAGAGAGACGATTTATCAATAGCATGAATATGGCAATGGATGCTCAAGACGTGTATGTGATCATGCAATTGATGATGGGCAATATGATCATGATGTATGAATATGCCATCAAGAAAGATCACAACAATTTTTCTAAGGAAATGCACAAGCTCATATATCATGGATGACATGGGAATATAAGATGCAACAAGGCAATCATAATATGAGTCAATCCATGCATAATATGCAAATTTGTCATGTGTATGATATGTCCATCGAGCATGACATGTGTGAGCACAATAAACAAATATGGAGGTGTTGGTGTACCAACGCTCAATGTTGTGGCATGAGTGGAGGTTCGAAGGTTCTTCCAATATGTCTGAGCGCTCCTCAATGTGAAGGTCCATAGAGTCAATCTTCAATGCCCCTCCTCTGTCCGCGAGATGTACCATGTAGACAACAAGAAGGAAACAACAATGAAAGAGTGACCCATCCAATATGCGTATTTGAGGATGGATCAAAGGGAAGGAGTTCTCCTTAGGAATGTTCACGAAGATGTTGGTGTCCCACATCGTATACACCTTGATATGACGAAGTTGTCTCATGACGGTACCGCCTTGTGAATCCTTCAAAATGAAATAACATGACAAAAAAAACAAATTAGGGTAGCGAAAGTGCAAAACCTATCATTCGTGTGGTAAGATACCCAACAAGTGTATGCATCATGCTCATCATAAGAAAGGACAAGGGAGCATTTCATAGTATGGAGGCATATGATGCGAGAACAACCAAATACAATAAGCTCAAGTAAACAAGCATGCATCACAATTAAAGTGTCCAAGTCTCCAAGATCAATAATCATAGATGCAACAATTGGAGGCAAGCGACAATGGAAAAAATATATCATGTTAGAGGCATGAGCATATACGTTATCAACCCAAGAAAGCAAGTAATAATGGAACATGTGTGATGCGACCAAGCAAGCAATCATATGAATCAAGGCAAGCAAGCTAGTAGTGCGAAGATGCAATGTACTAGAAGGAATCATGTCAAGTATGTCATGTGTGCAAATGGTAGTCACGAATAATGCACAAGACACATCACAAGCATGAAGGCAAGATATGAGCAAAATAGCATCAATAGCATGAGGCACATGATAAACATGGAAATATTAACAATGATCTCCAACAAGCATGCAAATACACATAGGAGTAGCATAATGGTGAATCATGGGTAGGTGCAAGCAAGGGTCACAATTGCGTGGCAAAGACATAGAAACAAGCATAGCATGCAAAGTGAACACGGGAAAATGGGCATAACATAACAAGTGATATATAGCCCATAGCCGTGTGAGAGACAGGTAGAATAGATGCGCGTAGTCGTTGCGCGAAGAGAACGGTGGGAAGGGTAGTTCACGGGATCCCAAGTCATCTATGCTCTCAAGATCTCGTTTCTTCAACTCTTGGGATTGAGAGGTTGACGAGTATACGTGAGTACCTACACAAAACAAAGACAAAGGGAAATTTTGCGTGGGTGGTAGATGTACACATCATCCATCATGATGCGCATGTGCTTGTGTTGGTTAGCACAAAATATCCAATGCTCGAATAAATGAGATGTGTGATATAGAAACATGTCATCCATCATGATAGGTTTGTTGTTATGTATAGCATAATGGAGACTCAAATTGTGTAATGCATCACAAGAAATATGTAGAGCATTGTTATTCATGGTATGCAGACGATGCAAGCAATTATGAGAATCATGCAATGTATGGAATGCATCAAAATCTCCTAATATGTATGAGGAAACTATGGGAGTCTCCTCATGATCATTAATGGAAACATGTCACGGAGAATATTGACAACATCCAAAACAATGCATATTTGGAAAAATGTGATCATGGCATGGCATAGTAGATGAATTGCACAAATCATGTAAAGGAAGCATGGCAATATCATCACATGAAAAAACAAAAGACAATGACCATCATCTCGTCATCTGTGCCATAAGTGCGAATGGGATTAATTTTACTAGGGCATGCATAGTTACTATGTTGATATTGAAATGATGCAATATGTGAGATCTCACTCATAGCATATGACAAGTTCAATGGATTATCAAACACGTGTGACCAATAGAATTTTCACATGATATCCTATGGAGCATAACATCACAACTAGGCAAATCAACATGCTCATCATCATATTCATCATAAATTGGTAAGTCATGACATGAAGAAGTCGCACTAGCATGAAGCATGGGAATAGGTGGATCAACATCATGCAAGCAATCATTGGTGTGATAGTCCACTAGTGGGACAAGAGAAGCACCATCACCTATGTTACCTTTGTAGCATCGCTCATGTGGTGTAGGGGAGGTGTCCAAGACCAAGTCGTGGTCATCTTCATCGTGATGGAACCATGTGGGTGGTGCATCTTCTTCCACCATGGCCATCGTTGTCTCCATTGGAGGTATGGACTCGTCGAGGATAGGGGTGTCGTCATGTAGGAGACCTAGCACCAAAGAAGAAAACAGACTCGATGTAGAGGTTAAGTCGTTAGAAATCATAGTGGCCTCACGTGTCATGTCAACTACCTCACTCACTAAGTGTTGTGGCTCACTCACTCCCTCTTGGATGCTCTCACTCATATGGTTGGTGGAGTCAGCCAAATGGCTCTCAACCTCACATAGGATGTGTGGCATGCTCTCGTGTGTGGGGCTAGTGGTGGTCACACTCATCCTCTCATAAGAAATGCACTCAATGTCACATATGGTGGAGTCACTCATATCACTCATGGTGGGGTGTCTCACCTCACATGGGAATTGGGGCATCTCGTCATATGTGTGTGTCAGATAGATGTAGGTGCAAATGTCTCTATGCTCAATCATGTCGTAGTTGTAGCCATGGATGAAGGCCGGAGATGGCACATCATCACTCTCCTCTAAGACCGAAGATAAGTTCTCATGTGTAGTCTCGTAGCTTGACTCGGAGGATGAGTCCAATATGGGCGCCGTCTTCATGTTGTTGAAGAGGTTCATTCTCGTCGTCGTTGTCGAAGGGGATGGCCCTAGCTTGACAGTCTTGTCACCGTCTTGTTGTCGGAGTCCCATATGATGTGGCACCTCGTAGCTTGTCTCCATGACCGAAGGGAATGTCCCATGCTCGGTCATCTTCCTTGGGGGGCTTTCGAAGATGGAAGTGTCGCCCTCTCTTGTAGGTGGTCGCCTTGTACTTGATGATGTAGATGTAGGCGAACTCATGGGAAGTAGGCGAAGATGCCATACGTCCAAAGGCGAAGATGCCTTGATAGCACTTGGCGAAGATGCCAAAGTGGTGGTGGTAGTAGCCATTGTGCCGTCTTGGTGGTGCTCGTCTCGTGGTCTTCTCTTTTTCTCTTGAAGCTTGGCGTGAAGTAGTGCTTGTTGGGACATGTGCATTTGCGCTTGGTGAGCATCTTCATGTTGATGGTGTCGTTGTCGTGCTTGAGCTCGATGGCGTTCGTCTTCGTCGTGCACATGTTGCTTGGAGGTGACTTGCCCTTCATGACGAGGTGGATCACGAACGTGATGGTGGTCGCCATGGAGATGTGGACGTGGACGACTTGCGCTTGTATCGCTTGGGCGCTCCGAAGAGGATCGATGTGCTTGTCGCCACCTTGAAGATGACGAAGGGGAAGTAGACTTGATCAAGGCCCGAATCTCCCCCATCCTTGCATCTTGCTCCTTCTTTTGTGCAGAAAGCTTGTTGTCGATTGAGGGAGTCCTGGATTAGGGGGTGTTCGGATAGCCGGACTATACCTTCAGCCGGACTCCTGGACTATGAAGATAGAAGATTGAAGACTTCGTCCCGTGTCCGGAAGGGACTTCCCTTGGCGTGGAAGGCAAGCTTGGCGATACGGATATGTAGATCTCCTACCATTGTAACCAACTTTGTGTAACCCTAACCCTCTCTAGTGTCTATATAAACCGGAGGGTTTTAGTCCATAGGACAACATACAGAACAACAATCATACCATAGGCTAGCTTCTAGGGTTTAGCCTCTCCGCTCTCGTGGTAGATCTACTCTTGTACTACCCATATCATCAATATTAATCAAGCAGGACGTAGGGTTTTACCTCCATCAAGAGGGCCCGAACCTGGGTAAAACTTCGTGTTCCTTGCCTCCTGTTACCATCCGGCCTAGACGCACAGGTCGGGACCCCCTACCCGAGATCCGCCGGTTTTGACACCGACATTGGTGCTTTCATTGAGAGTTCCTCTTTGTCGTCGCCGTTAGGCTTGATGGCTCCTACGATCATCAATAGCGATGCTGTCCAGGGTGAGACCTTCCTCCCCGGACAGATCTTCGTCTTCGGCGGCTTCACACTGCGGGCCAATTCACTTGGCCATCTGGAGCAGATCGAAAGCTATGCCCCTGGTCGTCAGGTCAGATTTGGAAGTTTAAACTACACGACTGACATCCGCGGGGACTTGATATTTGACGGATTCGAGCCACTGCCGAGCACGCCGCATTGTCATGACGAGCATGATCTAGCTCTACCGCCGAACAGTGCCCTGGAGGTCGCACCCGCATCGGCTTCAACCCTTAATTCGGAGCCAACTGCGCCGATCGAGGATGGGTGGTTGGACGCCGCCTCGGGGGCTGCGATCCCAACGGCGATCGAGCCGAACACCAACCCCGCACTCCGCGAGACTCGTGACTTCAAGGAGCCGGAGTCCTCTCCGGACTCCGAACCCTCCGCGCCCCTGCCGATCGCATCCGATTGGGCGCCAACCATGGAGTTTACTGCCGCGGACATCTTTCAGCACTCGTCTTTCGGCGATATTCTGAAGACACTAAAGTCTCTCTCTTTATCAGGAGAGCCCTGGCCGGACTACGGTCAGCTAGGTTGGGATACGGACGATGAAGAAATTCAAGGCCCACCCACCACCCACTTTGTAGCCACTATCGACGATTTAACCGACATGCTCGACTTCAACTCCGAAGACATCGACGGTATGGACGCTGATGAAGGAGACGATGAAGAACCAGCGCCTATTGGGCCCTGGAAAGCCACCTCGTCATGTGACGTATACATGGTGGACGCACCAAAAGATGACGACGAGGAGCGGAAGGACGCACCAAAGGCTTGTTCCCTCGAGAAGCAGTCAAAGCGGCGACGCAAGCGCCGCCCCAAATCCCGCCTCGACAGAAATAACGATCACACAGACCCAGCGCTGGAGCAGGGCGAACTGCTGCCGGACAACGGCAATCCGGATAATCAAACCGAACAAACAAATTCTATCAAGGATAATGGTCCAGACGACATAACGCCGGACAGGCACCCGGAGCAGCAGAATGCCCGTAAAAGGCTTGTTGCCACTGCGAGGAGTCTTGAAAAGCAGAAGCAAAGGTTCAAGGCTGCGCAAGACACACTCCAAATCAGATGGAGTAAAATACTCAACACAGCAGCGAGGTACGGCGACAATCGCCCCTCCAAGATCTAGCCAAAGCGGAAGCTGCTACCTGAATTCGATGAGGAGGCCTCAGACCCCCCACAACCAAATATCAAAGCAGCCACCTGGCTGGATAGACGACCCCTCTACCAACACAGAGCGGCATACAACGCCACTCACAATACAACACGCGACCCTTGCGAGGGCTCGCACCCAAAGGACGGCGCAACAAGATCCATCTATGGACCACGCAAGCGCGCCCCAGCATACAACGCAACACAACAAACATCCGAACAACATGGTACACCCAGCTACAGGGGTGCCGCACACCCCCATGTTTCACCGATGAGGTGCTGGACTATGAATTTCAAGAGGGATTCAAACCTGTAAACATAGAGACATACGACGGAACAATAGACCCTGGGGTCTGGATTGAGGACTACATCCTTCATATCCATATGGCTCGAGGAGATGATCTCCACGCCATCAAGTACTTACCCCTCAAGCTCAAAGGGCCAGCTCGTCACTAGCTTAAAGGCCTCCCCGAAAACTCCATTGGAAGTTGGGAAGAGCTCGAAGACGCCTTTCGGGCAAATTTTCAAGGGACTTATGTCCGATCTCCGGATGCGGACGATTTGAGTCATATAACTCAACAGCCTAGACAGTCAGCCCGGAAGCTTTGGAACAGGTTTCTTACTAAAAAGAACCAGATTGTCGACTGTCCGGACGCCGAAGCCTTGGCAGCATTTAAGCATAGAGTCCGTGACGAATGGCTCGCCAGACACCTCAGCCAAAATAAGCCGAGAAAGATGGCCGCATTAACAAGCCTCATGACCCGCTTTTGCGTGGGTTAGGATAGCTGGCTAGCCAGATGCATCACCAACGACCCCAGTACATCTGAAGTTAGAGATGGAAATGGGAAATCATGGCGCAACAGCAATAACAAACTCCGGAATAAAGAAGACAACACGAATTGCACGGCAGTAAACGCCGGATTCAAAAGCTCTCGGCCAGGTCAGCAAAAGCCGCCCTCTAAAGGCACCAGGGATGAACTGTCCAGCCTCAACAAAATTCTGGACCAAGTATGTCAGATCCATAGTACCCCTGGTAAACCTGCTAATCATACCCACAGAGAATGTTGGGTCTTCAAGCAGTCCGGCAAGCTCAACGCCGTACACAAGGGGGAGGACACACAAAGTGAAGACGAGGACGAGCCTCCCAAGCAAGACACTGGGGAAGAAAATAAATTTCCACCATAAGTCAAAACAATAAACGTGTTACACGTGATCCAGGGAAAGAACAACGCGGCACTCCCAGGAAAATATACCCAAGTGCCTGTCACAAGTCCTGCCACGGGTCGTGTCAATCGATCACTTTCAACCATCACGATTACTCAGCAAGTATCCGACGCACAGGATGGGCTGCCCTAGTATTAGACCCAGTAATTGGCGGATATCACTTCACACGAGTCTTGATGGACGGTGGCAGCAATCTAAACCTAATATATCAGGATACAATCCGCGGGATGGGGTTAGACCCAACAAAAATTTGCCATAGCAATACTACCTTTAAAGGAGTAACGCTAGTCCCAGGGGCTCGTTGTACGGGATCCCTCCTACTACAACTGGCCGGTGCGAAGGCATTCTTGGAAGCTCTTCTGGAAAGACGTCTTGATATTCGCAAACGACTGGAATTTGCGAGATGGCATCGAGTTCACCCTTCTCAGACGAATGAGTCACTTGAATTTTCCTGGCTGCACAATCAAGCTGAGCCTTGTGCTTAGAAAGCCAATCCATCCCGAGAATAAGATTAATATCCGAGTTACCAAGGATCATTGGAGAATCTAGAAACTTGAAATCACCCATCGAGATAGAAATATCCGGAACCTCGTAGTTAGCAAGCAAGCATCTACCCGGAGAGACGACTGCTAATGGCTTATGCATAACTTGAGAAAACCACCCATGCTTAGATGCAAAAGGTCTCGAGATAAAGCAATGCGATGTACCCGTGTCAAAAAGAACTTTTGCAGGAACATCATTAACAGGAAGGTTACCCATGATCACATCTGACGAGTCCTCTGCCTGAGATGCATTCACCATATTGACCTTGGCGTACCTGGGGTTATGCTTGACCACAGTTGTACTTGCCGATCTGACAGGAGGAGGAGGAGGAAGACGCCTTTGGTTGAAACACTTGTTGGCATAGTGACCCTTCTGTTGGCACTTGTTGCATGTGACCTCTGAAAGCGGATGGTGATACGGAGCACTCGATCTTGGAGGTTGAGATGAAGTCTTGTTCTGAAAGCCAGGGTTGGGTGGGTGGGAAGATCCACTGCCACCTTTGCTCTTCTGCTGATACGGCTGACGGAACGGAGGAGGAGGAAGCCAATACTTCTGCTGCTTGGCCACTTGAGTAGAGGAAGGAGTAACATCTCTGACTCGCTTCTTGGAAGCATCACACCCATCAAGAAGGCACAAAATGCAAGATAGACATGGCAAGAACAATAGCATAGCATGCACGGATCCACCACAACATCATCGGCAAAATTGCAAACAAGTGGACAATTTGCCCAGATTCACAAAGTAGCAAAAGTAGAGCTCGATTGACTCAAGCTAGGGTGCTCCATAATTGCAAACAAAGACATGGATGGATAGAGCACTACAATATTAACAAAACATCCTTACTGATCATCCTCAAAAGAGGCACGGATCACTAGGAAACAACATGAACATATGGCATCATGAGATAAACAGCTCCAGGACTTAGTGAAAACAGAATTAGCAAGTGCACCACATTGCAAGCTTGCACTAGTCACCACACACATCACAAAAATACATGGTTTGCACCTCTGGAAAGATGACAAAACCCTTAACAAAACACATGTAGAGCATCAGGGCATAGCATGCACATAATAATCATGCCAAAAATGACAAAAACCTAAATGGAATAGCAGATCTGACAATAATCTCAAGTAGCCCTCTTCTAGCAGCATTTCGGGCATCAAGATGAAATAAAATGAAAATTATGCAATGGAATGAAATGATGTACTCTTTGAGATGAACATTTTGATATGCTATATGCATGAATCGGAGCTACGGATGCAAAGTTACGGAGTCGTGAACATGTGCACTTGGGCTAGGGTTTCAAGAGAAAAAGTCAACCGTCAGGAAATAGATCTCAGATCCGGAGTTCGTCGGCACGAAACCCGAAGCTTGCCAGAACAGTGCTCGCCAGCGGGTACGAGGACGGCGGAGGAGGGGGAGACGGTGGAGAGGCAGCGGGGCGAGGCCGGAGGAGGCGTCGACGGCGGTGGCGTAGGTGGCGGCTTGTGCGGCGGCGGGAACGGCGCGACGGGGCAGCGCCGGACCGAGGAGGCGGCACCGGGCGGTGATGGCGTGCGGCGGTGCTGGCCGCCGGAGTCGAGGGAGGCGGCGGCGGGGGCGCGCAAGGAGGCGGCGCGGGCGGCTGGGCCGCGGGGGCTCTCCCCGGGTTGAGCGGGCCGGCGCAGGAGCGGGTGGCGGCGCGCCACGTGGCAGGACGCCACTGGTGCGGGGGCGGCGGCGCGGAGTGTTCGGCGCGGGCGGACAATGTCCGGCGCATCGGAGGGGATTTTTAGGGTTTCGGGGGGGGGGGATCCGGATTTGGAGGGGGTGTTTAAATAGGCATAGAGGGAGCTAGGAGAGTCAAAATGAGGTGCGGTTTTCGGCCATGCGATCGTGATCGAACGCTCTACATGATGGAGCAGAGTTAGGTGGGTTTTGGGCCAAATTGGAGGGGTGTTGGGCTGCAACACACACGAGGCCTTTTCGGTCCCTCGGTTGACCGTTGGAGTATCAAACGAAGTCCAAATGGTACGAAACTTGACAGGCGGTCTACCGGTAGTAAACCAAGGCCGCTTGGCAAGTCTCGGTCCAATCCGGAAATGTTTAATCCCCACACACGAAAGAAAGCTAGAAATGACCACCGGAGGAGAACGAATCGACGGAATGCAAAACGGGCAATGGGGAAAATGCTCAAATGCATGAGACGAACACGTATGCATATGCAATGCACATGATGACATGATATGAGATGCATGACAACGATAACAACACCCGGAGACAAAGACCTTAACCCGAGAAAATAAATATAACTTAACACCGGAAACGGCAAGAGTTGGAGGAAAAATTGGGAAAGTTACATCCGGGGTGTTACAACAGGGTACACCTAGCTTGTGCAGGTCTATCATACATTACTTTACGTACCTCAAAGCCTGTCAGTAGACTCATAATAGCTTCATGCAATCTGTTGGGGATATTACTATTGGGCGTAAACCAGCCTATCTAGGCCGGATTAGCTTCATCGGTAGTTAAGCATGTTAAAGCCCATGAAGGTAGATGAGGGCTCAAGACCCATAATTGGTTGAGAGCCTGTAGCCATAAACCGGTGTAAATATGTAACTTGTATTGTAAGTTAGGAATAAGTAGAGACCAAACCGGACACATCTATGAGCCGGTGTTGGGACGCTGTAAACCGACGGGCGTCACCCATGTATATAAGGGGACGACCCGGCGGCGGTTCAAGGACAGACAACAACTCGAGACATAGGCGAAGCTTATTGCTCCCTAGTCATCGAAACACCCATCAATTCCATCACAACTAGACGTAGGCTTTTACCTTCATTGAAGGGGCCGAACTAGTATAAACTCTCTTGCATCCTTGTGTCTGCTTTAACCCCTTCAAGCTAACCCGTCACGATGGCTCCACGACTAAGTCCTTTCTCTAGGACATCTACCGTGACAAAACCACGACAGTTGGCGCCCACCGTGGGGCAATCGCACGATGGTTTCCGGTTCTTGGAGGGCCGCTTCGAAGGACTCAAGGGCTACGCTGTAGGCCGGATGACTAAGAGTCGTCGCGGCAAACTCTACATCGACGACGCAGGCTGGGGCCCCGAGGCCGGCTCAATTGAGTACGGGTACCGGGTCCCCTTTGGTAGCATTCACGTTTTCATTGGCAAGATCGGTGAACCGGGCCCTGAGCCGGACATCTGCACCGACCTCGTCGAGACGGCTCAGCGTGCGCGATCCGCCCGGATTAAACCAACCATGAAGTGTGCCTTTGTGGGAATGATCCATGGAGGGAGTTATGAGGATGGATCGGAGCTTCGCGGGGCAACTACCGTTTGTTCCGGTGATGACTTTTCGACCGGAGAAACCGAATCTCTTTATCAGCTACAAGATGGCCGGATTGAGAGCTGTTCCGATGGTGACAGTATTCCGGACCCCTCTGATCTGCCTAACCGGGTTGGAATATTCATGACCGGAACACAAGCAGCGCTTCACTCTTCAACAACCACGGCAACGATCTCCGGTTCAGCAGCGGTAACGGCTGCCGGGGCAGGAGGCCCCGTGCGCCCGCCGGCTCAGGTTCTATCAAAACTATTTGATGCGTTGGCTGTGCTTATGGCAGAAGTTAATCCGTCAGATCAGGACGCTCACAACACGGAGATTGCAAAGATAAAGGAACAAATCACCCAGGCCAAAATGTATCTGGCGGCTGAGGACACCAGGATGGCCGCAGAGCGGGCCGCTTTAGACGCACAGGCCTACAGGCTTATGTTGGACCAGAGTGCGTCGCATGAAGTCATGAGGAGGAAGCACCGGTCCTGCTTACCTCTGGTTTTCGAGGCCAGAGACCTTTTCAACACTCCAGGACCAAGAACCAGCAATCCGCTGGAGGGGAACCGGGCAGAAGCCCCTGGGACCGGTGCACCGGTTCAGCCCCGTCAGATGGACCCGCCTCGTCAAAACACCGTTATACCTCAGGATGCTTTAACACCTCCGGGTCACTACTCCAACCCAATGGACAATCTTGTTGCCGCTGCTGCACGACTGGAGGCCATTCCAGTTGAGGGTGACTCGCCGCAGGCAGTAGAGACGCGACGGGTCAAGGAACTTCTGAGGACAGCTTTGGCCCAACAGGAAGCGTACTCGTACAGCCGCGACCGGATCCACTCGACCCCCCGTCCAAGCCGGAGTTATAGCAGACATATGGATGAACCAGCAGTGTCGAGTAATGAACGACGTGGAGCACCCCGTGGTAACAACCCGACGGGTGGAGCTGATGACGCTCAGGAAGTGGTGAACCGGGCCCGAGCGCGCAGGGAGGCCGAGTTAGCCGCACAGCATCAGGCTCGGCAGCTCACGCCGGTTCGTCCAACCATTTCGATCGAACCTGGTGTTACTTCTAGTTCTTTGGGGGTGCCTTGCCTCGTCCCCGCTTTACGCAACGTGCGCCTGCCCAAGGATTTCAAAGGCCCACGCAAGGTACCAAATTATACGGCGGATCAACCACCAGAGACATGGGTAGAGAGCTATGAGATGGCCATGGAGATGCTTGATGTGGATGACACGGCGTGTGCGAAATACTTCACCATGATGCTTGAAGGAACGGCCCGTACTTGGTTAAAAAGCTTGCCCGCTAATTCTATCAGCTCATGGGCCCAATTACGAGCCCGGTTTATCAACAATTTCAAGGATACCTGTAAACAGCCTATGTCGATAGTGGACTTAGCTGCATGCGTCCAGGAGGAAGGAGAGTCAACGACTCATTGGGTGCGCCGGGTTTCACAAGTGTTGCACTCCTCAGACCGCATCAACGCTGACACCGCAGTATTAACCCTAGAAGGCAACTGCCGGTTTGGGCCCCTGAAGTTGAAATTGGGACGGATGAAGCGTCATTGCACCGACATGGGGACCCTCATGGCCGCTTTGGTAAAATATGCTGACTCTGATAGTACCAAGGATCCCGAATCTGATGATGACAAGACAGGGAAGGGGAAGAAGAACAGCAGCTCCAAAGGTCAGCAGCATCACTGGGTAGGCAATGGCGGAGGAGGCAAGCGTAAAGCGGATGGCAACATGGATTTTGTGGCTAATACCAACGTACAGGACAATGGCCAGCGGCGCAAGGGTAGGCCGAAAAATCGTAGTGGAGCACCCAACCCCAACCCAAACCGCCTGAACTATCTGCTAAGCCAGCCCTGTCCAAAACATGGGACGAAGGAGGAGCCAGCAAACCACCTTTGGAAGGATTGCTTTATTATGCAGGAGTTCAAGAATTCTAATAATTTCCGGTATGATCACGGATCTGGCGGTGGCTCAGGGTCCGGGCCGGGTTACGGTGGAGGAAGTTCCGGTTCAGGATTTAATGGTAATCCGGGCGGACATAATGGTCAAAATAGTCAGAACAACCAGGGTGGTTACAACCAACAGCAGCAACAGTCAGGTTACCAAAGCAACCCAAAGCAGTTGAGTAGTGGGCAGTACCATGTCTTTACCACTAGCTTGGACAAGCGAGACCGGAAGGTTCAGAGGCGGGCAGTCAACTCTGTTGAACCGGCCACACCCCGTTATCTACGTTGGTCTGAACAGCCAATCATATGGAGCAGAGAGGATCACCCACTCCAGATCAATAATCCGGGTCAGTTGGCTCTGGTGGTGGCGCCTCAGGTGGGAGGTTATAAGTTCACCAAGGTGCTCATGGATGGAGGGAGCAGCATTAACATCCTATACTATGAGACCTTCCGTCGTATGGGACTAACAGATAAGAATCTCAAACCGTCCAATACAGTATTCCACGGTGTAGTGCCTGGCAGATCAGCATATCCCATTGGTAAGATAGCTCTTGAAGTGGCCTTTGGGGATGATCATGATTCCAGGTCGGAGACATTAACGTTTGAAGTGGTGAAAATCCAAAGTCCATATCATGCCCTGTTTGGGCGTCCGGCATACGCCAAGTTTATGGCTCGGCCCTGTTATGTGTATTTGCAGCTCAAGATGTCGGGTCACAAGGGGACAATAATGGTTCACAGAAGCCGCAAAATCGCTTTGGAATGCGAGGAAGGAGATGCGGCTTATGCAGAGTCGGTTTGTGCCACCGAGGAGTTGAAGCACTATAAAGACAATGTTGATCCGGCGGACATGACTCCGTTGAAGAAGCCAACTACGGAGCATGGTCCGGCCCTGAAGTTCAAATCGGCAGCAGAAACTAAGCTTGTTGACTTTGTACCTGGTGATTCGTCCAAGCAGTTCGGCATTAGTGCCAACTTGGATCCGAAATAGGAAAGCGCGCTCATCGAGTTCATCCATGACAATCGGGACATTTTTGCATGGAAACCCTCTGGCATGCCAGGTGTACCGAGGCAACTCGCTGAGCACACACTTAATGTGGATCCTAAATACAAACTGGTGAAACAGTTCCTCCATCGGTTTAACGAAGAAAGACGCAAGGCGATTGGAGAAGAGGTAGCCAAGCTCTTAGCAGCTGGTTTTATTGTTGAAGTTTTTCACCCTAAGTGGCTTGCCAATCCGGTGCTAGTCCTTAAGAAGAACGGCACCTGGCGTATGTGTGTGTATTACACAGATCTTAATAAGGCTTGTCCAGCAGATCCTTTTGCCCTCCCCCGTATTGATCAAATCATTGATGCTACGGCGGGTTGCGAGCGTTTAAGTTTTTTGGATGCATATTCTGGCTATCGTCGGATCAAAATGGCAGTTAAGGACTAGGAGAAGACGGCATTCATAACTCCCTTTGGAGCCTTCTGCTATGTGTCTATGCCCTTTGGTCTCAAAAGTGCCCAGGCAACTTATCAACGGTGTGTACAGCAGATTGGCCGTAATGTACATGCTTACATGGATGATATCATGGTTAAATCCAGGGAGAAGGAGACTTTGGTTGATGATTTGAAGGAAACCTTTGCTAACCTAAGGACGTAAAAGATGATGCTTAATCCGGAAAAGTGTGTCTTTGGTGTACCGGCGGGCAAGTTATTGGGTTTTCTGGTGTCCAACAGCGGAATTGAGGCTAATCCGGAGAAGATCACATCCATCACCTCCCTGGCTAAACTGAAGTGTATCAATGATGTTCAACGCCTGGCAGGCCCGGTTGCAGCGTTAAGCCGGTTTATCAGCCGCCTTGGTGAGAAGGCAATCCCTTTGTATCAGATGTTGAAGAAGACGGATCAGTTCGTCTGGAGTTCTGCTGCTGATGAAGTATTTGAGGACATAAAGCGACAATTGGCCCATCCGCCTGTGCTCGCCGCTCCCATTGACAAGGAGCCGTTGCTGCTATATGTTGCTACTAACGCTCGTGCGGTCAGCGTGGCTATTGTGGTGGAACGAAAGGAGGCAGGTAAGGAGCATCCGGTTCAACGTCCGGTCTATTATATCAGCGAGGTACTCATTGAGTCCAAGCAAAGGTATCCGCATTGGCAGAAGCTGGTGTACGGAGTTTTTATGGCAAGCCGGAAGCTTAAGCAATACTTCCAAGGGCACCCAATTACGGTGGTCAGTTCTGTTCCTTTGGGAGATATCATCCAGAACTGGGAAGCAACTGGCTGGATTGCAAAGTGGGCTATAGAGATGGGGCCGTACGGTTTGAAATATGTGCCTCGGATAGTGGTTAAGTCTCAAGCACTTGTTGATTTCATCAATGATTGGACGGAAATGCAAGCACCTGAAGAAAAGCCAGATCATACGTATTGGACCATCCATTTTGACGGATCCAGGCAGTTGGAAGGCTCGGGGGCTGGAGTCGTATTAACTTCCCCACGAGGTGATAAGTTTTGTTATGTTCTCCGTTTAATGTTCCCTTGTACTAACAATGCAGCTGAGTATGAAGCCTTGCTCCATGGTCTTCGGATGGCTAAAGAGATGAATCTAAATCGAGTTAAGTGCTTCGGTGATTCGGACCTTGTGGCTCAGCAAGTGTCTGGCACTTGGGACTCCAAGGACCCACTCATGGCAGCATATCGTCATGAGGTGGATATTGTTGCAGGTTATTTCAGAGGCTATCATGTGGACCATGTGGACCGGCGGAAAAATGAAGCGGCGAATGCTTTAAGCCGGCTGGGCTCTCAGCGCAAACCGGTCCCACCCAATGTTTTTCTGGATGTGCTACACAACCCGTCGGTGAAGATCCCTGGTGAAGAGGATTTGGCCATTTCTGATCCAGAGGCTCAATTGGTGGCAGTTCTTCATGTTATTCCGGATTGGATGCTTCCTTACCTGGCGTACAAGAACCGGGGCGAGTTGCCAGAAGATGAGATTCTGGCCCAACAGATAATCCGGCGATCCAAGTCCATGGCTGTCATCAACGGTGAGTTGCATCATTGCAGTGTATCAGGAGCTTTTCAACATTGCATGTCTCCTGAAGAAGGCCGTGAAATTTTGCGTGAGATCCACGAAGGAGATTGTGGTCACCACGCCGGTTCAAAGACTCTGGTGGCTAAAGCGTTTCACCATGGTTTCTATTGGTTACCTGCTCATGCTGATGCGAAGGATCTGGTCAGACGATGTGATGGTTGCCAAAGATTTGCAAGACGTGCTCATGTACCGGCTCAAGAATTGAGGATGATTCCAATTACTTGGCCGTTTGCGACTTGGGGGCTGGATATGGTTGGGCCTTTCAAAAGGTCCAAAGATAAGAAGACCCACCTCCTGGTGGCGGTGGACAAGTTTACAAAGTGGGTGGAGGCAGAACCTGTTAGCAAGTGTGATGCAGACACGGCGGTTCAGTTCATCAAAAAGGTGATTTTCCGGTTTGGCTTTCCGCATAGTATTATCATAGATAACGGTACCAATTTGTCCAAAGGTGCTATGAAGGAGTTCTGCGAACGGGAGCACTTCCGGCTCGACGTTTCATCAGTGGCACATCCACAGTCCAATGGTCAAGCAGAAAGTGCTAATCAAGAGATCTTGAGAGGCATCAAGCCCCGGCTCATGGTTCCTTTGGAGAGAACGCCGGGTTGTTGGATAGAAGAATTACCATCTATGTTATGGAGCATCAATACAACACCCAACAGATCAATAGGATACACACCGTTTTTCATGGTTTATGGAGCGGAGGCGGTTCTCCCCAGTGACATCCGTCATGATTCACCTCGTGTCACGGCTTATATTGAAGCGGACAACGAAACAGCACGGCAAGATGCTTTGGACCGGTTGGATGAAGAGCGTGATATCGCAGCAGCCCGATCGGCAATTTACCAGCAGGATCTTCGTTGTTATCATAGTCGCCGAGTCAGAACCAGAACCTTTTAGGAAGGAGATTTGGTGCTTTGGCTCATCCAAGATCAGACTGATATGCATAAGCTATCCCCACCTTGGGAGGGGCCTTTCGTGGTCAGCAAGAATCTGCACAACGGGTCATACTATCTGATTGATATTCGAGAGCATAAGGACTCACATACATCAGAGGAGGAGACTAACAGGCCGTGGAATATAGCTCATCTTCGGCCTTACTATACCTGATCCATTGGCTATACTTATGTACATATTACGACAATGTATATATTTTAATAAACCGGAACCTCAGCTAAAGCGGGGTATCTGTTCTTTTACATCATGTGAGGTTACACGGAGTTGCTCTAAAGCGGCCTCCGGTTTACCCCTTGAGTTCGCTTTGCTAAAAGCATCGTGTTATATCACTTGGAGGATTGGTCGTGTCTGAACCAATACCATGCCTCTTGATAGGCGAAAGCCACCAGATCACTTGGGGACTTGGTCATGTCTGAACCAGTCACGCCTCTTGATCGGCCTAAGGCCACAGAATCACTTGGGGGCTTGGTCGAACTCGAACCATGACCACGCCATTTGGTCGGCATAAATGCCACAAGAATCACTTGGGGACCTGGCTAACTAGAACCATAGTTACACCTAACGGGAGCTTGGTCATGTTTGTCCATGGTTACACCATTTGATCAGCTTAAATAAATCTTTTTTGGTCGTGTTTCATACTTTTCTTTGAAGGGGGGGGGGTTTGCTTTTCATTGTGTTTTTAAACCGACAAAGTTTTTTAACCAATCAATTGAAGGAACACAGTTCACGTCAATCTAGAGACTATTTGCCCGGTTTGATCCTTGTTGTTAACATCCTCTTATGGAGTAATACGGTGTTTATCACAACCCGGCACGGTTTTATTATAAACCGGCACAATATAGAAGGAGTTATCAGTACTCAAAATTTGGGTTATCACCCTTACTACAAAAAGTTGGTAAAACCAATGATGTGATTCAATGTCACAGGTATGATATATTCCATATTTGATTATACATATATACAATAGTCGTTATTTCCTCCAACAGTGTGGGTTTGCAAAACTCCGCTTCAAAGTTGGCCAAGCCAACTTCAGACTCAACGGTGGCAGAAAGTTTTTTGGAAAGTTCATTACCATAGGAAGAACAAGTTATGCACGAAGGCATATCAACATCAAAGGTATCAGCTAGCCTATTACAAGGCAACATGGTGCCCATAATAACATAATTGTTTTTCAGAAAGGAGAGACAGTTTTAAAACCGGCTTCTGGTTTAAGATTGGCCACCAGCCTGGCCTGATGGTTGTGGGTCATCCTGCGCCGCTTCAGCTTTTGTTTCTCTACCCAGTGGCTGGAAATCCACAGTTGTCCAGTCAATTCCCATTAGTGCTTGAAAAACAGCTTCGTCATGGATTAGCGAAGACGGGTCAATATCAGGGGCGTAAGTATGCTTACGGATTGGAGGGATCAGGTTTTCTGATTCATGGATTGGTGCAGCTATTCGCTTGTTCTGGCTGTCATATCGGGCTTGATAATGAGACAAATCTGCTTCCTCAGCTAGTTGACAAGCTAGTGGACGTACCTCCCGGTTTATGGCTCCCAAATCCGCTTCACCAAATTCTGACCCGTCTTCCTTCAAGCTGGGATAACCCTGAGCCGCTTCAATAGGATCAAAATCCTGCACCCAGGCTTTTGCCCGGATTAAAGCATTAATTGCACCGGTTCGAGCAGCAGATTTTTTCAGCTCTACAACCCGGGCAGGAAGCACTTACAGTTTCATCAGAGTATCTTGAATCAAACTGGGCGCCGGTTTGTTATGAGACGTGGTACAGATGATCCGCTGGGCACTAGTGTACAATTGTTCAACTAAGGTATAGGCGGCCTTCAATTTCTTCCGCACATCTGACCCCATGTGACCAATGCGTGTCCCTGAAATACCATAAAGGGTTAATAAACCGGTGGCTCTGTAAGAAGGCAGAACCAATTTAGAAGGCAAGCTGGCTTACCAAAGATAGCAGTGGTCATGGCATGAACGTGCCACTTTATGCTCGTTAGTTCATCTGTCACTGGTTTTAATGCAGCCTCGGCATCCTCTGCTCGTTTGGTCAAAGCGGACTTTTTAGTGGCCCAATCCGCCCGTTTCTTCTTGAAGTTCTCCTTAAGTTGTTCCATGGCACTTAAGGCACTAGCCAATTCCTCTTTTGCTTTGGAGGTTTCAGCCTGTTGGGTTTTCAAGTTTTCTTGAAGATCGATGACTTGGTTTTCTTTCGCATTCAGCTCCGCCTGCAGATATATATATATATATATATATATATATATATATATATATATATATATATATATGTTTCAACAAGTCGGTAGAAGGATTCAAGTGCCAACCAAAATACAAGTATTCAACTTGGCACTTGGGGACTAATGCATATTCGATCTTCATCTTTTCAATTGTTTACAAAGTCCCAAGCTCAATACAAGTATTCAACTTGGCACTTGGGGGCTAATGGCTATTTGATCATATGTATTCTGATGCGACAGTTTCAATTGCTTAAAGTACCGGTTTAACTACGCTAAGTTGAACCGGCCCTTGGGGACTACATTAGCAAATTTCAAAGCATCAAGATTCATATTATTAAGTCCCGGTTTGAAACAATATTTCAAACCGGCCCTTAGGGGCTAGGAGAGTCAGTAGGAATGAAAGCATACAAGCAGGAAGGAGCATATGGAAGTTACCTCATATTTATCTTTCATCATATTAACCAGACCGGCTTCATAGTCACGGCTGGTATACAGCCGGTTTAGACAGCCGAAATGGATATCTAGGGCGTTCAGAGCAGCGTAAGCCGTCAGATCAGCGTTCCACTTGCCTTTGCCAAAAGCAGCAAATTCTTCCTTGGCAGAATGTTTGGATAAAGCCACAGGATTGCTTGGCTCAGTATGACCAGTGCCAGTAATGACAACTTCATCATCCTTGGTACCGCCGGTTTGCACTGGAGTTGTTGGCTGATCAGTAGATTTTGCTGGACCGGTGGAGCTTTCAATCCGGAGGGAACCTGTGGGCCGATGGATAGGACCTGAGGTATCAGTAGGTCTCTCTTCAGCGGTAAGGTCATCATCTGGCTGCGGTGGATCGTTGGGAATATCTTCAGGGACAGCCTCTTCAAGATCAGGTGTCGTGCCTGGTTCAAGAATGACAACTTCTTCGGCTGCTTTATCTAGGCGGGCCTTCTTGCTCGGTCTAGGTTTGGCCCTGAAAACAATAACAAAATTAAATACAGCATATGTTCTAAGGCAATATACTGCAAACATCACGATAAATATAGCTTACCCAAGCACCGTTTTGAGCGGTGGGAGCTGAGTAGCCGATGACTCGCCAGAAGATGAGTGGGAAACAACCTGATAATCGGAGTCAGACGGATTAAGAGGTTGATGAAAACAGCCCTCTTTAGGACAAGCACTGGCAAGTGAATTAGAGACCTCGGAATGACGTTTCCGAACCGGACTATTCGGTAAACCGGCGGAGGTAACTACCTGGCCGCTGTGCCGGGTGGTGCGGCGAGCTTCGTGTTGTTGAGTCTTCATAAAAAGTTTAGGATCCAAATAAGCAAGAGGATGAGAAAATTTAACTTTCCGATTTTCCTGACGGATTTTTTGTGAAGGCAAAGTTTCTGAATCGGAAGAGAGAATAATTACCTCTGCAACATCCGCATGGCTGGCTTCGGCATCATCCTGACAAATATCATCATCAATAAGATGCATGGAAAATAAACCAAGTGAGTCAAGCTCTACCTCAAGGTCTGGATTATCCACCTCATCATCAGGGGCCGGATTAGAAGATGGAGTGGTTCTTTTCCGGTGGGCAGTCTTCTTAACAGCTTTAGTTTTTTGCCGGGTTGCCCTTTCCGGTTTATCTGTTTTCTCTGCTTTCTCCTGTGGCAGATTTTTGCTCCAAAACGGATCATCGCCTTGATTATGCAGACACTGATATTAAAAACAATGACCAGACATATCAATAACAGGTTCAGCAAAGAGAAAAATCAAAGTCTTACAGCTGGCGGTTTGTTGGTGGCACAGAAGGGAAGCAGGCCGGTTCTAGCGCAGATGTGTTCCGATTCATTCAGTATCTTACGCACAGCCTCTGTGATTTCTTCACCAGAGAGCTGAAGTCTTGAATGTCGCAGTGGGTCATCCACACTATCAGTATATTCGCACATCAAACCGGAGCACTGACTAAGGGGCTGTATGCTCCATGATATCCAACAGCGAGCAAGGTCAACCCTGTTAAACCGTTGGCCATAAAGGCTCTAAGCTTTGACAGCTGGGGAGCATATTTGCTTCTCTCCTGAGCAGTCAATCTTTGAGGAAAAGGATGGGTATTGCTGAGCCGCTCTGGACGAAACCCAGGCAAGGGATTCTCACCAGCAGGGGAGGTGCCTTTGTAGTAGAACCATGTCTGATTCCACTCCTTGGGGTGACTGTGCAGCTTGGCGTGAGGGTATGTGACCTCTTTCCTTTTTTGAATCGCCATGCCACCCAATTCCGTATTAGAGCCATCAGTAATCAGTACGGCGGTTTAGATGGAAAAGATCTCTAAATAATTCTACTGTGGGCTCCTCTTGAAAGAACACCTCACAGAGCACTTGGAAGTGGCACATATTTGTAACAGAGTTGGGGCCAGTGTCTTGCGGATGGAGTTGAAAATCAGCCAGAACATCCCGGTAAAATTTAGAACCGGGCGGTTTAAAGCCCCGGGCTAAGTGGTCTATGAAAACAACAACCTCTCCTTCTCGAGGTGTGGGGGGGCATTCTTTGCCAGGAGCCCTCCAATGGAGGGTGTCTTTGCTTCCCAAGGCGCCAATAAGGACTAAATCCTCTAGTTGATCCTCTGTGACGCGGGAAGGGACCCAATTGCACTCATATACTTGCTTGGCCATGACGGAATCTACAAGGTAGAAGATACCGGTTCAAAAATACATTTGATCAAGGTATGTTGGTATGGGCACTGTTAAACCGGAGGCAGAACTATCTGAACGGAAGTTTCATGAAGCAACAAATATCTGGCGGTTCAACAAGGGGACTAATGGTATATATCGGTTTGTAAAATTCTTCTACAAAGTTAAACCGCCGGATCTAAGCATGGAACGATCAAGACTGCAGATGAGTAAGTACGCAAAAACAGATTTCACAACATTATGCTATAGCTTTGGATCTGGAACATGTTTATAAAGAAGATAAATATTCAAGGCCCAAAAGGAGCAGTACCGAATCAATAAGCAAAGGTATGGATAAGATCTATGCTCTTAGTATGCCGGACAGTGAAAACGGAGGATAAAAACTATCGCTACACAGAGCAAAGATACACAGACTCGTCTAAGGATCTATCATATGAACAAGAAGCAAGCGATGAACACGGGAAGAATAGGCAAACCCTAGAACAGATCTATGATGGAAAAGATAGAAGACTTACTGGGGCTGAGGAAGAAGTGAAAGGTCGCCGCGGTGCTCTGGTGCGTTCAGGGTGATGCAGCGGCCAAGGTTAGTGCAGAGGTCGACGGCGGCGGCGGAGCTCCAAAGACTGGGCGACGTGAGGAAGAGGAAGCAGAAGGGCACGAAGGGGAAAAAAGGAATGACCCTTCGGTCCTATTTATAAAGCAAGGGACATGGGTCAGGCGCAAAAATCAAGGAGCCGCAAGTTTGGAAACAGAGCGGTCGCCTTGATTATCACGGATCTATTAAACAAGAAGGTATCACGGATAGTTTCTTTATGATAGATGACGTCATGCCGATTTACAGCAATCAGAGAAGATGACATCACGGCGGTTCACCAAACTACAAGAAGATGTTGAAAATGAAGTTTCTGCTAAGGATTGACATGAACCTGTTCAAATCAATCTGGGGCCCAATGTTGGGGATATTACTACTGGGTGTAAACCGGCCTATCTGGGCCGGATTAGCTTCATCAGTAGTTAAGCATGTTAAAGCCCATGAAGGTAGATGAGGGCTCAAGACCCATAATCGGTTGAGAGCCCGTAGTCGTAAACTGGCATCAATATGTAACTTGTATTGTAAGTTAGGAATAAGTAGAGACCAAACCAGACACATCTATGAGCCGGTGTTGGGACGCTGTAAACCGATGGGCGTCACCCATGTATATAAGGGGACGACCCGGCGGCGGTTCAGGAAGGACAACAACTCGAGACATAGGCGAAGCTTATTGCTCCCTAGTCATCGAAACACCCATCAATTCCATCACAACTAGACGTAGGCTTTTACCTTCATTGAAGGGGCTGAACTAGTATAAACTCTCTTGCGTCTTTGTGTCCGCTTTAACCCCTTCAAGCTAACCCGTCGTGATGGCTCCACGACTAAGTCCTTTCTCTAGGACATCTGCCGTGACAAAACCACGACACAATCCGCTTTCGGCGGACGAGATTCTCTCCATCACCGTATTCATCAGCACACGGTGTTCATCTGAGATGGCCGCTCGCCCCACCAACTCCCTCAGAACATCCGATGGCACACCAGACGGTGCCGGACTCTTTTGTCTACTCTCTTCGGTAGCCGGACACTGGGAGCTTTGGGGGTCAATGGGTTTATCTTCTGGCCTCACAGGACTCGGAGAGGCCCTCCGCGACGACACTTTGGGGTTGCCCGCTTCTGGAGCGGAGGAGTCCGGAGGAGGCATTTCGCTCTCCATCATCTCTGGAAGAAGATCCCCCGAAGATGAGCTCATTTGAGAGGGGCTAAGGCCCGAACTGTAAAGATATATGCGGTGGTTATTTTCTCAGAAGAAAAAGATGGCATACCTGTACTATTAAAGTATTTCGGGTCACTTACGACTCGCTAGAGAATTGATCCCCCTACGGACTTTGTGCGGCAAAAGCACCCCCCAAGGTAGGACCCTCTCTCGGAGACTTCTTCTCCCGTTTGGAAGCTTCGGCTTATGAATCCCCGGGTGCAGTCCTTTTCCTCCTCCGGTCGTCTCCCTTCATGGAGACGCTGGCTCCCTCGGTTAGAATGGGCAGCTTTGGGGGCCCGCGTCCGCCCGTATTATCCTCCCCAGTATCTTCCTTCAATGGCTCCGGGCAAGGTGCGACCTGGAGCATCTTTTCCAATACCGGATTGTCCAAACCCTCAGGGAGGGGGGCCGAACACCGAATCAACTTCGCCTTTGTTAGCCAGTCCTGGTCAAAAAGCAAACTCTCAGGAATAACTTCGTAACAAATGAGAGATAGTATGTTCGGCCGGAAGATTCCTTACCTGTTCGGCGGCGCGGTTACTGCTCAGGCCCACGTCCTTGGTGATTTCCGGTCACTCTACCTGAGGTCCGAAGAAGGACTTGTACATCTCCTCGTGCGTCAGGCCGAGGAAATTTTGAATGACACGCGGTCCCTCGGGATTGAACTCCCACAAGCGAAGGGGCCGGCATTTGCAAGGCTGGATTTGACGAACCAGCATAACTTGTATTACCGCAACCAAACTAAAATCTCCATTGAAGAGATCTCAAATGCGGCTTTGTAGTATAAGCACGTCCTTGGCTGGACCCCAGCTCAGACCTCTGCTGATCCATGACATCAGTTGTGGTGGAGGGCCCGAGCAGAAAACAGGGGCGGCCGCCCACTTGGCACTTCTAGGAGCCATGATGTAGAACCACTCCTGTTGCCACAATTCAGACACCTCTGGAATGGAACCTTTGGGCCATGGAGCTCCTGTCATCTTGCATATTGAGGCACCTCCACACGCTGCATGTTGCCCCTTGATCATCTTCGGCTTTACTTCAAAGGTCTTGAGCCACATGCCAAAGTGAGGGGTAACCCGGAGGAAGGCCTCACACACGACAATAAATGTTGTGATATGAAGAAAGGAGTCTGGAGCTAGATCATGGAAATCTAGCCCGTAATAAAACATCAAACCCCTGATGAAAGGATCTAGAGCAAGGCCTAGACCTCGGAGGAAGTGGGAGACGAACACGACGTTCTCATTGGGTTCGGGGGAGGGGACGGCCTGCCCTCGGGCAGGCAGCCGATGCAAAACCTCGGCGGTCAGATATCTGGCCTCCCTCAACTTTTTGATGTCTTCTTCCGTGACGGAGGAAGGCACCCATCGGCCTTGAAGGCTAGATCCGAACATGAATGAAAGTTTGGAGCACCTGACCTGAACTTTGGGTGTTTGAGCTTGAGGTGGGGGAAGGATTCGATTGAGCACGGGAGGAAAAAAATAAAAGCCTTGTCCCTTTATAAAGAGGGTGAATATCAAGCGTCCTCTCCGTGGCCGTTTGGACTTGCCTATAGTCTAGGAGTCCTAGAAGCGGTTGGATTACCCACGCCCGTATTGATGAGAATCCCGGAATAAGGGGACACGATCTCTGCTTCGACGAGACATGCCAAGGAAACCGCCTCGCATGACACGCTGAGGTGGGACAATAAAACGATTCGAATAAAGGCTTGGCCATGGTGCGATGTCACACTACGGAATACGTCAGCAGATTAGATTTGTGTAAATATTATTCTCTCTATGGCAATATGTGGAAACTTATTTTGCAGAGCCGGACACTATCTTTGTGTTCAAAATCTTCTATGAAGTACTTGGAGGAGGAATCCGCCTTGCAATGCCGAAGACAATCTGCGCGCCGGACTCGTCGTCATTGAAGCCTTGTTCAGGGGCTACTGAGGGAGTCCTGAAACACCACGTGACTTATTTAGTTCGATCTTGTTTATGTACCTAACAATATTAAATGTTGTTAAACATGGCAAGAGGCTGAAGCATATGAAAAACTACCTATCTAGACAAGTTTAAATGAGGCTGGAACAACAAGCAACAAGTCCGGAAAAATCCTCATGTGCAATTTGTAGATTTGGTATTGTTCTTCCCTAAACACAATTTTAGAGTTATTAAACATGCAAAGTAAATACAGCATGTTAAACTAGGCATTTTTCTACACCAGTTACATATAAAGTTTGTTAAGTTTGGAGCTATGGTTATTTAGTTATGAATTAAAGCATTTTAGCATGGCATATGGGCAAAATTAATCAAACAACATTTTAAACATGTTAAACATGCATGAAAGTGGCATATTATGAAACTAGATGGAATTCTAGTCATTTCTCATATATAAAACATTTTAATCTGATGCACCATTTGTGAGTTATTAAATGAATGAAGTATGAGGGCATTTCTGTAAAACTAGTAACTCTGGATAAATGGACAAATTCGTTTGTCAGGAAAAAAAAGGACACGGGCCAAACCTGCTAGCCCACCAGAAGGAAAAAAAGGCGCTAGGGGGGTGGCCTCACATTGGGCATGGCCCGGACGGAAGGGAGGTTGCAGGAGGGACGCTGGGCCTCGGGTGGGTCAAGAAGTAGGGCGCGCGATCAACGTGCAGCGATACAAGGGGGTTCGAGGCGCTCGTTCTCCTCTGCAACTGCTTCAATGCAGAGAACCCCGGCGACGTAGGAGGCCACGGCAGCGAGACTTGGCGGCGGCTGGGACGACGCGAGACGGGAAGGAGAGGGCACACGACATTCTCTGGCGAGGTGGCGCGCGGGCGGAGCTGGAGGCCATGGCGGCGGTGGCCTGGTTCAGAGAAAGACAGAGGTGAGAGGACGGAGCAGTAGGGAGAGATGGAGGGAAAGAGAGTAGCGGCAGGGCTCACCGGAGCACTAACGGGCGGCGAGGACGAAGTAGGGGCGACCCGAGGTCGCAGGTGATCTAGGCGGCGCAGTTCATCTCCATGGAGGGGCAGCCATGCTTGCCTTCCTGTCCAGAACGAGAGAGAAAGAGATGAGACAAATGGGAGAGGAAACAAGGGGAAGGAAAGGAGCAGAGGAGGAGCGGCGATGGGGTCGGCAGCAGGCTCGTGGCAGGTGCTCGCCTCCTTGGGTCGACGAGGATAGCGAGGAGGCTCCCGGTGGCTGGATGGATTTCTGGATGGCAGCGAGTGGAGACCGAGGGAATCGGGCGCGGCTGTGCTGGTTGGGAATGGATCCCAAAGGAAGCAGGAGGCTGGCGCTTGGTGGTGGTTGGGCGAGGGGATCGAGGGAGATCGATGAGGGGATCCCGATGGCGATCTGGAAGGTGGTGGCGGGGAAATGGGACAAGCCACTAGAAGTTTGGGGTTTGTCCCGATTTAGACTAGGGAGTTTCTTATATAAGAAAAGAGGGGGAGTATAGGGTAGATTCGGACCCTCCGATCGAAATCGGGCGGTCTAAGATAACTAGGTTGGGAAGCCCAATTAAGGAAACAGAGACGTTTTGTAGATGTTTGAGGATGACCCGGATCCAACGGTGACGACTGCCCGGGTCGGGTCCGGGACAACTTTCGGATGCGCGCGCAAGGAGGGCCGCGGGCTGACAAGAGAGGTTAGGTTGGGCCTGGCGGTAGGTAGTGAAATGTGAAGACGGTCTAGGGAGGAAAGAGAGGGAAAGCCAGGCAACGTTTTTTGGAGACCGAAAACGTCCGACGTTAGACCGGCTATATTGCCGCTATAGTTATCCGTTGGGGCGTCAAATGGACTCTGAATGCGATGAAACATGGCAGCCGGTCTACTGACAACAAAAAAACACCGCATGCCAACTTTCATCCCATTCCGAGAAGATTTTTCGGCCACTTATAAAATAATATTTCGGACGTGCTGTGGGCGCGTGCAAGTGTGTCTTGGCTCAGAACGGGTAACGGAAAGAACTGGGAAACCCGCATGAATGCAAGTTTCAAAAACATGATGATGCAATGCACATGATGACATGATATGGAAAGCATGACACACAAACAAATGACAAGGCAATAACAGCGAATAACTGGAAGACACCTGGCGCAACGGTCTCGGGCATCACAGTCCCTAGTTGATCGTGCACCGTGTCTCGTTCCATGTACTCGATGATCTAGCATATGTGTGACTATTTCTTGTTGGTTAAGTGTTTCCTCCCGTCTTTCCTCTTGTGTTTCCCCCGTTTTCCCCTCGTGTTCCTCGTGTTCTTCACGGGATCCGCTCCTTTCATGAAAGATCGGGTGATTAGGGTTCTACCCTACATCATCTTGGTATCAGAGCCACGTTGATCATGATTTTGGAGCCTCCCCGTTGTGTTTTCTAGCCTAATTTTGTTGTTTCCGTCCTAATTTCGAAAATTGCCCCACAAAAATAGCCCCAATTTTTTTTGTGATTTGTAGGTGTGTTGAGATTTTCTTGGTTTGGATCCGTATATTTGCTTTGTTTTGAGTGGATCTAGCTTCCCATCCATTTTCCCTCAATTTCCATCCACAATTTCCTCTGAATTTCGCCCAGATTTGACCTCTCCACGTTGTGTTCATCCCGTTCGTCCCCAGATCCAGAGCCCGGACATCCGGCCCGACAAGCCCGGACATCCGGCATTCCACTCGGACATCTGACCCTGGCAGCAACATCTCCATCCACCGCCCCATTTTCATTCCATTGTTCACCAAATTTTGTTCCGGTGTCCACCATATACCACATATACTTCTGCATAGCCCAACCATTTTGGACCTTTTCACTCTCCGACACTTTTTCTACTTCGAGGTTTGAGCATTTGAGTTGCGGTACCATATCCTTTTGTGTTTAGGCAATCTAGGTACAGTTCGACATCGACATCACCGCCGCCCATCTTCACCACGGACGCGTCCTACATCATCACCACCGTCCTACATCGTCATCAACAACGACCACCTCGACTACACCTTGGTATTCGTGCCACCATTTTGACACCATACTGGAAGCAAGACCGGTAGCCTCATCTTGGTATTGGACATATCACTCTTGCCATTACATTGATAGCCATCATAGCTTTACTCCTTTCCATTGCTTACCCTTTGAGACTAGCCATTGAGTATTGCCGGCAACGAGACTTGTGAACATTAGTGATCATACTTCCCATAGCATAGATACATCATTGTTGCATATATCGGTATCATCTCTTGAGTCACAAAGTTGTCATCGCATACACAATTGCTATCTTGGTTCGTCAAGTATCGCATACGAAAAGAGCTCCAACATCATAGAACCAAACAAGCTTTTAAGCAAAGAGGAAAGATAAGCACGGAGCTTTTATGCAAGAACCATAGCATCATACAACATTAAGATTTTCATACTCGATCATCGTGGATCATATCATAGCAACACCTTGCATAGAGCGTACTTGGGATAGAAGTCGTTGCATTTTTGCTAAGTAGGTTGTGCACAAATTCTTGTATCCGCCTATTGTGCAATCGTGCAAGCGTCTCTCTAGTGTTGTGCAACAAGAGCATTTTTGTGGATTCCACATTTTGGCTCACCATTGGTTGCACGACCCCACTTATCTTTTTGCGTGTGTGTTTCCATGTACCTTATGCTTGGTCTACTTGTTACATTGCATCTTGCGAATCTTTTCCAACATTATTGAAGCTCACTTATAATTGCATCAAATTTTGTGCCACCATCCTAACCAAGCTCCACCAAAAGGTTTTACTTATGTAGGTTTGAGAAACCGACAAGAGCTAGTACCAATTGTGCTATTTCCTTGCCCTACATTGGAGTGATCCTCGATCCACTTTCAACTTCGGTCAAGGTACATTTGGTATTCATTCTTATCTTTCTACCACTCACGTTTATCTTGGAATGATGGATAGGCCAAGTACTTCTACGACCCCACTCTTCATGGAGCAAGACGACGACATGAACTCCTTCGTCACCAAGAGTCACCTCTTTGGTGCACAACGTGCTTTGCATCAAGAGCAACAAGCCATGAGTGAACGCATCGACAACCTTGCCGCCGACTTGCGACTTTTCGAGCAACGTACAAGGGACTACTTCGACCACAAGCTCGACGATCACAAGCAAGAGAATGACACAAGGATGGATGAGATTCGTGCTTTGTTGCTCAACCACTCTTCTTCCACTTCAAGAAGGAGCCATTCAAGCCGCCACTCCGACTTCACCCTCTCCGGCTCTAGTACACCGACATCGAACACTCTTGGCCGTGCCGCGCGCAACGAGCGTCAAGCAAGCCTCAATCACCTACGGACACCGACTCTCAAGAGCGCCGACAACGTCAAACTCAAGAGGCCTTTGCGCTAGCAAGAGAACGGCAACGACAACACCAACATGAAGAGGAAGAGCGAATGTGTCTACACCAAAATGTTCAAGATGCCAAGGCACAATGCCAAGAAGAACAACTCTGTGAAGCTAGAGCACTTGCGGCGCAACAAGCCCTCCAAGATTCAAGTCGAGCCGTAGCCGATCGAGGCTGACAAGCACGAGAACAAGAAGAAGCATTTTGTGAAGAAATTCAAGAACGGAGATTTCAATCTCGCATGCCTTGTCAAGTTCCTCAAGCTCCTCTTCGAGCTCGACAAGCTCCTCCACAAGCACGTCAAGAACAACAAGTTCCTCAACATCATGAAGACAATGGAGATCCTCCACGACAAGTGCAACATGAGGCTGACAACCCTCCGCGCCAAGAGCACCACGAGTTGAACAATCATCAACAACATGGGCGTCATCATCCCCGACCCCAACACAATGAAGAACAACGATATGGCAAACTCAAGTTCAGCATGCCCAAGTTCAACGGAAGGAACGATCCCGAAGAGTACCTTTCATGGGCATTGAAAGTTGACAAGATCTTCCGTTTGCACAATTATTAAGAAGAGGAGAAGATTGCCATGGCATCCCTTGAGTTCCAAGACTATGTGTTCATTTGGTGGGAACAAGTTATCGAGCGCTGAGAGGCAAGAGGTGAACCACCCATCACTACTTGGGCGCAAATGAAGGATGTCATGAGAGAACGCTTCATACCTACTTACTACAACCGCGACCTCTTCAAGAAACTCCAACAACTCAAGAAAGGAACCAAGAGCATTGAAGAGTACTACAAGGAGATGGAGATTGAAATGATACGAGCCAATGTCACAGAAGATGATGAGCAAACAATGGCACATTTCTTGAATGGACTCAACCATCCTATCAAGAAGATCGCGACTTCCAACCATACTCGAACCTCATCGAGCTAGTGCACCAAGCTACCAAAGCGGAACGCCATGTGCAAGATGATTTCAAGTATGCCAAGTTCTCATCCAAGTCCTACGGCTTCTCTAACAACCAAGTTTCAATGACTCCAACACAGACTACAAAGCCTTCTACTACCAACATCGACAAGTCGAGTTCCAAGAAAGCTTCGTCAACTACAAGCCATCCTACTATGAGCAACTTCAAGCCGAGAGCTTCATCATCATCAACCCCAACCAATTAGACCATCAAGACGAGTTCCTTCAAGTGTTTCACTTGCGGAGGATGAGGCCACAAGTCCTATGAGTGCACCAACAAGCGAACCATGGTCTTCAATGACGATGGCACTTATGACTCACTAAGTGAAGGATAAATGGAAGCCCTTGAGCAAGTCACCATGCACCACCATCTGAACAATGAAGAAGAACAAGTCTTTTGCGATGAAGACTCAAGTACCGGACTTGTTGTCTCCAAAGTCTTGACTCTCCAACACCACCAAGAGGAAGACCAAAGATGCCACATATTCCACACCAAGGCCGGCATCAATGGATGATCCGTCAAGGTCATCATCGGTGGACGGAGGTGTCATAATATCGCAAGTGAAGAACTTTGCTCCAAGATCCAATTGCCCAAGACGAAGCATCCACATCCATACAAAGTGCAATGGCTTAGCGACTCCGGCCCCATCCAAGTCGAGCACCGAGTACAAGTCTCCTTCAAAATTGGCGCCTACAAAGACACCTTGGAGTGCGACGTCGTTCCAATGACTGTTTGCCATCTTCTCCTTCGACGCCCATGGCAATTTGATAGAGGAGTCATCCACAACGGCCGCACAAACCACTACATCTTCAGGATGAAGGGCAAGGAGTACGTCCTCCATCCTATGTCGCCAAGTCAAGTGATCGCCGACAAGCAAGCCACCCATCATGGAGATCATAGTGAGAGAGCGAGCCACCAAAAAGAGACTGAGCGCCACAAGCCCAAATCGAGTGCCTCCACGATGAGCGAAAAGAAGAACCAAGTTCTATTTGCCAGCAAACGTGAGATAAAAGAAGTGTGTGAGAACCCATCTAGTGTGATACACTATGTCCTCTTGTGCAAGGACAACGCACCAAAAGCCAACACCTCTCACACTCTACCTTTATTCTTGTCTTCTCTTTTGCAAGAATTTCAAAATGTTTTGCCTGATGAGGTACCTTCGGGTCTACCTCCTCTACGAGGCTGATGAGGACATCAATACCATTGTTACACCCACAGCCCCTGCTGTTATACATACTGGACCAATTACTAGAGCTTGTGCAAGCCAATTGAATTACCAGGTACTTTCGTTTCTTGGTAATGATTCTAACGTTCATAAGAATATGATGCTGCCTAACTTGGATACATTTGTTTTGCTTACAAATGAAGGGCCTAGCTTAGACAAGAAAGATGAACCTTGGAGCAAGTTCAAGCATGGAGATGATGGCATGCTCAAGGGGAACAAGAACGGAGTTACAAGTGATGATTCCATACTTTGAAGCCACCATAATGAGTGCATGAAGCCTTGGACAAAATATACAAGATGCCACTTCATAAATTTCGTCCAGAGGCTATTCTAGGTGCTGCGTCACCTTATTATCGGGCCAGCCCATGTATTTTCGAAGTACTTAAGTATAGGCTGTTTTTAGCGTCCGTATGTGTGGGGAAGCAAGAGTTAGGGTTGGTTTCGGACCCCTCCACCAAGGGCCACAAAATTCCCCCTCTCTCCTCCATATATATACAGCCCTTAGGGCATCGTTTAGACTTTGGGTTTTGTTTAGATTAAAGTTCTCCATAGCTGAAAGTTCGCGTACTTCGTTTGTGTGCAACGACCAGACAGGCGTCACAGAACCCCACCTTGATCAATAAAGCTTTCATCTTATATTCGCAATATCCAGATTGCAATCTCGGTTTCTTGCTTGTTCTTCGTTTGCTCGCAGGAAAAAGACCCTCGTGGTCAGGTTGATCGTGCTCCGGTGTGGTCAATAACCCCTCGGAAGTTGGTTTAGCGATTGCTAAGGCGCGACGTCTCGCACGTTCGTAGTCGGATCGTCAAGGTCGACTCCCACAGAAACGATAGCCCCCATCTCATTGAAACATCGGGACACCTTCGCCTCTATCAGAGGCATTGAGCATCGAATCGACCTCATCCCGGAGCACCTCTTCCAAACAAAGCTCCATACCGCGTCAACCCCGAAGAAACCAAAGAAATACAAAGGCAAGTATAGCATCTCATAGACCATGGACATGTGCGTGAAAGTTTGAGCCCTTGTGCCGTTCCGGTCATTCTTGTGTCAAAACGAGACGGTAGCTTTCGCAGTTGCTCCGATTGTAGACCTATCAATGCTATCACCGTTCGATATAGGTATCCCATTCCACGCCTAGACGATATGCTTGATGAGCTTAGCGGTGCCACTATCTTTTCCAAAATTGATCTTAAGAGTGGTTACTATCAAATCCACAAACAAGAGGGTGATGAATGGAAAACCGCCTTCAAAACCAAGTTTGGTTTGTATGAGTGGTTAGTCATGCCTATGGGTCTCTCGGAGGCACCGAGCAGTTTTATGCGCCTTATGAATCATGTCTTTCGACCTTACATTGGTATATTTGTTGTGGTTTACTTCGATGACATTCTTGTGTTTAGCAAATCTATCAAAGAGCATGTCACACATGTCCGCACCGTTTTGAAAACTCTTAGAGAAGAGCGCCTCTATGCTAATATGGAGAAATGCCTTTTTGATGTTGATAAGCTCGTTTTCTTGGGTTTTGTTGTTTCCTCTAAGGGTGTTCATGTTGATGAGTCCAAGATCAATGCTATTAAGACTTGGCCACAACCAACCAACTTGCATCAAGTACGTAGTTTTCCTGGCCTTGCGGGTTTCTATCGTTGATTTGTGAAGGATTTTAGCACCATTGCATCTCCTTTACATGCTTTGAGCAAGAAGAATGCGCCTTTTGTTTGGGGACCATCCCAAGATACATCATTCAATGAGCTTAAGAATTTGCTTACTCATGCTCCCATGCTTGCTTTACCCAACTTCGACAAGCCTTTTGAGATTCATTGTGATCCTAGTGGTAATGGCATAGGAGGTGTGTTAACGCAAGAGAAGCGCCCCATAGCTTACTTTAGTGAGAAACTTTCAGGAGCGCAACTCAATTACCCCATCTATGACAAAGAGCTATATGCTTTAGTCCGTGTTTTGCATGAATGGGAACATTACATTCGTCCCCATGAGTTTATCATTCATTCCGATCATGAGACTCTCAAGTATCTTAAGGCTCAAACCAAGTTGAACAAGCGTCATGCTAAATGGAGTGAATTTATTGAGTTTTTTCCTTATGTCATCAAATACATCAAAGGTAAGGAAAACATTGTAGGGGATGCTCTTTCCCTCATATGCATGCTTGTTACACAACTTGAGTTAGATGTCATTGGCTTCGATCATATCAAAGACTTGTATGAGCATGATGCAACTTTTGCTAATCCTTATTCCAAGTGTTTGTCGCATACATCTTGGGAACGCTATTACATCAAAGATGGATATCTTATGAGAGCTAACAAACTTTGCATCCCCGAGTCTTCTCTTCGTTTATTGCTTTTGCAGGAATCTCATGGAGGAGGCTTAATGGGACATTTCGGACGTGACAAGATGTTTGCCACGCTTTGGACGAACTACTTTTGGCCCAAGATTTTTCGGGACGTCAATCGCTTAACCAACCGATGCTCTACATGTCGCAAAGCTAAGTCCAAAGCTCAATCTCATGGCCTCTATATGCCTCTACCAATTCCATACCAATCATGGGAAGACATTAGCATGGACTTTGTACTTGGTTTGCCTAGAACTCAAAATGGGAAAGATTCAATATTTGTCGTTGTGGACCGTTTCTCTAAAATGGCACATTTCATTCCTTGCAACAAGATAGACAATGCTTCACATGTTGCTAATCTCTTTTGTAGGGAAATATTGCGTCTACATGGAGTGCCAAAGACAATTGTCTCGGACCATGACATCAAGTTCCTAAGCTTCTTTTGGAAGACCCTATGTGCCAGGCTCGGAACCAAGCTACTCTTCTCCACGACATACCATCCTCAAACCGACGGCCAAACGGAGGTGACCAACCACACACTTTCCTCTCTACTTCGAGTACTCATCAAGAAGAACATCAAGGAGTGCGAGGAGTGACTACCTACCGCTGAGTTCGCCTACAACCGAGCAAGACACTCAACAACCGGCAAGTCCCCCTTCGATGCCATCTACGGATTCAACCCGTTGTCACCATTGGACATTCTTCCTCTACCACTCCAAGAGCGCATCAATTTGGATGCAAGTGCACGAGCGACCCATCTCAAGAAGCTGCATGAAGATACAAGAAACACCATCGAGCGCCAAGTACAATGCCTTGCGACCAAGCTCAATGTCAACAAGCACCCCATGATATTCAACATTGGAGACCTCATGTGGCTACACCTTCGCAAGGAACTCTTTCCCCAAGAACGCAAGTCCAAACTTCGACCACACGCGGATGGACCCTTCAAGGTGCTTGCACGCTACAACAACAACACATACAAGATCGACATCCCGCGCGACAAGTACTCCGTGAGCGACATCTTCAACATAAAAGATCTCTCACCCTACCATGGTGATGAGGATTTCGATCCGAGGATGGATCATCCCCAAGGGAGGGGAGATGACGCGGAGCATCCCAAGATCATCCCCATGGATGCACCTACACCTCCAATGACACCACTTGGACCAATGACACGAGCCCGAGCCAAGGCTATCGAAGATAAGGTGAACTCAGTCCTCTCCGAACATCCACTTTCTATGCATGAGACATGGCTACTACCTAAGTCGGAGGTGTTGTGCATGATTAGGCACCAAGAGGACCCTCCGAAAGATGCACATGAAGATGTACAGGTCCCCAAGTACATGGATGAGGAGAACCAATGGAAGGAGCCCAGAACATATCCCAGGCCCCGGAGATTCGGCCAAGACCCCAGACATCCGGCCCCTGGAGCATCATCCACTACAGCAGCATAGCCGCCAGAAGCTACAGGCCCCGGACATCCGGCCTCCCCAGCCCAGACATCTGGCATCGCCTGAAAGCCCGGACATCCGGCCTCCCCTGTCTGCGCACAGTGAAGGGCCAAGGCCCGTGTATCCCTTCTCCCCCTAGACTATATATACTCCACCTCGCCCAACTTTCTAGGGTTAGCGTTGTGATAGCTCATTTGAGAGATAGAGCTACGCTCATCCATATCGGATCTCCTCCTTGCGAGAGACCGCGGCCTCTTCGGAGAAGATCCCTTTGGATTCAAGCCCCCTTTCTAAGGGAAGACCCCCCCCCCCCCCCCCCCGTGGATTCAAGACCTCCTCACGGAGAAGACCGGTTACCATGTATCGTCCCTAGTTGATCGTGCACCGTGTATTGTTCCATGTACTCGAGGATCTAGCATATGTGTGACTATTTCTTGTTGGTTTAGTGTTTCCTCCCTTATTTACCCTTGTGTTTTCCCCCATTTCCCCCTCGTGTTCCTCATGTTCTTCGCGGGATCCGCTCCTTTCGTGAAAGATCGGGCGATTAGGGTTCTACCCTACAGCACCTCTTATCCATGCCAGGCTCTTCATTTGTAAGCAAAACAAAGGTATCCAATTTAGGCAGCATTATATTCTCATGAACATTAGAATCATTACCAAGAAACGAAAGTACCTGATAATTTAATTGGTGTGCGCGAGCTCTAGTAATTGGTCCAGTATCTATAGTAGCAGGGGCCGTGGGTGTAACAATGCTATTGATGTCCTCATCAAATCTTCTGAGCCAAGGCCAACTCATTAGCAATGACTACGTCGAAGGTGATGCAGGTGTCCATAGGAAGCTGAAGATCATCAATGCTGATGCTCTGGTCATCAAACCACTCATCGATGAAGTTGTTCAGGATATCAACATCAAATAGGGGCAGATCATTGAAGATCTCCGCCTCTTGTTTGCTCTTGATGAGTTTCTCAAGTGCGTGATCACCAAGATCTTCGTCACTTGACAGATCAATGGTGTCTTCTTCATTCCTGAGAACGGCAGCTGGAGTCAGTTCATGCCCGGAAATCTTCTTGGGCTTCTTGGCTTTCTTGGTCTTGTCGGCCTTCCTAGAGACACGAGACAAGTCTTCAGACTACACACTGGCTTTAGGAGGTGCAGTGGCCAATGGCTTCACACGCAAAGCTTTTGGTGAGGCAGAGGGCCTCGAAGCTTTTGTCTTCTTAGTCTTCGGCTTCGGTGGTGCTGGCGCATCTTCAGAGTCTGCGTCATCAGCAGAGTGCTCCACCGTAGCCCCCTGTACAGCTATGTGAGAGAGAAGGCCATTGAAGTTGTAGAGGGGCCAATGACATTTGGATTGGCATCGCGCGTGCCATCAGCCCTTGGAGCAGATGGGCCAGGGTTGAAGTTGAGGCCAAACTCCTTGTTTTTGACAGCGGACTCCTTGGCAAATTGATAGTTGCATTTGAAAAGATTTTCTTCGCGACACCATATCATTGATGATGGGTCTGCATTCTCTGGCTGTGGTCCACGGACCATACATGGGAAGAAGCCTTGAGCAATGGCTTCAGGCTTGGACTTGGGTTGCAAATTTATGTATAGAATATCTCCCCAAGGGCCCTTGATGGCATTCTTTTCAGCATATTCAGCAGTCACAGATCTATACATGAACCATTCTTCCGCCCAATATCTTCGAATCCATTAGATTCGGGTCTTGCGCTGCTTGTAGCTTTGCTCAGGATCTGACTTGTACAGCTCAAACAGATGTGGAGATAAATCCTTAGCTGTATTTCCACAGCGCTGCTAGCCGCCCTTTCTAGCTGATTTCTCTATTGCCATTATATTCAGATTGAACGGCTTCAAAACAGTGAAAGGCTTCCTTTTGCTGGTCAAACAGGAACTGGCTTCAGGTAGTGAATGTGCTGCTGTAAGAACTCTGCAAATGAATGCAGACTATGAGAACCAAGGGATTCTCCCACGGACATGTACCTATGACAGCATTGGAGATGCGAGGGAAGGGGAAGAGGGCATATGCATTCTCAGAAGATTTTGAAGATAAATCAGTTTGAAGACATTGACCTGATAGTGCGAAGTCATTCACTTATTTGAAGAGAGTCGATTCCAGGTTTGTACGAATCCATGAATAAGTACAAGTGAGGAATCTAACTAGTTATGAAGCATAAGTGAATATACTTGGCATGATATGAGATGCAGACGAGGGCAAATCCATTTTTGGAAGTGAAGAAACCACTTTTTGTTGAAGTGGACGGATTCAACAGATCGAAAGATAGTAAAAAGTTAGATTTAATTACCGCTTGACGAACTACTAGACGAGGTAGAGAGAGAGGCCGAGCAGTTCAATCTCCCGCGCCCTAACTTGGCAGCAGAGAGGACGGCGTCGAAGAAGTCGCGGCGGCTCGGCACTTCGTCTCAGGTGTCGACGCGAGCTAGCAGAGGTACTAGGGTTTGTGCGAGGTGGAGAGGTGGAAGAAGAGATAATGACCGCGGTGAGTTGTGTATTTATAAGGAAGGGGGCAGCACAACGTAATTACGTAGGTGTCCCTGGCGGTTCGCATCTAAAGTACACGTGGCATGCATGCAACTTATTGAAAGTTGTTCCACGTTCCCACGCACGCCTGGATTGTCGGGTGGTCGTTCCGGCTTCTCCGGTTTTTAGGAAAAAAGGATATGGCATTAAAAATAGATTTAAATGTTTGCCGCTTTGTCTTCTGCTGACAAGGAATCAGAGAAGAAAAATGATAAGTTTCGATAGAATGCATATGATTTGGATAGATAGAATTTGAGGTAGAAGCATAGGAGAGGATTAGGGTTCGATCACATTCACTTAGATCAAGAAAAGATTCAAGCATGAAGACATAGCTATAAGTGAATGTTGTAGAGGACATAACATGAATTATTAGACCCAGTCAAATCTGTGGCGTTTCCCACCGTATAGGAATTATTAGACCCAGACACGACGCACAATTATCGTGGCGCGCCGAAGTCAAATTCTGCGTTAATGTATTCACACTTAGAATGTATCTCTTCATTGATTGAAGATATACGTTACTTTGTTATAGAGACAGGGTGTCCCGATCTTTCGATGAGATGATAACTATCGAGTTGGTGGAGTCAACTTTGACGATCCGACTACAAACGTGCACGATGTTGCGCCTTAGCAATCGCTAAACTAGTCTCACGAGGTTACTGACAATGCTGGAAGCACGATCAGCCTGACCACGAAGGTCTATTCCTACACGCAATCAAAGAACAAGCAAGAATATGATAATGCAATCTAAATATTACGAATATAGATGAAGTATTGATAAAGGTGGGTATCTGAAAGCGGTCTTGGTCTGGTCGTTGGACACAAACGAAGTACACAAAGTTGCAATGGCTAACTTTTAACTAAACAATTCCCAAAGTCTAAACGAGGCCCTAAGGGCTGTATATATGGAGGAAGAGGGGGGTAATTTCGTGGCCATTGGAGGAGGGGTCTGAAACTAACCCTAACTCTTGTTTCCCCACACATACAGACTCTAAAACCAGCCTATACTTAAGTATTTCGAAAATACATGGGCCTGGCCCAATAATAAGGTGACGCAACACCTAGAATAGCCTCTGGACGAAATTTAGGAAGTGGCATCTTGTATATTTCATCCAAGGCTTCATGCACTCCTTATGGTGGCTTCAAAGTCCTGGAATCATCACTTGTAACTCCGTTCTTGATTCCCTTGCGCATGGCATCATCTCCATGCTTGAACTTGCTCCAAGGTTCATCTTTCTTGTCCAAACTAGGCCCTTCATTTGTAAGAAAAACAAATGTATACAATTTAGGCAACATCATATTCTCATGAACATTAGAATCGTTACCAACAAACGAAAGTACCTGATAATTCAATTGGCGTGCGCGAGCTCTAGTAATTGGTCCAGTATGTATAGCAGCAGGGGCTGTGGGTGTAACAATGGTATTGATGTCCTCATCATCCTCCCCTTCTTGAAATAAAGTCGTCCTCGACGAAAGCTCATCCTCCTCACCCAAATAAGGCTTCAAATCTGCAATGTTAAAGTTGGACTAACCCCAAAATCTGCAGGCAGCTCAAATTTATATGCATTATCATTTATTTTCTCTAACACCTTAAAAGGACCATCAGCACGTGTCATTAGCTTTGATTTGCGCAAATTAGGAAATCTATCCTTACGCAAATGTAACCAAACAAGATCTCCAGGTGCAAACACAACATGTTTTCTACCCTTATCTCTAGTAAGTTTATATTTAGCATTCATACGCTCAATGCTTTACTTAGTTAACTCATGTATTTTTAAAATCAATTCAGCATGTTCTTTAGCATCAAAATTAACCTTCTCCGAAGATGGAAGAGGCAACAAATCAATAGATGCATGATGTAGGAAACCATACACAATTTCAAAAGGGCACATCTTAGTAGTAGAGTGCAATGAACAATTATAATCAAATACAATATGAGGCAAGCATTCTTCCCACGTTTTCTTATTATTCTTCAAAACATCCCTAAGCATAGTAGATAATGTTCTATTGACTACTTCACTTTGTTCATCAGTTTGGGGGTGAAAAGTAGTACTAAAAATAAGTTTAGTCCCCAACTTAGCCCATAAACATCCCCAAAAGTGGATAAGAAATTTAGTATCACGGTCTGAAACTATAGTATTTGGCGCACCATGTGAGCGAATAATTTAACGAAAGAACAAATCAGCAACATTAACAGCATCATCACTTTTATGACATGGTATAAAGTGTGCCATTTTTTAGAACCTATCCACGACAACAAATATGCTATCCCTTCCCTTCATTGTTCGAGGCAAACCTAAAACAAAGTCCGTAGATATATCATCCCAACGAACACTAGGTACATTCAAAGGCATATATAAACCATGAGGATTGAGTCGTGACTTAGCTTTTTGACATGTAGCGCAGCTAGCAACAAAACGCTCAACATCCCGTCTCATCATTGACAAAAAGAAATGTGTAGCAAGTATATCCTCCGTCTTCTTGACATCAAAGTGTCCCATTAATCCTCCTCCATGCGCCTCCTACAACAACAAAAGACGAACGAAGCTAGCTGGAATGCATAGCTTGTTAGCACGAAACACAAATCCATCGTTAAGAACGAATTTGTTCCAAGTTCTCCTTTCCTTACAATTCTACAATACATCTTTAAATTCAATATCATGCACATATTGATCTTTGATGGTCTCCAAACCAAATATTTTAAAGTCAAGTTGTGAAAGCATAGTATAACGACGAGAAAATGCATTAGCAATAACATTTTCTTTACCCTTCTTGTGTTTAATGACATAAGGGAAAGTCTCAATGAATTCAACCCATTTAGCATGTCTACGGTTCAGTTTTGCTTGACTTTTAATGTGTTTCAAAGATTCATGATCAGAATGTATAACAAATTCCATGGGCCATAAATAATGTTGCCATGTTTCTAAGGTCTGAACAAGAACATATAATTCTTTATCATAAGTAGAATAGTTCAGACTAGGCCCACTCAATTTTTTCAAAAAGTATGCAACCGGTTTGCCATCTTGTAATAACACACCTCCTAATCCAATTCCACTAGCATCACATTCAAGCTCAAAAGTCTTATTAAAATCAGGAAGTTGGAGTAAAGGAGCATGTGTCAACTTATCTTTCAATACCGTGAAGGCTTCTTCCTGTGCGGTACCCCCAAACAAAAGGCACATCCTTCTTTGTAAGCTCGTTGAGAGGTGCAGCAATGGTGCTGAAATCTCTCACAAAACACCTATAGAAACCAGTGAGGCCAAGGAAACTCCTCACTTGTGTGAACGTTTTGGGCTGCCGCCAACTCTCAGTAGCTTCAATCTGGGTTTTATCAACTTCAATTCCCTGTGGAGTAACAACATAGCCAAGAAAAGATACTCGGTCGGTGCAAAAGGTGCACTTTCCAAGGTTACCAAACAAACGTGCATCACGTAGGGCAATAAAACAGCACGTAAATGTTCCAAATGTTCCTCCAAAGATTTGCTATAAATAAATATGCCATCAAAGTAAACTACCAAAAATTGTCCAATGAAAGCATGGAAAACATCGTTCATTAATCTAATGAAAGTACTAGGTGCATTAGTTAACCCAAAAGGCATGACTAACCACTCATATAATCCAAACTTAGTTTTAAATGTTGTTTTCCATTCACCTCCCAATTTCATACGAATTTGATGGTATCCACTACGCAAATCAACTTTGGAGAATATTGTAGAGCCACTCAATTCATCAAGCATATCATCTAGCCTAGGAATAGGATGACGATAACGAATAGTAATATTATTAATGCCTTTACAAATCAACGCACATACGCGACACACCATCCTTTTTCGGCACTAAAATGATAGGAACACCACAAGGACTAAGGGATTCACGTATATAACCTTTGTCAAGCAGTTCTTCTACTTGACGCATAATCTCCTTCGTCTCCTCTGGATTGGTACGGTATGGTGCACGGTTGGGTAATCATGCACTGGGAATTATGTCAATTTGATGCTCAATCAATCGAGCAGGTGGTAATCCCGGTGGCATGTCTTGTGAAAAGACGTCAGCGAACTCCTGCAAAATGTCAATGAAAGCAGGAGGCAAAGAGGAAGGCACATCCTCGAATGAAAATAATGCCTCTTTGCACACAAAAGCATAGCAAACAGATTTGTTAAAATCTAGATCATCAATATCAGATTTGGTGGCAAGTAAACATGCACTTTTCATAAACAACACTAGATGGTTTGTTATTAGGCTTCATTTGTTGCTCAAATTCTTTTGCCACAATCTGATTTTCACTCTTATTTTTCTCTTGTTTTGCTTTATTAGCTCTATTTATATCATCTTTCAAAATGGAATCAGGAGTCATAGGAAGCAAAGTAATATTTGTATCCTTATGAACAAGAGTATACTGATTGTTTCTACCATTGTGTACAGAATTTTTATAAAATTGCCATGGTGTACCAAGTAATAAGGAACATGCTTGCATAGGTACCACATCACAATCAACATAATCAGCATATGTAGAGATACTAAAATGCACACGAATAGTATGCATTACCTTAACCTTGCCGCTGTTGTTGAACCATTGGATGTATTAAGGATGTGGATGTGGTCTTGTGGTGAGAGATAGCTTCTCCACCATCTCCATGCTAGCCAAGTTATTGCAGCTCCCTCCATCTATGATGACGCGAACAAAACATTCCTTCACAACTCCCTTTGTATGGAACAAATTATGCCTCTGATTTTGCTCAGCTTGTGTAACATGCACACTCAAAACACGTTGAGAAACTAAACATTCATACCTGTCAGCATCTTTAGCAGCCATGTATTGCGTCTCATGATAAGAATCCTCTCCATCGTGTTCTTCATGTGTAATAAGAGCCAAAGTCTCCTCATCATAGTCACTAGTGGACTCATACCCACCATCCGTAGTAACAATCATCATACGCTGAGATTTGCATTCTCTCGCAAAATGTCATCTTACCTTAGAACGACGACAAATAATATCACTTGTGTGCCCTGTTGATGCCATGGAAGAAGAAGAGCTTTGCGAAGGCCCAGCAGGTGTGCTCTTGGCAGATAGTGGTGGTTGTGCCTGCTTTCTTGTATCACGGCTGGAGGTGGCACATGATGGAGGTGCCGGTCCAGTCGAAGTAGAGGATGCACGTGGTGTCCATGATGAAGATCGACCTGCAGAAAAGTTAGTTCGCACCAATGCATGTCGATCCTGCACTTCATGTTAGCTTTACAAGCAAGATGGAATAAACCAGTATTATTAGTATACTCCTTATACTTTAGAATGGTCTGGATCTCTCTATTTAATCCACCCATAAAACATGCAAGCATGGATTCATTCTCCTCAACAATACCACATCTAATCATGCCAGTTTGTAATTCCTGATAATATTCTTCTACAGAATATTTTCCTTGTCTTAAACGCTGCAATTTTTGAAGTAATTCACGTTGATAATATGATGGAACCCAACGAGTACGCATAGCAGTTTTCAAAGCAGCCCAAGTAGCTGGAATACGATATAATCTACAATGCTCAGACCACCAAACACATGCAAAAATAGTGAAAGCACAAACAGCAGCAGGAACACATCTCTCCTCGGGATATTGTAAACATGTAAATCGTTGTTCAGTTTCTAACTCCCAAGTAAGATATATATTAGGAACATATCTACCCTCAAATGGTGGAATATTCAATTTCAATTTAGGGAGATGGTCATGATCTGGTGGGGATCCCTACCATTGCCTGAGGGGGAGCCCTACCATTGCCATTATTTGCATGTGGATGACGTGGTGGTTGTGGTGCTGGTGGTTGCACGTAGTTCTGATTTTGATCAACCTCACCCTCGTAATCTCCCACAAAATCATCCTCCTCTACTTCAGCAGCAGAAGCCACAAAAGTATCAACAGCAGCATGGACAATTTGGCCAGGCGCAAGAGGGAGAGGCTCGCTCAGCGGAGGCTGTTTTGCGACATGGAGGTACTCGCCGTTGTTGTTGTTATTGTTGTTGTAGTAGTAGTAGTAGTAGTAGTAGTAGTAGTAGTAGTAGTAGTAGTAGTTGTTGTTGTTGTTGTTGTTGTTGTTGTTGTTGTTGTAGAGGTGCGTTAGGTGCAGCTGGTGGTGGTGGTGGAAGACGCGTGAGAAATTCAATAAACTTGTTATCGAGCTTTGTTTCGAACGTCTTCTCCATGCCATCTATCTTCTCCATGGCCTCATCAAATATGTTTAGCACATCTTGCACCTGTCCACTCATCATTTTACTAAATTTATCATGAAACTCCTTATTCGTCATGTTCTCCCAGTCAGTCTCGTCGGCTTGTGATCCTGCCATGGTTAGCAGCAATAGAAACACACAAGAATATGATCCTACAGACTACTAACAAGAGGTGGTGGTGGGTGTCACAAATCCGTCAAGCGCTTACCAGTTCTTACCCAGCAGCAGGCGGTGATCAGCAACCGTCGTAGTCAAAACTCTCAAAGCTTGGATAGAGCGATTACCAAGGAGAGTCAAACGCATGACATAGATGTATGTGGAGCTGGGAAGCTTATAATATGGTAGCAAAAAGGGTCAGCAATAATCAATTCAGAGATGCAAAGTTGAATAAACGCTCAATGACGGTACTATGTTGGTCCTAGGCTAGACCGTGCTAGAGACGCGAGCCTAGAACACTAACAAAATCATGACACTGCATGAAAACAAGGGAGGAGCACGCTCTGATTTTTTTTCTTCTTTTCACTTTTTTTTGCACTTTTTTCATCTCTTTTTCTGCTTCGCAACAATTTCTTTCGAAAAAGTCTACAAATGGTCTAAAAGCTGCCTAGCCAGAATTTTCCAGACTTAGTTTTTTTTAAACTAGAACTATTTTTTCTACCGCGGTTAGCATGGAATCTCGGGATCCCTACTGTGTCACGACTCGAAGTATCGCGTGATCTGGAACTCGAAAGCAAGGCAACAAATACTGGACTCGGACTAGGACTGGTGGCGGAGATGAATCTGGTGGAACTCGGACTGGTGGCGAATATATGTAGGGCGGTGGAACACGGAATGGTGGAGAATCTGTGATGGAGGTGGACTCGGATTATCGTGATGGCGGTGGATATGTAGTATATAGCAGCGGCGATGAAGATGGTGGTATATGGCAGCGGTGATGACGATGGTGGTATATGGCAGCGGCGACGATGATGGTGGTATATGGCAGCGGTGATGATGATGATGCGATGGCGGCGTGACTACTTGTGAATAGTACTCAAAACTCTGAAGGACTAGACACTAAGAGAAGCAACTAGACAGGAGGTTGCAACCGCAAACTCAACAATGCAAAACCCTTAAATGATTATGCAAAGGCTTAGATTGGTTCGGATATGATGAACTAACCCTAATTTTTTGTGGCTTTTTCGTGGACTGTAGGTATGAAGAACAGACTCGATCTAAACTATGAAAAACTATAACATCTCACCGAGCAACCTGAAAATCTAAAACCACTTGATAGAGGCGGGTGTCCCGATCTTTCATGAGATGATAACTATCGATTTGGTGGAGTTGAGTTTGACGATCCGACTTCAAAGGTGCACGACGTTGCGCCTTAGCAATCGCTAAACCAATCTCCCGAGGTTACTGGCAATGCTGGAAGCACGATCAGCCTGACCACGAAGGTCTATTCCTGCACATAATCAAAGAACAAGCAAGAATATGATAATGCAATCTGAATATTGCGAATATAGGTGAAATATTGATAAAGGTGGCGATCCGAAAGCAGTCTTGGTCTGGTCGTTGGACACAAATGAAGTACACGAAGTTGCAATGGCTAACTTTTAACTAAACAAATCCCGAAGTCTAAACGACGCCCTAAGGGCTGTATATATGGAGGAAGAGGGGGGTAATTTCGTGGCCCTTGGAGGAGGGGTCCAAAACCAACCCTAACTCTTGTTTCCCCACACATACGGACTCTAAAAATAGCCTATACTTAAGTATTTCGAAAATACATGGGTCTAGCCCAATAATAAGGTGACGCAGCACCTAGAATAGCCTTTGGACGAAATTTATGAAGTGGAATCTTGTATATTTCATCGAAGGCTTCATGCACTCCTTATGGTGGCTTCAATGTCCTGAAATCATCACTTGTAACTCCGTTCTTGATCCCCTTGCGCATGCCATCATCTCCATGCTTGAACTTGCTCCAAGGTTCGTATTTCTTTTCCAAACTAGGCCCTTCATTTGTAAGCAAAACAAATGTATCCAATTTAGGCAGCATCATATTCTCACGAACATTAGAACCGTTACCAAGAAATGAAAGTACCTGATAATTCAATTGGCGTGCGCGAGCTATAGTAATTGGTCCAGTATGTATAGCAGCAGGGGCTGTGGGTGTAACAATGGTATTGATTTCCTCATCACTTTGTGTGTTGCACATCTAAGTCATCTACATGCATAAGCGTTAGGATGTGTGTCCAATTATAGGACATTTGAGGATTCTAAGATATTTAGTTCACACCGCAACCTGCAAAAACTTTTCTCATCCAAGGGCTTTGTGAAGATATCTGACAATTGCTCTTTAGTGTTGACGTGAATGCTATCAATATCTTCCTTCATGACATGATCTCTGAGAAAGTGATGATGGATCTGAATGTGCTTTCTCTTCGAGTGCTGAACTGGGTTGTTGGCAATCTTGATGGCGCTTTCATTGTCGCAGTATAGTGGCACTTGCTTCAGGTGGATGCCATAGTCCTTGAGAGTTTGCTTCATCCACAGAAGCTGAGCGTAGCAAGATCTAGCAGCAATGTATTCAGATTTAGCAGTGGAGAGAGATACACAGTTCTGCTTCTTTGAAGACCAACAGACAAGAGATCATCCAAGAAAGTGACATGTGCTTGATGTGGACTTGCGATCAACCTTGTCACCAATATAATCAGCATCTGAGAATCCAACTAGATCAAACTCTGAGCCCTTTGGACACCATAATCCTAGTGTTGGGGTGTAAGCCAAATATCGAAGAATTCGCTTCACAGCTAAGTGATGCGACTCCTTCGGTGCCGCTTGGAATCGGGCACACATGCAAACGCTAAGCATTATATCTGGCCTAGATGCATATAAATAGAGTAAAGAACCAATCATGGAGCGGTATACATTTTGATCGAACTCTTTACCATTGTCGTCGGGGCCCAGATGACTTTTGGTTGGCATTGGCGTTGTGTATCCTTTGTAGTCTGGCATTCCAAACTTCTTCAGGCAATCCTTGAGGTATTTCTCTTGTGATATGAAAATGTTGTTGCTTTGCTAACAGATTTGAAGACCTAGGAAGAATTTTAGCTCACCCATCATGGATATCTAATATTGCTCTTGCATCATGTGTCCAAACTCATCATTGTATTTCTTGTCAGTGCAACCGAAGATAATGTCATCTACATAGATTTGGCAGACAAACAATTCTCCATCATATGTCTTCGTGAAGAGTGTGGGATCCAGGGAACCAGGTCTGAAGCCTTTGCTCTTCAGGAAGTCTTTGAGTGTGTCATACCAAGCACGAGGGGCTTGTTTGAGGCCATACAGTGCCTTGTTGAGCTTGTATACCACGTCAGGACACTTTGGGTCGTGGAACATACACTTCTTCTTCAAGTTTTCCATTCAGGAAGGCACTCTTCACACCCATTTGGTACAGAAGGATGTCATGATGGTTGGCATAGGCTAGCATTCTACGAATGGCTTCAAGCCTAGCCATAGGAGCAAAGGTTTCATCGAAGTCAATTCCTTCTGCTTGAGTGTAACCTTGAGCAACAAGACGAGCCTTGTTTCTGACAACTTGACCATGCTCATCTTGTTTGTTGTGGTAGATCCATTTGGTGCCAACGATATTGTGCTTGCGAGGATGAGGGCGCTTAACCAGTTCCCACACATTGTTCAGCTCAAACTGTTGAAGCACTTCTTGCATCGCTTGAATCCATCCAAGTTCCATGATGGCTTCAGCAACTTTCTTGGGTTCAGATATAGAGACAAATGCAAAGTGCCCACAGAAATTTGCTAGCTGTGTAGCTCTTGAATGAGTGAGTGGAACAGGTGCATTGATGCTACTGATTATCTTCTCAATCTGCACTTCAGTTGCAACACGAGGATGAACTAGACGAAGACTTTAGTCTTGCTAACCATTGTCTTCATTATCGACATTGACTTCAGGCTGAGCATTGTCTTCTGGTTGATTAGGTGCAGAGATGATGAGTTCTCTCTTCACCCTGAGCCTCTGAAGGTATGATTTCTCCAGTACCCATGAGCTTGATGGATTCACTTGGTGGGACTTCATCTAGCACATTTGGCAGGTGCTCTCTTTGTGAGCCGTTAGTTTCATCGAACCGCACATCCATAGTTTCGATCACTTTATAGTGAAAGAGGTTGAAGACTCTGTAGGAGTGCGAATCCTTTCCCTAACCAAGCATAAAACCTTCATGTGCTTTCGTTGCAAATTTGGAAGTGTGATGTGGATCCTTGATCCAGCACCTAGCACCAAATACTCTGAAGTAACTGACGTTTGGCTTCTTACCAGTTAGTAGTTCATATGATGTCTTCTTTAGAAGCTTGTGAAGATAAACACGATTGATGACATGACATGCAGTGTTAATGGCTTCAGGCCACAACTTCCTTGGTGTCTTGTACTCATCTAGCATCATCTGTGCCATCTCAATGAGGGTTCTATTCTCGCACTACACGATGCCATTCCGCTGAGGTGTGTATGGAGATGAGAACTCATGAGAGATGCCCAATGTATCAAGATAAGTGTCGAGGCCGGTGTTCTTGAACTCTGTGCCATTGTCACTTCTGATGTGCTTGATCTTGATGACATAGTTTGTCATAGCACGATTGGCGAATCGTCTGAAGACATCCTGGCCTTCGTTCTTGTAGAGGATTGTATGCACCCATGTATATCTTGAGTTCTCATCAACAATGACGAAGCCATAGAGGCAAGCAGTGGTAGTAAGAGTAGAGTAGTCAGTAGGGACAAATAAGTCCATGTGAAGCAGCTCGAAGGGACAAGATGTCGTCATGATTGTCTTCGAGGGATGCTTGGCCCTTGTCACCTTTCCAGCTTCGTAGGCACCACACAGATGATCCTTCTTTAACTTGACGCCCTTGATGCCTACGACTTGTTTCTTCTTCATGAGTGTGTACAAGTTCCTCATGCCAGCATGCCCTAGCCTCTGATGCCAGAGCCAGCACTCTAAAGCTTTTTCTAGAAGACATACGGCCAACTGTGGTCCTGCTGAGAAATCTACCATGTATAGATCATCTTTTCGGTACCCTTCAAAGACTAGAGATTTGTCAGATTCCATAAGCACAAGGCAATGCTATTTTCCAAACATCACAATCATGTTCAGATCACTAAACATTGAGAAAGACATTAAGTTGAAACCAAGGGATTCAACAAGCATCACTTTATCCATGTGCCGATCCTTTGAGATTGCAACTCTACCTTGACCCAATACCTTGCTTTTACTAGTGTCAGCAAATGTGATGTGACTCTTGTCAAATGGAGGTAAGGTTGACTCCATGAGAAGACTTCGATCACCAGTCATGTGGTTAGCGCATCCACTGTCCATAATCCACTCAGAAGCCTTTGGTATTGTACCCTACAGTGCAGTTAGGGGATAGGCTTCACCAAGGGAAATGTGAAGCATAAACATTTGACGAACAAGCAGATTATCAAAGTTCAGATCCTGGTTAGGGCAGATAGGATGATTGTCAAGGAATCAAGGAACAAAATACATAGTAAGACCATTTGGGCATTTTATCTGCCACCCCACAAGATGTTTTAGGTCCCCAGCATAAGTATCAGACGCCTTTGATTTGCGGATGGAGACCTTTCCCTGCAAAAGAGAGTTAATTTTTCTTAACCATCCACATCTTCAGGGGTGGCTTAGAAGCAATGAGTCTAAGTGCAGCATCTGAGAACTTCGGCTTTGGAGCCCTACCAAATAGCCTTGCAGGAGGTGAATAATACTCATAATAATAAGTAGAAAAGTTCTTGGTCTTATGAACATAGAGGTTTGATGAAACACGCTCACATTCATAAGTTTGAGTATGGTTTCCCTGCAAAACATTGGCGTTAGGGTGACTCTGGTGAGTCCTCTGTCAGTATGAAGCCTTTGGACCATCTGAAGCCTTTGGTCTGGGGTTTGTCCTTTTCCCAGGTGGTGTCATAATGACATTCACCTGAAGATTCTCAAGACAACTCTTGGTCACCCAGATCTTGTTCAAAGGTGGTCCATTCCTGAAGTTAGTACCAATATACCTAGCAAACACTTCACCATTGTGATTCTTAAGCAGTTTATAGTTTGAATCAAAGGATTCATCAATGATAATAGGGTTAGCACAAGTGAAGCCATATAAGGTAGATGGATCCATTGAAGGTCCCTTTGCAGCAACCCGTGTGGTTTTGGGGTACTGCTCAGGCTTCCAGTAGGAGCCATCAACATTCAATTTCCTCTCGAACCCGACACCCTCTTTCCTAGGGTTTGGTTCAGAATCTGTTTCTTAAGGACATCACATAGTGTCTGATGCCCTTTGAGGCTTTTGTACATCCCTATTTCAAGCAATGTCTTCAACTTGGCATTCTCATCATGATGTAGGGTCGGAACCCTAATCAGCCAATCTTTCATGAAAGGAGCCGATCCCACGATGAACACGAAGAACACAAGGAGGGAAACGAGGGGAAAACACAAGGGGAACATGAGAGAACACTCAAACCAACAAGAATGATTACACAAGTGCCAGATCCTCGAAACACGATAGGAGATACAAGATCCAAAGTCAACAACGGACGATACAAAGGTAACCGGTCTTCTCTGTGAGGAGGTCTTGATGTTGTTCTCCACAAGGAGGTCTTGAATCCAGAGGGATCTTCTCCGAAGAGGGGCCGCGATCTCTCTCGTGGAGTAGATCCGATGTGGATGAGCAATGCTCTATCTCTAAAATGAGCTAAACCAATGCTAACCCTAACTAGGAGGAGGTGGAGGAGTATATATAGTCTAGGTCCATGAAGGAGTAAGTGGGAGAGGGATACATGGGCCTCGGGCCCGAACACTGTGCGCAGACAGGTACTGGACTTCCGCTGAGGACCGGCCGTCCGGTGGCCCACGGGCAGTCGGACGTCCGGTAGACGTAGGCTGTCCGCTTTGATCTAGCTCGGACGCTGGAGTGCCGGATTTCCGGAGGTGACCGGTCGTCTGGTCGCCGATCGTCCACTGGCGTCGGATGTCCGCTAGTTTGGCTCGGGTGCGGGATTGCCGATCATCCGGTCCGGGCCGGTTGTCCGGTGGGTCTTCAGGCGTCGGACGTCCGGTCCTGACCGGTTGTCCGGTGGCTGGAGCTTCTTCCGCTGCTCTTTTCTTGTTCCTCGCGCTTGGTGTCCTCGCCTTCTTGTCCATGGGCTTCCTCTTGGTTCCTAGTCATGCATAGCACACATGTTTGAGGTAGTAGCCTTGTCTCACATGTGGAAAGTGACGATTCAGAGAGTTACGAGTTCACCTTGTGTCCAATTGCGTATACTTGAGGTCTCGTCTTATGTTCACTTGGGGCTTGGAGAGTATTCGGAGTGTACATAGGGATGAACGTGGGATGCTCCGCATCATCTCCCCCCCCTTGGGAAATATCCGACGTCGGATCGTGATCCTCATCACCATGGAAACGGTTGTCGTGGATGGACTTGTAGTTGGACAGAGTTGAAGGCATGGCGCAATCCAAGTACTCCAAGGTGTCTCCGGTATGTTGTACATGCAAAATGAGCAAACACAAAGTACACTTGGAAATACAATGGTTAGCGCACAAAAAGTGTCCATCATAGAAGAATGAGTCCGTTCGGCAAGATTGTTCGTGACAAGGTGCATGAAGTTTATGAAGATGATATAGAATGATATGCAAAGCATTCATGGGAGCAAAAGCATTCATTGTGCATACAAATGTATTGTGAATATGATCAATGCAACCACGGTGCAAAATGATGTCATAATGGGATGGTTTATCAAAAGCATGAACATGGTAATGGGTGCTCAAAATGAGTATGTGATCATGCAATTGATGATGGACAATATGATCATGATGTATGAATATGCCATCAAGAAATATCACAACAAATTTGCTAAGAAAATGCACAAGCTCATATATCATGGATGACATGGGAATACAAGATGCAACAAAGCAATCATAATATGAGTCAATCCATGCATAAGATGCAAATTTGTCATGAGTGTGAGATGTCCAATGAGCATGACATGTGTAAGCACAATCAACAAATATGGAGGTGTTGGTGTACCAATGCTCGATGTCGTGGCATGCGTGGAGGTTCCAAGGTGCTTCCAATAAGTCTGAGCGATCCTCAATGTGAAGGTCCATAGAGCCAATCTTCAATGTCGCTCCTCCGTTCGCGAGATGTACCATGTAGACAACAAGAAGTAAACAACAATGAAGAAGTGACCCATCCAAGATGCATATTTGAGGATGGCTCAAAGGGAAGGAGTTCACCTTTAGGAGATTCTCGCAAATGTTGGTGTTGCACATTGTGTATGCCTTCACATGACCAAATTGTCTCATGACGGTATCACCTTGTGAATCCTTCAAAATGAAATAACATGACAAACACTCGGAAAAACAAATGAGGTTAGCGGAGATGCAAAACCTATCATTCGTGTGGTAAAATACCCAAAAAGTGGATGCATCATGCTCATCATAAGAAAGTACAAGGGAGCATTTCATAGTATGGAGGCATATGATGCGAGAACAACCAAATACAATAGGCTCAAACAAGCAAGCATGCATCACAAGTAAAGTGTCCAAGTCTCCATGATCAATAAGCATAGATGCAACAATTGGAGGCAAGCGACAATGAACAAAATATATCATGTGAGAGGCATGAACATATACATCATCAACCCAAGAAAGCAAGTAATAATGGAACATGGGTGATGCGATAAAGTAAGCAATCATATGAATCAAGGCAAGCAAGCTAGTAGTGCGAAGATGCAACATACTAGAAGGAATCATGTCAAGTATGTCATGTGTGCAAATGGTAGTCATGAATAATGCACAAGACATATCACAATCATGAAGGCAAGATATGAGCAAAATATCATCAATGTATTGGTGAGAGGCCATATGTAAATAGCAATGGGACATCATGACTCTCCCAACACGACAAGTAACAATAGCATGAGGCACATGATAAACATGGCAATAGCAACAAGGATCTCCACCAAGCATGCAAATACACATATGAGTAGTAAAATGGTGAATCATGGGTAAATGCAAGCAAGGGTCACAATTGCATGGCAAAAAAATATAAATAGGCATAAAATGCAAAGTGAACACGATATAATGGGCATAAGGTGACAAATGTTAAATAGCCTATAGCCGTGTGAGAGCCAAGTAAAAGAGATGCGCGTAGTCGTTGCATGAAGAGAGCGGTGGGAAGGATAGTTCACGGGATCCCAAGTCGTCGTTGCTCTCAAGAGCTCATTTCGTCAACTCTTGGGATTGAGAGGTTGACGAGTATACATGAGTACCTACACAAAACAAAGACAAAGGGAAAATGTGTGTGCGTGATAGATGTACACATCATCCATCATGATGCGCACGTGTTTGTGTTGGTTAAAATGAGATGCGTGATATAGAAACATGTCATCCATCATGATAGGTTTGTTGTTCTGTAGAGCATAATGGAGACTCAAATTGTGTAATGCATCACAAGAAATATGTAGAGCATTGTTATTCATGGAATGCATACGGTGCAAGCAATCATGGAAAACATGCAAAGTTTGGAATGCATCAAAACCTCCTAATATTTGGTTCTATGTGATCATGGCATGGCATAGTAGATGAATTGCGCAAATCATGTAAAGGAAGCATGGCAATATCACCACAAGAAAAACAAAAGCCAATGACCATCATCTCGTCATCTATGCCATAAGTGCAAATGGGATTTATTTTAATGGGGCATGCATAGTCACTATGTTGAGACTGAAATGATGCAATGTGGGAGATATCACTCATAGCATATGACAAGTTCAAAGGATTGTCAAACATGATGTGACCAATAGAATTTTCACATGATATCCTATGGAGCATAACATCACAACTAGGCAACTCGACATGCTCATCATCATATTCATCATAAATAGGTAAGTCATGACATGAGGAAGTCGCACTAGCATGAAGCATGGGAATAGGTGTGTCAACATCATGTAATCAATCATTCATAAAATAGTCCACTAGTGGGACAAGAGAATTACCATCACCTATGTTACCTTTGGAGAATCGCTCATGTGTTGTAGGTGAGGTGTCAAAGACTAAGTTGTGGTCATATTCATCTTGATGGAACCATGTGGGGGTGCATCGTAGTCCACCATGGCTATCGTCGTCTCCATTGAAGGCATGGACTCGTCGAGGATAGGCGGGTCGTCATGTAGGAGACCTAGCACCAAACAAGAAAACACACTTGGAGTAGAGGGTAAGTCATTAGAAAACATAGTAGCCTCAAATGCCGCGTCAACTACCTCACTCACTAAATGTTGTGGCTCACTCACTCCTACTCATATGGTTGGTGGAGTCACTCAAATGGCTCTCAACCTCACATAGGATGTGTGGCATGCTCTCAAGTGTGGGGCTAGTGGTGGTCACACTCATCCTCTCATACGAAATGCTCTCAATGTCACGTGTGGTGGAGTCACTCCTGTCACTCATGGTGTCTCTCCTCACATGGCAATTGGGGCATCTCGGCATATGTGGGTGTCGGAGAGATGTAGGTGCAAATGTCTCCATGCTCAATCATGTCGTAGTCGTAGCCGTGGATGAAGGCCGAAGATGGCACATCATCACTCTCCTCTAAGACCAAAGGTAAGGTCCCATGTGCGGTCTTGTAACTTGACTCGGAGTATGAGTCCAATATGGGCGCCATCTTCATGTTGTTGAAGAGGTTCGTGTGCCTCGCCGTGGTCGAAGGGGATGGCCCTTGCTTGACCTTCTTGTCGCCGTCTTGTTGTAGGAGGCCCATATGATGTGGCACCTCGTAGCTCGTCTCCATGACCGAAGGGAATTTCCTGTGCTCGACCATCTTCCTTGAGGGGCTTCCGGAGATGGAAGTGTCGCCCCCGCTCGTAGGTGGTCACCTTGTAGTTGAAGATGTCGATGTAGGCAAACTCATGGGGAGTAGGCGAAGATGCCGTACATCCAAAGGTGAAGATGCCTTGATAGCACTTGGTGAAGATGTCGAAGTAGTTGGTGTAGCCGTAGCTCCGTCTTGGTGGTGCTCGTCTCGCGGTCTTCACTTATGCTCATGAAGGTTGGCCTTGGCATGAAGTAGGGCTTGTTGGTACTTGTGCATTTGCGCTTGGAGAGCAACTTCATGATGATGGTTTCATTGTCGTGCTTGAGCTCGATGGCGTTCATCGTCGTGCACATGATGCTTGGAGGTGACTTGCCCTTCATGACGATGTGGACAATGGTCGCCATGGAGATGTGTATGTGGACGTCTTGCGCTTGCATCTTGTCTGCGCTCCGAAGACTTGTGACTTGAACTTCGCCGCCTTGAGGATGATGAAGGGGAAGAATGGTTGCTCAACAAGGTCTAAATCTCCTCCATCCTTGCATCTTGATCCTCCTTTTGTGCGGAAAGCTTGTTGTCGATGTAGTCCCTTTTCCTTGCTTCGGAGTGACGGATGTCGATGGAGAGGTTCTCGATGCTGAAAGTGCTAGTTATCGACTAGAGGGGGTGAATAGGCGATTTTTATGAAAGTCTTCAAAACATGGAAGTTCCTAAGGCAAACGATAGAAATGAACCTATTAACATGTAGCGGAAGGTAGACTACACTAGGCAAGCCATAGTCAAGTATTCAATGAAGTGAAAGCACGAAGACTATTAGCAGCTAGGCAGTAAGGATCAGGATGGAAGATAGTATGAAGCCAATTCGGACAAGTAGTCACACAGTGAAGTCAAACAAATAATGCAAGCAGTCAATGACTTCACGAAGACAAACTGTATGTAAAAGAGAAAGAAGAGATAGAACCAGTTGCTTGGTGAAGACAAAGGATTTGTTGGACCAGTTCCAGTTGCTGTGACAACTGTATGTCTGGTTAGGGAGGCTGAGATTCAACTTAGAAGACTGTGTCTTCACCTTATTCCCCTTGAGCTAAGGACACCCAGTCCTTGCCCAATCACTCATGTAAGTCTTCAAGGTATACTTCCAAACCTTCACAAACTTCGTTCACTGGTGATCCACAATGACTCTTGGATGCTCAGAACGCGACGCCTAACCGGCTGGAGGATTCACAGTCCTCAAGTGTAACAAGTCTTTAGATCACACAGACAGAAAGACTTCAGTGATGCCTAACATTCTTTGGCTCTGGGTGTTTAGGGCTTTGTCCTTGCAAGGATTTCTCTCTCAAAGGCTTCGGAGGTGGGTTGCTCTCAAACGACAAAAGCCGTGCACTAACTCTGAGCAGCCGCCAATTTATGGTGTAGGGGGTGGGCTATTCATAGCCACTAGGCAACCCAGCCTGATTTGTCCGAAATGACCATGGGTCACTTATGAACTGACGCGTGTTCCAACGGTCAGATTTCAAACACACGCGGCAGCATGACTTGGGCTACAAGTAAAGCTGACTCATCCAGCTCTCGATAAGATTTGCTCTCATCGTCTTTGCTCGAAGACTTAGGATTTGATTGAGCATCACTTTAGTCACTCTGACTTTGTTCACTTGGACCCCACTTAATAGTACGGTGGTTCCTATGACTCAACAAATAAGAAAATGAAACTACGAAATAACTATGTCTTCGCGCTCCAAAGACTTCATGCGATGTCTTCTCATGTCATAGTCTTCAATGTTAATATCTTCACATACCACCATTATCTTCAATGTCTTCACACATTTTTAGGGGTCATCTCTGGTAGGTAAACCGAATCAATGAGGGACTACTACATGTGTTATCCTACAATTCTCACAAACACATTAGTCCCTCAACCAGGTTTGTCATCAATACTCTAAAACCAACTAGGGGTGGCACTAGATGCACTTACAATCTCCCCCTTTTGGTGATTGATGACAAACTGGTTGAAGTTTTCAACGGGGATAAAAGTATGTGAAATTGTAAAGGATTGAGGTATTGTCTTCGTAAGTAGCAAAAGGCTCCCCCTGAAGATGTGCATATAAGTACTTTGCTTTTGAATGCAAATGCACATGGCAGGTTGTACTTGTGGAGATCCTCTTCAACTTATGAAGACAATTCATCATGCATGAAGAGATATTACTAAGATAATGACATGCATAAAGAAAAATGGACGCCTGCAAAATGACTTCGTGCGGAATATATCATCGCACATCCGGAATTTATCATCGCATCACATAGTTGACAGAAAAGGTAGCAAACGACCATCAAGTTTAAGTGTTACAAGTCAAAGAACCAAATGTATCAAAAGCGAGAGTTGTAAGCACTTGGAAAATGTAGCAAAAGTATAGCAACCACCCACATCGACCCGCTTGAAGACTATCAACTCATATGCTTCTCTCCCTTTTGTAAGTATTGACCAAAAGGTTTGAAGACATAGAGCTTTCTACTCGTTCCCATGAGGAGTAGGCGAAGCAGTAGGGTCGTTGTTGAGGTTTGGTGGTGCAGAAGAACTTGTTGCAGTGTCGATATGCGCCGAAGTTGGAGGTGGTGAAGTAGCATTATCTTGGTCATCAATGACTCTGGAATTAACAGTTGCAACTGAGGAGGAATAGTCAGAGTCTTTGAGTGAGGGAGTCCGACGCAAGTGAGCATTCCTTGGAGGAGTTGAGTCAAACTTGAATCTTTCAGTGAAGCCATCGTCTTGAAGATCAGCTTTAGCACTGAGCAATGTCGATGGCTTCATGATCAGCAACAGGTTTCATGAGTGACAAATGCATTCTTGGTGGCAAGGTTGCGAATGCGATTAACATCCACCAAGAGGCTCTGCATCTGACGCTTGAGCCAGTCATGATGCTTATCCTGTTTTTGATGCAGGGCGACGAGAAGCTCTCGGTCATTAAGAACACGAGATCGCTTCCGAGGCCTTTGAGCAATAGTGCTTTCAGTGGCTTCAGTATGGGCACAGTGAGGTGCACTTGTATTGCCAGCTAAAGGATAAACACGAGTGATGGCCTGAACTCCTTCAATGGGTTGGGTGGAACTTTGACGATTGATGTTGTGAAGATAAATTAGCTCCTTGGCAGGCTCTGGGTATATGGCTTTGATAGACAGATCAACCTCTGGCAAGAATATGAGATGATTGCGCGCAGAAGGATGATAGTTGATAGCAGAGTGAAGCTTGATGAGGCGCATTACCCATGGAGCATAGAACTTCAGACCAAATATATTAGAGCCAGATGCAGCCAATTGCCTGATGAAGAAGTCTTGAGCATTAAATCTTATGCCACTGAAGATATAGCAAACCAATGTCTTCATTGCTCCTTCAAGCTTCGCTGCAGGAGAATGTCCTTTGACAGGCCAGACAGTTCACCTGATAATGTGATAAATAGTGCGGGGGAAGATACTCTAGGTCTTCAACAAAGAACTCCTTTGGATATTCAGCGTCTTGGGGCAGTGGCTTCATCATGCTCAGCATTTGGCTCATGTTGGGCTCAGGCTTCTGGAAGATGTTCTCCAAAGCATTTTTGTGCAGTTGACAACCTGGTTCATAGTGTTCACCAGGAGTGGGTAGGGCAGTAAGCTCAACGATGACTTGGGCTTTGGCTTCATGGTGTACATCGGCTGTCATCCACTCAAGGATCCAAGTCTTCGGATCCCTGTTGTAGCAGCAAATGTGGATGGTAGCATAGAATTGTAGCAGAAGCTCTTCATTCCAATGCTCTTTATTAGTCACAAAGCTTAGGAGACCAGCATTACGAAAACAGTCAAGAGCCTCTTCTAAGCATGGCAGTCCAGCAATAGCTTCACTGTCGAGACACGTGTGGGGAAAGATGCGCCCTTGATCATAGAGAACACATGAATAGTAACTGCGCTGCTGATAGCTCCAGAACCGATCAGATGAAATTCTTGGCTTGGAGTAGGGGTTCTTGGCACTATCAAAGAAGGTGTTGTGTGCTATGAAGCCATTTGCATTGAAAGATCCTGGTAAAGTTGTAGTACCTGGAAACCTTGGCAGCTTTGGCTTGGGTTTCTGGACCTAAGGCCTGTGCTCCACATGATAGTCAAATTGAGGTCCGGGAGCAGGCGGAGGAACCAAAATGGGCCCGCAGATGGTATCAAGCTGACCACGATCATATGCTTGCTCAATGGTATGAGGTCTTGGAGGTGGTACAGAAGCAGAGGCATTGTCTTCGAGCTGTGGATTTGCTTCATGTGCAGCATTGGCTTCAGGTGCATTCACTTATGGCACCACATTAGCTTCAGGCGCCACATTTGCTTCGGCCATGACAATGTCCTTGGCTTCAGTAGTGTTGTTGGTGGCCGCCTCAATGTTTTCAACCTCCACTTGAGTAGCTGGAGGGTCAGGCACTGGCTTGTTCTCCTTGAGAACAACTTCAGGGTTGGACGGGGTGTAGCAACACGTTCTTCTTCTAGTCTTGGTTCTTCTTGTTCATCGACTGATGCAGCCGGAATGTCTTCGGCAGCTTTTGCTTCGGGCTCAGAGACGTTCAAAGTTGGAGTGGCGTCAGGGAACACTTGTCGTGCCACTGAGTTATGTTGCTCTTCTCCTTCTGGAACGCTCGACAGAGTGACTTGTGGCCCTAGTCCTTTATGAAGCATGCGGAGTGCGGGCGACGCCTTTGGAGAGGGAGTCGGTTGGTCCACAAAGTCATCATCTTCAGGCACCTGAGTGGTGGCTTGAGGTGGGGGAGTACTTCGTGATTCTTGACGGGGGGAGTCTTGAGGGCGATCAGCCCATGAATCATCCAGAGCAATTGGCGTCAGAGGATGACCAATGCTGGTGAGTTTGCTGTTTGTCAGAACAAGCGATGATACCATGTTGTGCTTGATCTGAGGAAGGACTTCATCATCTTCTACATTGTCTTCGGGACCAATGCCTTCAGCTGCGATGAGGTCGACAGCTGGATCTTCTTCAGCTTCAGGAGCCTCTGTGGTAGTAGGCTCGTGAACAATTAACTGGCGCTCTTGGTGTTCAGACACAGGACGAGCAACTGAGATTGGCTCGACGACAAGGGGCTCTGTTGGAGCAACCCGATCTTTCTTCTTGGTTTTTCTCTTCTTGGTCGGTGGAGCATCGTCAGTGGCCGGTGTTCTTGGTCTTGCTCTTTCGGGCTTCGGCTCAGCTGCCCTTGTCTTCCTCAGTTCTGAAACAGTTGTGGGGACCTTAGGCTTCGAGCCTGTCATGCTGGCAGGGAAGACAATGCTTGGTGCTTCCTGCCTTGATGCTTCAGCTTGGGCCACATAGGCTTCTTCTTCTTGGCAGCCATTTTGGGGTCGATGCCAGGGCGCCCAGAGCCTTGTGCTTTTCTGCTTCATTGTGATCTTGAACACTTTTCTTCGCAAAATACTTCATTCTCTCTCTTGAACCTTTTGCTTCCTGGTGTTTCTGGTGAAACTGCTCCTTGACCTCATGCAGCGTCTGCTTGAAGCTTTGAACATCAGCCATGCTGAGGTTAGCCATATTCTTCCTGAACTGAGCCTTCTCATAATCAATATTGTTCTTCAGTTCAACAATCTGTTGAGCCAGAGCCATCTCAGTAGCAATAGCACTGTGGAAAGAGACACTGATGCCAATTGGAAGCTCAAGGTCATCGAGGTTGATGCTAGGGTTTTCAAACCATTCATCAATGAAGTTATTTAAGATATCCACATCAAACAGGGGTAGATCATTGAAGATCTCTGCCTCTTCCTTGCTCTTTATCAGCAGCTCAAGAGCGTTATCGCCCAGATCGTCATCACTTGACAGATCAATGGCTTCATTTTCTTTCTCAGAACGGCAGCTGGGGGTCAGTGCTTGACCAGAAATCTAGATGGGCTTCTTCTTCTTCTTAGTCTTCGAGATGCGAGAGAGATCTTCAGACTGCACACTGGCTTCAGGAGGTGCAGTGGCCAGAGGCTTCGCACGCGAAGCTTTTGGTGCAGTGGAGGGCTTTGAAGCCTTTGGTTTCTTCTGCTTTTGAGGCTTGGGAGGAGCAGGCGCTTCATCAGAATCAGCGTCGTCTGCTGAGTGCTCCACGGCGGCCCCCCTAAACAGTAATGTGAGTGAGGAGACCGTCGACATTGTAGAAAGGCCCGATGATATTGGGTTCGGCATCACAGGTGCCATCGGCATGAGGAGCAGATGGACCCGGTTGAAGTCTAGACCAAGGCCCTTCTTGTTCTTCTTTGCAGACTCTATGGAAAACTGGAAGTTGCGATTAAAGATATTGTCTTCACGACACCATAATAGAGAGGATGGGTCGGCATTAGCAGGCTGAGGTCCACAGACCATGCAAGGGTAGAAGCCTTGAGCAATGGCTTCGGACTTGGACTTGGGCTCAAGACCTTTATATAATATGTCCCCAGGGGCCCTTGATGGCATTCTTTTCAGCATATTCGTCAGTGAAAAATTTGTACTTGAACCATTCCTCTGCCCAATGTCTTCGAATCCATTGGATTCGGTTCTTGTGTTCCCCATAGGTCTCTTCAAGATCTGACTTGTATAGCTCATAGAGATCTGGTGGCAGGTCCTTAGCTGTGTTCCCACGGCACTGTCTGCCTCCCTTCCTGACTGATTTCTCTGTTGCCATGAAGTTTAGACTGAATGTCTTCAGAACTTGCAAAGGCTTCCATCTGCTGGTCAGACAGGAACTGGCTTCGGGAGAATTGATGTGACGCTGTAAGAACTCTGCAAGTGAATGCAGACTATGAGAACCAAGGGATTCTCCCACGGACATGTACCTATGACAGCATTAGAGATGCGAGAGAAGGGGAAGAGGTCATATGCATTCTCAAAAGATTTTGAAGATAAATTAGTTTAGAAGACATTGACATCATAGCGTGAAGACATTCACTTATATGATGAGAGTTGGTTCCAGATTTGTACGAATCCAAGAATAAGTGCAAGTGAGGAATCTAACTGTGTGTGAAGCATAAGTGAATATACTAGGCATGTTATGAGATGCAGAATAGGATAGATCCAAATTTGTAGGGACAAAAACCACTTGTGGTTGAAAAGGATGAATCTATCGGATCAAAAGGATAGTAAAAAGAGGTTTTATTAACCACACGAAGAACTGCTAGACGGAGTAGAAGATGAGGCTGAGCAGTTCGATCTTCCATGCCTTAACTTAGCGACGGAGGACACCTACGACGACGGCAGAGAAGACGATGTCCGCGGCCGGCGTGAGGACGGTGTCGTTGAGGCCGCGGTAGCTAAGCGCTTTGTCACCGGCATCGTCGAGAGATAGTGGTGGTGCTAGGGTTTGTGCAAGAGGGAGAGGTGGAAGAAAGGATAATGACCGCAGTGAGATGTATATTTATAGAGAGACGGATAATACATCGCAATTACGTAGGTGCCCCTGGCGGTTCACATCTGAGGGACATGTGGCATGCATGCAACACCTTGGAAGTTGTTCCATGTTACCACGCACACCTGGATTGTCGGGTGGTCGTTCCTGCTTCTTTGGGTTTCAGGAAATAAGGATTGAGCATTTAAAACAAATTTAATGTTTGTCTTTGTATATTCTGCTAACAAGGACGCAGAGAAGACATTCGACGGTTTCAATAGAATGCATATGATTTGGATAGATGGATTTGAAAAGGGAGCATCGAGAGGTTAGGGTCCGATCGCATTCACTTAGTTCAAAAGATTCAAACGAGAAGACATAGCTATAATTAATGCTGTAGAGGACAAAACACTAACATATGTAAGTATCAGAATAAGACCAAATCTACATTGTGAAGATAAACATGGAGTCATGTGAATATTGAAGAAAAATCAAATGTGAAGACTTTGCAAATGTAACGCCACAGAAAACACTCCAAACAAAAGTTGGGTGGTGGCGTTACCCACCGTATAGGAAGTATTAGACCCAGACACGGCGCACAATTATCGTGGCGCTCCGAAGTCAAATTCCGCATTAATGTATTCACACTTAGAGTGTAAGCCTTCATTAATTGAAGATATACATTACTTCGTGTCTTGCACATGTAAGTCATCAACATACATAAGTGTTAGGATGTGTGCGTAATCACAGGACATTTGAGGATTCCAAGATATTTAGCTCACACCGCAACTTGCAAAACCTTTTCTCATCCAAGGGCTTTGTGAAGATATCTGCCAGTTGCTCTTCAGTGTTGATGTGAATGATATCAATATCTTCCTTCATTACATGATCTCTGAGAAAGTGATGACGAATTTCAATGTGCTTTGTCTTCGAATGCTGAACTGGGTTGTTGGCAATCTTGATGGTGCTTTCATTGTCGCAGTAGAGTGGTACTTGCTTCAGATGGATACCATAGTCTTTGAGTGTTTGCTTCATCCATAGAAGCTGAGCGCAGCAAGATCCAGCAGCAATGTATTCAGATTCAGCAGTGGCGAGAGATACACAGTTCTGTTTCTTTGAAGACCAACAAACAAGTGATCATCCCTGTCGGTGTCAAAACCGGCGGATCTCGGGTAGGGGGTCCCGAACTGTGCTTCTAAGGCAGATGGTAACAGGAGGCAGGGGACACAATGTTTTACCCAGGTTCGGGCCCTCTTGATGGAGGTAAAACCCTACGTCCTGCTTGATTAATATTGATGATATGGGTAGTACAAGAGTAGATCTACCACGAGATCAGAGAGGCTAAACCCTAGAAGCTAGCCTATGGTATGATTCTATGTTGTAGTTCTTGTGTCCTATGGACTAAAACCCTCTGGTTTATATAGACACCGAAGAGGGTTAGGGTTACACAAGGTCGGTTACAAAGGAGGAGATACACATATCCGTATTGCCTAGCTTGCCTTCCACGCCAAGTAGAGTCCCATCCGGACACGAGACGAAGTCTTCAATCTTGTATCTTCATAGTCTAACAGTCCGGCCAATGGATATAGTCCGGCTGTCCGAAGACCCCCTAATCCAAGACTCCCACAGTAGCCCCTGAACCAAGCTTTCAATGACGATGAGTCTGGCGCGCAGTATTGTCTTCGGCATTGCAAGGCGGGTTCCTCCTCCAAAAAACCACGGAAGAATTTGAATACAAGGATAGTGTCCGACCCTGCAAAATAAGTTCCACATACCACCGTAGAGAGAATAATATTTCCACAAATCCAATTTGCTGACTTGTTTTGGCAACACGACATTACGTCACGGCCCGGTGATTATTCGAACCGTTTCCTCTCACAAGCCCTGCACATAACACGAGGCAGTTTTTTGACACGTCTTGTCAAAGCAGAGATCGTGTCCCCTTATCATGGGATTCTCATCAATACGGGTGTGGGTAACCCAACCGTGCCATCGATTACGGCTCTTGGGGAACAAGCGAGTTTTACCAGGCTAGTGGGGTCGCATAGTTTCGTCCACCCATATAAAGGGATAAGGATTTACCTTTTCATCCACGCCTTCTTCCTCCTTTGCTCATCCACCTTCGCATACTCGAGCTCCAATGCCCAAGCCTACATCCTTCCCCTCAACCTTCTCCAATCATGTCTGGAGCGGGAGGAAAATGGATGGCTTCCTCCTTTACGGAGGGACACATCAAGAAGTTGCGCGGGGCCGGATACTTGGCCGCAAATATCGCGCATCGGCTGCCCGCCACGGGGCAGATCGTTCCTACCCCTCAACCTCACGAGAAGGTAGTTTTCCTCCACCACTTCCTTCGCGGACTGGGGTTTCCCCTCCATCCATTCGTCCGTGGTCTCATGTTCTACTATGGGATGGACATCCATGATCTGGCCCCGAACTTCATCCTCAACATTTCGGCGTTTATCGTCGTGTGCGAGGCTTTCCTCCACATCCAGCCCCACTTCGGCCTGTGGTTAAAGACCTTCAATATCAAGCCGAAGGTAGTGGGCAGCCGACAAGCAGAGTGCGGCGGAGCCATGGTGGGCAAGATGCCCAACATTATATGGCTTGAAGGCTCCTTCGTGGAGACCATAAAGGGGTGGCAATCGGCGTGGTTCTACATCACCAAGCCGTGCGACGCCAAATGGGTGGCTGCCCCCCGAGTTTCGATCCGGATTCCCTACACGGCCCACTTCCTGGAAAGAGAAGGGCTTGTCGTGGGGTTCATCGGTGGAGCTGGATGGACTCAAGAAATGTATCCGGAGCATGGCAAGCAAGAAGCTTAAGCTTGTCAACATAGTCCAGGTCATGCTCGTCCGCCAGATCCTCCTGTGTCAACAACAGGATTTTAACTTGTGGGAGTTCGACCCGGCCCAGCACCAGACTTTGAGCGAGCTCTTCGACATGACGCACAAAGATGTCTGAAGGGTGCTTTTCAAGGGCGCCGAGGTCCCTCCCTCTCTCGCCGAAGACCGCGGGCTAAGCGCAAAGCGCCTAGCGCGTTCGATGAGTTCAATACGTCCCGTAGGACATTTATTTCCCCTAGCTTAATCATGTGCGGGGGCTAATCTCCATGCCTTTGACAGGACTGGGTGAAGACGTCGGGGCAGATTAACTGTCCGGCCCCTCTGCCCGAAGACACTGCGGACGCTCTCCTGACAGAGATGCTGACTCCGCCTCCTTACAAGGTGCCGAAGAAGACCAAGAAGGCCAAGGGAACCCGAAAGAGTTCCCGATGCCAGGCGTCATCGGACTCACCGTCCGATCACTCTGCGGCGCACTCCTCCCCCAAAGACGAGGAGGAAGAAGAAGATGCTCCCCCTCCCATTGGCGGAGATAAGAAAAGGAAGGTCGCCCCAACTGGGGGGGCCGAAGGGTCCAAGAAGGGAAGGACTCTCCTTTCGGACAGTTCCACCGCCGCCGATGAAGGCGAAGACGAGTGGTTGCCCAGGGCCAAGCCCCTGGGGAGATCGTAAGTATTCGGATACCAGAGTAACTCATAGCATTCCTTTGTCGCACTGCTTTCCCTAATGCGGAACATGATTATGCAGGCCGCCACGAGCCAGTATCGATGTATCATCGAACGACTCGCTGGACTCGTCCGACATGGATAGCGATCCAGTCCCAACCGCCACCTCCCCTCTTCCTGCGGACGATGCCGAGGTGCTATCTCACGAGGCACCGGGTCGAGGGGAGATAGTCCCGGAGGCGCCTCAAGGCGGCCTCCCGGACTCCGGGAGCCGAGGGGACAAGGCCCCTGAGAGCTCCGAGTTCGGCCCTCCGCCAAACACCGCGCCAGAACCTCCAGTGGTTTCGGGCTCGAGCAGGCGGCGTCCTTCTAAGAGGGGCGAGACGCCTGTACCGGTGACCACTGTCCATCCAGAGGCACCGGATAATCTGCTGGAAGCGCTTCGCAGCGCTTCCATCAACGAGGACCACCGCACTATCATGAGTGCGGTGATCCATAAGGTTTAGTCCGCCAAGAGGAGATTGACTGAAGCCTGTGCCAGCCTTCTAATAGGCTTTGAGGTGAGTGTTTAAAATATAGGAAAATATTACCGCATAGACAATAGCCATGATGCTCTGTTCGGTGTTCACAAAGAAAAGCCGAACAGAGGATCAAACAATATCACAGGAGTCTAATATGAGTATGTCAATATGCGTATGCAGGCTTCACTGCTGGCGTCCACCGCACTGACTGCGGAGGTCACCGTACTGAAGCAGGACCTCGAGGGGTCCAAGAAAGAGCTCAGCCTTGACAAGAGGCAGCTCGATGAGACCAAGGGTAAGTAATACCCTGTCTATAGATATGTATATATATAAAAGAAGACGCGATTGCAAAATGACATGATCATCATATATTTGTCAGGGGCCACGACCGAGGTGGCAACCCTGAAGCAAGCACTAAGCAAGGCCGAAGATAAAGTGGCCAAGGAGCGCACCGAGCGGGAAAAGCAAGAGGCTCGTGTGGTCGAGGTGCAGCAAGAGCTCCAGGCTCTCATGACGAAGCACGAGGCGTTGGAGCTTGACTCGAAGATGCGAGAGTCTGAGCTTGCCATGGACCTTGAGAGCGCAAAAAGTGCCAAGGCCGAAGCCCAAAAGGCCCTCCAGGAGATCGACGTGATGAAGAAGATAGCAGCGAGTATGGCATTCTATATGCAGAGCAAGCATGTAAAAGTAGATTACCGATTACTTACCCGAATTCGGAGCTCTCCAGGAGCATTCGCAGATTTGCCCCGCAGCGTGTCGGATGCCACACAGTTTTACCAGGCCGAGGAGGGAAGCTCATTAGAGAAGCTGTTCTGGTCTCAGTATACTGGGACCGAACACCCGATGCCTCTGAGCGACCAACTGAAGCAGCTGGTCGAGCTGCACAAGGCGGCCAAACAGGCCATGAAGGGCCTTATAGTCCGGCTGTGGCCTGGCGACGCCCTTCCGAACAGCTACTTCAGCCTGGTGAGGCGGCTTGTGGATGCCTGCCCACGGCTGGAGGTCGTCAAGCGGTCCGTCTACATCGAGGGTGCACGCCGGGCTTTCGCCCGTGTGAAGGTGTAGTGGGCCAAGCTAGACGCTGTGAAGCTGATCGAGGAAGGGCCGCCGTAGGGCAAGGAGCATTGCACCCCCAAAATTTATTATGAGGGTGTCCTGAAGGGTGCCTGTATTGTAGCGGACGAATGTTCCAAGGATGTAATATTAGAGTAAACTTGCTCGTGTGATCCTGTATGATGAAAACTTGTTTCATATGCGCTATGCAACGTTTGTGTGAATTTAAAATATTACCTTCTGTTTAGCTGTTTATCCAATCTGAGAGATGGCTAGTCCTCGGCTTCTGCCCCATGCCACGAGTGCTGGGGTGTTCGGGATAAACCTGAGCACTCTTGTTCCCAGTCCGCGTGTGCCCGTGCCCTGTCTTGGGCCTGGCCCAACAGCGCTCGGCACCGTGTCTGGTCCAGGCCCGGGGGCTCCTGTCGGTGTACTAGAATAGGGGTACCCTAGTACCCCGAACTTGTGCACGGGCAGTTGCAGCACCCTGTGGCAAGGCTTGCTAGGCGAACGCCAAGATCCTCCGTGGTTCCCTTGGAGCCATTCAAGAACAAAGTATTTAAGCTCAGGAGAAAAGGCCCCGGCAAGAGGAGCTTGCCGGGAAGGCCAACCAAGGCACTCCAATGAACTTGCCGCGACGCGCCACGCGCTCCGGCAAGGCAACAAGGGCCCGGCAAGAGGAGCTTGCCGGGAAGGCCAACCAAGGCACTCCAAGGAACTTGCCGCGATGCGCCACGCGCTCCGGCAAGGCAACAAGGCCTCGGCAAGAGGAGCTTGCCGGGAAGGCCAACCAAGGCACCTCGAGGCCCGGTGAACGACAAGCTTCCGGACCCGACAAGATAACAGCAGCGGCAAGGCGCTTGCCGCGGCAGGCGGCCACTCTGTGCCCCACGCTCCAACGCATCCACCAACGTGTCGCTCTGGGGGCCTCTCCAGGCGCACGTGGCGGGAGGCTGTGCAGCCAGCGGTGCGCAGTGGCATGCGAAGCTGACAAGATCGCCATCGTGGCGAACGGTGGCGCCCCTAACGGTCCTTTTCTGCATTGTTTGGGTGACTCAGACGGGCATTTAATGCCCTTTTCCCTTGCCGTCAGGGTTAGGTAGGGTGCACTATACAAGTAACTGTACCAACCACCTCACTTTTTACATTTGTACCCTTCTCTGCGTTGCCACCTATCGGTGACCCCTTTAGCATATAAAAGGAGGCCCATGCGCAACGTAGAGGGGGTTTGCGAGGTTCGACTCATTTGTAACCCATAAAAACACTACGCTCTCTCTCTGGAGCAAGAACACAAGATAATCAAACAAGCAGCAGTAGGAGTGTTATCTCTCCGGAGAGCTCCGAAGCTGGGTAAACTGCTCGTGTGCTTCGCCTCGATCTGCTCTTCGTGTGATCTCCGCCCCCCGCCGAACCGAAAGGGGCCTGGTCCACCGGCCCCATAGGTGTTTGTGGATTCAGTTTCCCCGACAATTTGCCATATCTCATAATCATAGAATGCGGCAATTGCTAACATGATTCGGACGGACTTCAGCTTCGCTACGGGTGAGAAAGTCTCATCATAGTCAACCCCTTGAACTTGTCGATAACACTTAGCGACAAGCCGAGCTTTATAGATGGTTACATTACCATCCGCGTCTATCTTCTTCTTAAAGATCCATTTATTTTCTATGGCTCACCGATCATTGGGCAAGTCAGTCAAAGTCCATACTTCATTTTCATACATGGATCCTATCTCGGATTTCATGGCTTCCAGCCATTTGTCAGAATCTGGGCCCGCCATCACTTCTTCATAGTTCGAAGGTTCACCGTTGTCTAACAACATGATTTCCAAGACAGGGTTGCCGTACCACTCTGGTGCGGAACGTGTCCTTGTGGACCTACGAAGTTCAGTAGCAACTTGATCTGAAGTTTCATGATCATCATCATTAACTTCCTCTCTAGTCAGTGCAGGAACCTCAGGAACATTTTCTTGAGCTGCGCCACTTACCGGTTCAAGAGGTAATACTTCATCGAGTTCTACTTTCCTCCCACTTATTTCCTTCGAGAGAAACTCTTTCTCTAGAAAGGATCCATTCTTGGCAACAAAGATGTTCCCTTCGGACTTGAGGTAGAAGGTATACCCAATAGTTTCTTTAGGGTATCCTATGAAGATGCATTTTGTCGACTTGGGTTTGAGCTTTTCAGGTTGAAGTTTCTTGACATAAGCATCGCATCTCCAAACTTTTAGAAACGACAGCTTAGGTTTCTTCCCAAACCATAATTCATACGGTGTCGTCTCAACGGATTTCGACGAAGCCCTATTTAAAGTGAATGCGGCAGTCTCTAAAGCATAGCCCCAAAATGACAGCGGTAAATCGGTAAGAGACATCATAGATCGCACCATATCCAATAGAGTGCGATTACGACGTTCGGACACACCATTACGCTGAGGTGTTCCAGGCGGCGTGAGTTGTGAAACTATTCCACATTTCCTTAAGTGTGTGCCAAATTCGTGACTCAAGTATTCTCCCCCACAATTTGATCGCAAGAACTTGATTTTCTTGTCATGTTGATTCTCAACCTCACTCTGAAATTCCTTGAACTTTTCAAAGGTCTTAGACTTGTGTTTCATTAAGTAGACATACCCATATCTACTCAAGTCATCAGTGAGGGTGAGAACATAACGATAGCTACCGCGAGCCTCAACACTCATTGGACCGCACACATCAGTATGTATGATTTCCAATAAGTTGGTTGCTCGCTCCATTGTTCCTGAGAACGGTGTCTTGGTCATTTTACCCATGAGGCATTGTTTGCACGTGTCAAATGATTCGTAATCAAGAGACTCCAAAAGTCCATCTACATGGAGCTTCTTTATGCGTTTGACACCTATGTGACCAAGGCGGCAGTGCCACAAGTATGTGGGACTATCATTATCAACCTTACATCTTTTGGTATTCACACCATGAATATGTGTAACATTACGCTCGAGATTCATTAAGAATAAACCATTCACCAGTGGAGCATGACCATAAAACATATCTCTCATATAAATAGAACAACCATTATTCTCGGATTTAAATGAGTAGCCATCTCGAATTAAACGAGATCCTGATACAATGTTCATGCTCAAAGCTGGCACTAAATAACAATTATTGATGTTTAAAACTAATCCCGTAGGTAAATGTACAGGCAGTGTGCCGACGGCGATCACATTGACCTTGGAACCATTCCCGACGCGCATTGTCACCTCGTCCTTCGCCAGTCTCCGCTTATTCTGTAGCTCCTGCTTTGAGTTACAAATGTGAGCAACCGCACCGGTATCAAATACCCAGGAGCTACTACGAGTATTGGTAAGGTACAGATCAATTACATGTATATCGCATATACCTTTAGTGTTGCCGGCCTTCTTGTCCGCTAAGTATTTGGGGAAGTTCCGCTTCCAGTGACCACTTCCCTTGCAATAAAAACACTCAGTCTCAGGCTTGGGTCCATTCTTTGACTTCTTCCCAGCAGCTTGCTTACCGGGCGCGGCAACTCCCTTGCCGTCCTTCTTGAAGTTATTTTTACCCTTTCCTTTCTTGAACTTAGTGGTTTTATTCACCATCAACACTTGATGTTCCTTTTTGATTTCCACCTCCGGTGATTTCAGCATTGAATATACCTCGGGAATGATCTTTTCCATCCCTTGAATATTGAAGTTCATCACAAAGCTCTTGTAGCTCGGTGGAAGCGATTGAAGGATTCTGTCAATGACCGCGTCATCTGGGAGAATAACTCCCAGCTGAGTCAAGCGGTTATGCAACCCAGACATTTTGAGTATGTGCTCATTGACAGAACTATTTCCCTCCATCTTACAACTGAAGAACTTGTCGGAGACTTCATATCTCTTGACCCGGGCATGAGCTTCAAAAACCATTTTCAGCTCTTCGAACATCTCATATGCTCCGTGTCTCTCAAAACGCTTTTGGAGCCCCGGTTCTAAGCTGTAAAGCATGCCGCACTGAACGAGGGAGTAATCATCAGCATGTGACTGCCAAGCTTTCATAACGTCTTGGTTCTCTGGGATGGGTGCATCACCTAGCGGTGCTTCTAGGACATAATCTTTCTTGGCAGCTATGAGGATGATCCTCAGGTTCCGGACCCAGTCCGTATAGTTGCTTCCATCATCTTTCAGCTTGGTTTTCTCTAGGAACGCGTTGAAGTTGAGGACAACGTGGGCCATTCAATCTATAAGACATATTGTAAAGACTTTAGACTAAGTTCATGATAATTAAGTTCATCTAATCAAATTATTCAATGAACTCCCACTCAGATAGACATCCCTCTAGTCATCTAAGTGAAACATGATCTGAGTCAACTAGGCCGTGTCCGATCATCACGTGAGACGGACTAGTCAATATCGGTGAACATCTTCATGTTGATTTTATCTTCTATATGACTCATGCTCGACCTTTCGGTCTTCCGTGTTCCGAGGCCATGTCTGTACATGCTAGGCTCGTCAAGTCAACCTAAGTGTATTGCGTGTGTAAATCTGGCTTACACCCGTTGTATTCGAACATTAGAATCTATCACACCCGATCATCACGTGGTGATTTGAAACAACGAACCTTCGCAACGATGCACAGTTAGGGGGAACACTTTCTTGAAATTATTACGAGGGATCATATTTTTTAAGCTACCATCGTTCTAAGCAAATAAGATGTAAAACATGATAAACATCACATGCAATCAAATAGTCACATGATATGGCCAATATCATTTGCTCCTTTTGATCTCCATCTTCGGGGATCCATGATCATCGCTGTCACCGGCATGACACCATGATCTCCATCATCATGATCTCCATCATCATGATCTCCATCATCGTGTCTTCTTGAAGTTGTCTCATCATCTATTACATCTACTACTATGGCTAACGCTTTAGCAATAAAGTAAAGTAATTACATGACGTTTATGTTGACTCGCAGGTCATAAATAAATAAAGACAACTCCTATGGCTCCTGTCGGTTGTCATACTCATCGACATGGAAGTCGTGATTCCTATTACAAGAACATGATCAATCTCATCAATCACATATATCACATCACACGGCACATGCTGCAAAAACAAGTTAGACGTCCTCTAATTGTTGTTGCAAGTTTTTACGTGGCTGCTATAGGTTTCTAGCAAGAACGTTTCTTACCTACGCCAAAACCACAACGTGATATGCCAATTTATATTTATCCTTCATAAGGACCCTTTTCATCGAATCCGAGTCGACTAAAGTGGGAGAGACAGACACCCGCCAGCCAGCTTATGCAACTAGTGCATGTCAATCGGTGGAACCATTCTCACGTAAGCATACGTGTAAGGTTGGTCCGGGCCGCTTCATCCCATGATGCCGCCGAATCAAGATAAGACTAGTAACGGCAAGGAAATTTACAATATCCACGCCCACAACTGCTTCGTGTTCTACTCGTGCATAGAAACTACGCATAGACCTAGCTCATGATGCCACTGTTGGGAAACGTAGCAGAATTTTAAAATTTTCTACGCATCACCAAGATCAATCTATGGAGTCATCTAGCTATGAGGGAGAGAGGAGTGCATCTACATAACCTTGTAGATCGCGCGCGGAAGCGTTCAAGAGAACGGGGTTGATGGAGTCGTACTCGCCGTGATCCAAATCACCGATGACCTAGCGCCGAACGGACGGCACCTCCACGTTCAACACACGTACGGTTGGGAAGAAGTCTTCTCCAACTTGATCCAGCAAGGGGGAAGGAGAGGTTGATGAAGATCCAGTAGCACGACGGCGTGGTGGTGGAAGCAACGATGATCTCGGCAGGGCTTCGCCAAGCTCAAGGAGAGGGAGGAGTGTCACAGGAGGGAGAGGGAGGCGCCAGGGGCTAGGGTGCAGCTGCCCTCCCTCCCCACCAACTATATATAGGACCCCTAGGGGGGCACCGGCCCTAGGAGATTGAATCTCCAAGGGTGGGCAGCGGACAAGGGGGTGGAGTGCCCCCTAAGCCATGTGGGGCGCCCCCACCCCTAGGGTTTCCAACCCTAGGCGCAGGGGAGGCCCATGGGGGAGGGCGCACCAGCCCACTAGGGGCTGGTTTCCCTCCCAGTTTAGCCCATGGGGCCCTCCGAGATAGGTGACCCCACCCGGGGGACCCCCGGGACCCTTCCGGTGGTCCTGGTACAATACCGATTACCCCCGAAAACTTCCCGATGGCTGAAACTTGACTTCCTATATATAAATCTTCACCTCCGGACCATTCCGAAACACCTCATGACGTCCGGGATCTCATCCGGGACTCCGAACAACTTTCGGGTTACCGTATGCTAATATCTCAACAACCCTAGCGTCACCGAACCTTAAGTGTGTAGACCCTATGTGTTTGGGAGACACGCAGACATGATCGAGACGACTCTCCGGTCAATAACCAACAGCAGGATCTAGATACCCATGTTGGCTCCCACATGCTCCTCGATGATCTCATTTGATGAACCACGATGTCGAGGATTCAATCATTCCCGTATACAATTCCCTTTGTCAATCGGTATGTTACTTGCCCGAGACTCGATCGTCGGTATCCCAATACCTCATTCAATCTCGTTACTGGCAAGTCACTTTACTCATACCGTAATGCATGATCCCGTGATCAACCACTTGGTCACATTGAGCTCATTATGATGATGCATTACCAAGTGGGCCCAGAGATACCTCTCCGTCATACGGAGTGACAAATCCCAGTCTCGATTCGTGCCAACCCAACAGACACTTTCGGAGATACCTGTAGTGTACCTTTATAGTCACCCAGTTATGTTGTGACGTTTGGCACACCCAAAGCACTCCTACGGTATCCGGGAGTTGCACAATCTCATGGTCTAAGGAAATGATACTTGACATTCGAAAAAGCTATAGCAAACGAACTACACGATCTTTGAGCTATGCTTAGGATTAGGTCTTGTCCATCACATCATTCTCCTAATGATGTGATCCCGTTATCAATGACATCCAATGTCCATAATCAAGAAACCATGACTATCTTTTGATCAACGAGCTAGTCAACTAGAGGCTCACTAGGGACGTGTTGTGGTCTATGTATTCACACATGTATTACGATTTCTGGATAACACAATTATAGCATGAACAATAGACAATTATCATGAACAAAGAAATATAATAATAACAATTTTATTATTGCCTCTAGGGCATATTTCCAACATCATCCACACATATTTGGCACAAAAATAGTTCACCATCATATGTCTTCGTGAAGAGTGTGGGATCCAGGGAACCAGGTTTGAAGACGTTGCTCTTCAGGAAGTCTTTGAGTGTGGCATACCAAGCACGAGGGGCTTGTTTGAGGCCACACAGTGCCTTATTGAGCTTGTATACCATATCAGGGTGTTTTGGATCTTCAAAGCCAGGCGGTTGTGCAACATACACTTCTTCTTCAATCTTGCCATTGAGAAAGGAACTCTTCACATCCATTTGATACAGAAGGATGTTATGATGATTTGTGTAGGCTATCAGTATGCGAATGGCTTCCAGCCTAGCCACGGGAGCAAATGTTTCATCAAAGTCAATCCCTTCAACTTGAGTGTATCCTTGAGCAACGAGACAAGCCTTGTTTCTGACAACTTGACCATGCTCATCTTGCTTGTTGCGATATATCCATTTAGTGCCTATGATATTGTGTTTTCGAGGATCAGGACACTTGACCAGTTCCCACACATTGTTCAGCTCCAACTGTTGAAGCTCTTCTTGCATAGCTTGAATCCATTCAGGATCCATGAAGGCTTCAGCAACTTTCTTGGGTTCAGATATTGAGACAAATGCAAAGTGCCCATAGAAATTTGCTAGTTGTGTTGCTCTTGAACGAGTGAGTGGACCAGGTGCATTGATGCTATCAATTATCTTCTCAATCTGTACTTCATTTGCAACACGAGGATGGACTTGACGAAGATTTTGCTCTTGCTAATCATTATCATAATTAGGAGGATTGTCTTCAGGCTGAGCATTGTCTTCAGGTTGATTAGGTGCAGAAATGATAAGTTCCTCTTCAGCCTGGGCTTCAGACGGTATGATTTCTCTAGTTCCCATAAGCTTGATGGATTCACTAGGTGGAACTTCATCTAGCACATTTGGCAGGTGCTCTATTTGTGAGCCGTTAGTCTCACCGAACCGCACATCCACAGTTTCAACCACTTTATAGTGAAAGAGGTTGAAGACAATGTAGGAGTGCGAATCCTTTCTGTAACCAAGCATAAAACCTTCATGTGCTTTCGGAGCAAATTTTGAAGTGTGATGTGAATCCTTGATCCAGCACCTAGCACCTAATACTCTGAAGTAACTTACATTCGGCTTTTTACCAGTAAGGAGTTCATAGGATGTCTTCTTCAGAAGATTGTGAAGATAAACACGGTTGATGACATGGCATGCAGTATCAATAGCTTCAGGCCAGAACTTTCTTCGAGTCTTGTATTCATCAAGCATCGTCCGAGCCATCTCAATGAGTGTTCTGCTCTTGCGCAACACGATGCCATTCTGCTACGGCGTGTACGGAGCTGAGAACTCATGAGTGATGCCCAATGTATCAAGATAAGTGTCGAGGCCGGTGTTCTTGAATTCTATGCCATTGTCACTTCTGATATGCTTGATTTTGATGCCATAGTTGTTCATGACATGGTTGGCGAAGCATCTGAAGACATCCTGCACTTCAGTCTTGTAGAGAATTATATGCACTCATGTATATCTTGAATAATCATCAACAATGACAAAGCCATAGAGACAAGAAGTAGTAGTGAGAGTAGAGTAGTGAGTAGGGCCGAATAGGTCCATGTGTAGCAGTTCGAAGGGTTGAGTTATTGTCATGATTGTCATCAAGGGATGCTTGGCCCTCGTCATCTTTCCAGCTTCACAGGCACCGCATAAGTGATCCTTTTTGAACTTGACGCCCTCGATGCCTATGATGTGCTTCTTCTTCGCAAGAGTATGCAAGTTCCTCATGCCAGCATGCCCTAGCCTCCAATGTCAGAGCCAACACTCTGAAGCTTTTGCAAGAAGACATACGGCAAGTTGTGGTCCTGGTGAGAAATCTACCATGTACAAATCATCTTCTGATACCCTTCAAAGACTAGAGACTTGTCAGATTCCACTAGAACAAGGCAACGGTATTTTCCAAATATCACAATCATGTTCAAATCGCAAAGCACTGAGACAGACATTAAGTTGAAGCCAAGGGATTCAACAAGCATCACTTTATCCATGTGCTGATCCTTTGAGATTGCAACTCTACCTAGACCCAATACCTTGCTTTTACCAGTGTCAGCAAATGTGATGTGACTCTTGCCAGATGGAAGTAATGTTGAGTCCATGAGAAGGCTTCGATCACTATTCATATGATTAGTGCATCCACTATGAATAATCCATTCTGAAGTAGCTGGTGTCATACCCTACAGAGCAGTTATGGGGATAGGCTTCACGAAGAGTATTGTGAAGCATAAACATTTGATGAGCAAGTGGATTATGAAAGCTCAGATCCAGGTTAGGACAGATAGGATGCATGGAAGCAAATCGGGAACGAAATACATAATAAGATCATTTGGGCATTTTATCTTGCACCCCACAAGATGTTTTAGGTCCCCAGCAATAGCATCTGACGCCTTTGATTTCCGGCTGGAGACCTTTCCCTGCAAAAGAGAGTTAAGTCTTCTTAACCACCCATATCTTCAGGGGTGGCTTCGAAGCAATGAGTCTAAGTGCAACATTTGAGAACTTTGGCTTTGGAAACCTAGCAAATAGTCTTGCAGGAGATGAATAATACTCACAAGAATAAGAAGAGTAGTTCTTGGTCTTATGAACATGTCGGTTTGATGAAACACGTTCACATTCATAGGCCTGAGTATGGTTTCCCTGTAAAACATTTGTGTTAGGGTGACTCAAGTGAGTCATGTGTCTGTATGAAGCCTGTGGACCATATGAATCCTTTGGTCTGGGGTTTGTCTTCTTCCCTTGTGGTGTCATGACGACATTCACAGGAAGATTCTCCAGACACCTTTTGGGCACCCAGATTTTCTTCATAGATGGCCCATTCCTATAGTTAGTACCAATATAACTGGCAAGCACTTTAACATTCTGATTCTTAAACAGTTTATAGTTTGCATCAAAGGATTCATTAATGATAATCGGGTTAGCACAAGTGAAGCCAGATAGGGTGGATGGATCCACTGAAGGTTCCTTTGCAGCAACCCATGTGGTTTTGGGGTACTGCTCAGGCTTCCAGTAAGAACCATCAACATTCATTTTCCTCTCGAACCCAACACCCTCTTTCCTAGGGTTTCGGTTCAGAATCTGCTTTTTGAGGACATCACATAGTGTCTGATGCCCTTTGAGACTTCTGTACATCCCTGTCTCAAGCAATGTCTTCAACCTAGCATTTTCATCAGCAATAGCGGTGGCATCCTCAGCAGAGGGGTTAGTTACCACATCAACAGTTGAAGATATTGCAACAGTAGCAGAAGTAGAACATTCAGCGACAGAGGCAGCGTTACCACACTCAAGGCATTTTAGACATGGTGGTTCAAATCCTTCCTGAGCGGGACTGATCTGTTGAGCGCGAAGTGACTCGTTTTCTTTTTGAAGATCTTCATGAACTACTCTCAATTTCTCAAGTTCTTGCTTCCTTTGAAGATAATCATAGGAAAGCTTTTCATGAGTTGTTGAGAGCGTTTCATGACGGCTTTCAAGTTCCTCATACTTAGCATGAAGATTTTTTATGTCTTCAATTAAGGACTGAGATCGGGTCATTTCCTCGTCCAACAGGTCATCACTTTTATCTAACAGTTTTTGAATATGTTCCATAGCTTTCTGTTGTTCAGTTGCAATTTTAGCAAGTGTTTTGTAGCTGGGTTTCGATTCACAGTTAGAGTCATCTTCACTTGATGTTTGAAAGTAAGAATCACGTGAGTTTACCTTGGCACCACGTGCCATGAAGCAGTAGGTGGGAGCGGAGTCGTTCTTGTCGTTAGCATCAGCATAGGTGATGGAGCCATTGTCTTCAGTGTTGAAGATGGACTTGGCAACGTAGGCTGTAGCTAGAGCCAGACTTGCAATGCCAGAGTCAGACTCCTCCTCAGACTCCACCTCCGCCTCCTCAGAAGCACACTCCTCCTATGAATCCATCTCCTTGCCAACAAAAGCACGAGCCTTGCCAGATGAGATCTTCTTGTGTGATGAAGACTTTGATGAAGACTTGGAGGATTTCTTCTTGTTCCTGTCAACAGAATCATATTCCTTGCTCTTCTTCTTCTTGTTGTTTTCATTGTCCCACTGTGGACACTCAGAGATGTAGTGACCAGGTTTCTTGCACTTGTGGCATGTTCTCTCCTTGGGGTCATGAGTAGAAGCTTCATCATTCCTTGAACTGGATCGTGAAGACTTTTTGAAGCCTTCCTTCTTGGTGAATTTTTGGAACTTCTTCACAAGCATGGCAAGCTCCTTTCCAATGTCTTCAGGATCACCAGAACTGCAGTCAGATTCTTCTTCAGATGAGGAAGCAGCTTTTTTCCTTCAAAGCACGAGTTTAGCCATAGTTGGGACCGTAGATATCTCTTTTCTCAGAAAGCTGAAACTCATGTGTGTTGAGCCTCTCAAGTATGTCAGACAGATCGAGTGTATTGAAGTCAGGGCGCTCTTGAATCATCAGGGCTAGGGTGTCTAACGAGCTGTCAAGTGATGTTAGGAGTGTCTTGACGATTTCATGCTTGGTGATCTCAGTGGCGCCGAGAGCATGAAGCTCATTTCTGATGTTAGTGAGGCGATCAAACATAAGCTGAACATTCTCATTGTCGTTTCTCTTGAAGCGGTTGAAGAGGTTGCGAAGGACACTGATCCTTTGATCTCTCTGGGTTGAGACGCCTTCGTTGACCATGGAGAGCCAGTCCCAGACTAGCTTTGACGTTTCCAGAGCACTCACACAGCCATACTGTCCTTTGGTCAGATGACCACAGATGATGTTCTTGGCAGTAGAATCCAGTTGAACGAACTTCTCGACATCAGCAGGGGTGACACCTTCACCAGTCTTGGGAATGCCGTTCTTGACGACATACCATAGATCGACATCAATGGCTTCAAGATGCATGCGCATCTAATTCTTCTAGTAAGGGTAATCAGTGCCATCGAAGACAGGGCACGCAGCGGAGACTTTGATTATCCCTGCAGTCGACATAGCTAAAACTCCAGGTGGTTAAACCGAATCACACAGAACAAGGGAGTACCTTGCTCTGATACCAATTGAAAGTGCTAGTTATCGACTAGAGGGGGTGAATAGGCGATTTTTATGAAAGTCTTGAAAACATGGAAGTTTCGAAGACAAATGATAGAAATGAACCTGTTAACATGAAGTGGAAGGTAGACTACACTAGGAAAGCCATAGTCAAGTATTCAATGAAGTGAAAGCACGAAGACTATTAGCAGCTAGGCAGTAAGGATCAGGATGGAAGTTAGTATGAAGCCAATCAGGACAAGTAGTCACACAGTGAAGTCAAACAGATAATGCAAGCAGTCAATGACTTCACGAAGACAAACTGTATGTAAAAGAGAAAGAAGAGATAGAACCAGTTGCTTGGTGAAGACAAAGATTTGTTGGACCAGTTCCAGTTGCTGCGACAACTGTACGTCTGGTTAGGGAGGCTGAGATTCAACTCTGAAGGCCGTGTCTTCACCTTATTCCCCTTGAGCTAATGACACCCAGTCCTTGCCCAATCACTCAGGTAAGTCTTCAAGGTAGACTTCCAAACCTTCACAGACTCCGTTCACCGACGATCCAAAATGACTCTTGGATGCTCAGAACGCAACGCCTAACAGGTTGGAGGATTCACAGTCCTCAAGTGTAACAAGTCTTCAGATCACACAGACAGAAAGACTTCAGTGATGCCTAACACTCTTTGGCTCTAGGTGTTTAGGGCTTTGTCCTCGCAAGGATTTCTCTCTCTAAGGCTTTGGAGGTGGGTTGCTCTTAAACGACAAAAGCCGTGCACTAACTCTGAGCAGCCACCCATTTATGGTGTAGGGGGTGGGCTATTTATAGCCACTAGGCAACCCGACCTGATTTGTCCGAAATGACCTTGGGTCACTTAGGAACTGACACGTGATCCAATGGTCGGATTTCAAACACACGTGGCAGCTTGACTTGGGCTACAAGTAAAGCTGACTCATCTAGCTCTGGATAAGATTTGCTCTCATTATCTTCGCTCGAAGACTTAGGATTTGATTGAGCATCACTTTAGTCACTCTGACTTTGTTCACTTGGACACCACTTAACAGTACGGTGGTTCCTATGACTCAACAAAGAAGAAAATGAAACTACGAAACAACTATGTCTTCATGCTGCAAAGACTTCATGCGATGTCTTCTCATGTCATAGTCTTCAATGTGAATATCTTGACTTGCCACCATTATCTTCAATGTCTTCACACATTTTTAGGGGTCATCTCCGGTAGGTAAACCGAATCAATGAGGGACTACTACCTATGTTATCCTGCAATTCTCACAAACACATTAGTCCCTCAACCAGGTTTGTCGTCAATACTCCAAAACCAACTAGGGGTGGCACTAGATGCACTTACAGATGTGCTCTCGCAATCTTGATTGTGCGCCTTGTATTTGTCATTGTAGATGGAAGATTGACGCTTTGGTGATGTAGTTGTTCACGTCGTCGTTGTTGTGGAAGACCGGAGATGAACTGCCTTGCCTATCCATCACAATACTCGGGCAAATATGAGTGGAGAAAGGAGAAGAACATACACCAAATGTACCTTGACTGAAGTTGAAAGTGGATCAATGATCACTCCAATGTGGACAAGGAAATACCATAATTGGTACCAAGTCTTGTTGGTTTCTCACACCACAAATAAGGCTTATGGTGGAGCCGGTGAGGATAGTGGCACGAAAAATCTGATGCAAAATGTTAGCAAGAGTCAATAATGTTGAAAAAGATTCACAAATTCAGAAGTAAAACGAGTAGACCAATAGCAATATGTGGCACACGGAAACACACACACAGATAGATAAATGGGGTCGTGCAACCAAGGAATGATCTCAAAATGTGGAATCCACGGAAAACGCTTGTGTTGCAGAACGCAAGAGAGACGCTAGCACGATTGCTCAATAGGCGGATACGACACTTGTGCACAACCTATAATATGCAAGAATGCATGGACTTCTATCCCAACTATGCTATGTATATGATATTCCGGTGGTATGATCCAAGATGATCGGATATGTCAAACTTATGCAATGTGGTATGATGCTATGGCACTTACTTACAAACTCTTTGTTCACTTTTTTGCTTAAAATCTTGTTCTTTTTTTTGTATATGGCCACAATGTGAAATGCACAAACCAAGATAGTAATTGGGTATATACGGGAACAAACTTGTGGCACAAGGGATGATATGATACCAACATGATATGGTATGTATGCAATGGGAGGTGTAGCTTGATGATCACTAATGTGCACAAGTAACGTTGCCGGCAATACTTAGAGGCTAGTCTCGATAGGCAAGTGACGCAAAATGGGCTAGGGGTTATCAATGCAATGGCAAGGGAATATACAATGAAGGGATACCACGATACCAAGATGATATGGAGGTTACCGTCCGTGTCGATGATGAGTGGCGGTGATCTTGATGGAGATACCAAGATGATGGAGACTTGTCCCTAAGTAGCCAAAACACCTTAGGAAACGGAAAAAACTGCGAACTCATAATCTCAAACGTCAAATGTCAAAATGGTGGTAGGGGGATGCGGTGGTGGTTGCGGAAGCTCAATGGGATTGTGGAAATGCAATGATGGGTTATGCAAGTAGGCAATGCGGAAGTAGAGGTTAAGGTGGTGGACTATACATGGTGTCGGAGTTGGAAGCACGGTCCCTAAGTAGCTGAAACACCTTAGGAGACAGAACTCACAACACAAACAAAATTGGGTTAAGTTAGGGTGGCAGAAGTGTGAGGTGGGCAAAACTATGCGGAAGTTATGGTGGTGGTGGTGGTTGATGAAGAAGCAACCGTCCCTAAGTAGCCTAGACACCTTATGAGACTCAAATCACTCCTCCAGCAACCACTAATGTGATGGGGAACAAAATTGGTTAGGTTGCGGAAGTCGGTGGTGGTGTAGCGCATGATGTGGTGGAAGCCATAGGCAAAGATGTCAAAATTCACAAAGTTTGATGGATTCAATATATGTTGGTGGTATTTTTGTGGGAAGGGGGATGTCAAGAGCTTCAAAACGAGCTAAAGAACGTCAAAATTGGAGTTTGGATTAATTAGTTATGGCCGAAACAAAATTTGAGCGAAGTCAGTTTTTTACAGGTAGCGGACGTCCGGAAATGGACGGATGTCCGATCGCTGGACGTTCGGTCGGGTCGGAAATCCGCCAATTCTGCTCGGGTTAGGGGGTTCCGGTCATCCGGTAAGGTCGGACGTCCGGCGGTTCCTGCGGCTCCGGACGTCCGATAAAATGATGGTCGTCCGGTGGGTCTGGGTCAACGCGAGATGCGAGTTTCGGGACGCAATTTTGGGCGGAAATTGGGAATTTTGGGGTCAAAATTGATGAGATTTTGTGGGTGAAAGATGGGGAAACTTGGGGACATGCTAGATCCACTTGAAACCAAACAAATCTATGGATTAAATCCAACAAAACTTCGTTAAACCAACAAATCACAAAATAATTTGGGGCTATTTTTGGTGGGGATTTTCGAAATTGGGGAAGAACACAACAAAATCAAGCTAGAAAACAAAGAGGGGAGGCTCCAAAATCGTGATCAACGTGGCTCATGATACCAAGATGATGTAGGGTAGGAACCCTAATCGGCCGATATTTCACGAAAGGAGTGGATCCCGCGATGAACACGAAGAACACGAGGAGGGAAACGAGGGGAAAACACAAGGGGAACACGAGCGAACACTCAAACAAACAAGAATGATTGCACAAGTGCTAGATCCTCGAAACACGATAGGAGATACAAGATCTAAAGTCAACAATGGACGATGCAAAGGTAACCGATCTTCTCTGTGAGGAGGCCTTGATGTTCTTCTCCGCAAGGAGGTCTTGAATACAAAGGGATCTTCTCTAGAGAGGGGCCGCGGTCTCTCTCGTGGAGTAGATCCGATGTGGATGAGCAATGCTCTATCTCTAAAATGAGCTAAACAAATGCTAACCCTAACTAGGAGGAGGTGGAGGAGTATATATAGTCTAGGTCCACGAAGGGGTAAGTGGGAGAGGGATACATGGGCCTCGGGCCCGAACACTGTGCGTAGACAGGTACCAGACGTCCGCTGAGGACCGGTCGTATAGTGGCCCACAGGCGGCCGGATGTCCGGTAGACGTCGGATGTCCACTTGATCTGGCTCGGATGCTGGAGTGTCGGATTTCCGAAGGTGACCGGTCGTCCGGTCGCCGGTTGTCCGCTGGCGTCGAACGTCCGCTCATTTGGCTCGGGTGCGGGATAGCCGGTCGTCCGGTCTGGGTCGGTCGTCTGGTGGGTCTTCAGGCATTGGACGTCCGGTCCCGACCGGTCGTCCGGTGGCTACAGCTTCTTCCACAGCTCTTCTTCTTGTTCCTCGTGCTTGGTGTCCTCGCCTTCTTGTCCATGGGCTTCCTCTTGGTTCCTGGTCATGCATAGCACACATGTTTGAGGTAGTAGCCATGTCTCACATGTGGAAAGTGATGTTTCGGAGAGGAGCGAGTTCACCTTGTGTCTAATGGCGTATACTTGAGGTCTCGTCTTATGTTCACTTGGGGCTTGGAGAGTAGTCAGAGTGTACTTGGGATGAACATGGGATGCTCCGCATCACATCAGCAATAGTAGTGGTATCCTCAGAAGAGGGGTTAATTAATGGTAGTAGCTGTAGAACATCAATCAAAAGAAGTAGCATTATCATGCTCAAGACATTTTAAACATGGTGGCTCAAAGTCTTCCTGAGTGGAACTGATCTGTTGAGCACGGAGTGACTCCTTCTCCTTTTGAAGATCTTCGTGAGCCGATCTCAAGTTCTCAAGCTCTTGCTTCCTTTGAAGATAATCGTAGGAGAACTTTTCATGAGTAGTTGAGAGTGTTTCATGACGACTTTCAAGTTCTTCGTACTTAACGTGAAGATTTTTAATTTCTTCAATTAAGGACAGAGTTTGAGTCATTTTCGTGTCCAACAGGTCATCACTTTTTTCTAGCAACTTTTGAATATGTTCCATAGCATTTTGTTGTTCCGTTGCAATTTTAGCAACTGTTTTGTAGCTAGGTTTAGATTCACATTTAGAGTCATCTTCACTTGAAGTTTGAAAGTAAGCATCGCGTGAGTTTACCTTGGCACCACATGCCATGAAGCAGTAGGTGGGAGCAGAGTCATCCTCATCATTAGCATCAGTGTTGGTGACGAAGCCATTGTCTTCAGTGTTGAAGATGGACTTGGCGACATACGCTGAAGCTAGAGCCAGGCTTGCCACGCCTGAATCAGAATCCTCTTTAGACTCCACCTCTACCTCCTCAGATGCAGACTCCTCCTCTGAGTCCATCTCCTTGCCAACAAACGCACGAGCCTTGCTGGATGAGCTCTTCCTGTGTGATGAAGACTTCGACGAAGACTTGCAAGAAGACTTTGAGAATTTCTTCTTCTTCTTGTCATCAGAATCATATTCCTTGCTCTTCTTCTTCTTCTTCTTCTTGGTCTCATTATCCCAATGAGAACACTCAGAGATGTAGTGACCAGGTTTCTTGCACTTGTGACATGCTCTCTTCTTGTAGCCACATGAGAAAGCTTCATCATTTCTTGAGTTGGATCTTGAGGACTTTCTGAAGTCTTTCTTCTTGGTGAACCTCTGGAACTTCTTCACAAGCATAGCAAGCTCCTTTCCAATGTCTTCAGGATCCTCAGAACTACATTTAGATTCTTCTTCAGATTAGGAAATAGCTTTTGGCTTCAAAGCGCGAGTTCGGCCATAGTTAGGACCATAGATATCTCTTTTCTCAGATTGCTGGAACTCATGTGTGTTGAGCCTCTCAAGTATGTCAGACGGATCGAGAGTCCTGAAGTCATGGCGTTCTTGAATCATCAGGGCCAAGGTGTTGAATGAGATGTCAAGTGATCTTAGACGCGTCTTGACGATTTCGTGCTTGGTGATCTCACTGGCGCTGAGTGCCCAAGTTCATTTGTGATATCAGTGAGGCGATCAAATTTGAGATGGACATTCTCATTGTCATTTCTCTTGAAGCAGTTGAAGAGGTTGTGAAGAACACTAATCCTTGAGTCTCTCTAGGTTGAGACGCATTTGTTGACCTTGGAGAGCCAGTCCCAGACTAGCTTCGCAGTTTCTAGTGCACTCACACCGCTGTACTGTCCTTTGGTCAGATGACTACAGATAATGTTCTTGGCGGTTGAGTTCAGTTGAATGAACCTCTTGACATCGTCAGCGGTGACAGCTTCATCGACCTTGGGAACGCCGTTCTTGACGACATACTAGAGGTCGACGTCAATGGCTTCTAGATGCATGCGCATCTTATTCTTCCAGTAAGGGTAGTCAATGCCATCGAAGACAGGGTACGCAACAGAGACTTTGATAATCCCTGCAGTCGACATAGCTAAAACTCCAGGTGGTTAAACCGAAGCACACAGAACAAAGGAGCACCTTGCTCTGATACCAATTGGAAGTGCTAGTTATCAATTAGAGGGGGGGTGAATAGACGATTTTTATGAGAGTCTTCAATACACGGGGGCTTTGAAGACAAACAGTAGAAATGAACCAATTGATATGCAGCGGAAGGTATACTACACTAGACAAGCCATAGCCAAGTAAGCAATGAAGTGAAAGCACGAAGACTATTAGCAGCTAGGTAGTATGGATCAGGATGGAAGATAGTATGAAGCCAACCAACAACAGTCTTCACACAGTGAAGTCAATTAGATCATGCAAGCAGGCAATGACTTCACGAAGACAAACTGTAAGTAAAGAGAGGTATGAGATAGAACCAGTTGCTTGGAGAGGACAATGATTTGTTGGACCAGTTCCAGTTGCTGTGACAACTGTATGTCTGGTTAGGGAGGTTGAGATTTAACTCAGAAGACCGCGTCTTCACCTTATTCCCCTTGAGCTAAGGACACACAGTCCTCGCCGAATCACTCTGGTAAGTCTTCAAGGTAGACTTCCAAACCTTCACAGACTTCGTTCACCGGCGATCCACAATGACTCTTGGACGCTCAGAACGCGATGCGTAACCGACTAGACAATTTATAGTCCTCAGGTGTAAAAAGTCTTCAGATCACGCAGACAGAAAGACTTCAGTGATGCCTAACACTGTTTGGCTCTGGGTGTTTTGGGCTTTGTCCTCGCAAGGATCTCTCTCTCAAATGATTCGGAGGTGGGTTGCTCTCAAACGACAAAAGCCGTGCACTAACTCTGAGCAACCACCAATTTATGGTGTAGGGGGTGGGTTATTTATAGTCAAGAGGCAACCCAACCTGATTTTTCCGAAATGGCCCTGGGTCACTAAGGAACCGACACGTGTCCAATGGTCATATTTCAAACACATGCGGCATCTTGACTTAGGCTACAAGTAAAAATCACTCATCCAGCTCTGGATAAGATTTGCTCTCGTCGTCTTCGCTCAAAGACATCGGATTTGGTTGAGCATCACATCAGTCACTCTGACCTTGTTCACTTGGACCCCACTTAATAGTGCGGCAGTTCCTATGACTCAACAAAGAAGAAAAGGAAACTACGAAACAGCTATGTCTTCACACTCCATAGTCTTCATTCGATGTCTTCTCATGTCATAGGCTTCAATGTGAATGTCTTCACAGACCAACATTGTCTTCAATGTCTTCACACATTTTTAGGGGTCATCTCTGGTAGATAAACCGAATCAATATGGGACTACTACCTAAGTTATCCTGCAATTCTCACAAACACATTAGTCCCTCTACCAAGTTTGTCGTCAATACTCCAAAACCATCTAGGGGTGGCACTAGATGCACTTACAGAACCACAGGATTTAAAGGAGGTAAAGGTGAAGAGACAAGTGTAAATCATTTTGACTGCTGACAGTGTTGAAGAAGCGGAACACTCATAATGTGCCTTCCTGCATGCCATAGGCATGAACCACTTTTTTCCATCCCCTTGTGACGATCGCCCGCCCATCCTTCACCGCCTTCTGGAAGACTTCTAGAGCATTATGATGGTAGCATGAATTATATACTTTAACCTTAGTTGTCTGCACTCCGGTCATGTAGTTTGCAAGGTAATCATCAATAAATAGCTTCGGAAACCACTAAAAAGAGAAAAATATCTGATACCGAGGTCTAATAGAGTAACTTGTTGTGGGCAGGGGGAAAAGGAAACACATTACTTACCATCCTAAAGTTTACTGTTGTATTTCACAAAGTGTAAATAAATATCTTAATTCCAATCACCCGTTTCTTTCGCCTAACAATCTTTCTTAGTTTCCTCACTTGACGCTTGTTCATGAATATCTCATTGCCTCATACGTAAAAGGGATCGAAGCGTGGATCGGTACCGCTCATATATGTACTTACAAGCAACTAGTAAATGTTAGAAGCTAAACTAAGATTGCACAAATGATGTAAAATACAACTACCTATGTCCTAAGTACAAGTTTTTTGAGATTTCAATATGAACTACATACGGATGTATATAGAATTATAGATATAGTTTAGATTATAATCTAGATTCAATCATTTTGCTCCTTATGTAGTCTATATTGGAATCTCTAAAAATACTTGTATTTAGTAATAGATGGTTTATAAGACATGGGATGCAACTAACCTCGACGGCAAACAACAGCATCACCCATTGTAGCCCTGTGTAAGTACATGGAAAGCCAATGTTATCTACAACAGGGTTAACATCGACCAAAAATAGCAAACGGTAATAAAACGGCAGCATGTGTAGTGATATCTTCATTTCGAAAAAGTAGCACGGTAGCAAAGGGACGGATTAAAAAATGGATACAACTGTTAGTTGCAACACGCTTAACAACATCCTAATTCATATTTTGTAAGTTTGTAGCCATTGAAATACAACTCAAAAAAAGAATAACACTGTTAATTGCAACAGGCTTAATGGCCATTGAAACCGGTATTGATAAAAATGCAATTGGCAGAGTTAAACAGCACAGGGCAGGGTGCTGCCAGAGCAGATAATGGCCTAGTTGTCTATAAAAAGGTAGGGACAATAGCTAAAACGTGTTAGGCATGTTTACTACAACATGCTTAATACATCGACCGTACAAAACATAGCCATTAATTGCAACTTGTATTGGTAAGATTGAACCGGTGGGTACATACTTGGTAAGTCCTGAGAGGTAGTTGCTGGGGCACTTCATCTTGGCCAGAGCCCGCCCAAAGTCAGCGGTGGCGGAGGCGATTTGTTCCTCCGGGTCGAAGCGTGGATCAGTTCCACCGACATGTGTATCTACAGGCAACCAGTAAATGGTAGAAGTTAAACTGCAATTGCACAAATGATGTGAAATACTGTCAGACATGGGATGCAGCTAACCTTGACGGCAAACAACAACATCGGCCGTTATGACCCTGTGTAAGTACATGGACAAGCATGTTAAGTACAACAGGGTTAGCATCCACCAAAAATAGCAAATGGGCAACATCTCTAGTATATCTTCATTGTGGAGAGTAGCATGGTAGCAAATGGACAAATTAAAAAATGGATACAACTATTAGTTGCAACAGGCTTAACAGCATCCTAAGTCATGTTTTGTAAGTTTGTAGCCATTGAAATACAACTGTTTACAAATGGATTCAACTGTTAATTGCAACAGGCGTAATAGACATTGAAACCGGTACTGATATAAATGCAATTGGCATAGTTAAACATCACAAGGCAGGTGTTGCCACAGCAGAGAATGTCCCAGATGTCTATAAAAAGGTAGAGAAAGTAGCAAAAACGTGTTAGGCATGTTTACTAGAACATGCTTAATACATCGACCGTACAGAACATAGACATTAATCGCAACTAGTATTGGAAGAATGAACTGGACAGCACATACTTGGTAAGTGCTGAGAGGTAGTCATTGGGGCTCTTCATCTTGGCTAGAGCTCGCCCAAAGTAAGCGACGGCGGAGGCGAGCTATTCCTCCAGGTCGAAGCATGGATCAGTGCCACTTACATGTGTACCTACATGCAACCAGTAAATGGTAGAAGTTAAACTGCAATTGTAGAAATTATGTGAAATACTATAAGACATGTGATGCAGCTCACCTCGACGACAAACAAAAGCATCAACCATTATGACCTCGCGTAAGTACATGGACAGGCATGTTAAGTACAACAGGGTTAGCATCCACTAAAAATAGCAAATAGGCAGCATCTCTAGTGATATCCCGAGTCATGTATTGTAAGTTTGTTGTTGGTATTGGTGAAATTGAGCTGGACACGGTAATAGTTGAACATCACATAGTGTGCAGTACTGAAATAAACAAGGCACGAACATGCTTAATACATCAACCATACAAATCATAGCCGTTGCAAGTGGTATTGGTAAGATTTAGCTTGTCAGATCTTACCTGTTAAGTCCTAGGGGGTAGTCGCTGGGGGACTTCATCTGGGCCACAACCTGTACCATGTCGGCGGCGGCGGAGGAGGCGACGTGTTCCTCTTGGTCAACACGCACAGCGACCATCCTGCCACGTACCACCATTAGCTCCTGGCGGGAGGGATTTGGAGGCCTGAGGATGTTTCACAGGCTCCATTTAAGCAATCAGGTCAGGGACGTGATAGAGATCGGTGGGTTACCTGACTGGATCCGAGCAGAACGTAGTTGTGGTTGCGGGGGCGGCGGTTTGAGATGTCGGTAGGGGGAGGAATGAGCGATGGGGGGATAATGAGGGGAAGGGGATGTGGTTGGAGGAATAAATTTTGAAATCGCGCTACTAATGAAATTTTCAGTGCGAATCTTGAAACTTGGGCGGGGGAAACACACAACGCAAATGAAGCGTGTAAAATACTCGTGTGTGAGAAAAAAGAAAGTTAGCAGATCCCGTCTCCAAAAATATGTACACATGTACTTGATTTTTTCGGTCAATGGTATGCCTGGCTTATTATGAAACATCGCACAGGTAACTGACTTATGGGTCATTAACGCAAAAAAACGCAGACGGGTACAGCATAGAAACAGTGTGTTTTGTGATCTTCTAATGATTAACGCAAAAAATGCACACAGGCACACATGCTAATCAACGCTCAAAGCCCTCAAAGGATTCTCTTACCAACATTGTACATTAATACTACAAACTTAAAGTACTACTGGTAATTTGCTCTAATACTACAAACTTAAACTACTTCTCACATGCTGCCATCAGGGCCTGCTAGCCAGACGTCGGCGTTCTCCATCCCGGCCTTTTAGGCGGCAACCCACCGTGCCTCCCGTGCCTATTTTTTCTTGCGGCGGCGGGAATCTCCTTTCTGGACATCTTTCTGCCTTTTCCGCTCCTTCTGTGTGGCTTTGGCCGCCTCTAGATCCACCACCCATTCAGCCATAGCAGCCTCAAAGTCCGCCCATGTAACTATCTGGGCGCCTGCGGCGATGAACTCGGCACAGCGAGATGCCATCGCTTCCTTACCATGTGTGCGGTCACGGGCAGCGAGGAACACGGCGCGGCGGGATGCCATCGCTTCCTTACCAGTTACTGTGCGCCGCGGTGCCATGGACGACATTGGAGTGAGCTCTGGGATGGAGGGGCCAGGCATCCATACAGTGCGGTGGTGTTCAAGAGCTTAACGACAAACCACAACAGAAATTTGGCTTCCCTTACAATTTTGCTCATTCATTATCGCACACGGTTCATCTCCGTCGCTTCCGAAAACATTGTGCACTGAGCCTATTATGTGTTGCATTATGATTGGTCGGAACCCCAGGCACGCGGATCACGCGTGTGCACCATAGGATGCGCCCGCGATTGAACAACAATCCACGTCCCTCACATCACATCCGTGCACCTGTAGCTGGATTGGATTTATATGCACTAAATGCCTAGAAAATGCACATAATCTCCTAAATATGGTAAATGATCCTGGAAAAATGCCAAGTTTGAACGAGGTGATTTGCAGGGTGTATGTTCGTCGTAGAAAAAAACTCTAGGGCAATGAACAAAGAAAATTTGGACTCCCCTTCAATCTTGGGGATTTCCCTCTCGAAAGCATGGAACTTCCTCGGTGACGGTTCGATTTATGAAGGGCGTGCATGACGAGATAAACCAAACCTTCTCAAATTTTTACCAGGGCATGGTGAGATCATACCATGGCACCATGCCAGGCGTCATGTTTTTTAAGCATTTATTTCATTTTTCTATAGTTGAAAACCCAACAAACAAATATTTGTGGTTCACTATTGCCACACATTTCATTGAAATATCTGTCCATTCCTTGTAAAGGGCATGAGAATTTACTAAATGGCACGGGCATGGTTTTCTAGGCCGTTCTTGTGGACCCTTTCATCCATCCATTGGTTGAACTTGAGTTATGCACATTAATGCCTAGGAAATGCACATAATCCCCTAAATATGGCAAATGAACACGGAAAAGTGCCAAATTTGAACACAGTGATTTGCAGGTTGTATGTTAATCATAGAAAAAAATTCGCGGACAAAGGACAAAGGAAATTTGGACCCCCCCTTCAATTTGGTGATTCCCTCTCGAAACCATGAAACTTCCTCGGTGATGGTTCGATTTATGAAAGGCGCGCATCATGACATAAGGAAAACATTCTCCAATTTTTACCAGGGCATGGTGAGGCCATACCATGGCACCACGCTAGGCATCATGTTCTCCAACCATGTTTTACATTTTTTGTATAGTTGTTAACCGAGTAAACGACGCGTTTATGGTTGACTATTGCCACATATTTCCTTCAAATATCTGCCCATTCCTTGTAAAAGGCATGAGAATGTACAAAATAACACGAGCATGGTTTTCCAGACCATTCTTGTGAACCTTTTCATTCACCGATTGTTCAAATTTGTATTATGTCCATTAATGCCTAGAAAATGCACATAATCCCCTAAATATGGTAAATGAGGCCGGGAAAATGTCAAATTTGAACATGTTGCATTTGAGGCGGTATGTTGATTGTTGGAAAAAAACCGAATGACAAACTAGGACGAAAATTTGTATTCCCCTTCAATCTTGGGGATTTCCCTCTCGAAATCATGGACTTCCTGGGTGATGGTTCGATTTATGAAGGGCATGCATGACGACACATAAGCCAAATCTTCTCAAATTTTTACTAGGGCATGGTGAGGTCATACCATGGCACCATGCTAGGTGTCAGAATTTTTTAAGCATTTATTTCATTTTTTCTATAGTTGAAAACCCAACAAACAAACATTTGTAGTTGACTATTGCCACTCATTTCATCGAAATATCTATCCATTATTCCTTGTAAAAGGCATGAGAATTTACTAAATGGCACAAGCATGCACGGTTTCCCAGGCCGTTCTTGTAGACCCGTTCATGCACCGATTATTTGAACTTGAATTATGTGCATTAATGCCTAGGAAATGCACATAATTCCCTAAATATAGGAAATGAACCCGGAAAAGTGCCAAATTTGAACACGGTGATTTGCAGGTTGTATGTTCATCATAGAAAAAAAAACTCATGGGCAAAGGACAAAGGAAATTTGGATCCCCCTTCAATCTTGGTGATTTCCCCCTCGAAACCATGAAACTTCCTCGGTGATGGTTCATTTTATGAAAGGCGTCCATGACGACGTTTTTACCAAGGCACGGTGAGGTCATACCATGGCACTACACCAGGCGTCATGTTTTTCCAAGCATGTATTTCATTTTTGTATAGTTGTTAACCCAGTATACGACACATTTATGGTTGACTATTGCCACACATTTCCTTGAAATATCTTCCCATTCCTTGTAAAAGGCATGAGAATGTACTAAATAGCACGAGCATGGTTTTCCAGACCGTTCTTGTGCACCTTTTCATGCACCGATTGTTCGAATTTGAATTGTGTGCATAATTAATGCCTAGAAAATGCACATAAGCCCCTCAATATGGTAAATGAGTTCGGAAAAATGTCAAATTTGAACATGTTGCATTTGAGGTGGTATGTTGATCGTTGGAAAAAAATTGAATGACAAACTAGGACGGAAATTTGGATTCCCCTTCAATCTTGGTGATTTCTCTCGAAAGCATTGAACTTCCTCGGTGATGGTTCGATTTATGAAGCACATGCATGACGAGATAAATCAAACCTTCTTAACTTTTAACCAGGGAACGGTGAGGCCATACCATGGCACCGTGCGAGCCGGCATGTTTTTCAAGCACATATTTCATTCTTGTATAGTTGATAGCCGAGTAAATGACACATTTGTCGTTGATTATTGCCACGCATTCCATTGAAATATCGGCCCATTCCTTGTAAAAGGCTTGAGAAATTACTAAATACCACGAGTATGGTTTTTCGAGACCGCTCTTGTGCACCCTTTCATGCACCGGTTGTTTGAATTTGAATTATGTGCGTTAATGCCTACAAAATGCACATAATCCCCTAAATATTGAAAATGAACCTGGAAAAGTGTCAAATTTGAACACGGTGACACTACAAAAAAAGACACATCCGTGACATTTTGGGCCAAATGAATTTTTTTCTGTCATACTTATGACACTTCTATGACGATAATTGTGACAAGACCCGGTATCATCATAGATGTGGTGGGGTCCTACTTCTATGACAAAAAATCATGACAAAAAATGGGCTTTTCGTCCTTGGTGGGCTGGAGACGCAGCTGCATGACATTCTTTGGGCCGTCCATGTAACGCCCTCGATGCGGCTATGTCTCCTACGTGTCGAAGCACGACTCAGAGGCATAACCGCACTGAAAGCAATGTCGCAAGTGAGGTAATCTTCACACAACCCATGTAATACATAAGGGAAAGAGATACATAGTTGGCTTACAATCGCCACTTCACACAATTACATGAATAAAGCATTACATCAACCAGATACAAACAAGGTCCGACTATGGAACCAAAATAAAAGAAGAACCCCAAATGCGACACGGTCCCCGATCGACCCCAACTGGGATCCACTACTGATCAACTAGAACGAAATGACACAAAGGACAAGATCTTCATCGAGCTCCTCCTGAGCTTGGTTGCGTCATCTGCACGGACTCATCGGCACCTGCAAGCTGGTTTTGGAAGTATCTGTGAGTCACGGGAACTCAGCAATCTCGCACCCTCGTGATCAAGACTATTTAAGCTTATGGGTAAGGTAGAGGTATTAGGTGGAGCTGCAGCAAGTGACTAGCATATATGGTGTCTAACATATTCGCAAAAGAGAGCGAGAAGTGAAGGCAAAGCATGAACGAAGAACTATGAACAAGAAGTGATCCTAGAACAACCTACGTCGAACATAACTCCAACACCGTGTTCACTTCCCGGACACCGCCGGAAAGAGACCATCACGGTTACACACGTAGTTGACCCATTTTAATTAAGTTAAAGTTCAAGTTATCTACAAACGGACATTAACAAATTCCCATCTGCCCATAACTGCGGGCACGGCTTTCGAACGTTCAAAACCCTGCAGGGGTGTCCCCACTTAGCCCATGACAAGCTCTCACGGTCAACGAAGGAATAGACCTCCTCCCGAGACATTCCAATCAGACTCGGTATCCCGGTTCTACAAGACATCCTCGACAATGGTAAAACAAGTCCAGCAAGACCGGCCGATGCGCCGACATCCTGATAGGAGCTGCACATTTCTCGTTCTCAGGGAAACACCGGATGAGCGCTCCGTACAACTAAAACCAGCCCTCAAGTTTCCCCAAGGTGGCGCTGCAAAGGACTCTAGTTCGGACCAACACTTAGACAAGCACTGGCCCGGGGAGGTTAAAATAAAGATGACCCTCGGGATGCGCGACTCCCAAGGGGAAAAGGCTAGGTGGCGAATGGTAAAACCAAGGTTGTGCCTTGCTGGAGGGGTTTTATTCAAAGCGAACTGTCAAGGGGTTCCCATTATAACCCAACCTTGTAAGGAACGCAAAATCCGGGAACATAACACCGATATGACGGAAACTAGGGCGACAAGAGTGGAACAAAACACCAGGCATAAGGCCGAGCCTTCCACCCTTTACCAAGTATATAGATGCATTAATTAAATAAGATATAGTGATATCCCACCAAGTAAACATGTTCCAAACAAGGAACAACATCTCCATGTTCCAACATGGAACAAACTTCAATCTTCACCTGCAACTAACAACGCTATAAGAGGGGCTGAGCAAAGCGGTAACATAGCCAAACAACGTTTTGCTAGGACAAGGTGGGTTAAAGGCTTGGTTCAACAATATGGGTGGAATGATAAGCAAGTGGTAGGTATCGCAGCATAGGCATAGCAAAAGAGCGAGCATCTAGCAAGCAAAGATAGAAGTGATTTCGAGGGTATGGTCATCTTGCCTGAGATCCCGCAAGGAAGAAGAATGAGTCCATGAAGAAGACAAACAGACATTGACGAACGGGTCCTCACAAACGCGACGTTATCGGAACCAACCCGAAGAAGCAAACACCGGAAAACAAGCACACAACATAGTAAACAACCAACACATGAACATGGTATGATATGCAGGATGCGGTATGCGATGCATATGCATGATTTGACAAGGAATGCATGAACAAGGCCTCAACTTGGAAATACAAGTTTTCCACTGGAAAGATGAGATGAAATCGCTTGAAAACGATATAAAGAACGCCGAAATCGGAGTTACGGTTTGGAAATGGCAAGCAATTCCAATATGACACCGGTGTGCGATTTACAGCAAGTAGCTATCTAAATGCAACAAGATGAACATGCTACAGCACTCAAACATGGCAACACAATACATGGCAGGGATCCATTCATGAAGCTTAACAAAAGTCTAGCACTGAGCTACGGCCAATTCATCCATTAACAGGTTCAAACAAGCATGGCAAAAATGCATATGGTAAACAGATTTCAGACTTCGGAGCATGAAAACTATACGCTACAGGACCTAAACATGGCAAAGTAAAGAATGGCATGGAGCTACATAAAGAGCTTAACAAAAGTCCCTTACTGACCTTGAGCCAAAAGGGATCAAAAAATACAATTGCAAGCATGTAAACATGGCAAAAACATAATCAGTTCTCAGACTTAGTGAAAACTGGAGCATGCTGAAACAGATATCAAGTAGGCATGTTTACGAGCACGATGCACTTACTACAGAGCAAGGCATGACAATATAAGCATACACCCATCAAGAATACACATTATACAAGCTATACATGGCAATAACAATAACATACCATGCACGGATCAACTACAACATCCTCGGCAAAATCACTAACAAGTAGACAATCTGCCCAGGTTCACGAAATGACAAAAGTAGAGCTCGATTGACTCAAGCTAGGGTGCTCCATAATTGCAAACAAAGACATGGATGGATAGAGCACTACAAGATTAACAAATCATCCTTACTGATCATCCTCAAAAGAGGCACGGATCACTAGGAAACAACATGAACATATGTCATATTGAGAAAAACAGGTCAAGGACTTAGTGGAAATGCTAAGTCCCTAAAATCAGCATTACCAAGTGCCTCACTTTGCAAGCTTGTGCTAGTCACCACACACATCACAAAAATAGATGGGTTGCACCTCTGAAAGATGGCAAAACCCTTAACAAAACATATGTAGAGCTCATGGGCATATCATGCACACATTAATCATGGCAAAAATGACAAATACCTAAATGGAGCAGCAGATCTGGCAATTATCTCAAGTAGCACTCTTCTAACAGCATTTCAGGCATCAAGATGAGCTCAAATGAAAATGATGAAATGAGGTGAAATGATGTGCTCTCTGAGGCGAACATTTTGATATGCTATACGCTCAAATCGGAGCCACGGATGCGGAGTTACGGCATGAAGAATATGGGCATATGAATCTGGGAATTTCGGGGACTTAGTGGAATTTCGGTGAGCGTCAAATAGTAAAATGCGCATAGGGCGGAGGATAGGGTTAGTTCACCCCGTGGGCTTCGGCCTGGAGAGGGAAGAGAAGCGGATCGGGCCGGCTCGAGGAGGCCCATCTCGCAGGGAGGAGGCCCATGCGGGCGCTCGTCGTCTCCTCCACTTGAAACCGAGCAAGGCCATGGCGGCGCCGGCGACGCAGGGCTCCGGCGGGAGGGTTCGAGGACGCGGGGAGGCCGGCATGGTCGGGAACGAGCAGATCCGGGCCTGAGGACCCCGGATCCGCCGGAACTTGACGAGGATGCGGCCGGCGGCGAGGTTCCCACGGCGGTGGCGGATCCTGGAAACAGAGAGAGAGAGAACTCCGGTGAGGGAGAGAAGTAGCAGGAGGAAGAAAGAGAGAGGCACGGCCTGGCCTAGCCGGACACGGTCGTCGGCGGCGGCGTTGGCTTGCCAGCCGGCGCGAGGAGGTGTGAGGAGCAGAGGCTCCGGCGGACGGCGGCGGGAACTCCAGCGAGCCGGGCGCGTGCAGTGGCGCGCTCGGGCAGCGGCGGGCAGATCCGGGCTCGCGCGGGCCACAGATGGGCTCCCCGGGCCGCGGTGGTGGGAGGACGGCGGCACACACGTGGAGAGCGGTGAGTGGTGGCGGTTGCCGGCGGACGTTGTCCGGCGCGGGGAGGAAGATGGCTAGGGTTTCATCCGCGAAAATTTCGGAGGGCATCACAAATATATAGGTAGAGGGAGCTAGGAGAGTCCAAATGAGGTGCAGTTTTCGGCCACGCGATCGTGATCGAATGCTCTAGATGATGGAGGGGGGTTTGGTGGGTTTTGGGCCAAAATGGAGGGGTGTTGGGCTGCAACACACACGAGGCCTTTTTGGTCCCTCGGTTAACCGTTGGAGCATCAAACGAAGTCCAAATGATACGAAACTTGACAGGCGGTCTACCGGTAGTAAGCCAAGGCTGCTTGGCAAGTCTCGGTCGAATCCAGAAATGTTTAATCCCCACACACAAAAGAAAGGTAGAAAGGACCACCGGAGGAGAACGGAACGCCGGAATGCAAAACGGACAACGGGAAAAATGCTCGGATGCATGAGACGAACATGTATGCAAATGAAATGCACATGATGACATGATATGCAATGCATGACACGCAAGCAATGACAACACACCAACAGTGAATGACTGGAGGACACCTGGCACATCGGTCTCGGGGCGTTACAACACTCCACCACTACGAGAGGATCTCGTCCCGAGATCTAGAATGGCACCGGAGGGAAAAAGGAAGAGAAAGAGAAGAGGTAAAACTAAGTTGCTCCTTTGACAAACGAGTGAAACCAAATAACCTTGAGAGGTTGAACAAATTCAAGAAAAGAATACAACGAAGGTAAACAAAGTCAAAAACACTCCGTTAGCAAGGAGGGACAAAGAACATTGCGAAAAACCTCGATGTTGAAGGGCAAGATATATATTAAAAGCACTCAAGTTAAGAAGTTATGCAAGACTTGATACGGTGAAAAGAACTTGAGCAAAAAGGGCACAACACTCCAGTTAAATGGATAGGCATGAAAAGAACATGATCCTGACAAAACAAGATGGGTTGAAGAGAGCAACATCACAATGCCTCCGGAACAAAAGTAAGAACGGAATGAAGTGAACGAAGGGAAACAAGGTCTTGAGGGGGCATGCTTACAACAAAAGCTAGAACGGAGTTGTTGGAAAACCAACAACAAAAATAATAAGCTTGATATGGTCTTATGGAATACATCTCAAATTATGAGGTGACAACCTGCCACTCACAGGAAAAAGAATTGGATTGATATGAACGAGGAGACGAGAAACTTATTTCACCGGGAGGATAAATGAAGAGCTTGGGTCGATTATACGCCTGACAATAGCAAGATCCTTAGGGAAAGCTTAAGGTGAAAAATAGCCCAAGATAACTCCAATGACGAGATTGATGGATTTAAAATACCTCATTCTTAACAACATGTGAATCATGAAACATGAACTCAAATTATCAAGAATGACATAACACCACCTCAAAAGATTAGATAGGAAGAACTGCACTCCGGATTACAAGATGAAGAATGCTTGAGCTCCTCTGAAAAGAATCTTGACGAACACTTCGAGAAGGAATATAATCCTTGATGAACCATCATGTAGAACCTTCAAGAGAACTCCGTAAATACAAAGAAATGATCAATTGAAATGGAGGATGAAAAGAATAAGGTTGAAGCCTTGCAATGATTTAAATGGATCTCGCGATGAAATAATTGAGAGAACTTGGAACTCCGGGAAAGAAAAGATAAAGCATCTCGAACTGAGAATATGATATGATGAGCCACTCCGGCAAAAAAGGAATAGAATAAACTCGATGAAACAAGAATAAGAATTACATTATGCTTATCCTTCACCAATTAAATTGATGACAATCAATGGATTTGGCATACTACTTATTCTCGTAGAAAGGATTAAGATAGATAATGCGCAAACTTGAAGAGGCCTTCGATGATCCACCGGTAGGATTTGAAAGAACGGAAGTATGATAACGTAAGAAGAGGAATCTTGAACAAGCCACCGTAAGAATTGAAAATGAACGAAGAAAAGATAAAGAAACACTGGAAAGAATTAGCAAATGAACGAAGAAGCTTGAGGGGATTTAGATACATCAGAATGAAGAGATCAAGAACTGATTAGAGGATATTTGATTGATGCACCGGTAAGATTTGGAGAATGTGAGCTAATATTTGAAAAGATGGCCTTCGGAGGAAAAAATGGAAAAAAAAACTCAAGAAATGCTCCAGATGGGTGAAAAGGATTCTCACATTCGAAAACAATTATGAGAGGATGGCAACAAGCTAGAATCACAAATCTTGAAGAGAATGGAGCAAGATTAAAGAGAAACTCTTATTCGGTCTTCAAATCCGAGAATGACGACGAGAAACACCACCATGAATAATTTAGACACTCCGGGAGAATCAAAAGCGAAGAGGTTGAGCCAACTATGAAAAGAATTTGGAAGATCTTGGAGAAAGGCATTTGACTGATGATAAATCATTCTTACGTCAAACTTTGAAAAGAATTTGATACCAACTTTTCTAAGATCGCGAAGCCTCTCTCAAATCTTCTCCAGAAGCACGTCAAGTACGTTTGGTCTCCGGAGTGTCACATTGCTCTCAACACTTTGAAAGAGAAATTGATTACTGCTCCGGTTCTCACTCCGCCTGATGAATCCAAGCCGTACGAGGTCTTTTGTGATGCATCTCTCCAAGGTCTTGGCGCAGTGTTCATGCAAGAGAAGAAAGTTGTTGCTTATACCTCTCGCCAGTTGAAGCCCAACGAGAAGAACTACCCCACTCATGATCTCGAGTTGGTGGCAGTTGTGCATGCTCTTTTGACTTGGAGACATCTCTTATTGGGAGGAAAAGTGGACATTTTCACTGATCACAAGAGTCTCAAGTACATCTTCACTCAGCCTAATCTCAACCTCAGGCAAACTCGATGGGTCGAAATGATTCAAGAGTATAATCCGAGTATCGAGTATACTCCAGGCAAGGCCAATGTGATTGCTGACGCATTGAGCAGAAAGGCTTATTGCAACAGTCTGATTCTCAAGCCTTATCAACCCGAGCTTTGTGAAGCTTTCCGCAAACTTAATCTGCAAGTTGTTCCTCAAGGTTTCCTCGCCAACCTTCAAGTCTCTCCTACCTTGGAAGACCAGATTCGCCAATCCCAACTTCTTGATGCTATGGTGAAAAAGGTGAAGATTGGGATTGCCAAGAGTCAACCCAAGTACAAGTGCTACCGCCTTGATGACAAGGACACTGTCTTCTTCAAGGATCGTATTGTTGTGCCCAAAGGTGACCTCCGTAAAGTGATCATGAACGAGGCTCCCAATTCTCTCCTCTCCATCCACCCTGGGAGTACGACGATGTATCAGGACCTCAAGCAGGCTTATTGGTGGACTCGAATGAATCACGAGATTGCTCAATTCGTGAACGAGTGTGATGTCTGCAGAAGAGTGAAGGCAAAACACCAAAGGCCAGCTGGTCTCCTCCAACCTCTTGCCATTCCAGAATGGAAGTTTGACCACATTGAGATGGACTTCGTGACTGGGTTTCCAAAGTCCAAACGTGGCAACGATGCTATATTCGTTGTCATCGACAAACTCACCAAAGTGGCTCACTTTCTTCCTATCAAAGAGTCAATCACTGCTGCTCAATTGGCAGAGCTCTATACCTCTCAAATTGACTCTCTGGACGGTATTCCACAAGTGATCTCTTCAGACCGTGGCAGCATCTTTACCTCCAAGTTTTGAGATTCTTTTCAGAAGGCCATGGGCACTAACATCCGCTTCAGTACAGCTTTCCATCCTGAAACTAGCGGTCAAGTCGAGCATGTCAATCAGATTCTTGAAGATATGCTCAGGGCTTGTGTGATCTCCTTCGGCATGAAGTGGGAGGATTGTCTTCCATATGCTAAATTCTCCTACAACAACAGTTTTCAAGCAAGTTCGGGCAAGGCCCCATTTGAAATTCTGTATGGCAGGAAGTGTCGTACCCCTCTCAACTGGTCTGAAACCGGTGAACGTCAGCTTTTGGGTAATGACTTAATCACAGAGGCAGAGGAAATGTGCAAAGTCATTCGAGATAACCTCAAAGCAGCCCAATCCCGCCAGAAGAGCTACTATGATAGTAAGCACCGTGATTTGGCTTTCGAGATCGGAGATCATGTTTACCTCCGCGTCTCTCCAATGAAAGGTACTCGTTGCTTCGGTATCAAAGGGAAGCTTGCCCCTAGATACGTGGGACCTTTCAAGATTGTCAGCAAGAGAGGCGATCTCGCCTATCAACTCGAGCTTCCTTCAAAATTTGCAAATGTTCATGACGTGTTCCATGTCTCTCAGCTTCAAAAGTGCTTCAAGACTCCTGAACTCACCGTCAACTTCGAGGACATTGAGCTCCAAGAAGATCTCTCTTATCATGAGCACCCAGTTGCTATTCTTGAAGAGACTGAACGCAAGACTCGCAACAAGTCAATCAAATTCCTCAAAGTCAAGTGGTCACACCATTCCGACTATGAAGCTACCTGGGAACGCGAGGATCACCTCCGTTCTGAATACCCGGCGTTCTTTCAGTCCTAGATCTCGGGACAAGATCCTTTCGTAGTGGTGGAGTGTTGTAACACCCCGGATATGATTTACCCAATGTGTAATCCAACTCTTGCCGTTTACGGCCTTAAGTTATTTTATTTTCTCGGGTTCGGGTTTTTTTCTCCGTGTGTTGTTATCTTTGTCATGCTTCTCATATCATGTCATCATGTGCATTGAATTTGCATACGTGTTCATCTCTTGCATTCGAGCATTTTCCACGTTGTTCATTTTGCATTCCGGCGCTTCGTTCTCCACCGGTGGTCATTTCTACCTTTCTCTCGTGTGTGGGGATTAAACATTTCTGGATTGGACCGAGACTTGCCAAGCGGCCTTGGTTTACTACTGGTAGACCGCCTGTCAAGTTTCGTATCATTTGGACTTCGTTTGATACTCCAATGGTTAACCGAGGGACCGAAAAGGCCTCATGTGTGTTGCAGCCCAACACCCCTCCAAGTTGGCCCAAAACCCACCTAAACCCTGTCCATCATCTAGAGCATTCGATCATGATCGCGTGGCTGAAAACCGCATCTCATTTGGACTCTCCTAGCTCCGACTATGCCTATATAAAGACCCCCTCCAAAATTCTCCTTCTCCTTCCCCTGAAACCCTAGTCTCCTTCGTCTCCACGCGCCGGCGGACACTTTTCCGTCCGGCCAGACACGTCGACTCCGCCTGTCCGCACCACGTGGCGCCTCCCTATTCGCCCGGTCGCCGCGCCCACTTCGCCGCGCCTCCACCCGCGCGCCGGCCCGCTCGGCCCGCGTAGGGCCCCCGCGGGCCCGAAGCTCCTCGCCGCCCGGGAGCCCGAGCCGCCACCGTCCTCTTCCTCCACGATGCCCGGTCGCCGGCCGCTGCCGCCACGGCGCCGCTGCACGCCATCGCTGACCTCCGCCTCTCCTCCGCCGTCCGCTGCCGCCAAGCCGCGTCGGGGCCGCGCCCGACGACCGTCGTCAACTCCTCCTCTGCCCTCGTGCCCGGATCCGGCTCCCTCTCCCTCCTCCTCCTTGGAACGTCAAGTCCGGCGACCCTCCGGCGACCTTGAAGCTCCGGCGAACAGTGATCCCGACGAACCTCGTATTCTGCGCCGGCTGGATCTGGATCTGAGATCCCGTTTGGGTTGACTTTTGCCCAAAACCCTAGTTTATTTGCTCCTATTCATCGCATCGTATCTCCGCATCCGTAGCTCCGTTTTGGGCATATAGCATGTCAAAATGTTCATCTCAGAGACCACATCATATCATTCCATTGCATCATTTTGATTTGAGTTCATCTTGATGCCCGAAATGTTGTTAGAAGAGTGCTACTTGAGTTAATTGTCAGATCTGCTGCTCCGTTTAGATATTTGTCATTTTTGCCATGATTATTGTGTGCATGATATGCCCCTGAGCTCTACATATGTTTTGTTAAGGGTTTTGCCATATTTCCAGAGGTGCAACCCATGTATTTTTGTGATGTGTTTGGTGACTAGCACAAGCTTGCAAAGTGAGGCACTTGGTAATGCTGATTTCAGGGACTTAGCATTTCCACTAAGTCCCTGAGCTGTTTATCTCAATATGCCATATGTTCATGTTGTTTCCTAGTGATCCGTGCCTCTTTTGAGGATAATCAGTAAGGATGTTTTGTTAATCTTGTAGTTCTCTATCCATCCATGTCTTTGTTTGCAATTATGGAGCACCCTAGCTTGAGTCAATCGAGCTCTACTTTTGCTATTTCGTGAATCTGGGCAGATTGTCTACTTGTTAGCGATTTTGCCGATGATGTTGTAGTTGATCCGTGCATGCTATGTTATTGTTATTGCCATTTCTAGCTTGTATTTTGTGTATTTTTGACGGGTGTATGCTTAGATGGCCATGCCTTGCTCTGTAGTGAGTGCATCGAGCTCGTAAACATGCCTACTTGATATCTGTTTCAGCATGCTCCAGTTTTCACAAAGTCTGAGAACTGATTATGTTTTTGCCATGTTCACATGCTTGCAATTGTATTTTCTGATCCCTTTTGGCTCAAGGTCACTAAGGGACTTTTGTTAAGCTCTTTGAGTAGCTCCATCCCATGCTTTACTTTGCCATGTTTAGGTCCTGTAGCATATAGTTTTGTTGCTCCGAAGAGTGCTATCTGATCTGAAATTCCAGACAAGTGTTAATTTCACTAAGTCTGAAATCTGTTTACCATATGCATTTTTGCCATGCTTGTTTGAACCTGTTATTGGATGATTTGGCCGTAGCTCAGTGCTAGACTTTTGTTAAGAATCATGAATGCATCCCTTCCATGTATTTTGATGCCATGTTTGAGTGCTGTAGCATGTTCATCTTGTTGCATTTATATGGCTACTTGCTGTAAATTGCAGAACGTGGTCATATTTGAATTGCTTGCCATTTCCAAACCGTAACTCCGATTCCGGCGTTCTTTATATTGTTTTCAAGCGATTTCATCTCATCTTTCCAGTGGCACACTTAGATTTCCATGTTGAGTCCAGGTTCATGCATTCCTTGTCACATCTTGCATATGCATCCCGCATCGCATCCCGCATAGCATACCATCCTTGCATCATATTGTTTGAGCTATGCGTGTGGTTGATTGTGTTCCGTTTGCTTGTTTGTCTTGTTTGGGTAGAGCCGGGAGACGAGTTCGCTAACGAGGATCCCGTTGAGTTTTCTTTCGAGGATCCAGTCAACTCTGACAACTTTGCAGGCAAGATGATCATACCCTCGAAATCACTACTATCTTTGCTTTGCTAGATGCTCGCTCTTTTTCTATGCCAATGCTACGATGCCTACCATTTTCTTTCAAGCCTCCCAAATTGCCATGTTCAGCCTCTAACCCACCATGTCCTAGCAAACCGTTGATTGGCTATGTTACCGCTTTGCTCAGCCCCTTTTATAGCATTGCTAGTTGCAGGTGAAGATTGGAGACCATTCCTTGTTGGAACATTTATTTACTTGTTGGGATATCATTATATTATCTTGTTATCTTAATGCATCTATATACTTGGTAAAGGGTGGAAGGCTCGGCCTCTCGCCTAGTGTTTTGTTCCACTCTTGCCGCCCTAGTTTCCGTCATATCGGTGTTATGTTCCCGGATTTTTGCGTTCCTTACGCGGTTGGGTTATAATGGGAACCCCTTGATAGTTCGCCTTGATTAAAGCTTTTCCAGCAATGCCCAACCTTGGGTTTACCATTTGCCACCTAGCCTCTTTTTCCCTTGGGTTTCCGGAGCCCGAGGGTCATCTTATTTTAGCCTCCCCCCTGGGCCAGTGCTCCTTTGAGTGTTGGTCCAAATTAGAGTCCTGTGCAGCGCCCCCTCGGGGAAACTCGAGGTTTGGTTTTAGTTGTATGGAGCGCTCATCTGAGTGCGCCCTGAGAATGAGATATGTGCAGCTCCTATCGGGATTTGTCGGCACATTCGGGCAGTGTTGCTGGTCTTGTTTTAACCTGTCGAAGTGTCTTGAAGAACCGAGGTACCGAGTCTGATCGGAACATCTCGGGAGGAGGTCTATTCCTTCGTTGACCGTGAGAGCTTGTCATGGGCTAAGTTGGGACTCCCCTGCAGGGATTTGAAGTTTCGAAAGCCGTGCCCACGGTTATGGGCAGATGGGAATCTTTTAATGTCCGGTTGTAGATAACTCTAACCTTAACTTAATTAAAATGAATCAACCGTGTGAGTTACCGGGATCGTCTCTTCTCGGCAGAGTCCGGAAAGTGAACACGGTGTTGGAGTAATACTTGCCGCAGGATGCCCTCTAGTTATTCGTTCGCGCTTTGCCTCCTCTTCTCACTCTCTTTTGCGAACAGGATAGCCACCATATATGCTAGTCGCTTGCTGCAGCTCCACATATTTTACCTTGCCTTACCTATAAGCTTAAATAGTCTTGATCGCGAGGGTGCGAGATTGTTGAGTCCCTGTGGCTCACAGATTACTTCCAAACCAGATGCAGGGCCTGATGATTCCGCTCCAGGTGACGTGCTTGAGCTCAAGTGGGAGTTCGACGAGGAATCTGAACGATACTACGTGTCTTTCCCTGATGATCAGTAGTGGTGCCTAGTTGGGGTGATCGGGACTGTGTTGCATGTTGGGTTATCTTTTATTTTGGCGCTGTAGTTGGGTCATGAGTGTTTGGATGATGTAATGTTATTTATGTACCTTGATTGACGTGGAGAGTGTAAGCCAACTATGTTATCTTCCCTTTATTATTTATATTACATGGGATGTTGCGAAGATTGCCTCACTTGCGACATTGCTTTCAATGTGATTATGCCTCTAAGTCGTGCTTCGACACGTGGGAGATATAGTCGCATCGAGGGTGTATCCGACGCCTAGGCCCTCCTCTCCGGCCTCCTTCCTCCTCTCCGGCCAAGTCCGGCCAAGTCCGGCGACTCTCCGACGAGATCCGGCCCTGCCTCGACTTCCGTGCCAAAGTCAACCCTAGACCCGGAGGGTAAAATTCCCAGATTCATATGCCTCTATTCATCGCATCGTAACTTTGCATCCATAGCTCTGATTCATGCATATAGCATATCAAAATGTTCGCCTTAGAGAGTACATCATTTCATCTCATTGCATCATTTTCATTTGAGCTCATCTTGATGCCCGAAATGCTGTTAGAAGAGTGCTACTTGAGATAATTGTCAGATCTGCTACTCCATTTAGATATTTGTCTTTTTTGCCATGATTATTGTGTGCATGTTATGCCCATGAGCTCTACATATGTTTTATTAAGGGTTTTGCCATCTTTCCAGAGGTGCAACCCATGTATTTTTGTGATGTGTGTGGTGACTAGCACGGGCTTGCAAAGTGAGGCATTTGCTAATGCTGATTTCAGGGACTTAGCATTTCCACTAAGTCCTTGATCTGTTTATCTCATATGGCCATATGTTCATGTTGTTTCCTAGTGATCCGTGCCTCTTTTGAGGATGATCAGTAAGGATGTTTTGTTAATCTTGTAGTGATCTATCCATCCATGTATTTGTTTGCAATTATGGAGCACCCTAGCTTGAGTCAATCGAGCTCTACTTTTGTCATTTCGTGAATCTGCGCAGATTGTCTACTTGTTAGCGATTTTGCCGAGGATGTTGTAGTTGATCCGTGCACGCTATGCTATTGTTCTTGCCATGTCTAGCTTGAATTTTGTGCCTTATTGATGGGTGTATGCTTGTCTTGCCATGACTTGCACAGTAGTGAGTGCATCGAGCTCGTAAACATGCCTACTTGAGTTATATTTCAGCATGTGTCATTTTTTCACTAAGTCTGAAAACTGATTAAGTTTTTTCTATGTTCACGTGCTTGCAATTGTATTTTCTGATCCCTTTTGGCTCAAGGTCACTAAGGGACTTTTGTTAAGCTCTTTGAGTAGCTCCATGTCGTGCTTTACTTTGCATGTTCAGGTCCTGTAGCATGTTGTTTTCATGATCCACAGTGTGCTATCTGATCTGAGATTCCAGACAAGTGTTAATTTCACTAAGTCTGAAATCTGTTTACCATATGCATTTTTGCCATGCTTGTTTGAACCTGTTAATTGATGATTTGGCCATATCTTAGTGCTAGACTTTTGTTAAGCATCATGAATGAATCCCTGCCATGTATTTTGTTTCCATGTTTGACTGCTGTATCATGTTCATCTCGTTACATTTAGATGGCTACTTGCTGTATATCGCAGGCCGGTGTCATATTTGAATTGCTTGCCATTTTCAAACCGTAGCTCCGTTTCCGGCGTTTTTTATATCGTTTTCAAGCGATTTCATCTCATATTCCCAGTGGCACACTTGGATTTCCATGTTGAGGCCAGGTTCATGCAGTCCTTGTCAAATCTTGCATATGCATCGCATACCACATCTCGCATATCATACCATGTTCATGAGTTGGTTGTTTACTATGTTGTGTGCTTCTTTTCCGGTGTTTGCTTCTTAGTGTTGGTTCCGATAACGTCGTGTTTGTGAAGACCCATTCGTCAACGTCCGTTTGTCTTCTTCATGGACTCGTTCTTCTTCCTTGCGGGATCTCAGGCAAGATGATCATACCCTCGAAATCACTTATATCTTTGCTTGCTAGATGCTCGCTCTTTTGCTATGCCTATGCTGTGATACCTACCACTTTCTTATCATGCCTCCCATATTGTTGAACCAAGCCTCTAACCCACCTTGTCCTAGCAAACCGTTGTTTGGCTATGTTACCGCGTTGCTCAGCCCCTCTTATAGCGTTGTTAGTTGCAGGTGAAGATTGAAGTATGTTCCTTGTTGGAACATGGAGTTGTTGTTCCTTGTTGGAACATGTTTACTTGTTGGGATATCACTATATATATTATTTAATTAATGCATCTATATACTTGGTAAAGGGTGGAAGGCTCGGCCTTATGCCTGGTGTTTTGTTCCACTCTTGCCGCCCTAGTTTCCGTCATATCGGTGTTATGTTCCTGGATTTTGCGTTCCTTACGCGGTTGGGTAATAATGGGAACCCCTTGACAGTTTGCCTTGAATAAAACTCCTCCAGCAAGGCCCAACCTTGGTTTTACCATTCGCCACCTAGCCTTTTTCCCTTGGGAGTCGCACATGCCGAGGGTCATCTTTATTTTAACCCCCCGGGGCCAGTGCTTGTCTAAGTGTTGGTCCGAACTAGAGTCCTTTGCAGTGCCACCTCGGGGAAACTTGAGGGCTGGTTTTAGTTATACGGAGCGCTCATCCGGTGTTGCCCTGAGAACGAGATATGTGCAGCTCCTATCAGGATGTCGGCGCATCGGGCGGTCTTGCTGGACTTGTTTTACCATTGTCGAAATGTCTTGCAACCGGGATTACGAGTCTGATTGGGTCTTCCCGCTAGAAGGTCTATTCCTTCGTTGACCGTGAGAGCTTGTCATGGGCTAAGTTGGGACACCCCTGCAGGGATTTGAACTTTCGAAAGCCGTGCCCGCGGTTATGTGCAGATGGGAATTTGTTAATGTCCGGTTGTAGATAACTTGAACCGTCAACTGCGTGTGTAACCGTGATGGTCTCTTTTCGGCGGTGTCCGGGAAGTGAACACGGTGTTGGAGTTTTGTTCAACGTAGGTTGTTCTAGGATCACTTCTTGATCATAGTTCTTCATTCGTGCTTTGCCTTCTCTTCTCGCTCTCTTTTGCGAATATGTTAGCCACCATATATGCTAGTCGCTTGCTGCAGCTCCACCTCATACCTCTACCTTACCCATAAGCTTAAATAGTCTTGATCGCGAGGGTGCGAGATTGCTGAGTCCCCGTGACTCACAGATACTTCCAAAACCAGCTTGCAGGTGCCGACGAGACCGTGCAGTTGACACAACCAAGCTCAGGAGGAGCTCGATGAAGATCTTGTCCTTTGTGTTGTTTCGTTCTAGTTGATCAGTAGTGGAGCCCAGTTGGGGTCGATCGGGGACCTTGTCGCATTTGGGGTTCTTCTTTTATTTTGGTTCCGTAGTCGGACCTTGATTGTATCTGGTTGATGTAATGCTTTATTCATGTAATTGTCTGAAGTGGCGATTGTAAGCCAACTATGTATCTTTTCCCTTATGTGTTACGTGGGTTGTTTGCGAAGATTACCTCACTTGCGACATTGCTTTAAATGCGGTTATGCCTCTAAGTCGTGCTTCGACACGTGGGAGATATAGCCGCATCGAGGATGTCGGCGTACTAAACTCAGGTATTCCAGAACTTCAACGATAAAATTATGATGACAACACCTCAGAGCTCAACTCCCCGGGACACTTCCACAAAACCCCTGACAGGAGGCACCAAGACAATGTTCTCGTCACAAAACCATCGAAACGATTCCAAGATACCCGCGTGATCCTAAATTTTTTTTTGTGAAATTTGAGAAGAGAAGAGTCAAAACTCTACGTCAGGATGCCTTACCAGAGCGATGATGAGACTGGGAAGTAAAAAGAATTCCTAAACTCTCTGATATATAATTCCTAAATGACTCAAAACATTTTGTAGACACAACTCGGCTCCTAAAAATGATCATGCAATGGGGCTCCTAAGGTCGGGGAAGGCTCTGATACCAACTTGTAACGCCCTCGATGCGGCTATATCTCCGACGTGTCGAAGCATGACTCAGAGGCATAACCGCATTGAAAGCAATGTCGCAAGTGAGGTAATCTTCACACAACCCATGTAATACATAAGGGAAAGAGATACATAGTTGGCTTACAATCGCCACTTCACACAATTACATGAATAAAGCATTACATCAACCAGATACAAACAAGGTCCGACTACGGAACCAAAATAAAAGAAGAACCCCAAATGCGACACGGTCCCCGATCGACCCCAACTGGGCTCCACTACTGATCAACTAGAATGAAACCACACAAAGGACAAGATCTTCATCGAGCTCCTCCTGAGCTTGGTTGCGTCATCTGCACGGACTCATCGGCACCTGCAAGCTGGTTTTGGAAGTATATCTGAGTCACGGGGACTCAGCAATCTCGCACCCTCACGATCAAGACTATTTAAGCTTATGGGTAAGGTAGAGGTATGGGGTGGAGCTGCAGCAAGCGACTAGCATATATGGTGGCTAACATATTCGCAAAAGAGAGCGAGAAGAGAAGGCAAAGCACGAACAAAGAACTATGAACAAGAAGTGATCCTAGAACAACCTACGTCGAACATAACTCCAACACCATGTTCACTTCCCGGACACCGCCGGAAAGAGACCATCACGGTTACACACGCAGTTGACCCATTTTAATTAAGTTAAGGTTCAAGTTATCTACAACTGGACATTAACAAATTCCCATCTGCCCATAACCGCAGGCACGACTTTCTAAAGTTCAAAACCCTGCAGGGGTGTGCCAACTTAGTCCATGACAAGCTCTCACGGTCAACGAAGGAATAGACCTCCTCCCGAGACATTCCGATCAAACTCGATATCCCGGTTCTACAAGACATCCTCGACAATGGTAAAACAAGTCTAGCAAGACCGCCCGATGCGCCGACATCCTGATAGGAGCTGCACATTTCTCGTTCTCAGGGCAACACCAGATGAGCGCTCCGTACAACTAAAACCAGCCCTCAAGTTTCCCCGAGGTGGCGCTGCAAAGGACTCTAGTTCGGACCAACACTTAGACAAGCAATGGCCCGGGGGGGTTAAAATAAAGATGACCCTCGGGATGCGTGACTCCCAAGGGAAAAAGGCTAGGTGGCGAATGGTAAAACCAAGGTTGGGCCTTGCTAGAGGAGTTGTATTCAAAGCGAACTGTCAAGGGATTCCCATTATAACCCAACCGCGTAAGGAACACAAAATCCGGGAACATAACACCGATATGACTGATACTAGGGCGACAAGAGTGGAACAAAACACCAGGCATAAGGCCAAGCCTTCCACCCTTTACCAAGTATATAGATGCATTAATTAAATAAGATATAGTGATATCCCACCAGGTAAACATGTTCCAAACAAGGAACAACATCTCCATGTTCCAACATGGAACAAACTTCAATATTCACCTGCAACTAACAACGCTATAAGAGGGGCTGAGAAAAGCGGTAACATAGCCAAACAACGGTTTGCTAGGACAAGGTGGGTTAGAGGCTTGGTTCAACAACATGGGTGGCATGATAAGCAAGTGGTAGGTATCGCAGCATAGGCATAGCAAAAGAGCGAGCATCTAGCAAGCAAAGATAAAAGTGATTTCGAGGGTATGGTCATCTTGCCTGAGATCCCGCAAGGAAGAAGAATGAGTCCATGAAGAAGACAAACGGACGTTGACGAACGGGTCCTCACAAACGCGAAGTTATCGGAACCAACCCGAAGAAGCAAATACCGGAAAAGAAGCACACAACATAGTAAACAACCAACACATGAACATGGTATGATATGCGAGATGCGGTATGCGATGCATATGCATGATTTGACAAGGAATGCATGAACCCGGCCTCAACTTGGAAATCCAAGTGTGCCACTGGAAAGATGAGATGAAATCGCTTGAAAACGATATAAAGAACGCCGGAATCGGAGTTACGGTTTGGAAATGGCAAGCAATTCCAATATGACACCGGTCTGTGATTTACAGCAAGTAGCTATCTAAATGCAACAAGATGAACATGCTACAACACCTAAACATGGCAACAAAATACATGGCAGGGATCCATTCATGAAGCTTAACAAAAGTCTAGCACTGAGCTACGGCCAATTCATCCACTAACAGGTTCAAACAAGTATGGCAAAAATGCATATGGTAAACAAATTTCAGACTTTGTGAAATTAACACTTGTCTGGAATCTCAGATCAGATATCACACTTCGGAGCATGAAAACTATATGCTACAGGACCTGAACATGGAAAAGTAAAGCATGGCATGGAGCTACTCAAAGTTCTTAACAAAATTCCCTTAGTGACCTTGAGCCAAAATGGATTAGAAAATACAATTGCAGGCATGTAAACATGGCAAAAACATAATCAGTTCTCACACTTTGTGAAAACTAGAGCATGCTGAAACAGATATCAAGTAGGCATATTTATGAGCTCGATGCACTTACTACAGAGCAAGGCATGACAATCTAAGCATACACCCATCAAGAATACACATTATACAAGCTAGACATGGCAAGAACAATAACATAGCATGCACGGATCAACTACAACATCCTCGGCAAAATCGCTAACAAGTAGACAATCTGCCCAGATTCACGAAATGACAAAAGTAGAGCTCGATTGAGTCAAGCTAGGTTGCTCCATAATTGCAAACAAAGACATGGATGGATAGAGCACTACAAGATTAACAAATCATCCTTACTGATCATCCTCAAAAGAGGCACGGATCACTAGGAAACAACATGAACATATGGCATATTGAGAAAAATAGGTCAAGGACTTAGTGGAAATGCTAAGTCCCTGAAATCAGCATTAACGAATGCCTCACTTTGCAAGCTTGTGCTAGTCACCACACACATCACAAAAATACATGGGTTGCACCTATGGAAAGATGGCAAAACCCTTAATAAAACATATGTAGAGCTCATGGGCATATCATGCACACATTAATCATGGCAAAAATGACAAATACCTAAATGGAGCAGCAGATCTAACAATTATCTCAAGTAGCACTCTTCTAACAGCATTTCGGGCGTCAAGATGAGCTCAAATGAAAATGATGCAATGATATGAAATTATGTGCTCTCTGAGATGAACACTTTGATATGCTATACGCTTAAATCGGAGCCACGCATGCGGATTTACGGCATGAAGAACATGGGCATATGAATCTGGGAATTTCGGGGACTTAGTGGAATTTCGATGAGCGTCAAATAGTAAAATGCGCACAGGGCGGAGGATAGGGTTAGCTCACCCCATGGGCTTCGGCCCGGAGAGGGAAGAGAAGCGGATCGGGACGGCTCGAGGAGGCCCATCTCGCAGGGAGGAGGCCCATGCGGGCGCTCGTCGTCTCCTCCACCGGAAACCGAGCAAGGCCATGGCGGCGCCAGCGACGCAGGGCTCCGGCGGGAGGGTTCGAGGACGTGGGGAGGCCGGCATGGTCGGGAACGAGCAGATCCGGGCCTGAGGACCCCGGATCCGGCGGAACTTGATGAGGATGCGGCCGGCGGCGAGGTTCCCACGGCGGTGGCGGATCCTGGAAACAGAGAGAGAGAGAACTCCGGTGAGGGAGAGAAGCAGCAGGAGGAAGAAAGAGATAGGCACGGCCTGGCCTAGCCGGACACGGTCGTCGGCGGCGGCGGCGGGTTGCCGGCCGGCGCGAGGAGGCGTGAGGAGCAGAGGCTCCGGCGGACGGCGGCGTGAACTTGAGTGGCGCGCTCGGGCAGCGGCGGGCGGATCCAGGCTCGCGCGGGCCCCGGATGGGCTCCGCAGGCCGCGGCGGTGGGAGGACGGCGGCGGACATGTGGCGAGTGGTGAGTGGTGGCGGTTGCCGGCCGACGGTGTCCGGCGCGGGGAGGAAGATGGCTAGGGTTTCATCCGCGAAAATTTCGGAGGGGATCATAAATATATAGGTAGAGGGAGCTAGGAGAGTCCAAATGAGATGCAGTTTTCAGCCACACAATCGTGATCGAACGCTCTAGATGATGGAGGGGGTTTTGGTGGGTTTTGGGCCAAAATGGAGGGGTGTTGGGCTGCAACACACACGAGGCCTTTTCGGTCCCTCGGTTAACCATTGGAGCATCAAACGAAGTCCAAATGATACGAAACTTGACAGGCGGTCTACCGGTAATAAACCAAGGCCGCTTGGCAAGTCTCGGTCCAATCCGGAAATGTTTAATCCCCACACATGAAAGAAAGGTAGAAAGGACCACCGGAGGAGAACGGAACGCCGGAATGCAAAACGGACAACGGGAAAAATGCTCGGATGCATGAGACAAACATGTATGCAAATGAAATGCACATGATGACATGATATGCAATGCATGACACGCAAGCAATGACAACACACCAACAGCGAATAACTGGAGGACACCTGGCACATCGTCTCGGGGCGTTATAGTCCATGACGGAAAAAACCATGGTAGAAGCGTGGGCGAGGAAAATATTGGGGACGGTGGGTGGTCGGGGGCCGAGGGATGCACGTTTCTCTCGTACGTACACGCGTGTGTGCGAGGCGTTGGGCTCTAACTGAATTTGAGCGACTGCACTACAAGCTACGCGTTACTGAACCCGAGCGATCGATCGATCCCTTGCTGTTAACTGAACCCGAGTGCGATTCCTTCGCTAATGCTGCTAACTGAAGCCGATCGATGCTGCCTCTGGATGAACAGTGAGCGTTGTTGAGGGGGTTTGGATGAACAGTTCCCAGTGGGGGGTTGTATGAACAAGACCCCTTGGTAGTACAGGCCGTTGCCGCTAGATGAACAGTACCCTGATCGATCAAGCCGGTGGATGAACAGGACCCCGTGGAGGGCTGGTAGAACAGTAGTCGGTGGAGGGCTGGATGAACGGTAGCCCATGGAGGGGTGGTTGAACATGACCCCGTGGAGAGGGCTGGTTGGACAGTAGCCAGTGGAGGAGCGTGTGGTGGAGGCTGGATGAACAGGAGCCCATGGATGAACAGTCGCAGGTGGAGGCTGGAGGAGGTAGACGGTGGATGAACAGTAGCCCATGAAGGCTGGTGGAGGTCGACAGTGGAGATGAACAGTATCCCATGGAGTCCCGTTTTGCGGTACGTCACACCCCTCCCGATGAACAGGACGCCCATTTCGACCATAGCACTCCAACACAAGTCTGTTTCCTCTGTTTTGCGGTACGCCACACCCCTCCCGATCAACAGGACCCCTTTTCCACTGTAGGAGGTCCGTTTCCTCCATTTTGCGGTACGCCAGACTCCTCCCGATGAACAGGATCCCGTTTCGACCGTGGCTGGTCGAACACAAGGCCGTTTCCTCCGTTATGCGGTACGCCAGGCCTCGTTTCTATCGCCTGTTCCATCCAAGCCGGTTGGCTCCCGATGAACATGACAACGACGCAGTTTCTCCGTTCCGACCGAGCCATGTACACGAGCCCTGGCCATACTTATGCGTGAGTAGGCGTTCGAGACCCCGCTTGTACGTACGTATGCGGCCGTATTTACTTTCTTGCAACATGGCCGATGTACGTACGTGTACATGCTATGTGCGCGCCTCTGCTACGACACGTGTGCACCTCTACTACGACACATGCCCTTCCTTACACGGCCACGATTCATCGCTGCAGCCTGACGACAGACTGATCGTATGTACAGACATGTTCACGACCAGAATGACAACGCTACGTATGCTTCGACCAGGTGGGTCCGGACTGTTAGGAACTTCCTTGCATGCGAAGATGTAGCTAGTGGGTCCCAGCAGTCAGGGGGGCGAATCATTTTTTTACCTGTAATATGGATGCACTTCCTTGCATGCGAAGATGTAGCTGGTGGGTCCCAGCAGTCAGGGGGAGAAAACATTATTTTTCAGGGTAAAAAGGATGCAGTTGCATGCATGCGTCCATGGGCATGGTGCGTCCCCACTATCAGCCTCTCACGTACAGTCATCTTCCGATGACTCTCGGTTGTTGACCACATCGTGCCGAGTGCACCAAGGCCGGTGGACGATGGCGAGGTCCCAGACTGGAATGACCCGGAGATGGGGAAGTCGCGACAGTGGAGTCGCAGATGGAGAGGAGTGGGAAACTTGACTAGTTCGGGTGGGCGGCAGCACTGCCGCCCATGGGAGATAGGAGCAAGAACAGAGGTTGAAGAAGGAGCACGGCTGTTGGATTAACATCCAACGGTCCAGCTGCTAGAATCATTTGTCGATTAAGTTGATAAAGCCCTCCGTACACATCTGCTTAGTAGGCCCACAAGTTAGCCACCAAATCTACCTGGTCCCAGCTGTCATCGGGAGAAATGGTTTTTTCGCATAACAAGGAGGCACTTCCTTCTGTGCGAAGATACAGCTGGTGGGTCCCAGCTATCACGGGGAGGAAACAGCTTATAAGGAGGAACTTTCCTTGCGTGTGACCATGGACCTTGTGGGTCCTAGCCGTCAGGCTCCCCAAGTACAGTCCTCTTCTGATGACTCTCGTTTGTTGACCATGTCGCGCCGAGCGCAGCGAGGCGATGGACGACGGCGAGGCCCCAAATTGGAATGACCCAGAGATGGGGAACACGCGGTAGTGGAGTCGCAGACAGAGAGGAGTGGGAAACTTGACTGCTTCGGGTGCGGGGTGGGCCTAGACTAGCAGAAAATAACAGGTGGTGAGTAGTGGAGGGATGGTCTGGCCGTCAGCGGGGTAGCGTTTCGCTAAGGCACGCAAAACAACGCCGCTGGACGCCGGAGGCTACAGCAGGCGGTCCCGGCAGCGCTGGGGGAAGAAGATGAGAGATTGAAGAAGAATGTCGGTCGTTGGATGTAAACCAACGGCTTGTTAGGCTTCGACCTATGGGCCCACATGTCAGCCAGTCCATTTGTTTTTTAGTCCATTTGGTGGGTTGGGTGAAACAATGATGTAAGCATCTATGCAGCCTGTTTATATATATGGTAGAATTTAAAGCCCATTTAATTTTTTCTCGAAATCCACAGACTTGCTGGTCTGGGTGAAAATATCATGTTTGGCTGGACAGATAAATCTTATAAAAACATAAACACATGATTGCACGTCTATTAGTGCATTGGTCAGTAAAATCTTTGCAAGCTTATGTACGCAATCACTAGGAGTTAACTTGCCAAGTTATATATAAACAATTATTATTATTATTATTTTGTAAGAACTTTCAATTTATGAAATAAAATATCATTTAATTTGATGAGTTAATAAGATGTGGAGTATTATTATTTTTTAGGCTAGATGTGGGGCAGTTGAGTTGGTTCTAGGGAAAAGTACCGGGAGAAAACTTAGTTTACATCGAAAAATAATGTGGGAGAAAATTCAGATATAGGATTAATGAAAACAAAAAATAAAGGAAGTGGGAAGGTCTATAAAATGGTTGGACGAATGAGAGGTTTAACGAAACCTTATGTTGTATATATGTAATAAAATAAGATATAAAAATAGGTTCAGTTTCGCATTCTTATAGAAAAATAGAACTGAGATGTGCGTCATGAAAAAACAAATATAACTTGGGCTGCTGATGTTATAGACAACCTAGGTTGGGAGGCACAAAGGCCGCTTGATACCTACTGGATCCAAAAAATGTTGAAACATGTCGTGGGCTGCCCATGTTAAATAACAAAACCTAGGCCATGGACCTGGTGGGCCTGGGACTGTCAGCCTCTCGACGAACAGTTGTCTCCTGATCCCTCTTGTTTTGCTGACCATGTTGGGAACGACAGACGACGAGGCCGCAGCGAGAGCACCAAGGCGGAGGACGATGTCGAGACCTCGGACCGAATGAACCGAAGCGGGGGAAGACGCAGGCGGAGGGGAGTATGAGGGTTGACTTGTTTGGGTGCAGGGTGGGCTAGTGGAGCTGCCGCCGCCAGACAATGTGTGGGAGTAGAGGGATGGCTAGCCGCTGTATAGGAAGAGATCAAAGATTGAACAAAATAAAGAACTACAAACGGATAAGTGGTTGGTCCCATATGTCTGTGTACGAGACCTGCTGGGTCCACCTGAGAAGGGGAATATGTTGGCAGGAAGGAGATTCAAAGCACGACAGCCGAGTGAACTAGTTTTTTTTAAACGGACAAGTGAACTAGTTACATACATAAGTAAATAGCCACTAAAAAAGCAAACATGTTAATGCGTTCTTAAAAGAAATATTTCGGACAAAACAGATAATTACAGCACATAGGCTAATGCATGAAACACTCAGATGATAAAGGTGCTTATAAACAGATAAAGTACAACATCTAGACCTTCCTGGCACGCTTGATCATGACGTTGCGGTTGTCTGTGTACTCATCGGTTATGGTAAGCAGACACACACTCATGTCCAAGATACGCCTGTACATGTCGTAGCATGCGTATGCGCCCTTAGCCGCGTAGGTTATGTAGGCTTGATTCAGAGGTACCTACCACGTGTTCAGGTCCTTGGTATCGTTGTCATCTTTCATGTTGGCGTATCAGGGGCAGATGATGGTCTCGGCGAGGTCAACCACGGAGTCCTTCTCCTGCCGGTTGCCGATGATCTTGTATTACTTCCACATGTCGACAAGCTTGTTGCACCATATGGCCGAATCATCGCGTTCTTCCTTCTCTCCACTGTAGCGAAGGTGCAGTCGGCGCTGCCGATGAAATGGGTGAATGCTCCAGAACCTCTGATGGCCCTACAGCAGTGGTAGACAAGAACCTCGTCCCGCACACATACCTGGGCGACGACGATCCGCTGGTCCCTGTCAGGAGATGAATGGACGGGCACAAGGTCTAAGTCCTGCAACCTTGTGCTTTCTCATCCTGTAGGTACTGCTTGAACTCGGCAAGGCAGAGCTTCACTGAGTCCGAATCGTTGGTGTACATCACATTCAACTTGGTGCAGCCATAGGACTGAATGGCAAGCTCAAAGGGGAACTCCTTGTTGAAGTCCATATACAACAAGCTCACCCCTCAGATCGCCATTGGAGTCTCTTCAAGTGAACGAGTGGGTAGGCGGCGGCAGCAGTTCGTTTTTCAGCTCTTGGGGAACTAGATTCAACAGTAAACTGAGTGTGTACATGCGACAACAGTTACTACCCATCCCTCGCCTACTGTACGCCCGGCACAAGATGCACCCTCGGCGCATTCAAACGCCTCCATTAAGAAACTGACTCCGGCCACACGTCAGTTCACGAGCGGGTCTGTATTGGCACTTTCACACAGATAATACTACCAAGTTTGAGCTATTTGTTATGGTTGTTGTCCTCTGCATCATCAAGCCGTGTTTCCCAGCTTGCAAGATTCAGAACCAACAAATAAGATCCGAATAATAAGTACAAGAAAGATTCCTACACATCTCATTGATTCCCAGCTTGCAAAATTCATAACCAACAAATAAGATTCAAATCATAAGTACAGCAAATATGCCTACACATCTCATTGATTCCCAGCTTGCAAGATTCAGAACCAACCTATTAGAGCCTTTTGATAAAGTGAATATAGGGATTAAATCCATCTTGGCTAGCCGTGTCATACAACCAAAGAACTTGGCGAATGCTCTTGACCGTCAGAACATCTGTAGCTGAGTATTATTGTTTGCACAATAGGAATAAGAAGAGCCTGATTACTATAATTGTGGCACTCCTTGAACTCAACCTGGAGCTCCAGTCGGATGAGGCCCGCCCTGGACTTCCATGATTCAATTCATGCGCCTTTTTCTGCAGTTCACCTGAATTGAAGCAAAGATTGCATCATTCAGCTAGCAAGAAGTACTTGCTCTCATGAGCTGGTAGGTTCTTTAGTAGTTGCACTAAAATTGAGGAACATTAAGGTTGGCTATCCTGCTCATGTAAGGTGCAACTATAATTTGCTAATCCTTTTGTGCAGTTTCACTAAAATAAAGTGCCATTGTGGTGATAGTGACGGCTCATCTTGGAAAGGCTAATAAAATGTTGCACTAGATTACCAGCAGAATTTGACGGAGACTTTGGAAACTCCAATCACCATTTTGTGCAGTTCCAACAAAATTGAGAGATGTCGCCCACGTGACATTTTAGTTGAACTGCATAAGACACTCATTCCAAAAAGAGTGTTTTGTGCAGTTCACCAAAAGGTCATAATAGGAACAAGGTGAAATGGATATCCCTATCTGCACAAAAAGATAGAAAGTAAATAGTTGGTGGTCAATAAGAATATACAAAACATACACGAAATGAAAAGAAGTATCTTAATTATGTTCATGGAAATCACGCAAGGACAGTAGAAATTTTAAAACGTCAGCAATGCTTCATGTTACCAGAAGCATTACGATCAACAATGACATTCGTCAAATATGGGATTACTTTCATGGTGGCATTGCTTGTTTACCAGATAGAGTAAATCAACAGCAGCTAAAGAGTTGGTTTAAGGGCATGGGACCGTGGGGACACCAGGACACTCAGCAGCGTAAAGGAGCATCTTACTTATCATACCGGGGAAAACAGTAGGAGTACCATTTGTAACACAGCTTAAGTGCATCATATCATTGGAGGCATTAGATTAACAATAACACTGGTTAGACATGTCCCTAAGGTAACAGTGTGATAGCTTCATTTTACATGCACCCTTACATTAACAATAGCAAAAGGTTGGTATAAGGACATGTGATAGTGGACGCATCAGCATAATGTACCTACAAGGAGGCATAAAGTGGTGATGCCGAGTTTGTTCATGCTTTGTGAGGGCAGCAAATCTAATCCTGGAGACCTTTCACTATGTGAGGGCAGCAAATCTAATCCCGGAGACCTTTTACTATGTGAGGGCAGTAAATCTAATCCTGGAGACCTTTTACTATGTGAGGGCAGCAAATCCAATCCTGGAGACCTTTTACAATGTGAGGGCAGCAATTCTAATCCTGGAGACATTTTACTATGTGAGGGCAGCAAATCTAATCCTGGAGACCTTTTACTATGTGAGGGCAGCAATTCTAATCCTCGAGACCTTTTACTATGTGAGGGCAACAAATCTAATCCAGGACATACTCTGTTGACTAGCCCACCAGCCGCCACTTTCTATCCTTTTTTCAACCAATAATGTATCTGTTCCTTATCAAGTTTGTACTGCATTTTCCCATTATTTCCATTTTCAACCAAGAGACCGGTTGGGTATCTGGTCTCTACTACTTTTACCATATTATTTCCTCTTTGAATCAAGTCCTAGATTCATGCTACAACCTTTCCCCTTTCTTCGTTGTTTGAACCAAGTCCTAGATTTTAATGCATGAAGTAGCTTTACCTCTAATAATACTAAAAATTTAGGTGGCTTTGGAAGAGCTGATGGGAGTAGAAAAAGATGCACATGCAGACACGCGGGGAGCTAGGGCAGTAGAGCAAGGCTGCTTTCAAAGAACTTATACCTAAGGGTCGTCGGGATGTCGGCGGCGGTAGGTCGGATCTGCGCATAATACGGTAGGGAGGAAGAAGGGTCGGAGGACCCCCTGAGCCAGCTGTGTGTCGGAGAGAATGGAATGGCCAGAGGATCGGGCCCCTCCGGCAGTTGTTGGTTTCCTCCCTCGCCGGGTATAACCGCGTGAACGATGCACCTAGTGCTCTACACACACCAGCCGAAGGGATCCGGCCAGATCTGTGACCAGCGGTGAGCAGAGAGAAAATGTCGCTACCGCTGTCTTGTTTAGATCTAGAGAGGATGAGAGAATAAAGAGAGCAGCCCTAGTAAAGCAAGCGCTTAGGCCCCGGCATACATATATAGTGGAGTGATTATCTTTTTCTCTCCACAACAAGCGTTTCAATTTGTGTACGTGGCATTAAACAAACGAAACTCTCTATTTAAGGTGAGTAACTATACGACTCCTACTTACTACTACTACTACTACTACTACTACTACTACTACTACTACTACTACTACTACTACTACTACTACTACTACTACTACTACTACTACCTCCATCTTGGTTTATAGCTAACAAAATGTTAATGCACGTCAACAAAAATTATATCGTTGGATTCGTATTTCAACATAGTTATCAATGATATAATTCTTGGTAACATGCATGAATGTTTTGTTATTTCAATCTATAGTCAAAATTTGACACAATATACAATGGGGACCAATAAACTAGGACAGAGTTAGTAGTAGTAGTATTGTTCACTTGTGCTCCCCGGCCCTCCATTCATTGACCAACCCCACGGGTGAATAAACATACAGTACTAGTATTTATATAGAACGAACAAGCTCGAACTATTTTCTCGTAGTTAAAAGTTGAGGGCAGGGCTTTTCCCGGGCAGTACGCATGGCAGTTTTCGCATAGGTGGTTTGACAGAGAGGCGAGGAGGGTGAGGGAGTAGCGGATTCAACTTACTTACTACTAGAAAGACTTGTGATATGACTACTAACTATAGTCATGAAATGCTAGCGGTACGACCGGGGTGATGCCCCCCTTCCGTTCCGCACTCTAATCTGGTGCATGACACATCGACCCGGATGATGGCTCTCCCACATGTCGGCGAAGTATGTAGGAGGAGTGCGAACCATGGTAGAGGAGTGCGAACCACGGTAGCCCAGTGAATCAGCAGTAGAAAACAATGTGCTGATATAGCCATAAAAAACAATGTGCTACGGTCCGTACGATAGCATGTACAATATTACTCCTCTTTGTTTGGATCCCTGAGTTAGAGCTAGTTTGGATTGAAATAGCCTCAAATTATCCAAACAGGAGGGGTTAGTCTGAGCTACTTTGCTCTAATCTAGCTAAAAAAACTAGGGACTAGGGACTTTTTAGTTGGGACTGGAAAAATTCCCAGGGCTTATGAACCAAACAGGGTCTCAAGCACCTATGGAGGTGACTGCCGCTCGCGTCTATCGCGTGTCAGGAGACGTTCCCGTCGACGATGAGGTGCCTATTGTGCACCTCGACCAAGGCGGAGCGGAAAACGAGAGAACTACGTATTTATTTATTGTGTAGATTCACTCATTTTGCTCCATATGTACTCCGTCTCGGTGTAGTCTAGTCACTTGTTGAAATCTCTAAAAAGGCAAATACTCCTTTCTAGTTTACAGGGCTATACTAGCAAGTAATAGTGGGCTCACATAGCAATTTTTTCACATGCAAGATCCTAGCTATATGTGTGCTCCAAGGTTCAAAACTGCCACGTTCGGTTTGCGCTTGGCTCTTCGCCTCTTCGAGAAGACGAACAATGATGTTACTACTACTGCTTCTAAAGTATCGAATCCACTGCTGTGTGTCCGTCCACCGCGAGCGGGGGGTGGGGTAGCTTGTTGTAGTACCACTATAAGCAAAAGCCTATCCTCGTCCGCGAGCCACTGCGCGCATGCGAGAGGGAGAAGGTGAGTAGTAAAATCAAGCTTCTCCTCGTTGTACGAGTTGACATACCCGCAGTGTACAATACTCCATTTGCTACAACCTCTAACATACCCCACCAAGAATTAAAATATATATTCCTGTCTTGACTAGATGAGCGTGCAAACTACAATCACCAAGATGACAGGTAGGTCCAGAAGATTATTTTAATAAAAAAGCATGGAGCCGACCCCAATGATTTTAAAGCTTACATGCATGGTACACGCTATCCTAGACTACTCTGCACATGAAACTGCCACACGAGCGTCCGGGCTGCGCTTGGTTCTTCTCCTCTTCAGGAAGTCGAACAATGATGGAGTACTAGTGGAGTACTACAGTATGCTTCTGGACATCTGACACCGATTCAACTGCTACATGTCCACAGCGGTAGAGCGTGTAGCGAACGAAACCTTCTCCTAGTCCTGCCAGCCACCACGCTCATGGGCGAGGGAGGGACGCAGCTTCATTGACTTACTACTCCTGCCTTTGCGTGTATGACAGGTGGGCCCAACAGGAGGGTGGCCCACCTATCATGCAGCCAAAGGCAGGTGCGGTTAAGGCGAGATGGTGTTGTAGTAATCAAACTTCTCGGTCTTGTACAAGTTAACGTGACACCTCAAAGCACTGCACTCCATATATTTCAATAATTTGTGTTTACCGATGCATTAATTGCAATGCATGCATGCATGCCGTGACTCTCCTTTTGATACTTGCATGTGTTGATTCAATGCACCTTGAAGTAGTATGCATATGTGACGGTAAAGCTTTGTAATACCCCGGCCCTAATAAAGCGATAGATGGTTGTGCAAGAGGACGGCGGGATTCCGAGAAGGCGAGATCATGCAGACGAAACATGACCCGACGATGGGGCTCTCTATGTTCTCGATGGACCTCACCTTGCTCCACTGCACCTTGTGCCTCCGCCCCTTGAAGCCTTGAGTGTATGAGGTTCGAATACACCTCCTCCATTCGGCTGATCGAGCAAGGTGCAGGTTTCTTGATTGATGCGATGTTCGATTGATTTGTGTAGTGCAAGGGAGGGCACCTGGCCTACACGGACTACCACGTCGAGCGCCCCGGGAAACATCGGTAGTGCAAGAAGTGCGAGCGCGGCGGTGGCTTTGATGTGCGGAACACGGCGGTGGACATCATCATCTCGACGGTGAGGGTGGAGTGCCCGCACAAAGGCTGTGGGCTCTACGTCACTTACCACAAGCTCGCCGATCACCAGAGCGTGTGTCTGCTCGCGCTCTGCAGATGCCCCGTGCCCGTCTGTGGCTACAAAGGCCCGCCGCCGGCGCTCTCCCACCACATCAGCACCGCCCATCCCATGCCCGTGCGCAGGATCCAGTACGACAAGGTTCTCCAGCTGCAAGTGCCACTTTCAGAGCCACGGCTCTTGCTGTTCGCGGAGGAGGACAACTATGCATTTTTCTTGGTCAGTGGCATGCTTGACATCGGCGTGCCCATCGCCGTGTCGGTCGTTTGCGTCAGAGCGGGGTCGTCCCCACTTCCGCACTACATAGCCAAGCTGTGGGCAAACGGACCGCCGGGGGAGACCAAAGGCAGGACCGACGCTGTCAAGGTGGAAATGGAGGTGACAAGCAGCAAGGATCATGGCGACGTCGCCGTGCATGAGCTGACCTTCTTCACAGTTCCGCCCAAGCTGCTGGCCGGGGCTAGGCTGGTGTCCCTCCACATTCAGGTTGACAAGCTCATGTCCTAAATGATTCTACAGTGCCTTTTGTATATCTTAGCAATATGTTAATATAGGGGTTAGCTTGGTCTACTTTAGCTTAAGAGATGGTGGGCTTTGGTGGTGATGCAGCAATTACTTCGACATCAGATCAACAGTTAAAGTAATTTCCAACAGTAGAACGGATATTTTGTGTTTGTTGGATATAAAGATCCTTTGGGTAAGAAGTATAACTGCTTATAAGAAGTAAGTATAACAGCTTATATGCTTGTTTGTTCAGGAAGTATTGCATACTTGTGCGAGTTGACGCGACACATCAAAGTAGTACTACTAGTAGTACTCCCTCCGATCCTAATTTGTCTGCGCATGAGGCATGTCATAGTGGGAGTAACATAGGTAGTAACATAGATGCCACATAAGCAAAAATGATGTGGTGTCAAGTAATTAATCAGGAGAGAGGCAAATAGAGAGTGGGGAGTAACTTAGACTAGTGTTATGCATATGACACTAGTCTAAGTTATTACCTTCATAATGCAAAGTAACATAATAGTAGTATCATAGATGGCTTCATTTATCCTGTCTTGGAAAGCGCTATGTTACAGTAACATATGATGTTACCACCTCTTATTAATTACTTGCCACATAAGCAGAATTTTCTCAAAGTGTGCTATGTTACTACTCCCTCCGTCTAGGTGTATAAGACTAGTCACAGTGGGGAGTAACTTAGAGTAGTAACATGCATATGTTACTAGTCTATGTTACTACCTCCACAGTGGGTAGTAACATATGTGTTGTGTCATGCATCACTTCATTTATTAGGTTGTAGACTCATCGTTCCATGATATGTGTGATGTTATTGTAACTAGCTATGTTACCACATGCCTCTCTTTCTTCATTAATTACATGCCACTGCATCTATTTTGTCTAGATAAGTGTGATGTTACCATCTATGTTACTCCCACTGTGGGTAGTCTAAGTCATCTTAGGTTGTGCACTGCGACCAAGGCAGAGGGAAATAAGAAGAGAACGTAATAAATTATTGCTAATTAATAGCATTGCATGCAATGAACTAACCACTGCATGTCATGTTTGTTAGTCTCAAGTCATTAAAAGCATGCACAACCCACATCTCTTATTGGTTGATACGTCATGAAACAAGAAATGAGAAGGGAGTTAATTACCATGCCTAAGTGTTTTGGGTTTATTTCGTTTTCGTAAGGTGACATATACACCTTGATGGAGGGAGCAGTTAAGTTACTCCCACTATGACTAGCCTAATATGTTACCATCACATAGCGCTTTCCAATGCAAAATGAGTCTACAAAGTAATAAATGAAGACATGTAGTACTATGTTATCACATATATGACACTACACACTATGAAGGTACTAGTAACAAAGACTAGTAACTAGTCTATGTTACTCTCCACTATGACTAGCCAAAGTCGAGGCGCTGGTACCAACGAGGGCCTGGTTGTGTCTATACTTGGACAACTCACCCAACTGCATGCGCACCAGGTAGACGAAGCTCGTGTCGTGTTGGTGCCTTGTGCGGCCCGCACATTAACCTAAACCTCGCGCCTCCATCTTAGCCTCCGTGGTTTAAACATCTCAATCTCAAGGCCAAGGAGCAATGTGAAACCTATGATAGAGCCAATAGGATGGTTGAGAACACTATAATTCGTAGCTACAGATGTGTGTGTGAGAGAGGACGAGTGCGTGGGTGCACCTCTTCTCTTCCTGTATAACATACTAAACTCAGAGTACAAGTGTATGTGGGTGGCATCGACCTAGGGAGCAGTGATGGTGCGTGCGAGAAGTCCCGAGAGATAGGTGTAATGCGTCTTAATAAAAGACTAGTCTATAGCTCGCCACGAGGCTATTCCTGTCGAACGCCAAGGGTAAGATATGTATCCGACGGTGCAGTTTTTGCACATACACAGTAGTAGAAAAGAACTAGTACCATGGCATATGCTACATCACGACCGAGAACACGTGCCCATGTTACGCCATCCGGGAATAGTGCCGCACTTCAAAACTAGAACTGTTAATAAATTTTGAGCGTGTCTCATCACATTCCAAATTACTACTACTACCACGCTATAATTAATTGCAAACTTGTTCATACCGATCACAACCTAAAAGGTTTCCCACTTAGGAGCGTATTAGTAGTACTCGGTTATAAATACTACTATGCCAAGATGACTACACATTCCTCCTGAACTCCTCATCCACAAAAAACAATCAAGTCAATCAAGCCATGGCCAGCGTGAGTTCTGGGTCGAGAGATTTCCACCAGGGAGAGGCGAGCACGGAAGAGGAAGCACGAGAGATGTCCCGCCTCGCTGTGAAAGCAGCCGACATGTCCAGCCGCGTAGCAGTAGCAGCATAGAGGTCCCGCCACACCGCCAAAGCAGCACGGAGGTCCCGCCATGCTATCGATGTAGCAAACTGGTCCGGCCATGCCACAGAAGCGGCAGAGATGTCCCGCCGAAGCAACACGGAGGTCCCACCGCACCGCTGTGGCCTGGGAAAATTTCTCCTGGGCAGGCGAGGACTCTTATAGGCACTTGCATGCGATGGTCCATAGCCAGATGGATCAGAACTCCGGCACGGCGAGGTTGTAGGACGAGGGTACCGGCATCGTCCGACAACTAGGGGAGGGCAATGCGAAGCTCCGGGGCGAGTGCGACCTGCTGAGGGCGAAGATCGCCGGAAGGGCGAAGTAGGAGGAGGAGACTGCTGCCTTGTTGCAGAGGATGGGCATCATCGTCAAGAAACTTATGGACGAGAATGCCTGTGGCACCCCGGCTTAGAGAAAACGGAACGCCTCGTACTCTAGCCCAGGGATCAAGGAGAAGTCTTCTGGAATACAACACTGCTTAGCATAGAACAAACTAGCTCTTTATTGCAAGCTATATTGGGTATAACGGGGTTACATCGGCACAGCAACACTACGCCTGCCACGGTTGCTCTATGCAAGCAACATAACAACTCGACACAGCGGAATGACTACTGGTAGCGGAATAACGACGATGGTGGTGAACTCCACTCCGCAGGGACTCTGGCTGGAATGCTTATCCTAGCTCGCAAACAAGGGATCCACGACAAACTAGCAATCAAATCCGGCATGACCAGCAAACTAGCATGACACGCTAGGTCAGTACATTGAATGTACTTGCAAGCTCATAGAAACCAAAGCAATCAAGACAAACAATAGCATGGCAATTACAGGTTAACCAGGTTTAACATGATACTATCAGAATAATCATAGCATGAACAAGATGATACAGCTAGAACAATACGAGCATGGCATAAAAATATGAACATGATGAGACTCGCATGCAACTTAATGAAACTATCATCCACCAACGTACTCTGATCGGGTTATCTCATAACCATCACCTGCACAAACTTACCATGACGGACATCACACGATCATCTCAGGATCCAATCAAGCTTGGTATTAACAATACCGTAGTAATCATTCATGACCACAAGGAGCTTGACCTTTACCCTTGACTCTCGCATAACACCACAAGTATCCAACCCTCTGCAGAGGTTAGCACACTATACCCACACCATGGAACCCTGGCCTCGCACCCCGTTTGGGTGGACCAAAGTGTTCCGACAAAATCATCCTACTGCCATTACACCCTCCCAGCCACTCCGCCCAACTCACCTTTAGGCTAAGTCCTGGGTGGCCCTGTGCCTACCAAAGGCACCAACGGCCACCGTCATGGCAAAACGGTCCCAAACGGGGACAAGGATCCGTACTCAACAACGGGCACACAAGGCTTATGTCGTCCTACTTGATGAAGGCACACAAGGCATGACAATAGACCCAGTTTGGACCCCCCATAGGGTAAGCGTGGTTGCACCGGTCAGATCGATATGGTGGCACCATGACTCAGCCAACAGTTGTTCAAGTTCAATTTAATCCGGTTAAACTTGAATGCAATTTGCTAAGCCATAATAAAATAACATGATGCAACTACAATGCATGCACATGATATCAAAATAAGCATGGAGGTGCAACATAATCAACGAGCATAACAGCAACATTTAATCATTTATCCAGATGAGCATGGCATACTGACGAGCATGAATATCACAACTAGAACACTACTCATAGCATAACATGACCACTAGCGTCAGCAATAAATACCATGCAATAACATAACGATAAACTGCCATGCAAGCATTTAATCAATTGGATGAAAAGAAACATGCATAACGGCGGTACTCGAAACAGACGATAGTCATGCACCAAAGACCATCACCAACATTTACTACTACCAAACATTGCCAATATTAAATTAATACTAGCATGAAGAACATAATAATAGAGTGCAAGAAAACATAGCAAGACGACAAACACTGATCCATAAGCATAACCGAAATACCGACAGCAGTAGCAAAACAATCAAAGAGTTATTAAAGATTCAAGTTGGAAACCAATGCTTCTGCATGGCTATCATGCAAATGGTGGTTGTGGCTTGCCTGGTTATGAAGAAGGCTCCGGGGAGAAGTGCGGAAAGATCACGGAAGGAATCGCCGGAAAGGGTTCGCTCTTAGAGGGGGATGATTAGGGGCAAGGGCAAAATGGTCATTTTCAGAATGCTTGCACATGGCAAAAATGATACCAAAAGTTTGGGCTTGAAGAGACAAAGACGTGGGCGTTGGATTCACCTCAATCAGAGTTACGGTTGCGGAGATATGAGGTGTAGAAGATCAGGGGCTTTTCTGTAAAAATACTATTCATAGCGGGGTCCCTGAGTGGATAAGACAGAGGTGCAAAATTAGAAATACATTTCCTGACTAAGAGAACGTATTCTAGGCTGAAACAGAGAGAAAATACGCTTTTAGAATAACGAAAACGTACTTTGAGCTGAAGCAGAGGGAAAACACGCTTTCTGAAAATGAAAACGCACTGCAAGGATTACGCTTTACCCACGCGTAAGCGCACTTCATGCGAAGACGCCTCCACTTGCCATGCTGGCAAGGGCGGGGCCGGGCTCTATGCGGCTTACAGGTGGGTCCCGCGCCTGGACCTATCTCCTTCCGTGCGTCCTTCTTCTTCCCCCAACGCAGCGCAGTACAGAGGGAGAGGTCGCCGGCCCATGCAGGATTCCGGCCAACTCCGGCCACCATTTGGGACGCCACGACCACTGAAGAACTCAGGAGGCTGCTGCGCATCCATTCCATGGTCGCTCGAATGCCAAGGAGGACCTGAGTGGCGAGGGCCTAGACTCTGGCGGAGATGGCTTCGGGTGGGGGTCGGGCATCGCGACCAGGGGCTACCATAGGAGGAGGAAAACGGCGAGGAGGGGCTCTGAGGCTTGGGAAACTAGCTAGGGAGGGGTCTAGGAGTGATGTGAGGCCGCTGGTGAGGTCGGGGCACCTCGGGGTGGGCTTATATAGCTAGGGCAGCGAGGGGGTGAGGTGGCACGTGCGCGGCTACGTGTCCGCGCTCCGGCGATGGGCACGCGCGGCCAAGGGACACGGGGAGGGGCAGCAAGACAACGAGGGGAGAAGCGGACGAGCGCCAAGGTTCACGGAGACGAGCAGAGCTCGAGGACAAGGGAGGAAGAAGCCAACAGAGGAGAAGACGATGGTCGGGTACAGCGCGTGCACTGTGCGCGCGAGGGCCACGGCTCACCGGAGAAGAAGAAGGAGGGGGCAAAGGCTCCAGAGGGAAGGCGACAACGCGTGCTAGCTGTCAGACACACTCACGCGCGCGAAGACGACGAGAGGAGGAGGGGCCCGAAGCAAAATGACGCTCTGGACATGACCATTGTTGTTAGAGCGTGTGCGAACGACACGGTCACCACTGTGACTGGCAAGGAGGGGACGCGAGAGGCTACAGTGAGCTGTCTAATGACTAGTCCCTGCATAATAGAGGCCAAGGGAGTTGATGGATCAGGAGAAGGAGCCAAGGAGAGGAGTGTGTGATCGTCTGAAGTTTGTTGTTGCAAACTTGATCATGAAACACTGATCAACTGAGGTGAGATTAGAGCCAAATGAGATGTCTAGGAGGTTTAAGATAGGAAAGACTACGATCCTGGAGAGTTTTAGGGGAAATGGACCAAGATAAATCATAGTTGCCTCACAACTGAATATTTAGTCTAGAATCAAGATCATGATGGTCCAGTCAGATGGAGAAGCCACTTGAGCTGAAATTTGGCAAGGCAGGGTGATTTGGGCATATGAGAGTGCTGTAAAAACTTCATGCCATTTGGCCAAACCAAAATGGTACTTCCTTCATACAGCACCTCTCTAGACAGAATTTTAGGAAAATTCCTAAGGGAAAATGGCTAAACAAAATATGCCCAAATTTGGGGGAGATAGGTTAAATTGGTAGGAGAAGGCCTAGGAATATTTTTAGACATAATGGAGGAAGATAAAATATACTTGCTTCATTAACTAAAGATTTGGACAGAACCGGAGAATTGATGCTCAGCTCACATGGATGCATTGAATGAGCTCAAATCTTGTGGAGAGCCTTTATGTGATGATATGAAAGACCATGCAAAAATTCAACTCAATTAGCTTAACCTAGCTAGTACTTCCTTCACGACCAATTCCCTCAGACAGGAACTTTGAAAAATTGCTCAGGAATATTTACTACACAAATTAAGTTGAAATTTGTCATGAGGAAATTATTTGGACATGAAAAGGTGTCCAAGAACTTTGGTGTCAATTGGGCAAAGATAAATGGCATTTGCTTCACAATCTGCCATTCAAGACAGAATAGGAAATGAATTATTTGAGGGTGATGGGAAACACGACCATGAAATATTTTGCCAAATTTTAGGAAGATATGACCCAAACAATTTATGAGAATTATTTGAGAATTTTAGGAGTGACAGAAATATAGGTTGCTCCACAACCTAGGTCAACTAGGGTCATTCCTTTAATAGAAAAGGAATATTCCCAATAAAAAGAATATTGGGATTTGGGCTAGGATGAAAATGGAAAGGTCTAGGGAAGGATTTGAGGTTGACAAGCCACTCTGGAAGCAAAGAATAGGTCATCTTCTTCCGTTTCCAGACCACAAAGCCACGGAAAAAGAAAACTCAAGCAAAAATCTTAGAAAAACAAAAGAAAAAGAAAGGGCCAAAAATCAGGCTGTGACAAACCTTCCCCCCTTAAAGAAATCTCGTCCTCGAGGTTTCGTTGCTTAGGGAACAATTATGCATATACTGACTTAAGGAAACTGTTTCCAACTCAGGTATCCTTTTCCCTTTATTGATTGTTACCATTAAATCCTTCATCTGACTTACTTGACTGGCTCTAGGGTGGTTTGGTACACTGTATCCAGATCCTGATAGAGCTTATCTCACATTTTCATGCTTATGCTGGCTCCAATTCTTTTCATACCTTCTGAATTATCTGAGATTACCATGACTGAAATATATGCCTGTCTCACAAGTCCGAGAGTGATTTCTGATTGCTGTGTCTGTACTAAAAACTGTCCATGAATTGGTGATCAGATTTTTCTTGATGCACACCCAAGCTATGACTCCTTGCATTGGGTTCCTCCACTTAACTGCAGGTCCTTCGGGTTCCAAATTGTGAGTTGAGGTATAACCATTTCCTGATAGAGTCCGACTTATCACCGGAATTTTTGAATCAGGCTGACCGGCTCCACTGTCCTAAGTCTCAGATTCATACCAAATATTTGATTGTTGCTTGTCGTGGCCAGCATAAGGGGTATGACCTTATATGATAATATCCTTATCCTTGGCTGGCGTTGGTTCAGAATTGAGTAGACCCCTTAGGTGAATATCCATGGCGGGTGATACTGACTTAGACTATCCGGGGTATCTGCACCATGTGGGTCATATAAAAATTATCAGTCTGGCTCCTTCATTAATGTTTTCTTTGTCTGGATCCTTGGCTGAAAGAGCTTGGTCATATTGCTTCTTCGGGTGACCACAGGTACTATCGGGTGCAACATTCTGACTGGGGGAAAATGATCATTTGAACCCTTGCAAGAAATCGGCAAATAAATCAGTAGCCACCAGGTCTTTACAACTCATATCTGGGACATTACTGAAGTAACTCAACCACGGCTCAAGACGGACGATAAACAGCTTAGAGCATGAGACCGGGTTGATAAGAAGAAAGTGGTAGCTCCCTAAGATAGCCGAAAAGTAGCTAAAAGCATAGGGCCATTGTCACAAAAAGAAACTCAACAACTATATGAGACGACCGGAAAGCAGCTCAGAACTCGTGATAGTTGTTGAATAGAGAAATATAAAGTCGGCATCCACCCTGGATGACAAAAAACGGCTCAGAACACAGGGGTGGTGCCGTTACCAGAGAAAAGAAGACAAGGGCTCATCAGGGTCATATTCCAGGTTCACCAGTACTTGTACAGAGCTCAGTGTTGTCGTTAATCTTCATAGTCCTTTGTCACCCTGAGGAGTATATCTGGCTTCCTTCACATATATCTAAGAATCTGATTCCCGAGGCAAACTTGTGTTCTGACTGATTCTTACTTCTAACCAACTGTGCAGATCTGATTCTGACATCTGCTATCAATTCACAATGTACTATCTTGCACCAGTGTCGTACTGAGGACAATTGGATGGCTTATGCTGAAAACCATCGAGAGTATCTTGCTGAGGAAGACTGGGTTTTGTGCCTCAGAAGCTTGATATGCAGACCGATTACCATATATGCATACCATCTTAATATTTCTGCGGTTGATTACTTGCATGAACAGGGTTTAATGGACTATCCTCCTTTCTATGACTGAGATTATTCTGTTGGTCTTGCACATAGCTTATCTTCTTGCTGATTTGATCATTTCTGTCATGAAGAGTGCAGACTGAGGCAAACCTGATTATCCGTATCACAATCAGATATCCTCAGATTTCAATGCAGTTGGCGGAGAATTCCATACTGATGCAAACTTGATACTGACAGTCCATCTTGGATTTCTTTTGCATTCAGACAAGATATTCCAATTTCACTGCAGTCTGCTGATAATTCCATTTTGTTTAGCTAAGTTTCCAAATATATGCATTCCTTGCTGATTCTTCAGGTCCGGTGTGGGTTGACGAGCAACTTTAATGAGGGGAAAATAATGTCACACCGAAGGGCCAAAGAAAGAAGCAAAAGAATCGACTAAAACAAAAGCACACAAGCATACATACAATATAAAGCAATCAACACATATTACTCCTACTCACACAATAATATGCATGCACACCTAAGCACACAATTGTCGCTGAAGCTCTGGTACTACGGTCTTATATGATGTGGCGGTGTGCACGAAAGTGAGTCTGTGTGTGGAAAGAGTTGGCGTAACCAAGGCTACACCAAGCGCTGGCTGAACACCGGCTGTATCTGGAAGGATACGGATGCGAGGACGGACTTGGCAATCATGTAGCGAGACACAAAGTCACGATCACGTCATCATCAAGCGTACGAAGGGGAATCATTCACGTTCCAAAGAATGTAATGACAGGGCAATATAGTGGAGGAAAAGCAAGGCTTGATGGCATTGCCCTTTTCCGATAACAAGTATCAGTTAGGATTGCCAAAGGGACGAGATGGATGGCACGATTCGGGATAGAGGCATGGCTATTGCCGAAATAATACGGGTGGGTGGCGGAAAGATATCGATGCGACACTTGAGCATAACTCCCGCAAATGGTGTCTGGAACACTTGGTACCAGGGCATCACTCTGCTGGGACAGAGATGACGCCAAACACCGAAGAGCAGGTATGCAAAGAAGGAGGGTGCAGGTAGTGGATCGAAACCGATACCACCTACACTCACAAGATTAACCGTTAGCGAGAAGATAATAACCGATATGCATGTTTTGCAACAAAAAAATGCAGCAATCAAGTGCAACAATACAACGGGGCTCTATACTACCGCATTCTAACGTTCATGTGGCCTAGGGCATCCTACCGCCATACCTGCTCTGATACCAAACCTGTAGCACCCCAGCTCAGAGAAACCGGAACGCCCCCTATTCCGGCCCGGAGATTGAGGAGAAGTCTTCTGGAATACGACACTTCTTAGCATAGATCAAACCAACTCTTTATTGCAAGCTATATTGGGTACAAGGGGGTTACATCGGCACGGCGACACTACGCCTGCCTCGGTTGCTCTATGCAAGCAGCAGAACAACTCAACGCAGCGGAATGACTACTGGTAGCGGAACAACAACGACAGTGGTGAACTCCACTCCACAGGGACTCTGGCTGGAACGCTTATCCTAGATCCCAAACATTGGATCCACGGCAAACAAGCAATCAAATATGGCATGACCTGCAAACTGGCATGACACGCCAGGTCAATACATTGAATGTACTTGCAAGCTCACAGCAACCAAAGAAATCAAGACAAACAATAGCATGGCAATTACAGGTTAACCAGGTTTAACATGATAATATTAGATCAATCATAGCATGAACAAGATGATACAGCTAGAATAATACGAGCATGGCATAAACATATGAACATGATGAGACTAGCATGCAACATAATGAAACTATCATGCACCAACTTACTCTGCTGGGGTTATCTCGTAACCATCACCTGCACAAACTTACCATCATGGACATCACACGATCATCTCAGGATCCAATCAAGCTTGGTATTAACAATACCATAGTAATCATTCATGACCACAAGGAGCTTGACCTTTACCCTTGACTCCCGCATAGCACCGCAAGTATCCAACAAGTCGGTATTCACTTTACCACAGTGATCCTCTTATGAACACATAGATATCAACCAACTTCTTTTATCATCGAACCAGGACAATCATAGGTTTAAGCTTGGGGGAGTTGATACGTCTCCGTCGTATCTACTTTTCCAAACACTTTTGCCCTTGTTTTGGACTCTAACTTGCATGATTTAAATGGAGCTAACCCGGACTGACGCTGTTTTCAGCAGAATTACCATGGTGTTATTTATGTGCAGAAATAAACGTTCTCAGAATGACCTGAAACTTCACGGAGCAATATTTTCGAAAATATAAAAAATACCTACAAAAGATGAAGGCCAGGGGGGCACCACCTGTCCACGAGGGTGGGGGGCGTGCCTGCCCCCCTAGGGCAGGCCCCCCTACATCATGGGCCCTCTGGTGCCTCTCCGACTCCAACTCCAACACTATATATTGTGTTTCGGGGAGAAAAAGTTCAGAGAGAAGAATTCATCGCGTTTTACGATACGGAGCCGCCGCCAAGCCCTAAAACCTCTCGGGAGGGCTGATCTGGAGTCTGTTCTGGGCTCCGGAGAGGGGAATCCGTCGCCATCATCATCATCAACCATCCTCCATCACGAATTTCATGATGCTCACCGCCGTGCGTGAGTAATTCCATCATAGGCTTACTGGACAGTGATGGGTTGGATGGGATCTATCATGTAATCAAGTTAGTTTTGTTAGGGTTTGATCCCTAGTATCCACTATGTTCTGGGATTGATGTTGCTATGACTTTCCTATGCTGCACGAGTGCCATGATTTCAGATCTGAACCTATTATGTTTTCATCAATATATGAGTGTTCTTGATCCTATCTTGCAAGTCTATAGTCACCTATTATGTGTTATGATCCGTTAACCCCGAAGTGACAATAATCGGGATACTTACCGGTGATGACCATAGTTTGAGGACTTCATGTATTCACTATATGTTCATGCTTTGTTCTGGTACTCTATTAAAAGGAGGCCTTAATATCCCTTAGTTTCCGTAAGGACCTCGCTGCCACAGGAGGGTAGGACAAAAGATGCCATGCAAGTTCGTTTCCATAAGCACGTATGACTATGTTTAGAATACATGCCTACATTATATCAACGAACTGGAGCTAGTTCTTTGTCACCCTAGGTTATGACTATTGCATGATGAACCGCATCCGACATAATTATCCATCACCGATCCATTGCCTACGAGCTTTCTATATATTGTTCTTCGCTTATTTACTTTCCCGTTGCTATTGCTATGATCACTACAAAATACCAAAAACATTACTTTTACTACTATTACCTTTTGCTACCGTTACCACTACTATCATATTACTTTGCTACTAAACACTTCGCTGCAGATATTAAGTTTCCAGGTGTGGTTGAATTGACAACTCAGCTGCTAATACTTGAGAGTATTCTTTGGCTCCCCTTGTGTCGAATCAATAAATTTGGGTTGAATACTTTACCCTCGAAAACTGTTGCGATCTCCTATACTTGTGGGTTATCAAGACTATTTTCTGGCGCCGTTGCCGGGGAGCATAGTTGTATTCTTTGAGTCACTTGGGATTTATATCTGCTTATCATTATGAAGAACTTGAAAGATCCAAGAACCAAGATTTATCCCTCAACTACGAGGGGAGGTATGGAACTGCCATCTAGCTCTACACTTGATTCACCTTCTGTTTTGAGTAAGCTTGCGACACCTAAACCTGCTTCTACTATTTGTTCTGATATGTCGCATGTTATTGATGATGCTACTTCTGCTATACATGATACTTATGATGAAACTACTTGTATGCTTGATACTACCGTGCCACTTGGTGAATTTCTTGATGAACAACTTGCTAGAGCTAGAGAGATTGAAAATATTGAATCTGATAATACTGATGAAAGTGATGATGAAGAATCACTTGTTATTCCTGAGGGTTATGTTTTTGATCAAGAAGCCTCTTTAGCTATTTTAGCTTGCAAAGATAGATACGAACTTAAGAGGTTATTAGCTAAATGGAACAAGCAATCTCTAAATGCTAGAATGAAACATGACCCTGCTTTTGCTACTTCACCTACCTATGTTACTGATAAGGATTACGAATTCTCTGTTGATCCTGCTATAATTACTTTAGTTGAATCTGATCCTTTTCATGGCTATGAATCTGAAACTATTGTGGCACATCTTACTAAATTAAATGATATAGCCACCCTGTTCACTACTGATGAGAGAACTCGCTACTTTTATATCCTTAAAATATTTCCGTTCTCATTAAAGGGTGATGCTAAGATATGGTTTAATTCTCTTGATCCTGGTTGTGTGCGTAGTCCCCAGGATATGATTTATTACTTCTCTGCTAAATATTTCCCTGCTCATAAGAAACAAGCTTCTTTAAGGGATATATATAATTTTGTGCAAATTAAAGAAGAGAGTCTCCCACAAGCTTGGGGGAGGCTTCTCCAATTACTTAATGCTTTGCCTGACCATCCTCTTAAGAAAAACGAAATACTTGATATCTTTTATAATGGTCTAACCGATGCTTCCAGAGATTACCTGGATAGTTGTGTTGGTTCTATTTTTAGGGAACGAACACCGGATGAAGATGAAATTCTATTGAATAATATGTTGACAAATGAAAATAATTGGACACCTCCGGAGCCAATTCATGAGCCTATTCCTAAACCAACTCTGAAGAAGAGGGGCATTCTATTTCTCAGTCCTGAAGATATGCAAGAGGCAAAGAAATCTATGAAAGAAAAAGGTATTAAAGCTGAAGATGTTAAGAATTTACCTCCTATTGAAGAAATACATGGTCTTAATTTACCGCCTATTGAAGAAACATATGATCTTAATCCATTACCTATTGAAGAAAATCATGGTCTTGATAACCCGACACAGGTAGTAAAGGTAAATTCTCTCTATAGATATGATAAAGCTGAAATCCCATTTACTAAGTTTGCTAGCCCATGCTTAGATGAGTTTGATAAATTCATGGCTAAGCAAGCAGGTTTTAATGCTTATTTTGGTAGACAACTGAAATACAATTCAAATATGCTTGAACACTTGGGTGATTATAGGGCTAATGTTAAAGGTGAACTTAAACTTATTAGTAAACATGCTTCTATGGTTACCACTCAAGTAGAACAAGTACTTAAAGCTCAAAATGATTTTCTCAATGAATTGAATAGTAAGGATAATGATAATGCTGTTAGAGTTATTACTAGAGGTGGTAGAATGACTCAGGAACCTTTGTATCCTGTAGGCCACCCTAATAGAATTGAGCAAGACTCTCAGAGAAATAATATAGATGCACCTAGTCCTTCTAAAAGGAAGAAAAAGAAAAATGATAGGACTTTGCATGCTTCTAGTGAACCTGTTACTAAAACAGCTGAGAATCCAAATGATATTTCTATCTCTGTTGCTGAAACACAATCTGGTAATGAACCTGAAACTAGTGATAATGTTAATGATAATGTTCATGATGATACTCAACCTAGTAATGATAATGATATAGAAATTGAACCTGTTGTTGATCTAGATAACCCACAATCAAAGAATCAACGTTATGATAAGAAAGACTTTGTTGCTAGGAAACATGGTAAAGAAAGAGAGCCATGGGTTTAGAAACCCATGCCTTTTCCTCCCAAACCATCCATGAAAAAGGATGATGAGGATTTTGAGCGCTTTGCCGAAATGATTAGACCTATCTTTTTGCGTATGCGATTAACTAATATGCTTAAAATGAATCCTTTTTGCCTCCATTACATTGATGAACTGGAGCTAGTTCTGTGTCACCCTAGGTTATGATTGTTACATGATGAACCGCATCCGGCATAATTCTCCATCACTGATCCATTGCCTACGAGCTTTCCATATATTGTTCTTCGCTTATTTACTTTCTCGTTGCTATTGCTATCATCACTACAAAATACCAAAAAATTTACTTTTACTACTGTTACCTTTTTCTACCGTTACCACTACTATCATATTACTTTGCTACTAAACACTTCGCTGCAGATATTAAGTTTCCAGGTGTGGTTGAATTGACAACTCAGCTGCTAATACTTGAGAGTATTCTTTGGCTCCCCTTGTGTCGAATCAATAAATTTGGGTTGAATTAATTTACCTTCAAAAACTGTTGCGATCCCCTATACTTGTGGGTTATCATGTTCCTACACCAAGGAACCCTGGCCTCGCACTCCCATTTGGGTGGACCAAAGCGTTCCGACAAAACAGTCCTACTGCCATGACACCCTCTCGGCCACTCCAACCAACTCCCATTTGGGCTAAGTCCTGGGTGGCCCCGTGCCTACCAAAGGCACCAACGGCCACCGTCGTGGCAAAACGGTCCCAAACGGGGACAAGGATCCGTACTCAACAACGGGAACACAAGGCTTATGCCCTCCTACCTGATCAGGGTAGCACCCGCGCATAACCTTCCCTCGTGGGAGGCACCAGCGAGAGGCATGACAATAGACCCAGTTAAGACCCCCTCATAGGGTAAGCATGGTTGCACTACTCAGATCGATATGGTGGCAGCATGACTCAGCTACTGTTGTTCAAGTTCAATATAATCCGGTTAAACTTGAATGCAATATGCTGCGCCATGATAAAATAACATGATGCAACTACAATGCATGAACATGATATCAAAATAAGCATGGAGGTCAACATAATCAACGAGCATAACAACAACATTTAATCATTTATCCAGATGAGCATGGCATACTAACGAGCATGAATATCACAACTAGAAGACTACTCATATCATAACATGACCACTAGCATCAACAATAAATACCATGCAATAACATAACGATAAACTACCATGCAAGCATGTAATCAACTGGATGCAAAGAAACATGCATAACGGCGGTACTCGGAACAGACGATAGTCATGCACCGAATAACATCACCAACATGTACTACTACCAAACATTGACAATATTAAAGTAATACTAGCATGAAGAACATAATAACAGAGTGTAAGAAAACATAACAAGACGGCAAACACTAATCCATAAGCATAACCGAAATACCGACAGCAGTAGCAAAACATACAAACGGTTATTAAAGATTCAAGTTGGAAACCAATGCTTCTGCATGGCTATCATGAAAATGGTTGTTGTGGCTTGCATGGGGATGAAGAAGGCTCCGGGGAGAAATGCGGAAAGATCGTGGAAGGAAGCGCCGAAAAGGGTTCGCTCTCGGAGGGGGGCTGATTAGGGGCAAGGGAAAAATGGTCATTTTCAGAATGCTTGCACATGGTGAAAATGATACCAAAAGTTTGTTCTCGAAGAGACGAAGACGTGGGCGTTGGATTCACCTCAATCAGAGTTACAGTTGCGGAGATATGAGGTGTAGAAATCAAGGACTTTTCTATAAAAATACTATTCACAACCGGGTCCCTGAGTGGATAAGGCAGAGGCGCAAAATTAGAAATACGCTTTCTTACTAAGAAAACGTATTCTACGCTGAAACAGAGAGAAAATACGCTTTCAGAATAACGAAAACGTACTTTGAGCTGAAGCAGAGGGAAAACACGCTTTCTGAAAATGAAAACGCACTTCGAGAATTATGCTTTATGCACGCGTAAGCGCACTTCACGTGAAGATGCCTCCACTTGCCATGCTGGAAAGGGCGGTGTCGGGCTCTGTGTGGCTTACAGGTGGGGCCTGCGCCTTGACCTGTCTCCTCCCACACCTCGTTCTTCTTCCCTCGGCGCGGCGCATAACAGAGGGAGAGGTCGCCGGCGCCGACAGGATTCCGTCCAACTCCGGCCACCATTTGGGACGCCACGGTCACTAAAGAACTTAGGAGGCTGCCTCGCATCCGTTCCAGGGTTGCATGAATTCCGAGGAGGACCGGAGCGACGAGGGCCTGGATTCCGGCAGAGATGGCTCTAGGTGGGGGTTGGGCATCGCGACCAGGGGCTACTAGAGGAGGAGAAAAACAGCGGGGAGGCCCTAGGGGTGCGGTGGACGACTCTGGTGGCGGCCAGGAGGAGGAAAGGGCTTGGGTCGGCCGAATTTAGCCGTGGTAGTGCGGCGGCCATGGCGGCCTACTACGGTGCGGAGGGGCTCCGGGGCTCGGGTAGACTAGCTAGGGAGGGGTCTGGGAGTGAGGTGAGGCCGCTGGTGAGGTCAGGGCACCTTGGGGTGGGCTTATATAGCTGGGGTAGTGAGGGGGTGAGGTGGCACGCGCGTGGTTACATGTCCTCGCTCCGACGATGGGCACGCGCGGCCAAGGGTCATGGGGAGGGGCAGCAAGACGACGAGGGGAGACGCGGACGAGCGCCAGGGGTCACGGAGATGAGCAGAGCTCGGGGATAAGGGAGGAAGAAGCCAACAGAGGAGAAGACAATGGTCGGCTACAGCACGCGCACTGTGCAGCGAAGGGGACGCCTCATCGGAGAAGAAGACGGAGGAGGCAAAGGCTCCAGAGGGACGGCGACAACGCGTGCTAGCTGTTAGACACGCTCACGCACACGAAGACGACGAGAGGAGGAGGGGCCCGAAGCAAAACGACGCTCTGGACATGACCATTGCCACCAGAGTGCGTGCAAATGACGTGGTCACCACTGTGACCGGCAAGGATTGGACGCGAGAGGCTGCAACGAGCTGTCTAATGACTAGTCCCTGCATAATAGAGGCCGAGGGAGTTGATGGATCAAGAGAAGGAGCCAAGGAGACGAGTGTGTGATCATCTGAAGTTTGTTGTTGCAAACTTGATCATGAAACACTGATCAACTGAGATGTCTGGGAGGTTTAAGATAGGAAAGACTACGATCCTGGAGAGTTTTAGGGGAAATGGACCAATATAAATCATAGTTGCTTCACAACTGAATATTTGGTCCAGAATTAAGATCATGATGGTGCACTCAGATGGAGAAGCCACATGAGCTGAAATTTGGCAAGGCAGGGTGATTTGGGCATATGAGAGTGCTGTAAAAATTTCATGCTATTTGGCCAAACCAAAATGGTACTTCGTTCATACAACACCTCTTTGGACAGAATTTTAGGAAAATTCCTAAGGGAAAATGGCTAAACAAAATATGCCCAAATTTGGGGGAGATAGGTTAAATGGGTAGGAGAAGGCCTAGGAAACTTTTCAGACATAATGGAGGAAGATAAAATATACTTGCTTGATTAACTGAAAATTTGGATAGAACCAAAGAATTGATGCTCAGCTCACATGGTTGCATTGCATGATCTCAAATCTTGTGGCGTGCTTTTATTAGATGATATGAAAGAGCATGCAAAAATTCAACTCAATTGGATTAACCTAGCTAGTACTTCCTTCACAACCAATTCCCTAAGACAGGAACTTTGAAAAATTGCTCAGGAATATTTACTAAGCAAATTAAGTTGAAATTTATCATGAGGCAATTATTTGGACATGAAAATATGTCCAAGAAGTTTGGAGTCTATTGGGCAAAGATATATGGCACTTTCTTCACAATCTACCATTCATGACAGAATATGACATGAATTATTTGACGGTGATGGGAAACATGGCCAATGAAATATTTTGCCACATTTGAGGAAGATATGACCCAAACAATTTATGAAAATTATTCAGGAATTTTAGGAGTGATAGAAATATAGGTTGCTTCACAACCTAGGGCAATTAGGGTCATTACTTTAATAGAAGATGAATATTCCCAATAAAAAGAATATTGGGATTTGGGCTAGGATGAAAATGGAAAGGTCTAGGGAAGGATTTGAGGTTGACAAGCCACTCTGGAAGCAAATAAGAGGTCATCTTCTTCCGTTTCCAGACCACAAAGCAACGGAAAAAGAAAACTCAAGCAAAAATAATAGAAAAACAAAACAAAAAGAAAGGGCCAAAAATCAGGATGTGACAATGCCATGCTCTGCATCGAGCACAACAAGCTGGTGGAGGAATCCATGGATGCTGCCAAGCAGCGTATTAAGGACATGAAACTGATGAAAGAGATCATCGCTCGCCGTGAGAAATGGTCTCCACGACCTGCAACGCATAAAGAAAGTAGAGATCAATGAGCCAGATGGTTGTATGTGTCTTCCTTCTTCTTTTGCCCTTGTGTATTTTGGGCGCAGTCGCATGTGGATTTTTTAATTATCTTCCTAATTATGTAAGTCAATTATTATCCACTCTCGTCGTCCTTATATATATATTCATCATTCTTGCTATAAGTCGCACTACATGCTATATAGGTCCGTGGGATCTTACATCAAGATCCGTGAAAAATTTTCTTTTCAGATTTTCTTTTCTCTCTCTTAAATCTCTATCGAGTGAGACATTGCCACGCCATTAAACAGAGGCTCGGGTGCCATTAATGGAGACCTTGGGAGAGAGTTGGACGGCAGATGGAGCTCAAAGGGCTCTCCTCCTGATAAGCACGCGAGGGGTCTGATCGCACGCCTCCCATACTCAAATAACTACCCTGCATGGCGCCTCCTAGCTAATAAAAAAGGGGATGTGTGGTGGCACGTAAATGGTAAATAAAATGCCCATGATTTCAATAATACTTGTGTTTCCGATTGTAACATGACAGCACTTGTTCCAAAATGACTTTGTTGATTGTTAATGTGTGCACCTTCGCAAATCGGACAGAAAAATTACCAGAGCATGTTGGTGCCATGTCATGACACCAAGCAAGTTTCATGATTTTCATGCATGTCTTGGATTTACAGGAATTAAAAAAAACAAGTTTCTCAATGTTTCCAGCCGAGCAACGACGCCTAGATGTTTGAATTTCATTCCCATTTCTTGCATGGGACCTACAAATTTACCCGAGGACACACATGTGATTTTTCAACCAGCTTTGGTTCACTAGAGCATGTGCTTGTATTTCAATTTGAATTATGCACACAAAGGTGACACGTTCCCTCTCAGAACCACGAGCCTTCTTGAGAGAAGCTCCGGTTTGCAAGAAACTTATACCAAAACGTGTTCCTATTCTGCCAATTTTTTTACCACAGCATGGTAGTACCATGACATGACACCATGCCAAGTTTCATGATTTTCAGGTGTGTTTTGGATTTACAAGAATTTTAAAACCAAGCTTCTCAATGTTCTCGGCCGGGCCACGATGCCCACATGTTTGAATTTCATTCCCATTTCTTGCATGGGACCTAGATATTTACCTGAGGACACACATGTGATTTTTCAACCAACATTGGTGCACGGGAGCATGTGCTTGTATTTCAAATTTGAATTATGCACATTAAATGACCAGAAACACAATTAATGTATAAAAAAGGCCAAACGAACCCGAAATAATTCCAAAATTTAATAGGGCACTCATGTAGTTCTACCTTTGTAAAGAAACTCAAGGGGGCAGAGTATATTGTTTCGCACTCAAAGGTGACACGTTCCCTCTTAGAACCACGAGCCTTCTTGAGAGAAGCTCCGTTTTGCAAAGAAGCTTATACCAAAATTTGTTCCTATTCGGCCATTTTTTTACCAGGGTATGGTAGTACCATGACATGACACCATGCCAAGTTTCATGAATTTTAGGTGTGTTTTGGATTTACAAGAATTTTAAAACCAAGTTTCTCAATGTTCTCAGCCGAGCCACGATGCCGAGATGTTTGAATTTCATTCCCATTTCTTGCATGGGACCTAGAAATTCACCCTAGGACACACATGTGATTTTTCAACCAACTTTGGTGCACGGGAGCATGTGTTTGTACTTCAAATTTGAATTATGCACATTAAATGACCAGAAACTCAATTAATGTATAAAAAGGCCAAACGAACCCGGAATAATTCCAAAATTTAACAGGGCACTCATGTAGTTCTATGTTGCCTCTGTAAAGAAACTTAAGGGGAGGGCAGCGTATATCGTTTCACACTCAAAGGTGACACATTCCCTCTCAGAACCATGAGCCTTCTTGAGAGAAGCTCCGGTTTGCAAGAAGCTTATACCAAATCTTGTCCCAAACCGGCTCAAAATTTTACCATGGCATGTTAGTGCCATGACATGACACCATGCCAAGTTTCATGATTTCCAGGTGAGTTTTGGATTTACATGAATTTAAAAACCAAGTTTCTCGATGTTCTCGACCGAGTCAGGACGCCCAGATGTTTGAATTTCATTCCCATTTCTTGCATGGGACCTAGAAATTCACCCAAGGACACACATGTTATTTTCCAACCAACTTTGGTGCAGCGGAACATGTTCTTGCATTTTAAATTTGGATTATGCACATTAAATGTCCATAAACTCAATTAATGTATAAAAAGGCCAAATGAACCTGGGATAATTCCAAAATTTAACACGACACTCATATAGTTCTATGTTGCCTCGGTAAAGAAAATCTAGGGGAGGCGCACACACAGGTGACATGTTCCCTCTCGGAACCATGAGGCTTGTTGAGAGAATCTACGACTTAGCAAGAAGCTTACAACAAAACTAGATCCAATTCTACCAAGAATTATATACATATGAAAACAGGGTTAAGATTACCCCAAAAATCTCGCCAACTAGACCAATGTACTCTGATTTGAATTCAACATAAAATGAATACAAATATTTGAATTGGAGATCGTATGTTACATGTAGTATATAGTGAAATATGATTACTGCTATATTCATGTTTTTTGTTATCAAGGTAATATTTAAATGATTGTATAACTTGACAACAATTGTTTCCAAATAAGGAAAATTGATTCAAATTTAGTACATATGGTAGACGACAATATATGTGTTCATAGGGTGGAATAAAATGTTCATATATGATGGAAGATCAAAATGTAGGACTACATCCATTATAAACCGCAAGGTCACCTAACAATATATTCGAATTCAACATAACGTGGATTCAAAAATTGAAATTCGAGATCCTGACATTTGTAATCATATAAAAAGGGACATGAGTCTTTCTTTTGGTATTGTACAAGGTAATCTTGTTCTCTCGATTTTTTATTACATTTTTCTTGTAGTTTTTTCAGTGACATTTATAGCAATATGGTAAAAGGGGACATGACTCTCTTGTGTCTTGTATGAATTGTTTTTTGTACACGTTAGGTTTGTTCTGCCGAACAAGTAATCTGCGCCTTGTTATCCCGAAATTTTAACCTCGAGTATCTTTTGTCTCATCTTCTTTGAAACTCCCGCCTCTTCAACCCGTGCCGTGCCTTGTTATCCCGAAATTTCGACGCACGCGAAAACTCACTCCTCATCCGAAATTGGCCCCGCAGCCCAGACACGCGAAATCCCCCTTTTAGCCCTCAACAGGAAATGTTGGCTCGATGTCGCGGTGTCAAAACCGGTGGGGGTACGCTGGTAACTTACCCTACATTTCGGACAAGCGCGTCCCTAAGCCATGGCTCCCCCTACCTTCCACTTCTCCCCCCATTCATACACCAAGGCCGCCAAAACCCATGAAACCCCAGGCTCCTCGTTCGGCCTGTCGACCACCGCCGAGCCAGAGACTCTTTCCCGACGACATCGTCCACTGCAACAGCTCGCCGTCCCTCATCCACCGCACCGGATGAGGATCCATCGTCGATCTCGTCATCCTGCCGGATCAGCCGCCCCGTCCTCCACCTCCAAGGAGTTGCCTCGATGTTTGCCTCGTCTATCACGCCACCTCCATCCCCACAGTGCCGTCTTGACCTGCCCCACTGGAACTGCAGCACCCTCACCAATTCCTCCAATGAAGCTGAGGCCAACTCGGTGCCACCAAGGAGGTTCTGCACTCACCGCTGCATTTTATCTTTTATTCGATCTCGCGAGGCTGCCGGTGCTCGATACCGAGCAGCCATGGCGGGTCTCCATCGACGGCGCTATCGCCGGCCACTTCATCCACGATGTCTCTCCCCCATGTTGTTGCTTCCTCGGCGGCCACTTCGTGCTGCTGCTCTGCTCTGCTATTGTTGTCGGTCACACTGCTGCTTCGCTCTTGCTCTTGTTCGTGCTGCTGCTCTGCTCTTGCTCTCGCTCGCACTGCTGCTACTCCTGCGCGATCTCTGGCAGCTACAAGAGTTGTTGCTTTAGCTCTCGCTCGTGGTTCTACTGCACGACTTGCTCTCTGCTAGTGCGTTCCCTTCTCAAGCGTCTGCTGATTAAGATCACTATTTTTTTGCTACTATTGCTCGAACGCCCTAAACATCTATTGCAATGCTCTTCTACTAGTTCAATCAGTTTCGACAGTAAAATTCAGTTTCGACCGTAAAGTTCAGTTTCTTCAGTTAAGTTCAGAGTAAATAATATTTACGGCATCTGTCGGAGCGGCCGTGGCGTAGCTGATGTGTTTTACATCTAGAACTTTTTGGTGATGATTTTACATCATCAATTGCAGATGGTATTAGAGTCCCACTTCAAATTAACATTGTCTATCTTGTCCTACTTCAGCCTCGACGTCGTACACCTCACCGGAGCTGCTCCAATGACGGAACCATCCATCACAGTGGAGCAGTACCCTCGACGCTGTTTCCAGAGGCCTCAGATCTTCTTCCCCGCCTCCGACAGTCACACTAGCATCACCACCCTCCACGTTCAACCCAATGATGCTGAGGTCGACAAGGCTATGCCAAAGAGGTTGTACATACACTAGTCACATCACTTTGTTACTGTGCATTCATGTCGATCCCTCAGGGATCCTTTGCTATGGAACTACTATGGTACTACTATTTGTGCATTTGGTTAGGAGTGGAGCAAAGCAAAAATGGTGGCCTTTTTTCCTTTGGTGTCTCTTTCAAAGAAAAATGGTAGGAATTTTAATATCCAGTTGGACGTCCTTTTCAAATTGATATGCATGAAGAACAGGACTAATTGCATTACTAGCATAATAAGATTCTTATTTTTTTCATTTTCACGTGGTTTGACTTTAATTTGACCATGTTTCTCCATTCGTGTGTTCTTCCAATCCATGTGAACCAAACACCGAGGTTCACAGAAATCCTATGTTTCCAACTGCTGTGTTTTGCACATGCATTCCTATCCTATTCCTGTGTTTTTCCTGTCCCTGCGTTTATAGAATCTGCCAATTCTAAGGAGCCCTTATAGATTTACTTCATTTTCAGATATGCATCAAAGAGAACTCTGTGTGTTATCTCCTGCTCATGTCGTGCCGTCATCCAACCCTCCTGAGGTGCACCCTGGACAGAAGCGTTCACTACAGTAGAGATTCCCCCTGCAAACTTTCTTTCGCCGCCTCAGATCATCTTCCCCGTTGCCGGCAGCCACGCCAATTGCATTACCATCATCGACTGAGCAGATGAACCTGAGAACTACATAGTTCCGTAAGAGAGGTCGCAACTTTCTGTGTTTGCTTACGTTATACATCAGTTATTATTACCTGCTACTTTATAGTTCAAACATGAGTTTTAAAATGCCCGTGGGTCTCATATCGAGGCTGCAACAAATAGTATCTGTCTACTATCTTGTTCATCTGGGGTCTTCTATGTGGTTCATGTTGACTGGGCAACAAATAGTAGATGATCCATTGTCTAACTTTTGAAACTGAAGCTATAATCTACCTGCTATCATTAGTTTTGGATCTATCCACTTGTTTGCTACCATCAGTCTTGATTTCTGCACGCACCCCTTAGGCCTTACAAAATCTAACTAATTTTGTATTATACATGTCAGTTATTGTACACAATCATACAGAACATGTAGAGAAAAAGAGAAGACCATTGCGTGGGAATACAATGTCATGCAGACGCCGCTCCATGGTGGGCGTAGTGCCCTCCTCCCGCCATTCCAAATTGTATTCCAGAGGAAGATAACTGTTCAGATGGGGATTCAGTGGGAGTCGACCACTCCTATTTACCACCTGAGGTGTTTGCTCTAACCTAGCATGTTGATGTTGGTCATATCATGCATATGGCACCTCACATTGCTTACATTATTCATCTTATATGTCATCAGCTTAGTTTAGATTTTCTTTGTGTGAATGCCACCTCTTTGGTTTCTATATCATACTTCCACCGTTCCTAAATATTTGTCTTTTTAGAGATTTCAACAAGTGACTACATACAAAGCAAAATGAGTGAGTCTACATTCAAAATATGTCTATATACATCCGTATGTAGTAGTCCATTTGAAATATCTAAAAAGACAAATGTTTTGGAATGGAGGGAGTATATGGGAATTATGCAATGCCATGTTTTTCAGCCAGTTATCATATATGTGAATTATGCACCGCCATGTAGCCAGGCATCATATATGTGAATTATCTCATGCCATCTTTTTTTATTACGTATTCCATTTGTCGACAATCTATTTACATGAAACTACTCTTCATGTGTATCAGCCGTTTGAGACGGTTATGGAAAAATCAGGAGTGACAACAAGGTCATCAGAGCAGGCAATGGTACCTGTTGAGGCATATATCTCGGCAGTTACAGGGAGCTCCTTAGAGGAGGATTCAGATACAGATGACCAGTCCTATATCCCACCTGAGGTGTATGCTCTAAGTTGCAATATTTATATTTCTCATACCATGCATATGGTGTCTTGCATTGCTTAGTTTAGACATCATATGCACAATATTGAATTCCATCTTCTTAGTTTAGAGATCATACATGCGAGTGCCAGCTGCTTAGTATATGAATCAATTATGTCAATTATATCATGCCATCCTATATACTTAGACAACATTTATGTGAATTATTTCATCCCAACCTATTTTAGAAAGACATCATATAGTTTTGTCATGTCATCCTGTTTAGATACTCATCATATGTTGAATTATGCCATTATATCCTGTTAAGTTATCCATCATATATCTGAAACTATGTCATGCTATCCAGTTTAGTTACGCATCATATATGTGAAATTGTGTCATATTGTCCTGTTTGCTTAGACATCATATATGTGAATCTGTCTATCATACAATGTTTGTACGTTCAATTTCTTTTATTGTTTATCAGCCATTTGAATTGGAGGGGGTGATGGCAGTATCTAAGGGAGCAAAAACCCGTTCTTCACAAAAGACAATGCTACCCGTCGATGCAAATAGAACCATGGTTGTACTGGCCCACAAACTTGCCACACCACACATAATCGAGACTCTTCCGGATTGCAAACTTAGACCGTTGGGCAGAGAACCGGCTACAACCCATCTAACCCCAACCCCAATGGATAGTAACCCACTTCTATTTGATAAAGCACCATGTCCACCATAGAGTACCCCGACACGAGCAGTTTGTAAAGCAACTGCAGTGCCCAAAGCACGAAGACCACCACAATGAACCCAAACTCCATGTTTAAAGCAGAAGAGCAACTGTTCTCAGGTCAGATTCCATAGCTATGGTCCATACTCCTTTGCTGTTGCATCACTTTATTTACTCATACCAACTACTTTCGAATATGAAGGATCCAATTGATACTCCAATGGCGCAACAGGTATGTTTTAAACCTATTTCTTTAACTGGATTGTTGTTCTAACTTCTTGCTCTATGTTGATTTCGGTTTCAGTTGTATAAATAGTTATGTTCTCATGTGATGCACATTACAAGTGTTGCCAATGTTGTGTAGTTTCTCACACTTATATTCTGTCTATGCTACCGTGTCTTCAAAATATATGAGTTGAACTGTGTCTCTATCTTGACTTGGCAACATAAACTAGAATGATATGGATAATATAGTGACCATAGTACATAGATATATGTTTGTTTCATGTTGTTATCCTGTCCACCTTACTACCGAACCGGTTTACCAAAGTGAGTTTGGTATACTACATGCTAAACCTGTGATGTGTCTACTTGTTTCTCTTGTAGTATGCGAACAGAATATTGGAGAAGAGCACCGCACTATGCAATTGTAGAGAAAGTAATGCAGATAAGGTTTAAGATAGTGAGCCAACCTGTTGGTCTCCAAGAAAGGTGATAAAACGATCTTGTAGACAGTGAGAAAATCCCACAGTCCTATTTTGATGTAGTGTTTGAGTTCCTGGCCAGCACCGCTCGCACAAGCTCTTTGACCTCGCTGCCTGAATCAATTCGACTTCTTCAGTCTCAGCTACAAGCTAAAAGGCATCAGTCAACTGTGTTGTGGCAAGAGGCCGAAGAACTAAGGAAGTGCCTGCAGAATTCAGATGCATACTTTCTTGTGCAACAAGAAGCGCTTGATGATTTAAGCGCCAAACAAGAGAAAGTTAATAAGCTTGCTAAGCATATTGCCAGCATTATAGGTACCCAGCTTATTGTTTCTTGAGCTCTTCTGAAGTGGTTTCAGTTCTGGACTTGTTTTGCTGCGGCGTTTATTTGCACTGGTCGCCAACTTTGACGACCAGTGTATGTGATATGCTGCTTTGTTCCCGATATTTGCACTGGTAGCGAACTTTGATGCCAAGTGGATGTAATATGTGTAATAGTCGTGATAGCCTAGCGTAAGTTGGTTGCTTATTTAGTTTGTTGTTATCTTGTTTATTTGTTTGCTTGTAGTCAGTGCAGTTCTTTTTCCGCGGTTTGCTAGTGGCCGCAATAACCTATTTTTAAAAACTAGGCCACAATAACCATGGGCTACATATTTACTGTAGTTACCATGGGCCTCTTACGGGCCATAGAAACAATGGACCTTCTACGGGCCATAGAAACAATGGGCCTTCTATGGGCCATAGCATCAATGGGCCTTCTACGTGCCGTATGATCGATAGGCCAAACATGGGCCAATACCAGACCGCGGTATGGGTCGTAAACGGGCTAGATTTGAAATCGTCCAATCATGGGCCAACAATAAGTGGCCGTCTTTAATCGGCCGTATTGGAAGACACTATGAAAATGGCCCAACGTATTAATGGGCTGCAAACGGGCCGATTTTAACCGCGGGCTGAATTTGGCCCACAAGCAAAAAAGGCGAATAACGGGCCATAAGTAACCGAATGCTGGAAATGAGCCCAAGAATAAATGGGCCGTGAGAAGGTCGAAAGATAACACAGGTTGGAAACGGCTCAATGAATAATGGGTTGTTAATGGGTATAAAGGGGTACACTATTCATTGCGGGCCAGATTCACCATGGGCCGTTAATGGGCCAAGAGTTACAAATGGCCTCGTATGGGCCGAAAGACATCATGGGCCATACATGGGCCGGAAGTTACAACGGGCTGGAATCATATTGGACGGCCCAGATGAAGCTACTGGGCTTAATTCCGATAGGCCATAATGGGTCATGAGTTAGCGGGCCGTAAATGGGCTACATAGGAACAGGCTTTCCGTGGGCCGGCCCGTTACCTTTTGACTAAGTCAAACAGGTCGGCCTTTTCATTGGAATGGGCCTCTGTTGGGCCGTGCCGCGTGTTGACGTATCATAGGCGCCTCCTGTCCAATGAATGGATGACAGTTGTCCCAACGCTAAGCCACCACGTGTTTCCTCCGACCAATGAGAATTTTACACGTGGAAAATCCTCATTGGTACAGGCTGTTAGCGGGTTATCGGATCCAAAACCGTACCCGATAGCTTAACGGCGACCCATTACGGTGGATGCAACATGTCGGTCACCCTTGACAAAAGCACTTCCATGACGCGCGATTTATCCTCATGGAAGTGGACACTTCCGTGATGATAATTTTGGTAATGTCATGGAACACTTCTACGACAGCAGAGGTATGACTATCTTGATTCTGTCATAAAATCATCACGGATGTACATGCATGACAGAAAACGTGACCTACTGTGACAAACACGTATCATCACAGAAGTGTTTTTTTGTAGTGTGATTAGCAGGGTTTATGTTCATCATAGAAAAAACTCATGGATGAAGGACAAAGGAAATTTGGATTCCCATTCAATCTCGGTGATTTACTATCACACACGACTCATCTCCCTCGCCTCTACGAACCGTGTGCGTTCACTCACACATGCAAAAGGAAAAGAAAACCCTTGCCCACTTCATCCCCACTCACTCACCGCGGACTCCTCTGCAACTCTGCACCCTAAGCTCAATGACTGTTGGTGGCGGGCGTAGGCCGCGCTCCAAACGGCACCAGATTTCGCCTCCTCCGCTTTCTGCCGCCTATCTGCACCAACATTCTAGACTCTGGTCTACTGGGGTTTTCTGCGGGATTGGGCCAGGATTTTTCTCATGGAGAGGGTAATCAACTTAATTAGCGAAATATTCACTCATCTCTTATCGCAGTTCGTCCGTCGCTGTTAATCAACCGGGGAAATTGTCGTGGAATCATTTTTGTTCTAGCTAATTCGTAGGTGTTCATTCATGTGTCCATAGTGCGAGCACAAACCGGGCAACTGTGGTCATGGCCAGTCGAAAACGAATTTCTATCTCACCATTTCGGATGACTTCAGGGAGCGCTCGGTATGTTCAATCTCAACCTACCACGGTCGGCATGGCCTAAATTTGGGAACATATACCGTTTGTTGCTACATTATCTATATATTTGCATCAAATCTTTGTTACATTATCTATTCTTAATTCTATATTTTTGTACTTTTCTTTCATCTCTCTCTCTCTATATATATATATAAGACAAATGTTGCCTACAAGCAGTGGTAGTTACCATCACTTGCGTTTTCTATGTTGTATGTAGTATCTATCGAAACCGAGAGTATGTACGTGTAGTATGTACTATATAATAATGATTAGGTAGTATATATATATACTAATTTGTAGGTAGTATATACCATGTTTTGAGTATACTATTTTTTACGTACAAATCTGTACGTATTTCACAAATATAACAAAAACTATGGGCTCATATGCATTTTTTTCATGTAACTTGCTTTGAAATATCTTAGATATAATATATCAACATATTTAAAATAATAAAATAGTATATATGGTACCACATGGTAGTATATATATATATATATATATATATATACATAAACACTATTCTAATCACAACATGAACTTCCCGAGTAACGCGCCTGACCTTCCCCGAGTACTAGGTTGAACTTCAGCTAAAAGGTGTCGAAATGGGGCTTGCGATATACTGTTGGAAAGCTATGGACATCAGTATCATGACCCAAGTTAAATTTTTAGCAAAATGTAAGCGGTTTAAGAGCAGTTTTGAAAACCGTTTTTTTCTTCATACAAAAAACATGAATCGTATTTTCGGTCGCATTTTTAAACCGTTTATCAGAATGAGGCAAATAATATGGCTTTGGAAAACTGCTACAAAACCGCTCCGTCCACATGTTGAAAGTTTTCTCTAATTCCCTATGTTTAAAGAGTAATTCGGAAAATCGTAGAATTTTGCAAACGGAACACCCGAGTTTGTATTTTCGATGCCATTTCTAAATGGCTAATCCAATTGAGGCAAATAATGTGGCATTGGAAAGCTTATGAAAATGTGCTACTTTTTCATGTTAAAAGTTTTTTCTAATTTTTAACGGTTCAAAAGTAATTTAGAAAACGGTACAAGTTCCACCGAGTTCGTATTTTTGAGCTAATTTTTTAACCATACGTCCAAATGCAGCAAATGATATGGCGTTGGAAAGCTTGAAGAAATGCGAAACTGTTTTGTAAATATTGTTTCTCCTAATTCACTATGATTTTATGTCAGTTTTGAAAATTGCTAAAAATGTATTTTTGCCGTAATTTCTGCAAACTTTATCGGAATGAGGCAAATAATATACCGCTGAAAAGCTACGGAAAATTCGGAAATTTTTCATGTTGATGGTTTTCTCTAAATCCTAGCCGTTTTCAAGTAATTTCGAAAACGGTGAGATCATGCATTTTGCCTTTATCGCGAAACAGATTTCTTCAAATATGCACCACGTGAAGAACTTGAACTTCTCAGCGTGTGTGCTTGAACTTCACTCTATTTTTCACGTGTTTTTTTCTCGTGGATCTCCATCCACTGCAAGTAGCTCTCCATCCATTCACGGGAATTGAGCAGGTGATATACCGATGGAAAGCTGTTGTAAACACGCAAGTTTCCCGTGTTGATCATCTTTTCATACCCGCAATGATTTTAAAAGTTTTTCATCTAAAATTCATTCAGCGTAGTAGTTGAACTTCCAGCTGTTTTCATGTTGAACTTCTGTGATGTACTTTTGTTTGTAATTTTCTCATCCATTCATTAGTGTTACACAAATAATATTCCTTTTGCACAAACATCTCTCACAATAATTTTTTTAACTTTCTCCGACCGAGGACTTGAACTTACACAAATGATATTCCTGTCGTTTTGAGGTAAATTAGAAAATGGCGAGATCATGATTTATGCGTTCATCGCGAACGAAAATGCACTGTGTGAAGTAGTTGAACTTCTGGGGCATGTTTGTTTGAACTTCACTCTGTTTTTGCGTGCTGTTTTTTGACGTGTTGTTTTCTGCACTACGTGAAGTAGTTGAACTTCTGGGACATGTCTGTTTGAACTTCACTCAGTTTCACTTCATTATATTTTTATTATATGAAATACACACCATGTAGTACGTGAACTTCCAATCGTTATCACTCTGAACTTCTCTCTTGTTTGAGAGAATTATTTTAAAACACAAAAAATAACATGTATTTTTTTGTATTTTCAACATCTAAATACACGGTGAAGCTCTCTCGCAAGAATTTTTTAAACTTTTCCTCTTCGAGCACTTGAACTTCTAGCAACCATTTTTTCGTATATGAGTTGTTTTTAAAAGTGCAAAAATAGCTTGTGTTTTTTATTTTTCTAACATGTAAATCCTATGTTTTAATAAACTCCGAACTCCCCTGTTATTTCAATTTGAACTTCACCTTTTCATATTTTGAGTAAAGAATTGTATTCGATTTTTATACGGAAAAAATCAAACATGGAAATACAAGGTGAACCTCTCTCGCAAGAAATTTTGAACTTCTCCGGACAGAGCACTTGAACTTCTTTCAAAAAACGTTTTCAGTTTTTATTTTTTATACTTTTATTGTCACCTGAAATGCATTCCTTCTAGTACTCGAACTTCTCGCTGTTTTCACTATGAACTTCTGTCGCTTTTTGTGTATACGTCGAATTACACGCAATTGAAGGTCTGGCGTTATTTTTTGCCATTTTAAAACATGTAATTAGAGGTTGGATGTCCCGTAATATAAATTCTGAATCGTGCAAGGTGGTGCACGTAAACTTCTTGCAATAAATCTGAGTTTATTATATACTTTGAACTTCTCTGTTATTTTAATTTCAACTTCTTAGTCATATTCTTAAAAAGGAAATATGTTCTTAAATACGCATCAAACTTTTTTTTTGTAAATTGAACTTCATATTTTATTTTTTTTCTTAGAAACGATAGTAATTTGAGTTTCCCGTATACATCAAACTACTCCTCTTTTTTAATTTGAACTTCATCATTTTTATTCTTTAGTAACAAGGAAAAATCTGAGTTTTTTATAAATATCGAACTTCTCTATTTTCGTAATCTGGACTTCTTGGTTTATTTCCTTGTAGTAACGGAAAAATCCTAGTTTTCTAATAAATATTGAAACGACCTGTTATTTAAATATGAACTTCTAGAGTTTTTTTGTAAGAAACGGTGAAAATCCTTTACGAATTTTGTACTGCTCTATTTTAAAAAATTGAAGTTCTTGTGTTTTCATTCCTTAATAATGAGGAAATCTGTTTTTTATAACTATCGAATGCTCCGTTTTTTCGATTTTGAACTTCTAGGGTTTTTTAACAGAGAAAATCATTTTTGTATAAATTTGTGTTGAGATGCTTTGTTCTTTTGTGTTTCACCTTCTTGGGGTTTGTAATAAACATTGGAGTTATTTGTCTTAAAAATTTAGAAATCTAAGTTTTTCTAGAAACGGGGAAATCCAAGTTTTTGTATAATTTTTGAAATGATCACTAATTCAAATTTGAACTTCTTGATTATTTTAGAAATGAGGAAAATCCATTTTCCAAAGATAGGAAATCCATGAGCTTTTTTTTGTACAAATGTATGTGTCTCTTTTTTGTTTTCTCATTATTGTTGAACTCTCCAATTTATTAAATATCAACTTCGAGAGTTTACATTATTTTAGGCGGTCCTTATTTTGTTCTTCGTATACAAATATTGTGGTGCTTTGTTTTTAAAATTTGAACTTCTTGGTTATATTTCTAGGAACCAAAAAAATCCAATTTTTTGTTACAATTGAACTCCTTTTTTAGTTTAATTAGAACTTCTCGGTTTAAGAGGAAATGGAATGCTCTGTTATTCTAATTTTTATAAATTTCGAACTTCTCTGTTATTTTATTTTGAACTTCTTACTTTTATTTTTAGAAAAAAAATGTTTTTTTACCTATACATCGAACAATTTCTTCTTGAATATTTTTTTCTAGAAACAAGAACAATGTGTGGTTTTTTGTATGCATAGTGCTCATTCGTTATTTTAATTTGAACTTATTGGTTTTTATTATTTAATGAATGAGGAAAATAAAATTTTTCAAACTTCTTGGTTTTATTCTTTTAATAATGAGAGAAAACTGTATTTTTTTATTAACATTGTACTACTCCGTTAGTTTCATCCGAACTTCTTGGTTTCTTTTTTTCATTCGAACTTCTTGGTTTCTTTTTAGAAAATGCGCATACTGCATCCCCTTTTTATTTAAAATTTTGTTTTTGCATTCGAGAACATCCTTTATCTTGTTGATGTTTTTGAAGTGAATTTTCTAGGCTTATTTTTTGTTTTTGCTCTTTTTAAATTTGTTTGTCTCTTGAAGTTCTAAAAGAATCGCAAATCTCCCATGTTTTCCCTTGTGTGTTTAAATTTTTTGAACTTGTTGAGATACACATAACAGACTTGACCTTCTCGAACACAATATTTTGACCTTCACAAAAAAAGTTAAAGCAAATATTTAGCATAATAGTACAAGCACAACAGAGCATTCATCCAATTTCTATAATTGTCATCTTTGAACTTTCAAAAAATTGTAGCATAATAACATCTAGGTGCAAAACTAACAAAACTGCAGGTGCAAAAAGAGTGGGCTGCAATTGAGTCATTTTACCTGCAATTTTTGTTGTGTTTAGCAACAAAGTTTGTTCCTAAAACATCACACCGCCTAGTAGAGAGGAAACATCAATGTACGAAATGCTGGTACCATGATGCTACTAGAAAGAAGCAGCAACAAGCTCAAGGCTGAAACAAATTAACTCCCTCACTCATTTCCAGCCAAACCTCAGTACCGCAGTACCTCATATATAATGCCACATAAATCAAAAGAATATACACGCTCAAGTCAGGAACACTCGACATGTAGCAACATGTTTTTGTTCACCCTGAATCGAACAAGTTTTATACATCTACAGAAATAAATTGCATCAACGCCACCATTAAGATTACAAAATATTCATAGCAATCTGGAAAACTACATATGCTGGGGCGGACTTTACATCACCACAACATCTTTGTGTCCTTTGTTGTGAATACATATTTTTTGTTCACATCTTCACAGAACACAAGACCATCTTTCAATAAAATGAGCAAGAACAAGACAGTGACTGAGAAAATAAAGAAGAAATTGACCCAAACACATTTCGAACTGTCCCAAAAATGAAGTCAAGACATCATCTTTATTGTGTCCTGCTCGCTCCTTTTCCACAACTCATGTCATCTCATCATGTAATTTAACAAGTGACAAATCACCAACCATATATCTGCAATGCGGACAGTAGAATAGCACTGCCGCTAAGGATGTATCTACATCAGCTGCCTGGTTGCCCACGACCGCGGGGTCGACGACGACGGAATGCAGCGCTCCGCACATCTCTCCGCGACTGGATGCCCAGATTTGCATCGTTTTCACAAGGCAAAACAAAGAGTTTGTGATGAGAGCTGCATCGACGAACATAGTTAGGCACTCGCGGCACAATTGAGTTTTAGTGTTTCAGTTAGAGCATCCCTTGTTGTTCGCTAGAGGAGTGTGTAGAGTTTCAGAATTTTTGAGCTTGGTGCCTACTGATTTAGGCTAACCAACCAGCTAAGAATTATGTAAAAGTAGCTAACAGTAGTACCAGTTTGTAGACAAACTATTTTTACTGAGATGAAGGTATATATGGATGGTCTAATTTCAAGGCAAATTCACTAGGTATGAAATAAACAGAAGTTCAGAAGAAGCTGGGCAGAAGTGCAAAACTTGAACAACACTCACCGCTGGAAGATTTTGGAGAAGAATTTCCATTGGAGTGGATGCTGATTTTTTGCTGCAGGGGCCTGGACTCAAAGCTCTAGACTAGGGAGGAGGTTGGAGAAGTTTAGAAGAAGTTAGGGGGCGGGCCGGTCGCCGGAAGGGAATGTGGGGGTGCGCGACTTGGGAGGCGGTCAATCTCGTCGCTGTTGAGGACGTTCCGGCACCTGGTGTTGACGGGGCCGGCGGTGAAGAGGGCACCAGTGGCGGGGGTCCCGGCCGGTGTGGGAGAGGTGGGGCGGGGCACCGACAGCGGGGAGGTTTGGGCCACGGCACGACACCGGCGACGGAGAGGTTCGGGGCGGCACGACACAGGCGATGGCGAGGTTCGGGGCGGCACGACACCGGTGGCGGGAGGTGTGTGGGTCCAGAGCGGGGCGGGGCATGGACGGTTAGCACGCGGGCGGATCCAGTGGGGGAGGTGCCGCTGGAGGCGGATCCAGGGGGAGAAGGTGGGTCCGCGGGAGGATCCCGTGGTAGAAAGCGGCGCAGTGGCCGGATCGGGGACCGGAGATGGTGCGGCGGCCAGATCAAGGGTTGAAGGTGGCGCAACGGCCGGTTTCAGGGCGGGTGCGGCGTGCCTCGGTGGTGGAAGCGGGAGGGGGAGAAAAGGGGCTCTGTTTCTTTTTTTAGTACGGGAACATCCCTTTGGCTCCCCTCTCTCTCTCTCTATATATATATATATGGATCTGTTCTATCAGTTACTCCCATATTTGCATCTTACTCTATTATTTCAATATATCTAATTTATGATCTTAATTTTCATTTCAAGTAGTACATCCCTTGCTTTGCAAGAACATGAGTAGAAGGAAATCTTGGGCTTTACTTTGCTCATGACTCCCGGGATGTCATATTGACAACGTAGCATGGATTTACAATGACGATTAGCATAAAACTTGATAAAGATGGTCACTCCTATTTTAATGTAGACCTTTGGAGAAAAATTTCTAAGTGTTATGAACTGAAAGCTAGCAATAAAATTGTAGTGCATGCACCATAGCCTGGTCTAATTAACATGGATGTTTACTTCCCCAACGTCATCAGCCGATCAAAGCCTGATTGAGGTTAGTGTCCTTCCAAATTTCTCCTTGCTATCATATTACTATTTAAGCAACCAATTGATCACTATTTAAGAAACAAATTGTGATATCATATTTTGACTCCGTTCCTAGGAAGTAACAAATTCTATTTACCAAGTTATGCACACTATATATTCTTCTGCCATGTTCTGAATAAATAATATCTTTCCACCTTTTAAGCAGGATATGTTGGATGCATAGTGAACGATCTCTATGTTACTAAGCGTACAAAATTTCACTGGAAGAACTTGAAGCATGTAATAAACTATGTTGATAATCTGACAAAGATAGCATAGCGTATGAACGCTGGATTTTGGATGGGATTAATTAGACCTATGGTGCACACACTGATCAAGACCAATTGTGTGTACAAAACGCTGGTAAAAAGTCTTATTTTAATGTTGATGCTCATAAACTATATATATCTTCAATGATATGTTACATTTGGTTTTTATTCTACATGTCGATAGAAATTGCCCCCTGTAGCAGTTCCTGGATCTATTTTCCCGGCGTGGTCGAATTACACTTGTGCCTTGATGTAGGGTAGGAACCCTAGGGGGCGATCTTTCATGAAAGGAGCGGATCCCATGAAGAACATGAGGAACACGAGGGGAAAACGAGGGAAATCACGAGGGGAAACACAAGAGAACCACTAAAACCAACAAGAAATAGTCACACATATGCCAGATCCGAGTACACATAGAGATCAACGGTCCATGATCAACTAAGGACGATACAAGTAGCACGATCTTCTCCGTAAGGAGGTCTTGAAGTTCTTCCCATTAAGGGGTCTTGAATCCGCTTGGGGGTTCTTCTCCGAAGGATGCGCGATCTCTGAGGAGAAGGTAACCATGTGGATGAGCAAAGCTCTCACACAAATATGAGCTAATCCTTTGCTAACCCTAAAACGTAGGTAGGAGGAGAGTATATATAGTCTAGGGGGTGAAAGGGTACATGGGCCTCGGCCCTCTGCTATGCGCAGACAGACGGGGCCGGACGTCCGGGCATCAGGCCAGATATCCGGGCATTCACGAAAGGGCGAATATACGGGCATTCAAGAAAGGCCGGATGTCCGGTGATAGAGGCGAGGGGGCCGATCTTTCGATGAGATGGTGGCTATCGTTTTGGTCGAAGTCTACTTTGACGATCCGACTACGAACGTACGAGGACATCGCGCCTTAGCAATCGCTAAACCAACTCCGAGAGGTTATTGACCACGTTAGAGCACGATCAACATGACCACGAGGGTCTATGTCCTACAAGCAACGAAGAACAAGCAAGAAATTGAAATTGCAATCTGGATATTGCGAATATAAGAGGAAAGCTTTATTGATGAAGGTGGGGTTCTGTGACGTCTTTGTCTGGTCATTGAAAACAAACGAAGTATGCAAAGTTGCAGCTACGGCGAACTTTTAATCTAAACAAAACCCAAAGTCTAAACGACGCCCTAAGGGCTTTATATATGGAGGAAGAGGGGGGAATTTTGTGGCCCTTGGAGGAGGGTCCGAAACCAACCCTAACTCTTGTTTCCCCACACATACGGACTTTAAAAACAGCCTATACTTAAGTATTTCGAAAATACATGGGCCTGGCCCAATAATAAGGTGATGCAGCACCTAGAATAGCTTCTGGATGAAATTTATGAAGTGGCATCTTGTATATTTCGTCCAAGGCTTCATGCACTTCTTATGGTGGCTTCAAAGTCCTGAAATCATCACTTGTAACTCTGTTCTTGATCCCCTTGCGCATGCCATCATCTCCATGCTTGAACTTGCTCCAAGGTTCATCTTTCTTGTCCAAACTAGGCCCTTCATTTGTAAGAAAAACAAATGTATCCAATTTAGGAAGCATCATATTCTCATGAACATTAGAATCGTTACCAAGAAATGAAAGTACCTGATAATTCAATTGGCGTGCGCGAGATCTAGTAATTGGTCCAGTATGTATAGTAGCAGGGGCTGTGGGTGTAACAATGGTATTCATGTCCTCATCATCCGGGCTGGAGTGGGTTCCCTTTTGTCCACTGTTGCAGCTTGTCCGGATATCCAGGCGTTGGGGCCGGATTTTCGGGCCGGGCCAAATGTCCGGGCTGGGGCCGGACGTCCGAGGCCTGTAAATGTCCAGCGGCTGGAAGGCTGCTGTAGCTGATGTCTCGAGCGGTCGGATGTCTAGGCTCGGGGCCGGATGTCCGGTCCCTGGAGCTGACTTCTTCTCCTTGCTGCGTTCGTCTTCATCTGTGGACTTGGTGGCTTGTCCATCTTCACGTGCATCTTCGGGAGGGTCCTCTTGGTACCTAATCATGCACAACATCTCGGACTTAGGTAGTAGCCATATCTTGAGAGAATCACATGTAATGTCACTAGGGAGGGAAATCACCTTGGTCTCGAGAGCTCTAGCTCTAGCTCGAGTCGTAGGCCCTCTTGGCACTTTGTGAGGTGATGGTAGGTCCATGGGGATGACCGTAGGATGCTCCGCATCATCTCCCCTCCCTTGGGGAAGATGCAACCTCGGATCGAAATCTTCATCCCCATGGTAGGGCGAGAGATCCTTGATGTTGAAGATGTCGCTCACGGAGTACTTGTCGCGCGGGAGGTCGATCTTGTAGGCGTTGTTGTTGTAGCATTCAAGCACCTTGAAGGGTCCGTCCGCTTGTGGTCGAAGTTTGGACTTGCGTTCGTGGGGGAAGCGGTCCTTGCGAAGGTGTAGCCACACAAGATCTCCAATGTTGAATACCATGGGGTGCTTGTTGATGTTGCGCTTGGTCGCAAGTCGTTGTCCTTGGCACTTGATGGTTTGCCTTGTGTCTTCATGCACCTTCTTGAGATGGTTCCCACGTGCACTTGCATCCATATTGATGCGCTCTTGTAGTGGTAGCGGGAGAATGTCCAAAGGGGACAATGGGTTGAATCCGTAGACAACCTCGAAGGGGGACTTGCCGGTAGTTTAGTGTCGTGCGCGGTTGTAGGAGAACTTGGCGATAGGTAGACACTCCTCCCACTCCTTGATGTTCTTCTTGATTAGCACTCAAAGTAGAGTGGAGAGTGTGCGTTAGTCACCTCAGTTTGGCCGTCGGTTTGAGGATGGTAAGTCATGGAGAAGAGTAGCTTGATTCCGAGCTTGGCGCATAGGGTCTTCCAGAAGTAGCTTAGGAACTTGACATCGCTGTCCGAGACAATCGTCTTTGGCACTCCATGTAGACGCAATATGTCCCTACAAAAGAGATTCGCAACATGTGAAGCATTGTCTATCTTGTTGCAAGGAATGAAATGTTCCATCAAGAGAAACGGTCCACAACAACAAATACAGAATCATTTCCATTTCTTGTTCTAGGCAAACCAAGCACAAAATCCATGCTAATATCTTCCCATGGTTGATATGGAATTGGGAGAGGCATGTAAAGGCCATGGGATTGAGCTTTAGACTTAGCTTTGCGACATGTAGAGCATCGGTTGGTGAAGCGGTTGACATCGCGAAACATCTTAGGCCAATAATAGTTCTTGGAGAGCGTAGCAAAAGTCTTGTCGCATCCAAAATGTCCCATTAGTCCTCCTCCATGAGATTCCTGCAAAAGCAACAAACGAAGAGAAGACTCGGGGATGCAAAGTTTTTTAGATCTCATAAGATATCCATCTTTGATGTAGTAGCGGTCCCAAGATGTATGCGTCAAACATTTGGTATAAGGTGTAGCAAAAGTTGGATCATGTGCATACAAGTCTTTCATGTGCTCAAAGCCAATGACATCCAATTCAAGTTGAGTAACAAGCATGCATATGCGGGAAAGAGCGTCCGCCACAACATTTTCCTTACCTTTGACGTACTTGATGACATAAGGAAAAGACTCAATGAATTCACTCCATTTAGCATGATGCTTATTCAACTTGGTTTGACCCTTAAGGTATTTAAGCGTTTCATGATCAGTATGAATGATAAATTCATGAGGGCGAAGATAATGTTCCCATTCATGCAAAACTCGCACTAAAGCATATAACTCTTTGTTATAGATGGGGTAATTTAGTTGTGCTCCGAAAAGTTTCTCACTAAATTATGCTATGGGGCGCTTCTCTTACGTTAACACACCTCCGATGGCATTACCACTAGCATCACAATGAATCTCAAAGGTTTGTCAAAGTTGGGTAATGCAAGCACGGGAGCATGAGTAAGCAAATTCTTAAGCTCATTGAAAGCGGTATCTTGGGATGGTCCCCAAACAAAAGGTGCATTTTCTTGCTCAAAGCATGCAAAGGTGAAGCAATGGTGCTAAAGTCCTTGATAAATCGACGGTAGAAACCGGCTAAACAAATGAAGCTACGCACTTGATTCAAGTTGGTTGGTTGTGGCCAAGTTTTAATAGCATTGATTTTAGAGTCATCAACATGAACATCCTTAGAGGAAACAAAAAAAACCCAAGAAAATGAGCTTATCAATGCCAAAAAGGCACTTTTCCATGTTAGCATATAGACGCTCTTTTCGATGAGTTTGCAAAACGGTTTGAACATGGGTGACATGATCTTTGAGAGATTTGGTATAAACAAGGATATCATCGAAGTAGACCACAACAAACTCACCAATGTAAGGGCGAAACACATAATTCATAAGACGCATCAGAGTACCGGTGCTTCCTATAGAACCATAGGCATGACTAACCACTCATACAAACCAAACATTGTTTTGAAAGCAGTTTTCCATTCATCACCCTCTTGTATGCGGATTTGATAGTAACCGCTTTTAAAATCAGTTTTTGAAAAGATAGTGGCACCACTAAGTTCATCAAGCATATCGTCAAGGCGTGGAATGGGATACCTATAACGAATGGTGATAGCATTGATAGGTCTACAATCGGAGCACATGCGAAAGCTACCGTCTCTTTTTGGCACAAGAATGACCGGAACGACACAAGGACTCAAACTTTCGCGCACACGTCCATGGTCTATGATATGATTTACTTGCCTTTGTATTTCTTTGGTTTCTTCGGGGTTGACTCGGTAGGGAGCTTTGTTTGGGAGAGGTGCTCCGGGGATGAGGTCGATGTGATGCTCGAGGACTCGTAGTGAAGGAAGCCCCTGAGGTAGCTCATTGGGGAAAACATCTTGGAATTCCTGCAAAAGAGAAGACAACACTAAAGGTAGAGTGTGACAGGTGTTAGCTTGTGATGCATCGTCCTTGCACAAAAGGATGTAGTGCATCACACTAGATGGGTTCTCACACACTTCTCTTATCTCACGTTTGGTGGCAAATAGTGCAAAAACCAACTTCCGAGGGGTTATTGACCATGCCGGAGCATGATCAACCTGACCACGAGGGTCTTATTCCTGCGAGCAAACGAAGAACAAGCAAGAAACTGATATTGCAATCTGGCTATTGCGAATATAAGATGAAAGCTTTATTGATCAAGGTGGTGTTTTGTGACGCCTTGGTCTGGTCGTTGAACACAAATGAAGTACGCAAAGTTGCAGCTCTGGCGAAGTTTTAATCTAAACAAAACCCAAAGTCTAAACGATGCCCTAAGGCCTGTATATATGGAGGAAGAGGGGGGGTGATTTCATGGCCCTTGGAGGAGGGGTTTGAAACCAACCCTAACTCTTGTTTCCCCACACATACGGACTCCAAAAACAACATATACTTAAGTATTTCGAAAATACATGGGCCTGGCACAATAATAAGGTGACGCAGCACCTAGAATAGCCTCTGGACGAAATTTATGAAGTGACATCTTGTACATTTCGTCCAAGGCTTCATGCACTCCTTAGGGTGGCTCCAAAGTGCTAAAATCATCACTGGTAACTCCGTTCTTGATCCCCTTGCACATGCAATCATCTCCATGCTTTGTCTTGCTCAAGTGTTTATCCCTCTTATCCATGCTAGGACCTTCATTTGTAAGCAGAACAAATGTGTCCAATTTAGGCAGCATCATATTCTCATGAACATTAGAATCATTACCAAGAAACCAAAGTACCTGATAATTTAATTGGTGTGTGCGAGCTCATGTAATTGGTCCAGTATGTATAGCAGCAGGGGCTGTGGGTGTAACAATGGTATGGATGTCCTCATCATCCTCCCCTTCTTGAAATGAAGTCATCCTCGACGGAAGCTCATCTTCCTCACCCAAATAAGGCTTCAAATCTGCAATGTTAAAGGTGGGACTAACCCCAAAATCTGCAGGCAGCTCAAGTTTATATGCATTATCATTTATTTTCTCTAACACCTTAAAAGGACCATCAGCACGTGGCATGAGCTTTGATTTGCACAAATTAGGAAATCTATCCTTATGCAAATGTAACCAAACAAGATCTCCAGGTGCAAACACAACATGTTTTCTACCTTTATCTCCAGCAAGTTTATATTTGGCATTCATACGCTCAATCTTTTCCTTAGTTAACTCATGCATTTTTAAAATCAACTCAGCACGTTCTTTAGCATCAAAATTAACCTTCTTCGAAGATGGAAGAGGCAACAAATCAATAGGTGCACGAGGTAGGAAACCATAGACAATTTCAAAAGGGCGCATCTTAGTAGTAGAGTGCATTGAACGATTATAAGCAAATTCAATATGAGGCAAGCATTCTTCCCACATTTTATTATTATTCTTCAAAACAGCCCTAAGCATAGTAGACAATGTTCTATTGACTACTTCAGTTTGTCCATCAGTTTGGGGGTGACAAGTAGTACTAAAAAGCAGTTTAGTCCCCAACTTAGCCCATAAACATCTCCAAAAGTGGCTAAGAAATTTAGTATCACGATATGAAACAATAGTATTTGGCACACCATGCAAGCAAATAATTTCACGAAAGAACAAATCAGCAACATTAACAGCATCATCGCTTTTATGACATGGTATAAAGTGTGCCATTTTCGAGAACCTATCCATGACAACAAATATGCTATCCCTCCCCTTCTTTGTTCGAGGCAAACCTAAAACAAAGTACATAGAAATATCCTCCCAAGGAACACTAGGTACAGGCAAAGGCATATATAAACCATGAGGATTGAGTCGTGACTTAGCTTTTGACATGTAGTGTAGTGAGCAACAAAACACTCAACACCCCGTCTCATCTTTGGCCAAAATAAATGTGTAGCAAGTATATCCTCTCTCTTCTTGATGCCAAAGTGTCCCATTAATCCTCCTCCATGTGCCTCCTGCAACAAAAAAAGACGAACGGAGCTAGCTGGAATGCATAGCTTGTTAGCATGAAACACAAATCCATCGTTATGAACGAACTTGTTCCAAGTTCTCCCTTCCTTCCAATTCTGCAATACATCTTTAAATTCAGCATCATGCACATATTGATCTTTGATGGTATCCAAACCAAATATTTTAAAGTCAAGTTGTGAAAGCATAGTATAACGACGAGACAATGCATCAGCAATAACATTTTCTTTACCCTTCTTGTGTTTAATGACATAAAGGAAAGTCTCAATGAATTCAACCCATTTAGCATGTCTATGGTTCAGTTTTGCTTGACTTTTAATGTGTTTCAAAGATTCATGATAAGAATGTATAACAAATTCCTTTGGCCATAAATAATGTTGCCATGTTTCTAAGGTCCGAACAAGAGCATATAATTCTATATCATAAGAAGAATAGTTCAGACTAGGCCCACTCAATTTTTCAGAAAAGTATGCAGCAGGTTTGCCATCTTGTAATAACACACCTCCTAATCCAATTCCACTAGCATCACATTCAAGCTCAAAAGTATTATTAAAATCAGGAAGTTGGAGTAAAGGAGCATGTATCAACTTATCTTTCAATACCGTGAAGGCATCTTCCTATGCGGTATGCCAAACAAAAGGTACATCTTCTTTGTAAGCTCATTGAGAGATGCAGCAATGGTGCTGAAATCTCACACAAAACGCCTATAGAAACCAGTGAGGCTAGGAAACTCCTCACTTGTGTGACCGTTTTGGGCTGCGGCCAACTCTCAATAGCTTCAATCTTGGCTTTATTAACTTGAATTCCATGTGGAGTAACAACATAGCCAAGAAAAGATACTCGGTCGGTGCAAAAGGTGTGCTTTCCAAGGTTACCAAACAAACGTGCATCACGTAGAGCAATAAAAATAGCACGTAAATGTTCCAAATGTTCCTCCAAAACTTTCTGGTTTTGCAATATGGTGTTGGGGATACCAGGAGGAACAAATATATATCACACAACTAACAAGCCCTACGCTCCACTGTATCCATCCGTCAACACATAACCAAGAAAACTCCGGACATCATGTACCTCGACCTTCCAAAAGCATCTGTTATACTAGTTGTGGCAATACTCCCGAACTCCCTCCCCAGTACTAGGTGGCGTCGAGGTTATCTCACCAACAACTGCATGAAAGAGATTTTCGATGTCGGTGAACTCAGGTATTCCAGAACTACAACGATAAAATTGTGACAACAACACCTTGGAGCTCAACTCCCCGGGACACTGCCACAACCCCTAAATGTCAGGAGGCACCAAGAGCAATGTTCTCATCACAAAACCATCGAAACGATTCCAAGATACCCGCGTGATCCTAAAAAAAATTCGTGAAATTTGAGGACAGAAGAGTTAAAACTCTACGTCAGGAGGCCTCACCAGAGCGACGAAGGGACTGAGGAGTAAAAAGAATCCTACTCTCTGATATATATAATCCTAAGACTCAAAACATTTTTCTAGACTCAACAACGTCAGCGATTCGATCAAGCAGGGGGCTCCTAAGTTGGGGACGGCTCTGATTACCAACTTGTAACACCCACGATGCGGCTATATCTCCGACGTGTCGAAGCACGACTTAGAGGCATAACTGCATAGTAGGCATGTCGCAAGAGGGGTAATCTTTACACATCCCATGTACTGAATTAGAAAGGGATAAAGAGTTGGCTTACAATCGCCACTTCATACAATACATAAATATAGCATACATCATCCAGAATACAATCAAGGTCCAACTACGGAACCAACATAAAGAAAGACAACCCCAAATGCTAGATCCCCGATCGCCCCAACTGGGCTCTACTACTGATCAATTGGAAACAAAACGACACAAAGAACACGATCTTCATCGAGCTCCCACTTGAGCTGGGTTACGTCACCTGCACTGGTATCATCGACACCTACAACTGTTTGGAAGTATCTGTGAGCCATGAGGACTCAGCAATATCACACCCACGAGATCAAGACTATTTAAGCTTATGGGTTGGAAAGGTATTGAGGTGGAGCTGCAGCAAGCACTAAGCATATATGGTGGCTAACTTACGCAAATAAGAGCGAGAAGAGAAGCGAAACAACGGTTGTGAACTAGAAATGATCAACAAGTGATCCTGAGTCTACTTACGTTCAAGCATAACACAAGATCTGTGTTCACTTCCCGGACTCCGCTGGAAAGAGACCATCACAGCTACACACGCGGTTGATGCATTTTAATTAAGTTAAGTGTCAAGTTCTCTACAACCGGACATTAACAAATTCCCATCTGCCCATAACCATGGGCATGTCTTTTGAAAGTTCAAACCCTGCAGGGGTGTCCCAACTTATCCCATCACAATATCTCATGGTCAACGAAGTATATTCCTTCTCCTGGGAAGACCCGATCAGACTCGGAATCCCGGTTACAAGACATTTCAACAATGGTAAAACAAGACCAGCAAGACCGCCCGATGCACCGACATCCTGATAGGAGCTGCACATATCTCGTTCTCAGGGCAACACCAGATGAACACTACATACAGCTAAAACCAGCCCTCAAGTTTCCCTGAGGTGGCTCCACAAGTGGCTCTGGTTTAGACGAACACTTAGACAAGCACTGGCCCGAGGGGTTAAAATAAAGATGACCCTTGAGTCTGCAGAACCAAAGGGAAGGTGATAGGTTGTTAGGCAAATGTAAAACCAAGGTTGGGCCTTGCTGGAGGAGTTTTATTCAAAGCGAACTGTCAAGGGGTTCCCATAACACCCAACCGCGCAAGGAACGCAAAATCAAGGAACATAACACCAGTGTGACGGAAACTAGGGCGGCAAGAGTGGAACAAAACACCAGGCATAAGGTCGAGCAAAGATAGAAGTTATTTCGAGGGTATGGTCATCTTGCCTGAGATCCCGCAAGGAAGAAGAATGAGTCCATGAAGAAGACAAACGGACGAAGTCGAACGAATCCTCACAACTCCGGAACGAAACCGAAGCTAACGAGAGAAATAACCCGGAAAGAAGTAAGCAACATAGTAAACAACCATCACATAAACATGGCATGATGCACAAACAAATATGATGCATGTCCGGTTTAAATATGCATGGCATGGCCAAGTGCACAACCAAAACTACAAGTTAAGTGGAGCTCAATATGCAACGAGTTGCATTTTGACGAAACACCACATCAATTATTTAGTTCACTCCCGGTTAGGTACTTAACAACATTAAATGTTGTTAACATGGCAAGAGGTGAAACATGAGTAAAAATACACAGTTAGGCATTTTAAATGTGGAGGAAACATCAAACAACAATTTCAGTAAATCCCCATGTGCATTAGCAATTTAATGCAACAACAATTTTAAACATTCTTGATGTTGTTTTCATGATGCGGATGACATATGCAAGTTTATGCAATTTTATGAAAATGTTGACATGAGCATTATGAAGCATTTGTCACCGTGGTCGAAAGAAAGGGTTCCATGGCGACGATAACGAAAACGGTGCCACAGCAACGTTCCGGTTCCGGTAACTCGATTGAGATGCTGGTGGAAAAGATAGGGCGTGATCGAGTTGAGCAAGATCGTGGGGTGCTCCCGACTACCGGGTCCCCACGGGTTAGTGGCATGGAAACGAGTGACAATTCGGACACGGTGCAGACAAAGGGTGCATCTCATACAACACAAGCATTCGTTCTCGGGCGGTCGTTCTTGGCGGTTATACCTTTGAAGCGTGCATAACGGGACGGTTTGGGGTCAATGCAATGTAGAGGAAGTAGACGTTCTTGGGACAGTCGTAGTGGAAGTAGTCATTCACGGTTCGTTGTGGGAAGTGGTCCATCTTGTGGCGACGGTAGTGGAAGTAGTGGTACTACCGGTCCTCGGCGATGGTAGTGGTACAAGCGACCTTGGTGACAATAGTTGTTCACATTCTTAGTCGCACAAGTTTCCGTAGATGTTCGGGGTCACGACGAGGAACTTGATGAAGGAAATATGCCCTAGAGGCAATAATAAAGTTATTATTTATTTCCTTATATCATGATAAATGTTTATTATTCATGCTAGAATTTTTTTAACTAGAAACATAATACATGTGTGAATACATAGACAAAACAGAGTGTCACTAGTATGCCTCTACTTGACTAGCTCGTTGATTAAAGATGGTTATGTTTCCTAACCATAGACATGAGTTGTCATTTGATAAACAGGATCACATCATTAGGAGAATGATTTGATTGACTTGACCCATTCCGTTAGCTTAGCACTTGATCGTTTCGTTTGTTGCAAGTGCTTTCTTCATAACTTATACATCTTCCTATGACCATGAGATTATGCAACTCCCGTTTACCGGAGGAACACTTTGTGTGCTACCAAACTTCACAACGTAACTGGGTGATTATAAAGGTGCTCTACAGGTGTCTCCAAAGGTACTTGTTGGGTTGGTGTATTGCGAGATTAGGATTTGTCACTCTGATTGGCGGAGAGGTATCTCTGGGCCCTCTCGGTAATGCACATCACTCAAGCCTTGCAAGCATTGCAACTAATAAGTTAGTTGCGGGATGATGTATTACGGAACGAGTAAAGAGACTTGCTCGTAACGAGATTGAACTAGGTATTGAGATACCGACGATCGAATATCGGGCAAGTAACATACCGATGACAAAGGGAACAACGTATGTTGTTATGCAGTCTGACTGATAAAGATCTTCGTAGAATATGTAGGAGCCAATATGATCATCCAGGTTCCTCTATTGGTTATTGACCGGAGACATGTCTCGGTCATGTCTACGTAGTTCTCGAACACGTAGGGTCCGCAAGCTTAAAGTTCGGTGATGATCGTAATTAGGGTTTTTGTGTTTTGATGTACCGAAAGTTGTTCGGAGTCCCGGATGTGATCACGAACATGACGAGGAGTCTCGAAATGGTCGAGACATAAAGATTGATATATTGGAAGCCTATATTTGGATATCGGAAACGTTCCGGGTGAAATCGGGATTTTACCGGAGTACCGGGGGGTTACCGGAACCCCCCGGGGGTTATTGGGCCTACATGGGCCATAAGGGAGAAGAGGAGGGCCGGCCAGGGCAGGCCGCGCGCCCCCTCTCCCCCTAGTCCAAATAGGACAAGGAAGGGGGGGGGGCGGCGCCCCCCTTTCCTCTTTCTCCCTTCGTCCTTCCTTTTCCAACAAGGCAAGAGGGGGGAGTCCTACTCCCGGTTGGAGTAGGACTCCTCCAGGTGCACCCATAGGGTCGGCCGCACCCCATGACACACAAGTTAATCCTCGTGATCGTTCCTTAGCCGTGTGTTGTGCCCCCTTCCACCATATTTCACCTTGGTCATATCATAGCGGTGCTTAGGCGAAGCCCTGCGTCGGTAGAACATCATCACCGTCATCACGCCGTCGTGCTGATGAAACTCTCCCTCAATGTTTTGCTGGATCGGAGCTCGTGGGACGTCACCGAGTTGAACGTGTGCAGAACTCGGAGGTGCCTTACGTTCGGTACTTGGATCAGTCGGATCAGGAAGACGTACGACTACCTCCTCTACGTTGTGTCAACGCTTTCGTTGCCGGTCTACGAGGGTACGTAGACAACACTCTCCCCTCTCATTGCTATGCATCACCATGATCTTGCGTGTGCATAGGAAAAATTTGAAATTACTACGTTCCCCAACACTTGACGTCCACGGGGTCTTGGAGGGCCGACGATAGTGATACACACGTCGTCGTGGGAGTAGTGGTCCACACCACGGTAGTCGAACTTGACGAACCCGAACTCTTTGAGGATCGTCGTGGTACTTGACGATATCCAGGACGATTTTGTGATTTGTCAATCTCGACGAACTGTAGGGTTACTTCATCTTGGGTTTTCGCGACGGTAGTAGAACTTGGTGCGTCCAATGCCTTCGGGCGTAGAGGTACTTGCGAAAACCGAGATGATCTTGATGATCCAGTGAGATGACGTGGTTTGGGGCGGTCTCAGTCTTGATGGTCCTTGAGTCCAACAATTACTAGGTGATCTAGGCCTCCAAGTCTGTAATCAAAAAAAGGTGTGCACGGGATGCAACAGAAGGTGGTGGTGATGCAGGGGAGCAGCGTAGGCGAGGAGGAGTCCCAGCAGCGGAGCTCCTTGAGCCGTCGTAATCGTACTTCATTAGATATGGTGCGATCTATGATGTCTCTTACTGATTTACCATTATCGTTTTGGAGTTATGCTTTAGAGACGGCTGCATTCACGTTAAATAGGACACCATCGAAATCCATTGAGACGACGCCTTATGAAGTGTGGTTTGGCAAGAAACCAAAGTTGTCATTTCTGAATGTTTGGGCCTGCGATGCTTATGTGAAAAAGTTTCAACCTGATAAGCTCGAACCCAAATGGAGAAATGTGTTTTCATAGGATACCCAAAGGAGACTATTGGGTACACCTTCTATCACAGATCCGAAGGCAAGACTTTTGTTGCTAAATTCGGAGTTTTTCTAGAGAAGGAGTTTCTCTTGAAAGAAGTGAGTGGGAGAAAAGTAGAACTTGATGAGGTAACTGTACTTGCTCCCTTATTGGAAAGTAGTACATCACAGAAACCAGTTTCTGTGACACCTACACCAATTAGTGATGAAGCTAATGATAATGATCATGAAACTTCAGATCAAGTTACTACTGAACCTCGTAGATCAACTAGAGTAAGATCTGCACAAGAGTGGTACGGTAATCCTGTTCTGGAAGTCATGCTACTAGATCATGATGAACCTACGAACTATGAAGAAGCGATGGTGAGCCCAGATTCCGCAAAATGGCTAGAAGCCATGAAATCTGAGATGGGATCCATGTATGAGAACAAAGTGTGGACTTTGGTTGACTTGCCCATTGATCGGCAAGCAATTGAGAATAAATGGATCTTCAAGAAGAAGACTGACGTTGACGGTAATGTTACTGTCTACAAAGCTCGACTTGTTGCAAAAGGTTTTCAACAAGTTCAAGGGATTGACTGCGATGAGACCTTCTCACCCGTAGCGATGCTTAAGTCTGTCTGAATCATGTTAGCAATTGCCGCATTTTATGATTATGAAATTTGGCAAATGGATGTCAAAACTGCATTCTTGAATGGATTTCTGGAAGAAGAGTTGTATATGATGCAACCAGAAGGTTTTGTCGATCCAAAGGGAGCTAACAAAGTGTGAAAGCTCCAGCGATCCATTTATGGACTGGTGCAAGCCTCTCGGAGTTGGAATAAACGCTTTGATAGTGTAATCAAAGCATTTGTTTTGTACAGACTTTTGGAGAAGCATGTATTTACAAGAAAGTGAGTGGGAGCTCTGTAGCATTTATGATATTATATGTGGATGACATATTATTGATTGGAAATGATATAGAATTTCTGAATAGCATAAAGGGATACTTGAATAAGAGTTTTTCAATGAAAGACCTCGATGAAGCTGCTTACATATTGGGCATTAAGATCTATAGAGATAGATCAAGATGCTTAATTGGACTTTCACAAAGCACATACCTTGACAAGGTTTTGAAGAAGTTCAAAATGGATCAAGAAAAGAAAGGGTTCTTGCCTGTGTTATAAGGTGTGAAGTTGAGTAAGACTCAATGTCCGACCACCGCAGAAGATAGAGAGAAAATGAAAGATGTTCCCTATGCTTCAGCCATAGGCTCTATCATGTATGCAATGCTGTGTACCAGACCTAATGTGTGCCTTGCTATAAGTCTAGCAAGGAGGTACCAAAGTAATCCAGGAGTGGATCACTGGATAGCGGTCAAGAACATCCTGAAATACCTGAAAAGGACTAAGGATATGTTTCTCGTATATTGAGGTGACAAAGAGCTCATCGTAAATGGTTACGTTGATGCAAGCTTTGACACTGATCCGGACGATTCTAAATCACAAACCAGATACGTGTTTTTACTGAATGGTGGAGCTGTCAGTTGGTGCAGTTCTAAACAAAGCGTCGTGGCGGGATCTACATGTCAAGCGGAGTACATAGCTGCTCCGGAAGCAGCAAATGAAGGAGTCTGGATGAAGGAGTTCATATCCGATCTAGGTGTCATACCTAGTGCATTGGGTCCAATGAAAATCTTTTGTGACAATACTGGTGCAATTGCCTTGGCAAAGGAATCCAGATTTCACAAGAGAACCAAGCACATCAAGAGACGCTTCAATTCCATTCGGGATTTAGTCCAAGTGGGAGACATAGAAATTTGCAAGATACATACGGATCTGAATGTTGCAGACCCGCTGACTAAGCCTCTTCCATGAGCAAAACATGATCAGCACCAAGGCTCCATGGGTGTTAGAATCATTACTGTGTAATCTAGATTATTGACTCTAGTGCAAGTGGGAGACTGAAGGAAATATGACCTAGAGGCAATAATAAAGTTATTATTTATTTCCTTATATCATGATAAATGTTTATTATTCATGCTAGAATTGTATTAACCGGAAACATAATACATGTGTGAATACATAGACAAAACAGAGTGTCACTAGTATGCCTCTACTTGACTAGCTCGTTGATCAAAGATGGTTATGTTTCCTAACCATAGACATGAGTTGTCATTTGATTAACGGGATCACATCATTAGGAGAATGATGTGATTGACTTGACCCATTTGTTAGCTTAGCACTTGATCGTTTAGCTTGTTGTTATTGCTTTCTTCATAACTTATACATGTTCCTATGACTATGAGATTATGCAACTCCCGTTTACCGGAGGAACACTTTGTGTGCTACCAAACGTCACAACATAACTAGGTGATTATAAAGGTGCTCTACAGGTGTCTCCGAAGGTACTTGTTGGGTTGGCGTATTACGAGATTAGGATTTGTCACTCCGATTGGCGGAGAGGTATCTCTGGGCCCTCTCGGTAATGCACATCACTCAAGCCTTGCAAGCATTGCAACTAATAAGTTAGTTGCGGGATGATGTATTACGGAACGAGTAAAGCGACTTGCCGGTAATGAGATTGAACTAGGTATTGAGATACCGACGATCGAATCTCGGGCAAGTAACATACCGATGACAAAGGGAACAACGTATGTTGTTATGCGGTTTTGACCGATAAAGATCTTCGTAGAATATGTAGGAGCCAATATGATCATCCAGGTTCCTCTATTGGTTATTGACCGGAGACATGTCTCGGTCATGTCTACGTAGTTCTCGAACCCATAGGGTCCGTAAGCTTAAAGTTCGGTGACGATCGTAATTAGGGTTTTTGTGTATTGATGTACCGAAAGTTGTTCGGAGTCCCGGATGTGATCACGAACATGACGAGGATTCTCGAAATGTTCGAGACATAAAGATTGATATATTGGAAGCCTATATTTGGATATCGGAAACGCTCCGGGTGAAATCGGGATTTTACCGGAGTACCGGGGGGTTACCGGAACCCCCCGGGGGTTATTGGGCCTACATGGGCCATAAGGGAGAAGAGGAGGGCCGGCCAGGGCAGGCCGCGCGCCCCTCTCCCCCTAGTCCAAATAGGACAAGGAAGGGGGGGGGGGGCGGCACCCCCCTTTCCTCTTTCTCCCTTCGTCCTTCCTTTTCCAACAAGGCAAGAGGGGGGAGTCCTACTCCCAGTTGGAGTTGGACTCCTCCAGGTGCACCCATAGGGTCGGCCGCACCCCATGACACAAAAGTTAATCCTCGTGATCGTTCCTTAGCCGTGTGTGGTGCCCCCTTCCACCATATTTCACCTCGGTCATATCATAGCGGTGCTTAGGCGAAGCCCTGCATCGGTAGAACATCATCACCGTCATCACGCCGTCGTGCTGATGAAACTCTCCCTCAACGTTTTGCTGGATCGGAGCTTGAGGGACATCACCGAGTTGAACGTGTGTAGAACTCGGAGGTGCCTTACGTTCGGTACTTGGATCGGTCGGATCAGGAAGACGTACGACTACCTCCTCTACGTTGTGTCAACGCTTCCGTTGCCGGTCTACAAGGGTACGTAGACAACACTCTCCCCTCTCATTGCTATGCATCACCATGATCTTGCGTGTGCATAGGAAAATTTTGAAATTACTACGTTCCCCAACACTTGATGTCCACGGGGTCTTGGAGGGCCGACGATAGTGATACACACGTCGTCGTGGGAGTAGTGGTCCACACCACGGTAGTCGAACTTGACGAACCCGAACTCTTTGAGGATCGTCGTGGTACTTGACGATATCCAGGACGATTTTGTGATTTGTCAATCTCGATGAACCGTAGGGTTACTTCATCTTGGGTTTTTGCGACGGTAGTCGAACTTGGTGCGTCCAATGCCTTCGGGCGTAGAGGTACTTGCGAAAACCGAGATGATCTTGATGATCCGGTGAGATGACGTGGTTTGGGGCGGTCTCAGTCTTGATGGTCCTTGAGTCCAACAATTACTAGGTGATCTAGGCCTCCAAGTCTATAATCAAAAAAAGGTGTGCACGGGATGCAACAGAAGGTGGTGGTGATGCAGGGGAGCAGCGTAGGCGAGGAGGAGTCCCAGCAGCGGAGCTCCTTGAGCAGAGAAGAAGCCGGTGGCGGGGAAGGATGGGACAGGAGGTTGCCGCTGGGTGTTGCGGCTTGACGGTTCCAGGCGAGGTCGCCGATAGCAGAGCAGCAGCTACCCGAGGTCAACCGCATGAGGTGGGGGCGACGAGCTCGCTCCGGCGATGGCGGGGTACAAGGGATGGGTGTGGCCGGACGCTGGTGATGGCCGAAGACGGAGGCGCTACGAACTGTAGCGGCGGACACGGTCTTGGAGCAGCCTAGCCGGAGGACGAGGCAGGGGCGCGCAGCTTGGCGATGTTGGCGCTCCTGTGGGCATTCATGGCGGCGGCGGACCGAGAAGACGGAAGGCGGAGGCGGAGACTCGGTCGGGCGCGGTGGAAGGGTGGACTCGCCGGCCGACGGGGCGCCATGGTGTCGGTGTACTAGAGTAGGGGTACCCTAGTATCCCGAACTTGTGCACGGGCAGTCGCAGCATCCCGCGGCAAGGCTTGCCGGGTGACCGCCAAGGTCCTCCGGGGTTCCTTTGGAGCCATTCAAGGACAAAGTATCCAAGCCAAGGAGACAAGACCCCGGCAAGAGGAGCTTGCCGGGAAGGCCAACCAAGGCATCTCAAGGAACTTGCCGCGACGCGCCACGCGTCCCGGCAAGGCCCGGTGAGCGACAAGCTCCCGGACGCGACAAGACAACGACCGCGGCAAGGCGCTTGCCGCGGCAAGCCACCACTCTGTGCCCGCGCTCCAGCACATCCACCAACCTTTCGCTCTGGGACCCTTCCAGGCGTACGTGGCTGGAGGTTGTGCAGCCAGCGGTGCGCGGTGGCAAGCGGCGCTGACAAGATTGCCATCGTGGCGAGCGGTGGCGTCCCTGACGGTCCCTTTTGCACTATTTAGGCGACACAGACGGGCATTTAATGCCCTTGTCCCCTGCCGTCAGGGTTAGGTATGATACACTATAGCAGGTAGCTGTACCAACCGCAACACCTTTCCATTTTTACCCTTGTCTACGTTGCCACCTGTCGGTGACCCCTTGAGCATATAAAAGGAGGCCCATGCACAACGTGGAGGGGGGGAGGAGGAAGAGAACACTCACGCTCGGTCTCGTTAGCTGCTGGGGTGTACTGTAGCACTCCGCGCTCCCGAGCAAGAACTCAATACAAACCACAAAGCAGGAGTAGGGTTTTACGCATCCGTGCGGCCCGAACCTGGGTAAACTGCTCGTGTGCTTCGCCTCGATCCGCTCTTCGTGCGACCCTCGCCCCCGCCGAACCGAAAGGGACTCGGTCCGCCGGTCCCATAGGTGCTCGTGGATTAGCCCCCCGACATCTTTGGCGCGCCAGGTAGGGGGCTCGAGGTTGTGTGAACCAGATTCGGTGTTCACACAAGCTAGGTCTTCATCATCTTCATCGACATGCCGCCGAAGAAGAAGGCTTCGGAGGCGGCTGCTCCGTCCGCGCCGAACCCACCACCGCCGGAGCAAACGGCTGATGGGGCAGACGCCGGCGGAAGAACGGGCGTCGACGAGGGAGCTCACGGTGCTGCCAGGTCCAAGGACAAGGCTGCGCTGCCCATCGGCGGCGTAGCCGGCTCCCACAACGACCGGGCGCACTCCAAGACCTCGGCGTCCGTACATGCACCGCGCCCATCTCAGGAGGCGCGGGACCGGCAGCGTCATGGTACTCACGGTACCATGCGTTTGCTGGACCAAGATCGAGCTGGTGGATCTCGGAGTGCTCAAGACCAGCATGCACGCCAACATGCTGGCACGAGCGAGGCACGGTCGCCTGGACGGGATACTGCTCCTTCTAACATAGTTAGAAGTCCGAGCATATCCCGCTCCTCGCACCGTTCGCCACCGCCACCCGCCACTACAGCAGAAGCTTTGGCGCGAGCTCAACTGCTCCTGGACTACCCTCCAACGGCAGACAAGATCGACGACTGGAGGGCCACCATTCAGAGTCTCATCGGCTTCGCCAACGGCGACACTCAACGGCAGCCGAGCACGTCGCAGCCGCGGCAAGTCAGCCAGGCACGAGCCGGTGGCGACAAGACCGGTGGGGGTGCAACCACTGTGCACTCTCCGCCCCGAAGGCCAAGATCGCCGACTCGCCGGATCCACCTCGACAGCGACTCCACCGCGTCATCAGATCCACGAGCTCGTCGCGATCAGCGCCAAGTTCTTCACGAACGACAGCAAGAAGACGCTCGTACTCGCATCGAGCGCCGAAGAGAAGCGCGACGTCAATCGGACCAGCGCGCTGGGCCCTCTGTCGACATGCATGCGCCAGGGGAACCAGGCGACTTGCCGTACGCGGTAGGTTGCCCTGCGTTTACTCGTGAGCTGCGGCAAGTCCAGTGGCCCAGCACGAAGAATTTCAAGCCAGACGTACCAGAGAAGTACGACGGCAAGTCGCATCCGTCGGAGTTCCTCAGCATCTACACCATCGCGGTGCAGGCTGCCGGGGGGCGGGACGACAAGATCCTTGCCAACTACTTCCCGCTGGTGCTCAAGCCCAACGTCAGGTCCTGGCTCATGCACTTGCCGGACAACTCCATATCCTCCTGGGCAGACCTATGCCATCAGTTTGTCGGCGCCTTTACAGGCGGCCACAAACCTCATGGCCAAGAGAGTGACCTTCATCTGCTCGCCCAGAAGGAAGGAGAGCCCCTGCGCAAGTACATTCAGAGATTCAGCCGTGTACAGCACAACATCCCAGATGTCCACCCTGCCGCGGTCATCAGCGCGTTCCATCAGAACGTGCGTAACCGCAGGATGCGGGAGGAGATGGCGATGTGCAAGATCAGAGACGTCAGTGAGCTGTATGCCCTGGCCGACAAGTGTGCACGTGCTGAGGAAGGGAGGAAACTCCCCGGAGAGAATACAGGAGCAGGAGGATCTGACAGCGAGGATGCTGCCCCGGCAAAGAAAAACCGGCGGCGGAACAACAGGAAGAAGAAAGGCAAAGATGTGCTAGTCATTGAGCAGTCCGGCAACGAAGGTGGCGCCAAGAAAGCCAAAGCTGGTAGCTCCGGCAAGGAGATTGCCGCATGCACCAACTGCCAGACTGTGGCGGTCGCCGACAAGCAGGACGGCACCGACAAGCAGTACTGCAAGATCCACCGCACCAAGGGCCATGACCTCCAGAGCTGCAAGAAGGTCGAGCAGCTTGTCCAGCAGCAAAAGGCTGAATACGAGCGACGCGACAAGGAGAGGGCCCAAGGAGGCGCTGGAGAATCCGGCAAGAAGCGCGCCGGCCGGGGAGGACGCCGCGGCAAGGCCAAGCAGCGGCAAGGAGACAGACCTCCCCGCGGCCGCGACAAGGATGAAGATGACGACGACGACGAAGACATGGATGGTGTCGAGACCAGTGAGCAGGAGTTCCAGAAAGCCACAGAGGTCTTGTGCGTTGACGGCGGTGCTTCTCTGCATACTTCGCACCGCCAACTCAAGCAGTGGGTGCGGGAAGTCAATGCGGCGGAACCACCTGTCGAGTCACGCAAGCTTCTGAAATGGTCCAGCACGCCTATCATCTTTGATATTGAGGACCACCCTGATCGCACAACTGCGGTCGGGTGCTTGCCGATGTTGGTTTCACCAACTATCCGCAACCTCAAGGTCACTAAGATGCTAGTTGACGGCGGGGCCGGCTTGAACCTGATCTCCTCCGCTGTACTCCAGAAACTCCAGATCCCTGACAGCGAGCTTGAAGAGACCGGCACATTCCAAGGAATCAACCCGGGAAGGAGCAAGCCGAAGGGGAAGGTCACGTTGCCAGTAACATTTGGCAGCGAGGTGAACTTCAGGACTGAGAGGGTCACTTTTGACGTTGCCGATTTTCCATTGCCTTACAATGGGATACTCGGCCGTCCAGCACTCGCCAAGTTCATGGCAGCCTCTCACTACGCATACAACATGCTGAAGATGCCAGGCCCGATAAGCGTCATCTCTGTCCCTGGCGACAAGAAGGATGCTCTTATCTGCGCCGACAAGATCTACCGGGAAGCGGCAGCCGCAACAGATCGCAAGTCACCTGCCGTTGAAGCTCCCGGGGGGAAGAAGAAGACCAAGTCCGGCAAGAGTTCTGATGCCCACTCCGGCAAGCGCACCTCTTCGGAGTGCTGCGCTGCCGTCGAGGACGCACCATCGAGCTCCACCGGCAAGTGTAAGAAGACAATGGCAGCTCCGCCAGAGACCAAGAAGGTGTCCGCCAAGGAGGACGGCACTGGTGGTACCTTCACCATCAGTGCCACTCTCGACCCTAAATAGGAAAGCGCGCTCATTGCTTTCCTGCGGGCGAACGTCGACGTGTTTGCGTGGCAACCGTCTGACATCCCCGGTGTTCCCAGGAAAGTAATTGAGCACCATCTTGCCGTTTGTCCTCATGCGCGGCCCGTCAAGCAGAAGGTCAGGAAGCAAGCAGTGGAGCGCCAAGAATTCATCGCAGAAGAGATCAAGAAGTTGGAAGCAGCAGGCCTTGTCAGAGGAGTGCTCCATCCTACGTGGTTGGCCAATCCTGTAGTCGTGCGCAAGGCGAACGGGAAATGGAGACTTTGTATCGACTTTACCGATGTTAACAAAGCTTGTCCCAAAGACCCATTTCCTTTGCCGCGCATTGACCAGATTGTTGACTCCACGGCCGGATGTGACTTGCTTTCATTTCTTGACGCATACTCAGGATACCATCAGATCTTCATGGCAGAAGAGGATGAGGAGAAGACCGCATTCATCACTCCATGTGGCACGTACTGTTTCATACGGATGCCTTTCGGTTTAAAAAATGCTGGTTCAACATTTGCAAGGGTAGTCCATGTCGCTCTTGAGCCACAAATACACAGAAATGTGGAAGCCTACATGGATGACATAGTGGTCAAGAGCAAGGACAAGGCAACTCTGATTCAAGATTTAGACGAGACCTTTGCAAATCTGCGCAAGATCAGCCTCAAGCTCAACCCCGAGAAGTGTGTGTTTGGAGTCCCCTCCGGCAAGCTTCTCGGGTTCTTCGTGTCTCAGCGGGGAATCGAAGCCAATCCCGACAAGATCAAGGCCATTGAGCAGATTGAAGCACCAAAGCGCGTCAAGGATGTACAAAGACTTGCCGGTTGCGTGGCTGCTCTCAGCAGGTTTATCTCTAGGTCTGCTGAGCGCGCCCTGCCGTTTTTCAAAATATTGAAAAAGGCAGGTCCAATGAAATGGACTCCGGAAGCGGAGGCTGCGCTGCAAGACTTGAAGAGATACCTGTCCTCCACTCCAACACTTGTCGCACCTAAGCCACAAGAGAAGTTGCTGCTGTATATAGCGGCAACCAATCAAGTGGTTAGTGCTGCGTTAGTAGCAGAGAGGGAGGCAGATGACGAGCCAGCAACCACGGCAGGCGCATCCAGCGACAAGCAGGGGGCTTCCCCGACAAGCTCTGGTCCCGACAAGGATGGATCTGCGCAGACGCGCGAGGAGATACAGAAGAGAATGGTACAGCGCCCAGTTTACTTTGTCAGTTCCCTTCTGCAGGGGGCTAGGTCAAGGTACTCTGGCGTGCAGAAATTGCTTTTCGGCCTTCTCATGGCCTCGAGAAAGCTGCGCCATTACTTCCAAGCACATGAGATCACAGTTGTCACTCGTTTTCCGCTGAAGAGGATACTACAGAATCCAGAAGCGACAGGCAGGATTGTTGAGTGGGCACTGGAACTGTCAAGCTTTGGCCTCAAGTTTGAGAGTACTTCAACTATCCAAAGCAGAGCATTGGCAGAATTCATAGCAGAATGGACGCCAACACCAGATGAAGAAATTCCAGAAACGAGCATCCCCGTCGAGGAAGCAAGCAAAGAGTGGCTGATGTACTTTGATGGTGCCTTTTCGCTGCAAGGCGCCGGCGCTGGCGTGCTGCTTGTCGCACCCACCGGAGAGCACCTCAAGTACGTAGTCCAGATGCACTTTCCCAAGGAGCAAGCAACAAACAATACTGCAGAGTATGAAGGCTTGCTTGCCGGTCTCAGGATCGCGGCAGACCTTGGGATCAAGAAGCTCATTGTCAGGGGTGACTCGCAGCTTGTCGTCCGCCAAGTGAACAAGAGCTATCAGAGTCCGTTGATGGAAGCCTACGTCGACAAAGTGAGAAAGCTAGAAGAGCACTTTGACGGCCTACAGATGGAGCATGTTCCAAGAGCTCAGAACGCCATTGCCGATGGCCTATCAAAGTGCGCCGCACTTAAGTTACCTGTGGAACCAGGGATCTTTGTGCTCAAGCTGACTCAACCGTCTGTAACGCCATCAACTGGACAGAGCAAGAAGAGGAAGTTGATTTCTGGTGACTATTTTCCGGCAGAGCTTCCCGAAGCCGCCGCCAAGAAGGTCCCCAAGATCAACACCAAGAGCGCTGAGGAGCAGTCTGCTCCGGCAAGCCCTAGGGTTTGTTCCGTTGAAGCAGAAGCTCCCGACAAGCTTTGCTCCGGCAAGCTTGCCGGGGAACGTCAAGCTCCGGCAGAGCCGCAGGTTCTCGCCGTAGAAGCGGACGTTCCCGCAGCAACAGATTTGCCTTGCGCTGAGGAGCAGTCTGCTCCGGCAAGCCCTAGGGTTTGTTCCGTTGAAGCAGAAGCTCCCGACAAGTTTTGCTCCGGCAAGCTTGCCGGGGAACGTCAAGCTCCGGCAGAGCCGCAGGTTCTCGCCGTAGAAGCGGATGTTCCCGCAGCAGCAGATTTGCCTTTAGTCCTTGTTGTCGAGCCACAAGCTCCAGCATGGACACAACAGATTGTCCGTTTCCTTCAGACAGGAGAACTTCCCGAAGAGCAAGAAGAAGAGGAAAGAGTAGCCCGGCAGTCAAGTATGTACCAATTTGTCGACAAGACACTGTACAGAAGAAGACTCAACGGTTGTGAAATTGAAGTGTATTCACCGGGAAGACGGACAAAAGCTGTTGGCAGAGATACATGGAGGCATATGTGGTCACCACATTGGCGCAAGAGCACTTGCCGGCAAAGCATTCCGGCAAGGTTTCTTTTGGCCGACAGCCCTCCAGGATGCAACTGCACAAGTAACCAAGTGTGAAAAGTGCCAGTTCCATTCCAAGCAGATACACCAACCAACTCAAGATCTCCAGACGATCCCTTTATCCTGGCCATTTTCGGTCTGGGGGCTCGACATCATCGGCCCCTTTCCCCGAGCAGTCGGGGGCTTTGAGTACTTGTACGTTGCAATCGACAAGTTCACAAAGTGGCCGGAAGTGGAAGCAGTGAGGAAGGTGACAGCACAGTCAGCAGTCAAGTTCTTCAGGTCGATTGTTTGCCGCTTCGGGATCCCTAACAGGATAATCACCGACAACGGTACGCAATTCACGAGCCGCACCTTCATGCAGTACGTCCAAGATCTTGGCGCCAAGGTCTGCTTCGCTTCTGTTGCTCACCCGAGAAGCAACGGTCAAGCGGAGAGGGCAAATGCTGAAGTGCTGCGTGGGCTCAAGACCAGGACTTTCGACAGGCTGCACAAGTGCGGAAGAAACTGGATCGAGGAGCTGCCGGTGGTTCTTTGGTCGATCAGGACGACGCCAAATCGAGCCACTGGCCAGACACCTTTCGCTCTAGTCTATGGAGCAGAGGCAGTTCTCCCCACGGAACTCGTATACGGGTCACCTCGAGTGCTCGCTTATGATGAGCTTGAGCAAGAGCAGCTGCGACAAGATGACGCGCTACTCCTTGAGGAAGACCGTCTTCAGGCTGCTGTACGAGCTGCTCGCTACCAGCAAGCTTTGCGCCGCTACCATAGCCGCAAAGTTAACGCCAGAAGTCTCGAGGAAGGCGACCTTGTTCTTCGGCGTGTTCAGTCCGCCAAGAATTCCAACAAGTTGACGCCGAAGTGGGAAGGCCCTTACCGGGTGAAACGAGTCACTAGGCCTGGCGCTGTCCGCCTTGAGACCGAAGATAGCATTCCGGTGAGCAATTCCTGGAACATTGAGCATCTTCGTAAGTTTTACCCGTAAGGCGCGGTTGCCGGAACCTGTTCCGGCAACCACCTTTTGTACAAGTCTTGCCGCTGTTGCATGTAATCCTTTGTACAAAGCCGGGCGCAGACCCCGTGCATAAGTAAAGCTCATATGCTCCGCACATCTTGTCAATTTCATGCTTTCTATTTTTTGCATATGTGATCTGACACTTTGTGCAGCACCTACTCCCCGGTAAGCAATAACGAGCCGTAAGGCTCCATATCTTTATTTTCTCTTCTTTCTTTTTTCTCAAGGAAAGGAAGGTTCCCTCGCCCACAAGTTTGCCGGGGGGGGAAAGGAGAAGATAATGGTATGGACCAGGCGTCGTTCAAGAAAGTTTCGCCTTACCGGGAAGCAAACAACAGAAAAGCTAAGTTGCCAAAGTTTGAGCAATCAGATTTTTAAATTTTTAAGTTATCTCCCTTGAACGACCGCACTTTGTATGGAAAACCTGTGCGCGGAGGAACCAACTCGTAGCTAGTTGCGCCCTTACTTTGTTTCGAGTCCGCTCAACAACTTAAGTGAGCTGCGACTAGTTGCGACAAGGTTTCTTGTCGGTAGCGGCACCGCCAGCAGGCTGCTGACGTCCCGCACTCAGCGCTCGCGGCTAAGGTGCCTGCACCGGCAAGTTCCCTAAAAGCGTAGGGCAAAAACATACAAAGGGAGGAATCAAGTAAAGGGAATAACATTGCAATCATTACCCGGAATAGAGTTATATTACAAGGTAGCTTGTCGCGGCTCTAACAGATTGTTCTCATAACATGACCAGCAGCGACAAGAAAAGAAGAAAACGGGCGGCCTAGTCTACGCGATCGCCCTCAATCCTCTTGATCCCGCTCACCTTGTCCACAATGGGTGCGACAAGGGTCTTGAGCGCCTCCAGATCAGCATCCGGCGGCAGGGTCTTGAGGACGTTGGTGAGGTTGAGGCCCGGGTTGCGGAAGGCCACCTTCACCAACACCTTTTGAAGAGCTCCCGCGCAGATCTTGCGCGACTCGTCGGCCAGCTGCTTTGGGATCTTCTCCCGGAGCCGCTGGAGGGCCGTCGCCACGCCTTTGAAGAACAAGGTGAGCTTGGCGCTGGGTTGGAGGTTCTCATCAGAGGGATACCCGAGATCCTCCACCCCCAGCTGCGCCAGCTCCCTGTCGATATCTGCGGCAGCATTCACGAGACCTCCGTCCAGTGCTCCACATTCTCCCTAAAAGCATTCTGGGCGGCGGCAGCACTCGCCAGCAGCGCCTTGTCGGCCTTGATCTCCTCCTTCAAGGCCACCTCCTGCTCCCTGGCGCCGTCCAGCGTCTTGGTCAAAGTGGTCAGCTTCAACTCAAGATCTGCGTTGGAGTCCTTGGCGGCGCTAAGCTCTTTGCCCTTCTCGGCGAGACGAACCTGCAGCTCTGAGTTGCTGGGCGTCCTTCTCCCGCTCACGCTTGAGCGCGGCAAGCTCTTCACCACTCGCCTTGAGATCGGCCTCCAGCTGCGCCACCTTCGTCTCCAGCTCCTTGGCGGCCTCGGCAATTGCGGCAGCATCCTCTGCTTGCTTAAGGGCTCCGCTGAGTTTTTGCTCACGCGCGGCAAGCTCCTCCTCGTGGCTGTCGAGGTCAACTTTCCGCTGCACCAGCTCGCCCTCCTGCGCAGACAGCTTCTCAGCGGCAAGCCGTTGTTGCTCTTCAACTTCGGCCTTCTCGAGGAGGAAGGCCTTCTGCTCTTCGGCGAGTTGCTTCCGCTCCTCTGCCAGGGACCGGAGAGCTTCTTGGTTGAGACCCTGAAGCTCCTCTGCACGCTTCTCGATGTCTGCTCCCGCCTTCACGACAAGCGCCTCGCGGGATTCCAGCTTGGCTTGCCGCGCGCGGTAGAGCGACAACAGCTTCCGCAGCAGCCGCTCCTCCTCAGGTTCGCCACTGCTGCTGCTCGGCGCATCAACTAGCGTCAGCCCAGCGGAGGCGAGCACCTCTCCATCAAAGCTCTCTCCCTCGACCGGTGCCCTGGAGCTTGACGCCCAGGGGAGGTTGATGAAGACGCCATCGCTAGCCTTCAAGTAAATGCCTAGCTGGGGCTCTTCGGAGCCTGGCGCTGCGGCAGCGGCGGACGGGTCGGCGGTCGACGTAGCGCCTGGCGCTCCTGTGGCCTCAGGGCCGTCAGTGCGATCGCTAGACCCCTCGCCAGCTGCTGCGGCGGCAGCTTTGGCGGCCTCGTCGCCGGCGGGATCATCAGCGCCGACTGCTTCTTCAGTATTAGCGGCGTCGTCGGCAGCAACCTCGGTCTCCGTCGGCTCCGCAGCAGATGGGTCTGATGGCCGGAAAAGTGAGAAAAGTCAACCAAATACCCAAAAAGAAGATCAAAAAAAGAAGAACCCAAGGGAAGTTTCGAAGCGAGAGGATTACCTGTACCGGGTTCTGCAGTCGTGGTCTCCGCCGCCGGGGGGCCGCTGGTGCTGTCCCTTGCCGGAGAACTCTCCCTTGCCGGAGACCTCTCCCTTGCCGGAGGACTCTCCCTTGGCATTTCGGAGGCGGCCTCCGGGCGCTCCTGGTGGGGCTGCTCTGCTCCTACACAAACCAACAGTCAGATGTCAGCAAAGAAAGAGTATCCACGCGCGCCTAACAGCGGAAAGTGAACCATATACTTACGCTGGGGGCTGCTCTGGAGGACAGTTGCCGGGTCCGGCAAGGTTGTCTCGGACGCACCCCCTGCTGTCGCGGTGGGTTCGTCCTCGATGACAATCACCGGGACCTTGGCTCTCTTCGCTGCTCTCTAGGCCAGAGTCTTAAAAAGGAATGAGTTCAGAGTAAAGCAAATGAGATACAAGACAAAATAGCAAGAATTGAAGAACTACAAGTACAACAAGAGAATCTTACTCTTCTTCTTCCTCGTCGGAGCTGAACGCGGAGAAGTCGAAGTCCGGCTCACGTCCGGCGCGAGGAGGCGGAGGAGTAGGTTTCCCTTGGCCGCTTGGCGGGAATAGTGGCGGTGGTCTGAGACGACCCCGCTCCGGTTGCCGCCGCGGCGTGAGAAGCGGCAAGAGCAGAAGCGGTGGTCCGGGTGGACCCCGCTCCAGTTGCCGCAGCAGCGTGAGGTGCTCCCGCGGCAACAGTGCTTGCCGCGGTGGAGCGTGTAGCGCGGCGCAGCGACTGTTGACTCACCCGCCGCCCCGCTACGTCCCCAGCCTTGCGGAGACGCCTTCTTGGTGGGGATAGAGGCTCTGCTTGCGGCGAGCTGCCTGAAGATGAGGAGGAAGAGGAGTTGATCTCCAGCGAGCCGCTCATATCCTCGGCGGGCTCGCTCGACTCAACGACATGCCCGGCAAGCTCTTTCTCGCCGACGAACTCCTCTCGCTCGGCACGGCTTGCCGCCTCTGCTGCCTGTGCCTCCTCCACGGTGAATCCAAATTCGCCCGCGGCTGCGGCTGCCGCCGCCTCTTCCAGCCTAGTGGAGATGCGTGTCATCTCCGCATCGGTGGTGTCGCGGGTGAGGCCATTCTTTTCGTTGGAGCGGACCGGCACTTCTACCAAGCCGTCAAAGAACTCCTGCACAACGTCGTCTGCAGGCTCTTGCCAAGTTCGGACAATTCCATGCGAATCGCACAGCGGCATCATTGCACGGATGCGGTCGAGCGCGGAGTTGTTGCACAGCGGAACTACACCCTTCGGCAACCTGAACACTTCGGGATGTTGAGGGTCGTACTTGAACAGCTCCTGGAGCATCGCGTTAAGCTCCAGAACAGTGAAGTTGAAGTTGAGGCCCGGACGCAGCCTCATGATATCCGCCGCATTCTTGAATTCCCAGGCGGGTCTCCTCCGTTCCTGCAGGGGGGCGATGCGGCGGCGAAGAAAATCTGCGCCAACAGCGCCTACAGTGAGCCCGGCAAGCCTGAGGCGTTGGATCCGGGTGACGGCAATCTTCAGCCTATCGTCTTCCGGGGCCACGTCACTCCAATCGTTGCCGCATGCTACTGGGGCTTGGCGCCGGGCGGTAAACGGCTGCGGGTTCTCCTCGACAATCCAGCACCAGTCTGCTCTCCATTCCTCCCACTTGCCACGGAACTCTACCTCCAGATAAGTGTCCTTCTTGCCGGCCCTCGAGATCCAGGCGATTCCGCCGGATAAAGGCTCTCCTCTCTCTACTCGGGGCATAAAGAAGTGGCGAAAAAGGGCTACACTGGGATAGACTCCGACAAAGTTTTCGCAGAGATGTGCGAAAACTGCCATGGCCAGAACAGCATTGGGGGTGAAGTCAAGGAGGCGGAACCCGTAGGTGTTCATAATATCGCAGAAGAACTCAGAGAAAGGCAGGCAGAGCCTGCAGTAGAAGAACAAGGCGAAGAAAGGATATCCATTTGGAGCCATTTTCCAAGAGGCGGCTGGAAGTACCTTCGTGCGCGGATGCGCTCGCGTCTCCGTCGACCAGAAGAGGTAGTAATTCTCCCTCAGCTCCCTCGCGGCGAGCTTGGGGGGGAAGATTGCCCGCTCCTTTCGCAGCACCGCAAGCTGCTGCGCCTCGGTCGACTTCACAACCTTCCCTTTGTCGGCTCTCGGAGCCATGGCGGAAGTGGTGGAGGAGGTCGACGGCGTTGGCAGCGCTGGTGGCGATGGGGGGCGGGGCGCTGCTCTCCTTCAGCTTTGGGAAGACGAGGGAGCGGTGGAGGTTTCCGAGATTGGAGTAGCAACCGACGAATGGGCGAACTACCCCTGTTTCCCATGCTTATAAGGAGGGAAGGGGCGGACGTTCTGCCTTTCCGAATAAAGAAATCACCCACGATCTCTCCCACGACGCCGCATTCAACGCGTGCCATTCGGGGAGGGCGCGGTGGATACGGGGAGAGATACGGCGTAACCCAGGTCGCGCGTGCCCGTGCCCTGTTTTGGGCCTAGCCCAACAGCGCTCGGCACCGTGTATGGCCCAGGCCCAGGGGCTCCTGTCGGTGTACTAGAGTAGGGGTACCCTAGTATCCCGAACTTGTGCACGGGCAGTCGCAGCATCCCGCGGCAAGGCTTGCCGGGTGACCGCCAAGGTCCTCCGTGGTTCCTTTGGAGCCATTCAAGGACAAAGTATCCAAGGACCCCGGCAAGAGGAGCTTGCCGGGAAGGCCAACCAAGGCATCCAAGACCCCGGCAAGAGGTGCTTGCCGGGAAGGCCAACCAAGGCATCTCAAGGAACTTGCCGCGACGCGCCACGCGTCCCGGCAAGGCCCGGTGAGCGACAAGCTCCCGGACGCGACAAGACAACGACCGCGGCAAGGCGCTTGCCGCGGCAAGCCACCACTCTGTGACCGCGCTCCAGCACATCCACCAACGTGTCACTCTGGGACCCTTCCAGGCGTACGTGGCGGGAGGCTGTGCAGCCAGCGTGCGCGGTGGCAAGCGGCGCTGACAAGATTGCCATCGTGGCGAGCGGTGGTGTCCCTGACGGTCCCTTTTGCACTATTTAGGCGACGCAGACGGGCATTTATTGCCCTTGTCCCCTGCCGTCAGGGTTTGGTATGATACACTATAGCAGGTAGCTATACCAACCGCAACACCTTTCCATTTTTACCCTTGTCTACGTTGCCACCTGTCGGTGACCCCTTGAGCATATAAAAGGAGGCCCATGCGCAACATAGAGGAAGGGAAGGAAGGAGAGAGAACACTCACGCTCGGTCTCGTTAGCTGCTGGGGTGTACTGTAGCACTCCGCGCTCCCGAGCAAGAACTCAATACAAACCACAAAGTAGGAGTAGGGTTTTACGCATCCGTGCGGCCCGAACCTGGGTAAACTGCTCGTGTGCTTCGCCTCGATCCGCTCTTCATGCGACCCTCGCCCCCGCCGAACCGAAAGGGACTCGGTCCGCCGGTCCCATAGGTGCTCGTGGATTAGTCCCCCGACACATGGCAAGGAGGCGGAGCAGAGGAACAGAGGAGAGGGCACTGCAAGGGAGGCGGCGTGAGGGAGAACGAGAGTAGGGGAACGAAGTGGCGGCGCTTGTTCCTCTCTGCCAGTGGGTGGACACGAGGGAGAGGGAGAGATCGACCGGGAGAGGGATGAAAGGAAAAATGGGTAGGAGGCGGCGGCAGGGGAGAGATGGATCGGGAGGGAGTGGAGTCGGGCTAGGGTTAGCAGCGGGGCTAGTTGGGCCATGGGGATGGTGCAGTTGGCCTAGGTGGGCCGCAGGGAAGCAGGCTGGCCTGGCTCTGAGGCCCAAGTGGCCTGCTGGGCTTCTCTCTCTCCCTCATATTACTTTAACAGAAAATAAAAAATAAAGAGAGGAAAAGAAAGAGAGGGTTAGGAAAAGATTTTGGGCATGGGGATAATTTTCCCGAACTCACAAAAAATATGCTTGTTCCGAGAAAAATAGAAAAGGCGAAGATTGAAAGATGTAAAATTCGAACCCGTTTGAATTTAATTCAAACGGGTTTGAACTAGGACTTGGTTTTTGAAGTGACCAAAAATGTTGAAAATTTAGGTGGAGCTCCAGAAAATGACGAAAGGATATATGGCAAAGTTAGGGGCCAAGAGTTGTGATAAGAAAGGCATTAGGATTTGCAAGTGTGTTATGGTGAATTTCAAATTAAAGAAATATTTAAAATAGCTCCCTACTATCGGGAGGATATGTTATAAAGAGAAGTCACCCTTCCCTCGATTTGAATAGATCAAAGATTTATGCATTTTATTTAGATGAGTTTTACAAAATTAAAAGACATGATGACTGATGCAATGCGAATGATGCAATGATGAAAGCAACAAACCAACAACTCACACGACGAAACTCGGAAAACATGGAAGGCGTCTGAAGCTCCAGTCTTGGGGCGTCACACATGTTTCTAATGTCCGAACAAGAGCATATAATTCTTTATCATAAGTAGAATAGTTCAGACTAGGCCCACTCAATTTTTCAGAAAAGTATGCAACTTGTTTGCCATCTTGTAATAACACATCTCCTAATCCAATTCCACTAGCATCACATTCAAACCCAAAAGTCTTATTAAAATCAGGAAGTTGGAGTAAAGGAGCATGTGTCAACTTATCTTTCAATACCGTGAAGGCTTCTTCCTGTGTAGTACCCCAAACAAAAGGCACATCCTTCTTTGTGAGCTCATTGAGAGGTGCAACAATGGTGCTGAAATTTCTCACAAAACGCCTATAGAAACCAGCGAGGCCAAGAAAACTCCTCACTTGTGTGACCCTTTTGGGCTGCGGCCCACTCTCAATAGCTTCAATCTTGGCTTTATCAACTTCAATTCCCTGTGGAGTAACAACATAGCCAAGAAAGGATTCTCGGAGGCGCTACGTCGTGCACGTTTGTAGTCGGATCGTCAAAGTCTACTCCACCAAAAACGATAGTTATCATCTCATCGAAAGATCGGGACACCCTCCCCTCTATCAGCAAGCCAGCTGCGGCCCACCTTTTCACGCAGCCGCCCACCACCAGCACGTGATAGGTCGGCCCAACCCAACCGACCGAAGCCCCACGCCTCCAGCTCAGCAAAGTGGTAATCATAGCGCACCACCGCGCCCGACCCACACCAAACCCGCTACCCCCCTCTCGCTGATGGGTGGACCTCGCAGCCCTTTCCCCGTCCTCCGAGCCAGACACCGCCACGCCGCACCGCACCGCACGCACAGCCGCGGCCGAGGCCAACTCGACCCGGCGCCCTGGTTGACCCCACGCATGCCCTAGTTGCCTAGAGCCGCCCACGCCCTCGATGAAGCCCGCACCCCTGATCTCGATTCCTTCCGTCGCCACACAGGAACCAGGGGCTTTCTGTTGTTTTCTGCTATTCTTTTTGTCTTTTTTTAGGTTTTCAACCAAAACTTCTTTAGCTATATCTTTTAGTGTATAAGTCCAAATTTGATAATTCTTTTTCCTATGCACTCACAAAATTCAGCACTTTATCACAGTACCAAAATTTCTCATGTTTGCACTTTTCAAATTTGAATTCATTTGAATGTGAAATAAACCTTCCGGAGGCCGTAACTCTCAAACCGTTTGTCGATTTTAAGTGTTTATTTTTTCGTTGTCACCGTAGTGCAATTTAGGTGCTCTTACGTTGCTCTTGTTGATTTTTTTAAATGGTTTTCTTGCTGTTGGTTCTATTTTAGCTTTATTGGAGTTTCGATGATTGATTTGTTGATTGTGTGAAACATGTAGATTGTCCGGAGTGCGAGGCGAGCTATTGTCAGGAGTGTGACCTTTTGAACCAGAACCAAGGCAAGTTACATGTTGATCATCCTTTACCTATTGTTTTCTCTGCATGTATTTATATCACACTATGAATATATGCATGTATAGGATTACTATATAATTTTGCTATGTTGTTGAGCTATCTTCCCGTCTTTTGCAAACCGTGGTAGTTGTAGTTTGCTATGCTTTGTTGACGGGGTGGTTTGTGTATCCATTGAGATTGTGTGAGGATTATATTTATAACAAATTGAGTAGTAATAAAGGATTTAACTAACCTGTGGGCGGAACTGGTATTGATGGGTGGTTTCAAGAACATCATGGTTTATACCCTCTGAATGTAAGTGGACAGCCGCCCAGGCTCAAAAGGATCAGACAGACTTAGTGACTAGTAGCTTCCATGCGCAACCACTAGCTAAATGGGCTCTGGCTTAGTTGAGTAGGTTGTGGGATCCTCGCTCAGGTAAGCTAGCAGATGTATATATAAGTAGGTGTACGTATGCCGGTGGGTGGAGGTTACTACTTATGAAAGACTTCGTCTCAATCTTCGGGTTGAGTCTAGTGGTAAAGTATGCAAAACCGTCAGAATGTTAAAAACTAATCGTGATTAGCCGTGTCCTCGGTTATGGAAAAATTTGAGCGACTATGCCATTACAGTTGTTGGATGATCTTGACAAATGTGACACTTAATAATATTTGTGGCAAAACTTAATAAAGGGTAGGTTGGAGTTGATTTTGCCAACTCAACCTTGTGTATTTAATTGTAGTAATTAAAGAACTAAAAAAAATTGACTATTAGGTACTTATGAGGACAAAATCAGCTTTCTGCGAAAATAAACCCTCAAGCCTTCCTTTTGTTATACTATGCATATACATGTAGGTCTGCTATATTATTACTCATGTGTAACTTGCCAATACATTCAAAGTATTGACCTATATGGCTGCAACGTCTCATATTGCAGGATATTCAGACGAAGAGTAAGGTACCGTTAGGGTCGCGAGTCGGCACTCAGCATCGCCAGTGGGCTATGATGGGACTCATCGTTATTTTCTGCTACTTTTCCACTGTTTGATTGAATAAAGCTAGCCAAGTGCTATGCAAATTGTTTTATTTTATACATTCTGGACCATACGTTGTAGTAAATGATGCACTTGTTATTCTGGTATTCATCTATATTGTGTGTTCTAGCGAGTTTGATCCAGGGACTTGCACGGTAAGCACAAAGACTCAAATCCTTCGAGGTTTGGTAGTTACAGATGGCACGAGAGCAGTGTGTTGACTGTAGGACGTGGCCCTAGAAAATGGATTAGAAAAGCCATAGGAGTGAAAATTATTTTACAAACTAGTTATACTTCTGGTTGTTTAGTAGTTAAACCCCTCAAGTATCTTGGCCAGTTAAGTAGGAACTAGTGCTGAGACCACTATTCATGCTTGTTTTATATAGCAACGTTATCGTGTTAGCGTATCTGATTATGTCCACGTTCGTGGTATGAAGATACTAGATTGTTTGCTTGCTTGGCAGTTTATTTGTTGAATTATATCTTGTCATAATTATTCGACTATATATATAATTTTATCATATTGTTTGTTGTTTGTTTGTTGGAGTTATTCGTTGTTTTGTTTTGTTGGCTTGATCATATTATGCATATGGGTAAAATATATTTATATATACATAGTCTTTGGCCCTATTATATCTATAACTATTCTATTCTTGCCCACCAGATGCCGCCGAGGCATGATACTAGATGCACTACTACAGGAGGAGACACCAATGGCAATGGAGTACCACCATACATATAGCAGGTTATTGAGGGACAGACCGAGTTGATCCAGTTGCTTGCTCAGAACCAGAACAAAAACAACAACAATCCGCCGCCACTGCCACCTATGGATATGCTTACCAGGTTCTTGAGGTTGAATCCTCAAAGGTTCTCCAGTTCCCCTGAACCTATTGTGGCTGATGATTGGCTCCATGCAGTCAATAGGAACCTAGAGACAGTTGGATGCACTGATGCAGAGAGGGTGAGGTTTACCTCACATTTATTGGAGGGTCCTGCCGCAGCTTGGTGGGGCAACTACTTGGTAACTTATCTCATTGCTACTATCACATGGCCTCAGTTTCAGGATGCTTTCCGTGCTGCACATGTGTCTGCTGGTGCTATGAGATTGAAAAAGAAGGAATTTCAAAGTTTGCTCCGGGGAGGTCGCACAGTTAATGCGTATGTGGAGGAATTTAATAATCTTGCACGTTATGCTCCTAATGATGTTAACACTGATGCAGCTAGGTAGGAGAAATTCATGGAGGGCCTAAATGATGAGTTGAGCCTTCAGTTGACGGTGGCCACTTTTAGGAATTCATTTTAAGCATATGAGTCAAACGCATACGCAAGAAGATAGGCCTAATCATTTCAGCAAAGCGCTCAAAATCCTCATCATCCTTTTTCTTGGATGGTTTAGGAGGAAAAGGCATGGGTTTCTGAACCCATGGTTCTCTTTCTTTACCGTGCTTCCTAGCAACAAAGTCTCTCTTATCATAACATTGATTCTTTGATTGTGGGTTATCAAGATCAACAGCAGGTTCAATCTCTACATCATTATCATCGCCGGGGTGAGCATCAATATGAATATCATCATTAACATTATCACTAGGTTCATGTTCATTACCAGGTTGTGTTTCAGCATCGGAGATATAGATATTATTGGGATTCTCAGGTGTGTCAATAACAGGTTCACTAGAAGCATGCAAAGTCCTATCATTTTTCTTTTTCTTCCCCTTAGACAGACTAGGTGCATCAACATTAGTTCTCTATGAATCTTGCTCAATTCTCTTAGGATGGCCCTCCAGATACAAAGGTTCCTGAGTAACTTTACCACCTCTAGTTGCAACTCTAACAGCAAAGTCATCATTTTTACTATTCAATTGATGGAGCAAATCATTCTGAGCTTTAAGTACTTGTTCTACTTGAGTGGTAACCATAGAAGCATGTTTACTAATAAGTTTAAGTTCACCCTTAACACTAGCCATATAATCACTCCAGTGTTCAATCATATAAGCATTATGTTTCAATTGTCAACCAACATAAGCATTAAAATCTTCTTGCTTAACCATAAAGTTATCAAACTCATCTAAGCATTGGCTAGCAAGCTTAGTAGGAGGGATTTCAGCTTTATCATATCTATAGAGAGAATTGACCTTTACTACCTGTGTCGGGTTATCAAGACCGTGTGTTTCTTCAACAGGCGGTAAATTAAGACCATGTATTTCTTCAACAGGCAGTAAATTTTTAACATCTTCAGCTTCAATAACTTTTTCTTTCATAGATTTCTTTGCCTCTTGCATATCTCCAGGACTGATAAATAGAATACCCCTTTTCTTCGGAGTTTGCTCAGGAGTTGGTTCAGGAACTGGATCAGGGATTGGATCAGGAAGTTTCCAATTATTTTCATTAGTCAACATATTATTCAATAGAATTTCAGCTTCATCAACAGTTCTTTCCATGAAAACACAACCAGCACAACTATCCAGGTGGTCTCTGTAATCATCGGTTAGTCCATTATAAAAGATATCAAGTATCTCATTTTTCTTGTGAGGATGATCAAGCAAAGCATTAAGTAATTGGAGAAGCCTCCAACAATACTGTGGGAGACTCTCTTCTACAATTTGCAAAAAATTATATATTTCCCTTAAAGCAGCTTGTTTCTTATGAGCGGGGTAATATTTAGTAGAGAAGTAATAAATCATATCCTGGGGACTACGCACACAACCAGGGTCAAGAGAATTAAACCATATCTTAGCATCACCTTTTAATGAGAACGGAAATAATTTAAGGATATAATAATAGCGAGTTTTCTCATCATTAGTGTATAGGGTGGCTATATCATTTAATTTAGTAAGATGTGCCACAATAGTTTCAGATTCATAGCCATAGAAAGGATCAGATTCAACCAAAGTAATTAACTCAGGATCAACAGAGAAATCATAATCCTTATCAGTAACAAAGATAGGTGAAGTAGCATAAGCAGGATCATATTTCATTCTAGCATTCGAAGTTTTTTGTTTCAGCTTAGCTTCTTAAGATCACTCCTACCATTGCAAGGAAGAAACACTCTAGCAGTTTCTTCATCCATAACATAACCCTCAGGAACAATAGGCAATTCATATCTAGGTGGAGAATCTTCATCATCACTTTCATCAACATTATCGGTTTCAATAATTTTATTCTCTCTAGCCCTAGCAAGCTGTTCATCTAGAAATTCACCTAGTGGCACAGTAGTATCAAGCATAGAAGTAGTTTCATCATAAGTATCATGCATAGCAGAAGTGGCATCATCAATAACATGTGACATATCAGAATTAATAGCAGAAGCAGGTCTAGGTGTCGCAAGTTTACTCAAAACAGAAGGTGAATCAAGTGCAAAGCTAGATGGCAGTTCCTTACCTCCCCTCGTAGTTGAGGGATAAATCTTGGTTCTTGGATCTTTCAAGTACTTCATAATGATAAGCAGATATAAATCCCAAGTGACTCAAAGAATAGAGCTATGCTCCCCGGCAACAGCGCCAGAAAATAGTCTTGATAACCCACAAGTATAGGGGATCGCAACAGTTTTCAAGGCTAGAGTATTCAACCCAAATTTATTGATTCGACACAAGGGGAGCCAAAGAATATTCTCAAGTATTAGCAGCTGAGTTGTCAATTCAACCACACCTGGAAACTTAATATCTGCAGCAAGGTATTTAGTAGCAAAGTAATATGATAGTAGTGGTAACGTTGGTAAAAGGTAACGGTAGAAAAAGTAATATTTTTGGTGTTTTATAGTGATTGTAACAATAGCAACAGAAAAGTAAATAAGTGAAGAACAGTATATGGAAAGCTCGTAGGCAATGGATCGGTGATAGAGGATTATGTCGGATGCGATCGATCATGTCACAGTCATAACATAGGTGACACAAAACTAGTTCCAGTTCATCAATGTAATGTAGGCATGTATTGCGAATATAGTCATACGTGCTTATGGAAAGAACTTGCATGACATCTTTTGTCCTACCCTCCCGTGGCAGCGGGGTCCTATTGGAAACTAAGGGATATTAAGGCCTCCTTTTAATAGAGTACCGGACCAAAGCATTAACACATAGTGAATACATGAACTCCTCAAACTACGGTCATCACCGGGAGTGGTCCCGACTATTGTCACTTCGGGGTTGCCTGATCATAGAAGATAGTAGGTGATTATAGACTTGCAAGATAGGATCAAGAACTCCCATATATTGACGAAAACATAATAGGTTCAGATCTGAAATCATGGCACTCGGGCCCTAGTGACAAGATCGGAACGAGATAGTGACGGGCCCGACTCCTGGGGTCCGCACACCATTGCATCGTCGGGGCGCGAAGGCGACCTCGACGCCATGACCGCTGGAAGCCGGCGCCGCGAGCTCGTCAGCCCCGGAGGCCGAAGCAACCAGCGCTGCTCCTGCCGACTGGGTGCAGGCGATCCTGGATGTCCAGGCCAAGCTCTGAGCCGAGGCCACCACTCTTCAGTAGTGCAACAGGGCATTCTTGGATTCGCGAGCGGCCATTCAGGTATGCTCTTTATTTCTTCGTCTTTAATTTTTGTACTTCTTTGTGGGGGCGCGACATCGCATCCATTGGGTGTAGTCCCCATGTTTCGGGCCGGCTGCTGAGCAGGCAGCCCAGAACTTCACTTGGCGGGCTCCAAGTGCTAACTTTTCTTCTATCTTCATTGCAAGACAATCATAATCTTCGTGCGGTCACCCTCAACTCGAACGTCCAGGAGCTGGACCGACGGACCACCGACTTGTCGGAAAGCCGGAGTAAGTCCATGTTTCCCTTCTCTGCGGGGGCGCGATAGCGCACCCGCGGGTTATAGTCCCCGAGATTCGAGCTGACTGCTGAGCAGTCGGGCCGGATCTCCCCGGCAACTATACTTCTTTTTCTTTTTGGCTACTAACATCTTTTTCTTTCTCCACTCTTGCAGAGGCCAATGCCATCCTGCAGCGACAGCTGGGTGAGGCCAACACCGTGTTGTGTGCCAAGGAGGCAGAGTGCGCCGAGCTGGCCCAGGAGCGTGACCGACGGACCACGCAACTGGCAGAGCAGGCAGAGCTTCTCCAGACGGCCCAGAAGGAGGCGGAGGTGAAGGAGTCCAAAATCCTCACAGAGTTCGAGACCGAACGCTCCACCTGGACTGACAAGGAAGCGCTGCTGAAATCCGGCTTCGGCAGGATTAAAGACATGGTTGATGGTAAGTTTTCTTCTTTTTCTTTTTCTTTCAGCTGCCGGCTGCTGACCGAGCCGGCCTCCAGCTACTGACTTCTTTGCTTTGTATCTGTACAGACTTCTTTCCTGGCCATTCTGCCGCCGCCAATGAGGCCATCGAGGCTTATCGTGAGGAACTGAGGGCGGAAGGTGTGCGGATCGCCGCCGATGCTCCCCGGACCCTTAGCGAGCAGCTTCTCAGCATCCAAGCCCTCTTTCGGCCGGCTCATCGGATGCTGCGCCGCCTTCAGCGCGTCGGGGCTCAGGCGATCTCCGCCCTTTGGCCAGACATGCCGGCTCCGCGCACTCCCAGTCGGACTGCCGACTGGTTGGAGGTGGCGGCCGGCCGACTCGAGGCCTGGAAGGGCTCTTCGGCGTGGGCTGGAGCACGCCGGGCCTTGGAGTTCTTCAAGGCATGTTATCCTGTGCTAAACCTAGCCTAGTTGGCCATGTTTCGGCAGGAGGCCCAAGAAGAGCTGGTGGCGGTGGAGCGCGACCTCGTCAGACGTGCAGCGGCGATCACCGACTACACCGACACTAGCATCTTCATTCCTGAGCTGGTCGAGGATGGAGTCGAGGCACCACCAGAGTGGTTCGGCCTAAACCCGAAGGACGATGAAGACTCGGCCGAGGTGATCGACTCCAGCGACGAGGGGGAAGACAAGGGAGGAGACGAGGAGGGCGAGGAATGCGAAGAAGATGCGCCAGAGGTCAGAGCGGATGGCCAGCCCCAACCTGATCATGCCTCGAACAACGAGCCACACTCGAGCGCGCCGACTGCGGCTGGAGGCGACCAAGCGGAGACCGACTAGCTGTCCACTCCACCAACCAGCTGAACCGACTACGCCGACCAGCCAAACCCCTCTGCAGCTCCCTAGGCCGCCAACTTCTCTTTATTTTCCCTGTTTTATCAGTCTCGACAAACTTTGTTAAATTTGCACAATTCCACTCGCGGGGTGTATTTCAAACTTTGTTGAATGCTGGCCAAGGGCCTTTTGTTATGTAAATACGCTTTCTCTGAAGTTATGCTTTGTCGAGTTCTATCTGATCTTGTTTTCTACCCCTTGGCCTTTTTCCTTTGCCGCCTTCCCTTGGCTGCCGACTTACCAGGCAATAGCCATTCTGCGGACTGTTGGCTGGTCAAGTACTTAGCTGCTTTTGGTTAGCCAAGTACTTAGCCGACTAGAGCGTTTAACAAGTTAAGTAGAAACCGACCGACCGGCTGTTTCGGCAGCCGACCGATGCCAGGAGAGGGCTTGGGTGCCAACGCACTACTTGTCCAACTACAGGAAGCACCACATAGAACAAGGCGGCGAGCCCTCGGGCCGACTGGTCAAGCCCGGTGCCAGGCGGAAATAATGAAATGATGCATTCATGGGCATAACATTTATCATATATAGAAAAGAGGGTAGTTCTCGAGCTCTTCTCGGGGGACCCGAAGTCTTCGTACTTAATACAAAAGGTAGCATGGTACATACTGCTTCAACTGTAAAATCATTAAAGGAGGTTTGCATTCCACGGCCGCTCTGTCTCTTTGCCGGAGTCATGTCTCATGCGTGCTCTAGGCTTCTGAGCATCGACCAATTAGTAGGAGTTGTTGCCCAAAACTTTGCTAACGATGAATGGGCCTTCCCAAGGTGCCGAGCTCGTGCTGGCCGGCTATTTGTTGGATCAGTCGGAGCACAAGGTCTCCCTCCTGGAAAGATCTTGGCTTGACCTTCCGGTTTTAGTAGCGGCGTAGACTCTGCTGGTAGATGGCGGGACGGCTTAGTGCTAATAGCCGGCCCTCCTCCAATAGATCGAAGCCGTCTTCACACGCTTCTTTTGCTTCCGCCTTGGTGTACATGGTGACGCGAGGTGAGTCGAACTCAATGTCCATCGGGATGACAGCCTCGGCACCATAGACGAGGAAGAATGGAGTGAAGCCGTTGACTTTTTCGGAGTGGTGCGGAGGCTCCAAAGGATGGTCAGCAGCTCATCAATCCAGCAGCCGGCTGACCACTCCAGTGGCTCGGCCAGTCGGGGTTTGACACCGGAAATGGTGAGGCCATTTGCTCGCTCAACCTGGCCGTTTGACTCTGGATGGGCAACGGACGCTAGGTCCAATTGGATGCCCTGCGTCGCGCAGAAACGGGCCAAGGCTCCTTAGGCAAAATTTGTGCCATTATCCGTGATGATGCTATGTGCTACTCCATACCGAGTGGTGATATCTACAATAAAGGTCATGGTAGTCGGACCATTCAACTACTTGATTGGCTCTGCTTCTTTCCACTTAGTGAATTTGTTCACGGCGACAAGAAGATGGGTCATGCCGCCGCATGCTGTCTTGAATGGTCCCACCATATCCAAGCCCCAGATGGCAAAATGCCATGTTAAGGGGATGGTCTTGAGTGCAGAAGCCGGTAGATGTTGCTTCGAGCTGAACTTCTGGCACCCTTTGCAATTCTTGACTAGATCCTTGGCATCCTCCAAAGCAGTCGGCCAGAAGAAACTGTGGCGGAAATCTTTGGCCACGAGTGACCTGGAAGCCATGTGGTGCCCGCACTCGCCTTGGTGGATGTGTTGGAGGATTGCTTGGCCTTTCTCCAGCTCCATGCAGCACTGAGTGACACTGCGCCTCACAAGTTCTCTGTTGACAATGGTGTATGTTGCTGCTCAACGTTGCACTTGCTGGGCTGAGATGTCATCAGTCGGCAGCTCTTTGTTCACCAGAAAGTTGAGGATTCTGCGCCCATGAAGGTGCTGCTATTTCTTCGACTGCCAGAGCTGCAACTTGCACGAGGGCGGTTGGGTTGGGAGGTGGCGGGGTGGAGGCGGTCACCGCTTGTTGTGTTAATGAAGTCCCCGGGCCGACTGCCGCAGCACCGGGGCCAGGTTCTGAAGTTCCCGGGCCGGGTGCGCCTGCTGTAGTCCTCAAGCCGCTTGGTGAAGTCCCCGGGCCGACTGTTGCAGTCCTTGAACCGGATCCGACTGCTTCAGGAAGGGCCGGCACAAAGATGGATTCAGATTCTGGAGAAGGCTAGATTGATGGCTTGAGTAGGCGCTGAAGGGAGACACCGGTTGGTATTGCTTGCCGAGTAGAGCCGATTCGTGCCAAGGCATCTCCTTGCTCATTGTCAGTTCTTGGCACGTGAAGGAACTCGCACCCATCAAAGTATCCACTAAGTTGCTGGACGAAAAAAGGTATCTTGCCATGTGTGCACCCTTGGCATCACAGTCGCCAGAAGACTGCTGGACCACCAAGTCAGAGTCGCCGTAGCATAGGATCCGGCGGATGGCGATTTCCTTGGCCAGCCGGAGGTCGTGTATTAGTGCTTCATACTCGGCCACATTGTTGGAGGCGGCAAAATGGATTTGCAATGTGTAATTGAGCTTGTCTCCTTTGGGAGAGGTGAGGATGATGCTGGCTCCCAAACCGTGGCGCATCTTTGAACCATCGAAATGCATCCGCCAGTGGGTGGAGTCCGGCGCTGGCGGTAGGTACTGGGTCTCGGCCAAGTCGACGAGAAAGTCGGCCAGTGCATGGGACTTGATGGCGGTGCGGGGCTGGTAGTAGATGGTGTAGGGGGCCAACTCGATTGCCCATTTGGCCACTCGACCAGAAGCATCTCTGTTGCCAATTATCTCAGCAAGGGGAGCAGTGCAGACAATAGTGATTGGGTGCTGTTGAAAGTATGGCTTCAGCTTCTTGGCGGCGAAATGCACGCCGTAGCACATCTTATGATAGTGGGGGTAGTTCTTCTTGAAGGCGGACAATACTTCACTCAGGTAATACAACGGCCTCTGGACTGGTAACGCCTTGCCGTCTTCCTTGCGCTCCACCACTATGACTGTGCTGACCACCCGACTGGTGGTGGCGATGTAAAGGTACATGGGCTCTTTAGCAGTCGGAGCCGCCAGGACAGGCGGCGTGGTCAACATCTTTTTCAGCTGGAGAAAAGTGTCATCCGCCTGGTCATTCCACTCAAAATGAGTGGTCTTCTTCATGAGTTTTCTTGCCCAGTCGACTGATGAACTGGCTGATGGATGCTAAGCAGCTGGTGAATTTCTGGACGTCTCGCAGTCGGGTGGGCTTCTGCATCCTCTCGATGGCTTTGATCTTCACAGGGTTGCACTCAATGCCGCGTTCTGAGACTAGGAAGCCAAGGAGCTGGCTAGCTGGTACTCCGAACACGCACTTTTCCGGATTGAGCTTGATTTGAAATCGGTGCAGATTTTCAATTGTTTCCTTGAGGTCTTCGAGCAGTGTGTTGCGCCTCTCTGTCTTCACCACGATATCGTCTACGTAGACGTAGGCATTTCTGCCGAGTTACTTGAGGAGGCACTTCTGCATGCAACGCTGAAAAGTGGCACTGGGATTCCTCAGTCTGAATGTCATGGTCAAGTAACAGAAGGCTCCAAATGGTGTGATGAATGCGGTCTTCAGACGGTCTGCCAGGTTCAGCTTGATCTAGTGATACCCTGAGTAGGCATCCAGGAAAGTCAACAGCTCGCATCCGGCTATGGAGTTTATCACTTGGTCAATCCGTGGCAGAGAAAACGGATCCTTCGGGCAGGCCTTGTTGAGGTTGGTGTAATCAATGCACATGCGCCACTTGTTGTTCTTCTTTAGCACTAGGACTGGGTTGGCGAGCCATTCCGGCAAGAAAACTTCCATAATGAAGCCGGCTGCCAACAGACGGGCGATCTCTTCTCCAACGATTCTCCTCTTCCCCTCCGACAGTCGGCTGAGGGGTTGCTTGACTGGCTTGGCACCTTCTTTGACATTTAGTTTGTGCTCGGCGAAATCCGTCGGGACACCCGACATGTCTTTGGGAGACCATGCAAAGATGTCCGGATTCCCACGAAGGAAATCGACGAGCTCGCTTTCCTATTGTGGGCATAGGTAGGCATAATGTGGCACCGCATGAACTTGGCTAAAGCAGGTCGGCCATGTAGCGCGTGGTACGGGCTTTCCAAGTCGACCACCTCAAACCAGATGGGCTCTCGGCGGAAATGATCTTTATCCCCGAAGAGGACATCTTTCTGGATCTTGCCAATTGGTGAATGAGAAAGGCTAGGAGCTATGCCGTGGAAGATAGTCCGACTGGGCAGGAGATGCTTGGGTTTGATCTTCAACTTCTCCATGGTGTCATGGTACAGGATGTTGATGCTGCTGCCGCCATCTATCAAGATTTGGGAGAAACGAGCAGCTCGCCTCTCTATGGCGAAGGTGGCCTCCAACACCAAAGCGTAAGAACCCGGAGATGGCATCGCCTCCGGGTGGTCAGCCCGGCTCCAACTGATCGGTCTCTCTGACCAGTGCATGAACTCTAGGGCTTCAATGGCTACAACGTTCACCTCACGAGAACGTCGTCGCCGGCTATGCCTGTCATCAGCCACACTGGTGAAAACAACATATGCTCCATGTTCTTCAGGGAATTGGTCTTGAAAGGTGTCGATTGCTGGATGGGCCGCCGGCTGCTGAGGAGGCTGGCCAGCAGGTAGCGGTGGTCGCAGCCCTTCGCCCTTGGAGATTCGTGTGAGCCGATGACACTTCCGGGTGGTGTGGTTGGACGGCTTCGCGCCGCTGTGGAACTTGCAAGGAGCATCAAGAGTCTGTTCATAGGAGAAGGTGGGTAACCAGTTGGGCTTGCCGCCCTTCTGGCGCTGGGGAGGAGGTTGTCTTTCTGGCTGCCGGTCTTCGACTGCTGCCACCTGCCGGCTGGTGGAAACCGGCATCGGGGCTTTCCGCTTGTTGTCACTTTGCTGTTGCCACTGACTGGTGTCTCCAGTCAGGTTATGAGGAGCTTGAGGGGCCACCTTGCCAGATGCATCAACCTGAATCACTATCTTCATGCAAGAATCGGCCATGGCGTACTTGTCCGCTATGATTAGCAACTCATCGAGGGTCGTCGGCTCCTCGCAGAGGAGCCGGTGTTTGAGCAAAGTGCCTTCTCTGCACCCGGTCGTGAAGTACTCGATGGCCTGCACCTCGTGCACGCCCTCGCGAGAGTTGCACAACTCGGCCCAACGCCTGAGGTAGTCGCGAGTCGATTCATTGGGCCTTGGACGCACAAGGAGAGCTGGCGAGGCTTGCGCGGCCGCTTGTACGTGCTGGTGAAGTTGCGGACGAAGGCCTCAGTGAAATCCACCCAGCTGTTGATGTTGCGGGGCTTCAGGTTGTTCATCCATGTCCGGCCGGTGCCCTGGAGCATGAGTGGAACATACTTCACGGCAACGCGCTTGTTGCCGTTTGCTATGCTGATGGTTGTGGAGTAGTCAACCAACCAGTCCTCCGACTTCACGGAGCCGATATACTTGGGCGTATCTCTTGAGAGCGTGAACCCTTTAGGGAAGGGCTCATCTTTAATGCGGGGGCCAAAGCAAGGCGGGCCCAGCGCGCATTCTTCTTCTAGTGCCAGGGATCGGTTGAGACGATCGATCCGGTGGAGGGCATCATTCTCTCCAATTCCTTCTCGGGGGCCAAGCTGGCCTCCAAGACTCGGGTGGTCGACAGGCGGTGGAGACATGCGCCTTTCTTTGTGCTGAGGAGGTCGGTAGCCGCCTGGTCATTCCACCGCATGAGGGCGACCGTCTTGGTCGCGCTCGATGGTGATGTGCATCCGGCTGCGGCTGGCAGCCGACTCCTTGTCTCGTCGTCCATGGTTACCATCAGTCGGTGTCTGGGACGTCGCGCCATGCTCATGGCAGGGAGGCGGGCCATCGTTCTGCCGATTGGGGTCCTCGACGCGGCAGCCGCATCGATGAGTCGCTGGACGCGTTCCGTCATGTGGCGACGCTCGTCGCCTTCGAGGTTATCCAGCTCATCTGTTGCAGCTTGGGCGGCTCGTATGTTCTCCATAGGCGTGGCATAGACGGGGCGATCGGCCCCGAACGTGCTGGCAATGGCCGTGCCATGCTGCCGGACCATATCGACGCGGCTGGACCTACCGGGAGCTTGCGTGCCACCAACAGCGCGGTCCATCTCACGCTAATAAGCCTCCAACTGGTGTCTCATGCTAGCTAGCTTCCTGGCGCTCTTGACAAGTTGGGCGCGGCGGGCTTCCAGCGTCTTGGCGTCGGTGTCGTCTACGATGGGTGCGGACAGGTCTTGCAGCGTTGTCTCGAGCGGGTCCCGGGTACCGTGATGTAGGATGGAACCCTAATCGGCCGATCTTTCACAAAATGAGTGGATCCTGCGATGAACACGAGGAGGGAAACGAGGGAAATCACAAGGGAAACACAAGAGGAAACACTAAACCAACAGGAATAAGTCACACATGTGGTAGATCCCCGAGTACATACGAAAAGATACACAATCCATGGACAACTAAGGATGATACAAGGGTAGCCTGTCTTCTCCGTGAGGAGGTCTTGAATTCTTCCCTAAAAGGGGTCTTTAATCCGCTTGGGGGATCTTCTCCGGTGGAGGCTCGAATCTCTGAGGAGAAGGTGTTGTAGGGTGGAACCCTAAGTGGAGATCTTTCACGAATTGGAGGGGGAATCCCTAAGAACAAGATGAACACAAGAGGGAAAACAAGAGGAACACTCAAGAACAAGTCCAATCACACATCCACTAGACCAACAAACACACAAGATCCACAAGGTACATGAACAATCAAAGGGAAACAAGATACATGGTAGAGTTCATCCCAAATCCTATGAAGAATATGAGGGCTTGATGATCTAGATAGATCCTTCCCTAGATGGGGGCTTTATCCACTAGGGAACTTCTCCAATGGACGTCTTGTACTCCAATGGAGTCTTCTCTCTCAAGAGGAATCCCACAACGGTAGGTACATGAGCTAAGCTCTAATATCTAGATCTATTCTTAGCTCCCTTCTAAATGGAGGAGGAACAGGAGTATATATAGGTCCAAGGGATGAAGGGGTAAGTAGGGGTGAAATGGGGATAACATGGGCAAAGCCCGCAGCAACACTCAGGGGGGCCCGTGTGCACGGGGTATCCAGAGACGTGACGCATGAGCCCGTGCGCACGGGGTCCATGGGGCCCATGGACACGTGGGTCTCGTGGGCACGATACACGCCTGTGCGCACGGGGGCTTCAGGACCGCCAGCCTGGGAGGCCTGTGGGCACGGGGTCGGAGGGGCCCGTGCGCACAGGGTCGCCTGGGAGCTGTTGCCTTCTTCTTGGCGCTTCCTTCTCCGCTTCGAGGCTTCCCTCTTGGATGGTGTATATGTTCTCTTCTTCTTGGACTCCTCCTTGATGAATGTGTAGCTCCGCTCACACCTATGTATGCACACGAGAGAGGGGTCAAGTAGTATACCATCCTCGAAAGGTACAAGTGGAAACGTGTAAAGGAGATGATTCACCTTTGTATGTATGAAGTAGATGTGGCACGTGTCACTTGCCAAATGGACTCCTGACATGGTGATGTCCATAGGATGCTCCGCATCGTACCGTCACCAGAAACTCCATCGTGGCTGATGACAAGGACCTCCATGACGGTGCTGCCGCAGCTGTTAGCGCGAGGGAGAGGATCATCAACAATCACCACGTTGGTAGGGAATGCGTCGAGCGATGCTATGTCAAAGTCGACAAGCATCGGGTCGGTGGAGCCAACCGACTCCAAGTCGGCGGCTGGCTCATTGGCAACGTGAAGCTGGTCAAGGAGGTTGACGAGACGGCTCTCGGGGCTGTTGTTCCCCGCGTCGGATGCAGGCTCATCGGAGAGGCGGATCTCGCCAACAAGGTTGGCGAGGCAGCTCGCCGCGCAGGTGACCTCCGCGCCATGCAACGCATCGGCGCAAATGCCATCCGGCGTACCTGGCTGGCTGCGCTTAGCAGGGAGGAAGAGGGTTCTTGTCCAGAATAGATCTCCGGACGATGGTTCTCCTAGCCCCACGGTGGGCGCCAAATGTCGGGTGTTTGGTGCGACATATGCCAAGGGATGGCTAATCATGATGGGGGCTAGTAAGACGTCGTCGGTGCCAGCAAACGGCATGAGGCAAAGACATGCACGCTGGCAAATCTTACCCAGGTTATGGGATGTTCTAGGAGATAACACCCCTAGTCCTGCTCCGCGGGGTCTCCGCATGATCACTAAGGCACTAGTAAGTACAATGGTGCTCCTCGAGCTGTATGCGAGAGGTGGAAGAAAGCAGGGCTAGCTTTCTTCTCTCTCTCTCTCTCTCTATGTGTGTGTAGATCTAACAGTGTTGGGAACCCTTTGCATGGGTACCCTGGGAGGTTTATATAGGTCTACCCCCCAGGGGTACAATGGTAATCTTGCCGGGTGTAGGACCCGATTGTCATTGTCTTCGTTCGCCGGCTCCTCCACCGACCGCTAGGGCCCGCTGCCTGGTGGGCCCTGCCGGCTGGCCTGGTATGGAGCCGACAGGCCACCTCCACCGCTTGTGGGTCTAGCTGGCTGCTTGTAACTGTAGCCGTAATGCTAATGACGCATGCTTGGTCAGGGGGCGTGGCTACAGTCCCGCTATCTGGTGGGAGATCACTGAAGCCACGCCGTGTCTCCTTTGGTTGATGGCGCATGGACACCAAACATAATGAGATGTCTAAGCACATGGGTCAAGTGCAAGACAATCAAAGCATAATGTGCATATGGTGGAGTGAAGATATCATGGCACTCAACACAAAGGAAAGAGCAATTGCTCAAAATGTGTGAGGCAATCAAGTCAATCATGTGCAAACCCTGGAAATGGATGCCATCAACCGCAAGAAACGAGCAAGTATGAGTCATCGGTGATGCAACATAAGCAAGCATATCAATCATGTTGTGCGAGCTAGTGGAGCAAAGATGCAACACACTAGAGGATATCATGGCAATCATGTCCGGTGAGCAAATAATAGGCATAGGCAATGCACATGACATATCGCAAGCACGAACACAAAGCAAGATCATAGTATCATCATAGGCATGGGGCACAAAGAAAACATGGTAATAAAAAGTGATATCTCCACCAAGCTTTCAAATACAAATACAAGTACTAGAATCAATCATCAGGTGTAATGCAAAGCATGGGTCACGAATGCATGGCAAAGGCATAGGAATGAGCATATCATGCAAAGTGAACATGGCAATATGGGCATAAAGTGAGAAGTGGTAAATAACCCATAACCATGTGAGGGCCATGTAGAAGAGATGCGCGAAGTCTTTGCGCGAAGGGCGTGGTGGTAAGGACAATCCACGGGATCCCAAGTCATCATTGCTCTCTAGAGCTCGTTTCGTCAACTCATGGGATTGTGAGGCTGATGAGTGTTCATGGGTACCTACACAAAAGAGACACAAACCAAAGAAAGTATGTCCGTGGTAAATGTACACATCATCCGTCATGATGTGTATGTAAACGTGAGCATTAGCACAAGATAAAGAATGCTCAAAGAAATTTGAGGCACGGTAGAGAAACATGTCATCCATCATGCAATGATAGTTATTGTATTCAACATGATTGGGACGCAATTTATAGTAAGTGTGTGGCACAACAATAGCATTTTATTCATGGGGAGCATATGGTCCACACAAGTATTGGGGTCATGCAATGGATGGGATGGAACAAAATCTCCTAACATGTATGAGGAAACTATGGGGGTCTCCTCATGAGCAATATTGGAAACATCATATGGAGAAAATGGACGACATCCAAAACAATGCATATCCGAAGCTAGGTGGCTATTGCATGGCATATGAGATAGATGCAAAGGAATGAGGTCAATATCATCACAGGAGAAACAAATGCAATAACCATAGGCTTGTCATCTATGCCATAGGTCCAAATTGGGTTTATTTTAATGGCATATGCATAGTCACTATGATGAGATTGCAAATATGACATATGATGGATCTCATGCATAGCATATGACAAGTCAAGCGGATTGTCAAACATGATGTGACCGAGGGAATTATCACATGAAATCATATGTAACATGGCATCACAACTACTAGACTCCTCATGGCAATCATCAAGCTCATCATAAATGGGTAAATCATCGCATGGGGAAATCATACTAGCATGAAGCATTGTAATAGGTGGTTCAACTGTTGGAAATATGCCCTAGAGGCAATAATAAAAGGATTATTATTATATTTCCTTGTTCATGATAATTGTCTTTTATTCATGCTATAATTGTGTTATCCGGAAATCGTAATACATGTGTGAATACATAGACACCAACATGTCCCTAGTAAGCCTCTAGTTGACTAGCTCGTTGATCAATAGATAGTCATGGTTTCCTGACTATGGACATTGGATGTCATTGATAACGAGATCACATCATTAGGAGAATGATGTGATGGACAAGACCCAATCCTAAACATAGCACAAGATCGTATAGTTTGTTTGCTAGAGTTTTTCCAATGTCAAGTATCTTTTCCTTAGACCATGAGATCGTGTAACTCCCGGATACCGTAGGAGTGCTTTTGTTATACCAAACGTCACAACGTAACTGGGTGACTATAAAGGTATACTACGGGTATCTCCGAAAGTGTCTGTTGGGTTAACACGGATCAAGACTGGGATTTGTCACTCCGCATGACGGAGAGGTATCTCTGGGCCCACTCGGTAATGCATCATCATAATGAGCTCAAAGTGACCAAGTGTCTGGTAACGGGATCATGCATTACGGTACGAGTAAAGTGACTTGCCAGTAACGAGATTGAACGAGGTATTGGGATACCGACGATCGAATCTCGGGCAAGTAATGTACCGATTGACAAAGGGAATTGTATACGGGGTTGCTTGAATCCTCGACATCGTGGTTCATCTGATGAGATCATCGAGGAGCATGTGGGATCCAACATGGGTATCCAGATCCCGCTGTTGGTTATTGACCGGAGAGCCATCTCGGTCATGTCTACATGTCTCCCGAACCCATAGGGTCTACACACTTAAGGTTTGGTGACGCTAGGGTTGTAGAGATATGAATATGCAGTAACCCGAAAGTTGTTCGGAGTCCCGGATGAGATCCCGGACGTCACGAGCAGTTCCGGAATGGTCCGGAGGTGAAGAATTATATATAGGAAGTACAGTTTCGGCCATCGGGAGAATTTCGGGGGTCACCGGTATTGTACCGGGACCACCGGATGGGTCCCGGGGGTCCACCGGGTGGGACCACCCATCCCGGAGGGCCCCATGGGCTGAAGTGGGGAGGCGAACCAGCCCATAGTGGGCTGGTGCGCCCCCCTTGGCCCACCCCCTGCGCCTAGGGTTGGAAACCCTAGGGTGAGGGGGCGCCCCACTTGCCTTGGGGGCCACTCCACCCTTGGCCGCCACCCCCCTAGGAGATCCCATCTCCTAGGGCCGGCGCCCCACCTTGGGGAGCCTATATAAAGGGGGGAGGGGCAGCCGCACCCTTGACTCTTGGCGCCTCCCTCTCCCCTGCTACACCTCTCCCTCTCGTAGTAGAACAGCGAAGCCCTGCTGCGGTGACTCTTGCATCCACCACCACGCCGTCGTGCTGCTGGATCTTCATCAACCTCTCCTCCCCCCTTGCTGGATCAAGAAGGAGGAGACATCACGCTGACCGTACGTGTGTTGAACACGGAGGTGCCGTCCGTTCGGCGCTAGGATCTCCGGTGATTTGGATCAGGTCGAGTACGACTCCCTCATCCCCGTTCTTTGAACGCTTCCGCGCATGATCTACAAAGGTATGTAGATGCAATCCGATCACTCGTTGCTATATGAACTCATAGATGCATCTTGGTGAAACCGTATGATTTTTTTTTTGTTTTCTGCAACGTTCCCCAACAGTGGCATCATGAGCTAGGTCTATGCATAGTTCCTTTTGCACGAGTAGAACACAATTTGTTGTGGGCGTAGATGTTTTCAACTTTCTTGCCGCTACTAGTCTTATTTTGCTTCAACGGTATTGTGGTATGAAGCGGCCCAGACCAACCTTACACGTACGCTTACGTGAGACTGGTTCCACCGACTGACATGCACTAGTTGCATGAGGTGGCTAGCGGGTGTCTGCCTCTCCCACTTTAGTTGGAGCGGATTTGATGAAAAGTGTCCTTATGAAGGGTAAATAGAAGTTGACAAATCACATTGTGGCTTTAACATAGGTAAGAAAACGTTCTTGATAGAACCCTCTTGCAGCCACGTAAAACTTGCAACAACAATTAGAGGACATCTAACTTGTTTTTGCAGCAAGTGTTCTGTGATGTGATATGGCCAAAGTTGTGATGAATGATGAATGATATATATGTGATGTATGAGATCATGTTCTTGTAATAGGAATCACGACTTGCATGTCAATGAGTATGACAACCGGCAGGAGCCATAGGAGTTGTCTTTATTTTTTGTATGGCCTGCGTGTCATTGAGAAATGCCATGTAAATTACTTTACTTTATTGCTAAATGTGTTAGCCATAGTAGTAGAAGTAATAGTTGGCGAGCAACTTCATGGAGACACGATGACGGAGATCATGGTGTCATGCCGGTGACAAGATGATCATGGAGCCCCAAGATGGAGATCAAAGGAGCTATGTGATATTGGCCATATCATGTCACTATTATTATTATTTGATTGCATGTGATGTTTATCATGTTTTTGCATCTTGTTTACTTAGAACAACGGTAGAAAATAAGATGATCCCTCATAATAATTTCAAGAAAGTGTTCCCCCTAACTGTGCACCATTGTGACAGTTCGTTGTTTCGAAGCACCACGTGATGATCGGGTGTGATAGATTCCAACGTTCACATACAACGGGTGTAAGACAGATTTACACATGCAAACACTTAGGTTGACTTGACGAGCCTAGCATGTACAGACATGGCCTCGGAACACAGAAGACCGAAAGGTCGAGCATGAGTCATATAGAAGATACGATCAACATGAAGATGTTCACCGATGTTGACTAGTCCGTCTCACGTGATGATCGGACACGGCCTAGTTAACTCGGATCATGTTATACTTAGATGATTGGAGGGATGTCTATCTAAGTGGGAGTTCATTGAATAATTTTATTAGATGAACTTAATTATCATGAACTTAGTCTAAAATCTTTACAACATGTATTGTAGATCAAATGGCCAACGTTGTCCTCAACTTCAACGTGTTCCTAGAGAAAACCAAGCTGAAAGACAATGGCAGAAACTATACGGACTGGGTCCGGAACTTGAGGATCATCCTCATAGCTGCCAAGAAAGATTATGTCCTACAAGCACCGCTAGGTGAAGCACCTGTTCTCCCTGCAGAACAAGACATTATGAACGCTTGGCAGACATGTACCGATGATTACTCCCTCGTTCAGTGCGGCATGCTTAACAACTTAGAGCTGGGGCTCCAAAAGCGTTTTGAGAGACACGGAGCATATGAGATGTTCGAAGAGCTGAAAATGGTTTTTCAAGCTCATGCCCGGGTCGAGAGATATGAAGTATCCGACAAGTTCTTCAGCTGTAAGATGGAGGAAAACAGTTCTGTCAGTGAGCACATACTCACTATGTCTGGGTTACATAACCGCTTGACTCAGCTGGGAGTTAATCTCCCGGATGACGCAGTCATTGACAGAATCCTTCAGTCGCTTCCACCGAGCTACAAGAGCTTTGTGATGAACTTCAATATGCAGGGGATGGAAAAGACCATTCCTGAAGTATTTGCAATGCTGAAATCAGTAGAGGTAGAAGTCAAAAAGGAACATCAAGTGCTGATGGTGAATAAAACCACTAAGTTCAAGAAAGCAAGGGTAAGAAGAACTTCAAGAAGGACGGCAAGGGAGTTGCCGCGCCCGGCAAGCAAGTTGTCGGGAAGAAGCCAAAGAATGGACCCAAGCTCGAGACTGAGTGCTTTTATTGCAAGGAAAGTGGTCACTGGAAGCGGAACTGCCCCAAATACTTAGCGGACAAGAAGGCCGGCAAAACGAAAGGTATATGTGATATACATGTAATTGATGTGTACCTTACCAGTACTCGTAGTAGCTCCTACGTATTTGATACCGGTGCAGTTGCTCACATTTGTAACTCAGAGAAGGAGCTGCGGAATAAGCGGAGACTGGCGAAGGACGAGGTGACGATGCATGTCGGGAATGGTTCCAAGGTCGATGTGATCGCCGTCGGCACGCTACCTCTACATTTACCTACGGGATAGTTTTGAACCTCAATAATTGTTATTTAGTGCCAAGTTTGAGCATGAACATTGTATCAGGATCTCGTTTAATACGAGATGGCTACTCATTTAAATCCGAGAATAATGGTTGTTCTATTTATATGAGAGATATGTTTTATGGTCATGCTCCGATGGTGAATGGTTTATTCTTAATGAATCTCGAGCGTAATGCTACACATATTCATAGTGTGAGTACCAAAAGATGTAAGGTTGATAATGATAGTCCCACATACTTGTGGCACTGCCGCCTTGGTCACATAGGTGTCAAACGCATGAAGAAGCTCCATGCAGATGGACTTTTAGAGTCTCTTGATTACGAATCATTTGACACGTGCGAACCATGCCTCATGGGTAAAATGACCAAGACTCCGTTCTTAGGAACAATGGAGCGAGCAACCAACTTATTGGAAATCATACATACTGATGTGTGCGGTCCAATGAGTGTTGAGGCTCGCGTTGGTTATCATTATGTTCTCACCCTCACTGATGACTTGAGTAGATATGGGTATGTCTACTAATGAAACACAAGTCTGAGACCTTTGAAAGGTTCAAGGAATTTCAGAGTGAGGTTGAAAATCAACGTGACAGGAAAATCAAGTTCCCGCGATCAGATCATGGAGGAGAATACTTGATTCACGAATTTGGCACACACTTAAGAAAATGTGGAATAGTTTCACAACTCACGCCGCCTGGAACACCTCAGCGTAATGGTGTGTCTGAATGACGTAATCGCACTCTGTTAGATATGGTGCGATCTATGATGTCTCTTACCGATTTACCGCTATCATTTTGGGGCTATGCTTTAGAGACTGCCGCATTCACTTTAAATAGGGCTCCGTCGAAATCCGTTGTGATGACACCGTATGAATTATGGTTTGGGAAGAAACATAAGCTGTCGTTTCTAAAAGTTTGGGGATGCGATGCTTATGTCAAGAAACTTCAACCTGAAAAGCTCGAACCTAAGTCGGAAAAATGCGTCTTCATAGGATACCCTAAAGAAACGATTGGGTATACCTTCTACCTCAGATCCGAAGGCAAGATCTTGTTTGCCAAGAATGGATCCTTTCTAGAGAAAGAGTTTCTCTCGAAAGAAGTAAGTGGGAGGAAAGTAGAACTTGATGAAGTATTACCTCTTGAACCAGAAAGTGGTGCAACTCAAGAAAATGTTCCTGAGGTGCCTGCACCGACTAGAGAGGAAGTTAATGATGATGATCATGAAACTTCAGATCAAGTTGCTACTGAACTTCGTAGGTCCACAAGGACACGTTCCGCACCAGAGTGGTACGGCAACCCTGTCTTGGAAATCATGTTGTTAGACAACGGTGAACCTTCGAACTATGAAGAAGCGATGGCGGGCCCGGATTCCAACAAATGGCTTGAAGCCATGCAATCCGAGATAGGATCCATGTATGAAAACAAAGTATGGACTTTGACAGATTTGCCCGATGATCGGCGAGCGATAGAAAACAAATGGATCTTTAAGAAGAAGACGGACGCGGATGCTAATGTTACCATCTATAAAGCTCGACTTGTCACTAAGGGTTATGGGCAAGTTCAAGGGGTTGACTACGATGAGACTTTCTCTCCCGTAGTGAAGCTGAAGTCCGTCCGAATCATGTTAGCAATTGCCGCATTCTATGATTATGAGATGTGGCAAATGGACATCAAAACAGCATTCCTTAATGGTTTCCTTAAGGAAGAATTGTATATGATGTAGCCGGAAGGTTTTGTCGATCCTAAGAATGCTGACAAGGTGTGCAAGCTCCAATGCTCGATTTATGGGCTGGTGCAAGCGTCTCGGAGTTGGAACATTCGCTTTGATGAGATGATCAAAGCGTTTGGGTTTATGCAGACTTATGGAGAAGCCTGCGTTTACAAGAAAGTGAGTGGGAGCTCTGTAGCATTTCTCATATTATATGTAGATGACATACTTTTGATGGGAAATGATATAGAACTTTTGGGCAGCATTAAGGCCTACTTGAATAAGAGTTTTTCAATGAAGGACCTTGGAGAAGCTGCTTATATATTAGGCATCAAGATCTATAGAGATAGATCAAGACGCCTCATAGGTCTTTCACAAAGCAAATACCTTGATAAGATATTGAAGAAGTTCAATATGGATCAGTCTAAGAAGGGGTTCTTGCCTGTGTTGCAAGGTGTGAAATTGAGCTCAGCTCAATGTCCGACCACGGCAGAAGATATAGAAGAGATGAGTGTCATCCGCTATGCCTCAGCCATAGGGTCTATTATGTATGCCATGCTGTGTACCAGACCTGATGTAAGCCTTGCCGTAAGTTTGGTAGGTAGGTACCAAAGTAATCCCGGCAAGGAACACTGGACAGTGGTCAAGAATATCCTGAAGTACCTGAAAAGGACTAACGAAATGTTTCTCGTTTATGGAGGTGACGAAGAGCTCGTCGTAAAGGGTTATGTCGATGCTAGCTTCGACACAGATCTGGATGACTCTAAGTCACAAACCGGATACGTGTATATTTTGAATGGTGGGGCAGTAAGCTGGTGCAGTTGCAAGCAGAGCGTCGTGGCGGGATCTACATGTGAAGCAGAGTACATGGCGGCCTCTGAGGCAGCACATGAAGCAATCTGGGTGAAGGAGTTCATCACCGACCTAGGAGTCATACCCAATGCGTCGGGGCCGATCAAGCTCTTCTGTGACAAGACTGGAGCTATTGCACTTGCCAAGGAGCCCAGGTTTCACAAGAAGACCAGGCACATCAAGCGTCGCTTCAACTCCATTCGTGAAAATGTTCAAGATGGAGACATAGATATTTGTAAAGTATATACAGACCTGAATGTAGCAGATCCGTTGACTAAACCTCTCCCTAGAGCAAAACATGATCAACACCAGAATTCCATGGCTGTTCGATTCATCACAATGTAACTAGATTATTGACTCTAGTGCAAGTGGGAGACTGTTGGAAATATGCCCTAGAGGCAATAATAAAAGGATTATTATTATATTTCCTTGTTCATGATAATTGTCTTTTATTCATGCTATAATTGTGTTATCCGGAAATCGTAATACATGTGTGAATACATAGACACCAACATGTCCCTAGTAAGCCTCTAGTTGACTAGCTCGTTGATCAATAGATAGTCATGGTTTCCTGACTATGGACATTGGATGTCATTGATAACAAGATCACATCATTAGGAGAATGATGTGATGGACAAGACCCAATCCTAAACATAGCACAAGATCGTATAGTTCGTTTGCTAGAGTTTTTCCAATGTCAACTATCTTTTCCTTAGACCATGAGATCGTGTAACTCCCGGATACCGTAGGAGTGCTTTGGTTATACCAAACGTCACAAAGTAACTGCGTGACTATAAAGGTATACTACGGGTATCTCCGAAAGTGTCTGTTGGGTTGACTTGGATCAAGACTGGGATTTGTCACTCCGTATGACGGAGAGGTATCTCTAGGCCCACTCGGTAATGCATCATCATAATGAGCACAAAGTGACCAAGTGTCTGGTAACGGGATCATGCATTACGATACGAGTAAAGTGACTTGCCGGTAACGAGATTGAACGACGTATTGGGATACCGACGATCGAATCTCGGGCAAGTAACGTACCGATTGACAAAGGGAATTGTATACGGGGTTGCTTGAATCCTCGACATCATGGTTCATCCGATGAGATCATCGAGGAGCATGTGGGAGCCAACATGGGTATCCAGATCCGGCTGTTGGTTATTGACCGGAGAGCCATCTCGGTCATGTCTACATGTCTCCCGAACCCGTAGGGTCTACACACTTAAGGTTTGGTGACGCTAGGGTTGTAGAGATATGAATATGCAGTAACCCGAAAGTTGTTCGGAGTCCCGGATGAGATCTCGGACGTCACGAGGAGTTCCGGAATGGTCTGGAGGTGAAGAATTATATATAGGAAGTGCAGTTTTGGCCATCGGGAGAGTTTCGGGGGTCACCGGTATTGTACCGGGACCACCGGATGGGTCCCGGGGGTCCACCGGGTGGGACCACCCATCCCGGAGGGCCCCATGGACTGAAGTGGGGAGGGGAACCAACCCATAGTGGGCTGGTGCACCCCCCTTGGCCCACCCCCTACGCCTAGGGTTGGAAACCCTAGGGTGGGGGGCGCCCCACTTGCCTTGGGGGCCACTCCAACCTTGGCCGCCGCCCCCCTAGGAGATCCCATCTCCTAGGGCCGGCGCCCCCCCTTGGGGAGCCTATATAGAGGGGGGAGGGAGGGGCAGCCACACCCTTGACTCTTGGCGCCCCCCTCTCCCCTGCTACACCTCTCCCTCTCGTAGTAGAACGGCGAAGCCCTGCTGCGGTGACTCCTGCATCCACCACCACACCGTCGTGCTGCTGGATCTTCATCAACCTCTCCTCCCCCCTTGCTGGATCAAGAAGGAGGAGACGTCATGCTGACCGTACGTGTGTTGAACACGGAGGTGCCGTCCGTTCGGCGCTTGGATCTCCGGTGATTTGGATCACGTCGAGTACGACTCCCTCATCCCCGTTCTTTGAACGCTTCCACGCGTGATCTACAAAGGTATGTAGATGCAATCCGATCACTCGTTGCTAGATGAACTCATAGATGGATCTTGGTGAAACCGTAGTAATTTTTTTGTTTTCTGCAACGTTCCCCAACATCAACATCATGCAAGCAATCAATATCAAGAACGTCCACTAGTGGGACAAGAGCATCACCTTCACATATGTTACCTTTCTCATTCCACTCATGTGGTGTAGGTGAGGTGGCAAAGACCAAATGGTGGTCATCATCTTCATCTTGATGGAACCATGTGGGGGGTGCATCATATTCCACCATGGCCATTGACTTGTCTAAAGGAAGGACGAAGTCATCATGTATCAGCGCGTCATCATATATGGGACCTGGCACCAAATGAGAAGACACAATAGAGGTAGAGGTCAAGTCGTTAGAGTTGAAAATGGCCTCACATGACCTATCAACTATCTCACTCGCTCTATGTGGTGGTTCACTCACTCCCTCAAGGTAGGTGCACTCAAACTCACATATGGTGGAGTCACTCATCTCACTCAAGTGGTGGGGGTTGTGGGTCTCCTCACATGGGAGTTGTGGCAACTCGTCATATATGGGGCTAGTGGTGTAGTCACTCTCACTCTCAATATGGTGGCACAAGTCACTCAAGTCATCATATGTCGCCGTGGTCGAAGGGAAAATCACATGCTCAACCATCTTGTATTCATCATCGTGGTAGAAGGCCAAAGATGGCACATCACCACTCTCATCGTCATGTAGGGCACAGCATCGCTCTCGTAATGGATGAAGGCCAAAAATGGCACATCATCACTCTCCCCGTCATGTAGCATGGTCATTGCGAAGTCAGCTCGGGGTCGAGTAGACTGGGCCTTCATGAGTTCTTGCTCCGTCTTGAGAGCACCAATGTAGTTGTCGTCGAGGGACTTGTAGTTCTCGAGGAAGATAGTCTTGGAGATGGCGTTGTTCAATCCCATCATGAAGTAGAACTTCATCCAAATGGGGTTGTCCACACCGGCACGTCGCAAGGCTTCCTTCATGTTCATGAAGTACTCATCGAGGGACTTGGATCCTTGTATGGTGTTCTCCAATTGGCGTTGAAGATGTTCCGTGTAGGTGGAAGGCATAAATTCTTGCCGCGTCGTTTTCTTCATCGTGGGCCACGTCATGGTGAAGCTTGTTGAAGGTATATGAAGCCACCATGTCGATGCATAGTCGTGGAAGGTACTTGTGGCACACTTCACTTGATCGTGGAAGGTAGTCGTCCATCTTGCACTCCCACTTGAGGTATTCATCGGGGTCAATAGTCCCAAAGAATGGAATCTCCTTGGTGATGCCGATGTCATAGTAGCTCGAGGGAGTAGTGGACTTGAGCTCGTGGAGTAGGCAAAGATGTTGTACATCCGAAGGTGAAGATGCCTTGAAGTCACTTGGCGAAGATGCCAAAAGTGTTGAATAAGCCCTAGTCTTGAGGTCGAAGTCGTGGCTCAGTGTAGCCCATGCGCACGGGGCTGCCGGAGGCCGTGTGCACGGGTGTCGAAGGCCCATGTGCACGGGGTTGGCAGAGCAGCCAACGCATGTCCTGAAGCTCGCTCTTCATGGTCATGTCGATGTCGATGCCTGTGTGTACTGGCCGGAGATGGTAGCTCGGGAGTCTTTGCACTTGAGCGTCTTCTTGAAGATGAGGAGTATCGCTTGTGGTTCTTGATGAGGGCCTTGAGCTCCTCCATTCGCTTGTCCATCTTGGCATCAATGAAGTTCTTCATAGCATCGAACTCGTCGTCGTGGTTGTAGACCAGAGATGATGTGCTTTGCCTATCCATCACAAGACTCAAGCAAAGGTGAGTAGGAAATGAGATAAAAAAATACCAAGCTACCTTTTCCCAATGTTGAGGATGTATCTCGTATATTTCAATGTGAGATGAAAGAATAGTGGAATTGGTACCGGACTTGTTCACTCACACCTACAAGTAAAAGCTTATCGAGGGGCTTGGTTAGGACAAGTGGCCCAAATTTCATGCAAAATGAAGTCCAAGATATTGTAAATGTTGAGATAAATCCAAAGGACTCAAAATGCAAAGCAAGTGACCACAAATATAGAGGATGGCAATAAAGAAACACACAGTGGGATAATGGGGCTTGTGCAACTATAGGGATGAGCAATACAAAATTGCCTAACAAAGACTAAGCTCGTGTTGCACAAACACTAGGAGAGCACTAGCTTGATTGCACACTTGGGCACGATTCACCACTTGGCACCAACCTATATGCATGCAAGCTAAATGTTCCCTATTCCATGTATCCTCATGCACAAGTATCCCTCTTCATGCTCAACTCTCTTTTGCTTATAAGCTTATGATCTTTCTTTTCTTGCTTAAAAGCTTTTTTTTGACTTTTTTTTGCTCTTCCTTTCCACTATGCTTAATGAGCCTCAACCACACGTATGAGATAGGTATCACAAGATATGCACGGAAGCAAGCAATTGCACAATAAGATATATCTAATGATGCAACAATATGATATCGCGTCACTATGGCGCACAAGTTATCGCGAAGCCCGGCAATACTCAGAATAGGTAGTCTCAATAGGTATGAAGGTATGTGCTAAGATGGTGGGCCTATCAAGATGTAATGGCAAGGAAGGAAAAGTTGATGACGGAACGGATACCTTCGTCACCCTTAACCTTTCACGAAGTCGGGGGGGTAACCGGCCTTGCTTCCGGTTGAAGATGGTCTCAAAGGATGGATGGTCGTCGTCGATGTGGAAGCTCGTGGTGGATGTAGTCGATGGACCGATACAAGTCCCGATGGTGGATGAAGATGTAACCGTACCTAAGTAGCCGAAACACCTTAGGAGACTCAAATCACAACTCAACCAACCACACATACCAAAGGGACCAAAATGGGTTAGTTTGCGGAAGTTTTATGCGGCAGTGCGGAAGTTATGACGGATGGCTTATGCAAAAGATCCAAAAATGGAGGAAATTTTATCGAGTCAAATGGTGGTAAAACCAAGATGAGCAGCTCGGGCACGTCGCTAGCTTTTCAATGAGCCAAAGAACACCCAAATTGGAGTTCGAGAGTGGAAGTTATGGGTGAAAACATAAACTGGACGCGACTGATTCTGGGAGGGCCGTGTACACGGGGTCCAAGGCCCGCGGACATGGGGTCCCGTGTGCATGGTACACGTACCGAGGGCATAGGGTCACCTAGGACTACGTGGGGGCCCGTGGGCACGGGGTAGGCAGAAATTTCGTGATTTTCTTGTCAAATTCGAAGGGGAAAGAAAAATTTGGGTATGGGGCAAGAGGGGGTAGATCTACTTGCTATACATCATATCCACGGATCAAAATCAACAAAAACTCACAAGAAACTTCAAATCACAAAAAAATTGGTATGGCTCTTTTTGTGGGGATTTTTGAAATTGGGCAAGAACAAGCAAAGGGGGGGCTCAAATTTCATGAGAAACCATGGCTCTGCTACCAAGATGTTGTAGGGTGGAACCCTAATCGGCCGTTCTTTCATGAAAGGAGCGGATCCTGCGATGAACACGAAGAACACGAGGAGGGAAACGAGGTAAATAACAAGGGAAACACAAGAGGAAACACTAAACCAACACGAATAAGTCACACATGTGCTAGATCCTCGAGTACATACGGAAAGATACAGAATCCATGGACAACTAAGGACGATACAAGGGTAGCCGGTCATCTCCATGAGGAGGTCTTGAGTTCTTCCCTAAAAGGGGTCTTGAATCCGCTTGGGGGATCTTCTCCTATGGAAGCTCGAATCTGTGAGGAGAAGGTGTTGTAGGGTGGAACCCTAAGTGGAGATCTTTCACGAATTGGAGGGGGAATCCCCAAGAACAAGATGAACACAAGAGGGAAAACAAGAGGAACACTCAAGAACAAGTCCAATCACACATCCACTATACCAACAAACACACAAGATCCACAAGGTACGTGAACAATCAAAGGGAAACAAGATACATGGTAGAGTTCATCCCAAATCCTATGAAGGAGATGTGGGCTTGATGATCTAGATAGATCATTCCCTAGATGGGGGCTTTATCCACTAGGGATCTTCTCCAATGGAGGTCTTGTACTCCAATGGAGTCTTCTCTCTCAAGAGGAATCCCACAAGGGGAGGTACATGAGCTAAGCTCTAATATCTAGATCTATTCTTAGCTCCTTTCTAAATGGAGGAGGAAGAGGAGTATATATAGGTCCAAGGGATGAAGGAGTAAGTAGGGGCGAAATGGGGATTACATGGGTAAAGCCCGCAGCAACACTCAGGGGGCCCCGTGTGCATGGGGTAAGTGGAGCCTATGCGCACGGGGTATCCAGAGACGTGACGCATGAGCCCGTGCGCACGGGGTCCATGGGGCCCGTGGACACGGGGGTCCCGTGGGCACGGTACACGCCCGTGGGCACGGGGGCTTCAGGACCGCCAGCCTGGGAGGCCCGTGGGCACGGGGTCGGAGGGGCCTGTGTGCATGGGGTCGCCTGGGAGCTGCTGCCTTCTTCTTGGCGCTTCCTTCTCCGCTTCCAGGCTTCCCTCTTGGATGGTGTAGATGTTCTCTTCATCTTGGACTCCTCCCCGATGAATGTGTAGCTCCGCTCACACCTATGTATGCACATGAGAGAGGGGTCAAGTAGTATACCATCCTCGAAAGGTACAAGTGGACACGTGTAAAGGAGATGATTCACCTTTGTATGTATGAAGTAGATGTGGCACGTGTCACTTGCCAAATGGACTCTTGGCAAGGTGATGTCCATAGGATGCTCCGCATCATACTGTCACCGGAAACTCCATCGTGGCTGATGACGAGCACCTCCGTGATGGTGCTGCCGCAGCTGTTGGAGCGAGGGAGAGGATCACCAACAATCACCACGTTGGTAGGGAACGCGTCGAGCGACGTTGTGTCGGAGTCGACAAGCATCGGGTCGGTGGAGCCAACCGACTCCAAGTCGGCGGCTGGCTCGTTGGCGACGTGAAGCTGGTCGAGGAGGTTGACGAGACGGCTCTCGGGGTCGTTGTTGCCCGCGTCGGATGCAAACTCGTCAGAGAGGCGGATCTCGCCAACAAGGTCGGCGAGGCAGCTCGCCACACAGATGACCTCTGCGCCATGCAACGCATCAGCGCAAACGCCATCCAGCGTGTCTAGCTAGCTGCACTTGGCAGGGAGGAAGAGGGTTCCCATCCAGAACAGATCTCCGGACGACGGTTTACCTAGCCCCACGGTGGGCGCCAAATGTCGGCGGTTTGGTGCGACATATGCCAAGGGATGGCTAATCATTTTTAGGGGCTAGTAAGATGTCGCCGGTGCCAGGAAACGGGATGAGGCGAAGACATGCACGCCGGTGAATCTTACCCAGGTTCTGGGCTCTTCTAGGAGATAACACCCCTAGTCCTGCTCTGCGGGGTCTCTGCATGATCACTAAGGCACTAGTAAGTTCAATGGTGCTCCTCGAGCTGTATGCGAGAGGTGGAAGAAGGCAGGGCTAGCTTTCTCCTCTCTCTATGTGTGTCTAGATCTAACAGTGTCGGGAACCCTTTGCATGGGTGCCCTGGGGGTTTATATAGGCCTACGCCTAGGGGTACAATGGTAATCTTGCCAGGTGTAGGAACCGATTGTCAGTGTCTTCGGTCGTCGGCTCCTCCGCCGACCGCTAGGGCGCGCCGCCTGGTGGGACTTGCCGGCAGGCCTGGTACGGAGCCGACGGGCCACCTCTGCCGCTTGCGGGTCCGGTTGGCTGCTTGTTACTGTAGCTATAATGCTAATGACGCATGCTTGGTCGGGGGGCGTGGCTATAGTTTCACTGTCTGGTGGGAGATCATTGTAGCCACGCCGTGTCTCCTTTGGTTGATGGCGCATGGACCCCGAGCAAAAGGTGGGCCGACTGCTGGAGGCCGGCCCCCCTCGGGTCCAGCTGGTCAGGCGCTGCCGCCCTCTGGGCTCTCGCTGCCTGGTGGGGCCCGCCGCCTACAGGCCGTACTGACAGGCCGTCGTGGGAACAGGGTTCCGCCTGACAAGGGTGACGCCAAGGGCGGGATGGCAACAGTGCCGCACCGTCTGGAGATCCCGGCCAGTATGAGACACTGTGGCCACGCCCTGCTCTGGATATGGGGGTGATGGCTACGCCGTAGCCTCACCCCATCTTGTCTTCTTTATGGGGCGCATACTTTGAGGGCGCCGCGGGCCGCCTGCCAGGTGTCGGCCTCTCTGGTGGCCGCTTGCTGGGAGGTGGCTCTTCTTGGGGCCATCTTCTGGTACTTTGGCCGTCCTCTGGCAGCCGGCCACTTTGAGCCAGCCGTCCGCTAGAAGTCGGCGCTTAATCCTTGACGCTCGTTGGGCACAACCGGCCCAAATGTCTCGAAATGCTCAGGGACCCGGGTGGGGCTACCCGTGGCCCATTACTCCGACAACGGTCCTGGTTGCTGCTTGCTCCATTCCCATTTCCATTCTTGGGACCACTGTGGTTATGGGAACTTCCTCCATTGTGAGTGTGGCCTCCATGGTTATGGGTGTAACCTCTCGAGTTCGGGGTAAAGCGAGGCTTCTACTGAGCTCCAGAAATATACTTCTCTTGTCCATACTTCCTTTTGCGGCTCTCTATTTGTTGTTACTTCCCATAAATCATAAGAGCCATGTCTACCAACTGCTGGTAGTTAGAAATGCCACCATCAACTGCATACTCAGCTTATCGTTCAGCCCTTCCATAAACTTCTCCTATTTCGCGGCATCTGTGGCCACATCATCCGGGGCATGGGGAGCTAACTTACTGAAATCATCCACATACTTCCCTACAGTATGGTTTCCCTGGCGTAAGTTGCGAAACTCACACTTCTTCATGCTTATAGCTCTAGTTGAGACATGTGCAGTGCAGAACGCTTGCTGAAATTGATCCCAAGTGACATTGGCTATGGGGAATGTGGTTGTGTAATTCTCCCACCATGAGGCTGCAGGTCCATCCAGTTGATGTGCGACAAAGCGCACCTTCTCAGCATTTGTGCATCCCGCGGTGGTCAACTCCCTTCCAATCCTGCGGAGCCAATCATCTACAACTATTGGCTTGGTGCTACTGGAAAACACCACCGGATTTAACCTCAAAAAACGGGCTAAGTTTTCAACTGGAGGTGGTGGCGGTGGGTTGTTGTTGTTTTTGTTGTTGTTGTTGCCTTGGTTCTGAACTAGTAGCTGCATCAAGGCATTCTGATGTTGGATCAACTGAGTGAGCTCCGGTGGGAAGACAAATCCGGGGTCACGTCTCGGAGGCATCTGATAGGTTAGAGGGGAGAGATTAGAATAGAATGAGGTCTAAAGATAAAATCACTACCCATATGCACATGAGACAAATACATTCATATCACACCACCCAATTCAAACAAGGGCATACAAACGTTCTAACTACCGTTACAAAATACTCGAACTACTACTATATACATGAGGGAATACTACTGATAATATGGTGGTTAACTAGAAATTTTGATCGGTGGAAGACTCCATAATATCCGCTCTAGCTTTGTCTTTGTAATCATCATCACTACTGTCGGGGTCGAAGTCGGTGTTATCGATGATGATGCAGTCCTCGGGATGGTCGTCATCTCTTGGCGCAGGGTCTCCCATGAATACTCCTAGCTTCTTCTTCAGGTCTTCATTCCTCTCCAGTAGCACTACAATTTCCTCCGCATATCCATCACGTGTAGACTTGAGTTCCTCTTCAAGCTCCAAGTTCCTGGTCATCACCTTCGTCATGTCTATCATGCTGGCGCACATCTGGTTCTCCTATCGATGAATGTATTGGTTCAACTCTTGGATGTAGGCTGCAATGGACTTGTCCCTCCTGGTGTTGATCATCTCCCATTGCTCATCTTAGCGCCCACATATCTGGTAGATGGTGTCCTTAAGATCCTTGTTGTAGACTTCGCCGATGCGTCCCATGGCGATGTGAGCTTCCATGCTCTTTCCTAAACTCCGGGTTGGTGCATCAAAGGAAAACTCTATGGGCTCAGTAACTGGGGTGAATGTCCTTCCTGGAACATCTACTCGAATGGTCCAATGCTCGTCTTCAGGTAGAGTGGCAGTGTAGGTCCCAGTGACGCTTGGTATTCCAATGTTCAAATATCTGGTGGCTTCCTTCAAATGTCGTCCTAAAGGGTGTATTCATCCGGTTGCGCAAACTTGTTCCTTGGGACCGCCATCTATAGATTGGAAAGTGGAGAAGAGTCAGAAATGAGTAGAGAAGAGTGACCTAAGGCTCATTTTAGTGGTCGCGTCCTACAGTCAGCGTGTGCTGTGATACCATCTTGTAGCGATCCAATCTCAAACGGTCAAATCTCTGTCCATAAGTGTCATCCCTGGATCGGTAATGCTGACACACACAGTACTTGAAGGATTTATAACAGAGTGCAATCACACACTTATTACATCGAAATGTCTCAAAAGAGATCTTATTACAATAATATGGCTTAAGGCCATCTAATGAAGATAATAGGGGAAGGCTTCGAAGGCAAAAGTGAGTCCATCAATTCCAATGGCATAGTTGAGTGCAAAACAACGACCTAGTGCACCTTACTCTTTGTCTGAAAAGTCTGCAACATAATACGTTGCAGCCCAAAACGGGTCAGCACATGGAATATGCTGGCAAAATAACACTGTAGAGGAATGAACAAAGTAAAGACTAACACTAGATGCATATATCGCTGGTGGAGGCTCTATGGTTATCATATTTTTGCGAAAAGCCAATTTTTCCTTACTGCAAATGAATATAGTTTATTTAACTACAAAGTTGGTTTATAAACATTGAGAATGGAAACCCCATCTCAATCCCAATTAAACAGTAATTAACAACCCAACAAAATTAATTAAGAGTGATGAGATCAAATCAATTATTCAAGAACCAGATACTCAAGATGTCCATAACCGGGGACACGGCTAACCATGATTAGTTTGCACACTCTCAGAGGTTTGCACACTTATCCCCACAAGGCTCGATCTCCTCCATTTTATTTCTCGCACTGCATGGTGTTTGAGAAACGGATGACCGAGACACAGTCTTTCCGAAGAGGTCCCCTTAACCGATAGGTAGGCCGGTACACCTAAAATCCCCTACATCAGCTAGCCCATCATGGAAAGGTTTCCCACAACTTACTCAACTATGCCAGAGCCCATAGTGGCTTGTGGCTGCACACGAAAGTTTCTAGCATGAATAATCTTATGATCCCTTTGAGCCTGGGTGGCGAACCATAGGATGATCACATGGATTCCCCGGGATCTCCTCGGACAACATTGGATTCCCAGGTGCACACAAACAATCCACCCAGATGTGTGTTAAAGTAGCCACCTTAAATAAACCCTTAATTCATAATAATACTCACAATTGTCATGAATCACTCAAACCAAACCACGTCTACGAGCATAGCATAACGGTATAAGCATAATGTAGATGTAACTCCCAGGGTTTGAAATAAAGGACAATAGGTTCTACCTCGTCATCTACTTCCCAATACCCACATGTTAACAGATCCTAGTCATGCAATGTTTAAGGGGTATAACTAATGCATAAAAACTGGGTACTAAAGGGGTATGATCTAAGTGTTACTTGCCTTGCTGACGATCTGCAAAGCCTAGTGACTCGTAGTAGCACGCTTTGCACTCCGGAAATTCTACCGCAAACAAACAATATCATACATAAGGACTCAAGCATAGATGCAAGTGTAAAATTCAAAATAAAAGGTCAAATCTTAAAGTTCAACTTAAGAGCTTCGATTTGCAAAAAGAATCAATCAAATAGGAGCTACAAAACTCAAACTACGATCAAAAGAGGTTCAAATTCAAATCTGCTTGAAACCAAATTTAAAATTGTCAAAATCATATTCAAGTTGGTTAGCTCGAAAGAGGGATTTGAGACGAAGATTTTGGCGTTGGTTTCACTGGATTTGGACGAACGGCTAAAAAATTGGGAGGGTTTGAAGATCAGGGGCTAATCTGCGATTAAAATAATCGCGGATAGGTCCCTCGCTGAAAGTAAAATAAAAAGAAAAAGACTAAGGAACGAACGTTCATTACCAGAGAAAATCGAACGAAGAGCATTCGCGAACAGAGACTTTCGAGTGAACGTTCGCTAAATAGCGAAACCGAAAAGAAAACCAAACCAACCGAACTGATCTAATGAAAAAAACTAGGGACGGTTTTGTCGGTTTTACCGGTGCAACAAAGAAAACCGGTGGCGGCGAGATCCAGTGAGTCCGACGGCGGCACGGGCAACGGCGAGACGGCGGGGCGTCGCTGGCGGCAGTGCGGCAGCGGGGCGGTGGCATGGCACGGCGGCGCAGCAAGCAGCGGCGAGCAACGGCAACGGCGGTGTGGCTCGGGAGGCGGGGCGTGGCGCGGCTCGGCAGCGGTGGCTGCGGTGGTGGGCGGCTCGGGGTGGAGAGGCGGCCGGCGGCGGGGGGTATATAAGGAGGAGGGGGGCTGCTTGGAGGAGGGGCAAAGGCGGCGGGGATGCGGAGTCCGGCTCAGGGTGGGAGTCTGGCGGCGGCGCGTGGAGAAGGCGGCAGTGGCATGGCTCGGTTGGGCCTTCGGCCCAGTCGGGCAAAACTTTTTTTTTAATAAAAATTCCGCCTAATAAAATCCTAAAAAAATCTAAAAATTCCAACAACAATTTTCATCGTCTAAATTAAATATTTAGAACAAGGTGAACATTTTTCTGGGCTAAAAATGCATATTTTTCTAATTCAAATTAAATAGCAATAAAATTCAAATAAATTATTTATTTGATTTTAACATTTTTCCTCCTATATTCCCCTATTATTTTGGAGAAGTCATTTTATCCCCAGTCATTTCTTTTAATATTGGAAATATTTCAGAGACCAAAATTATTAAAAATCAAAATAATCCTCTTTTCAAATTTGAGAAAATTCAAATATGAAAATAAATGAAATCCCCAACTCTCTCCATGGGTCCTTGAGTTTCTTAAGATTTCTAGGATCACAAGAAAAATGCAAATAAAATATGATATGCATATGATGACCTATGTATAACATCCAAATTGAAAATTTGGGATGTTACATGGTGGCACATCGTCTATGCTTGGGTTCATCCCTGCAGCGCTAATAAACCTTAGCGACCGAGCTCTGACTCATGGGCCGGCCCCATGCACGTCACGTCATCAGGTCCCTAGTGCCCTGTCTCCTCACGGAACAATCATGAGCAGATCAACAAGAGTGTGTTGCCCTTTGTATCTCGTAATCTATCAATGTGCATGAGCATCAGGAGACAGGCTCCAAAATGGCACCTAGGCGATGCCTTGTCGCCTCAGGAAGATCAGCCTCAGTCAGGAGGCAGCCTGTTCCACAAAAAGCTAAGTAAAACCACATCATACACTGCATTGTTGTCGGCTGAGGTCCCTTCCCTTGCGACCCTCGCGAGGCGAGCCGCTTCTTTTCCGTGCGAGTCACTTGCACGTTAAAAGGAGAGCTCTTGAGCATCGCCTTGCCCTAGCCATCACGACCTAGCATACAAGTGATGGCTGAGGCTTGCTTGGGGACTGGGTCCCGGCGACATAGAGCACTAAGTGATTGTAAAAAACGGGGGCTTGGCCCAGATGAGAAGCGCCACGATAACTTAAAAGCGAGCTAGAAGCATTAAGGTCGAGGCGCGAGGGCCAGAATTCTTACATGCCCCCACGAGGCCCATGATAGTTTTGATGCAGGAAATAAAGGAAACAAAAGAAACTTCCTCCCGGAGGCCGCCGCTCCTGGGGCTTCGACTCCGGCCTCGCCGATGCCTAGTCGGAGTCCTCCTCTGTCTTGACCCGGTGGTGTGGCGTTTCGTCGGAGTCGCCGTCACTTCCATCCCTCCCGGGGGAGGCGTCGCCGACGTCACTATTGTCATTGCTGGAGGAGAGGCCGCCGCTGCTGCTGTCGCTCGCCATGTCGCATCCCAAGCAGCCGCCGGCCTCCCGGAAGATCTTCACGAAGAGCATCGTGGCTCCGTAGAACTTGAAGTGGAGGGTATGTCACTCTTTCAGGCCGCTGGCGCGGGCAAACGACTTCCACCCCCATGTCAGGTAGATGTAGCCGAAGGGGTTGAACTCCGTCGACACCGATGAGGACCTATTGCTGCAGCCGTCCGGTGGTAGCCATAACCCCACGGGTGCATCAGCCCCCAACTCCTCTGCAAAGGAGTCCGGGAGCTGGAGTCAAGTGCAAGGTGGCATGTTCATCCAAACGATGAACTCGCGGGCCGAGTCGACAAAATGGGCCCATGCCCGAAGCGGCAGGGTGACCGTGCCATTTCTCCCTCCCTGACCGGGGCTTCCTCAACCCCCACGGGCTCACCCGCGGGTGGAGTTCACCCTGCGGCTGCCAGAGCCGGTGCGAACCACCAATGGAGTACGCTTGCATCCCCGGGGAGGCGCCACAGGCGTAGCGGCAGACTTGCGGAGGCGGCCCCGCCCTCTTGCGGGATGCGGTGGCTCCAATCCCTCCAACACCGCCTTGCCTTTCTCTGCGTTGAAAAACCTCCTCAAGGGCACCATGGCTAAAGCGGCAGTGGTTCAAGACGGGGAAGGCGAGAAGACAGAGATTGGTCGAGGGGTCCGACCCCTCGCCCTTTTATATCAATTGAAGGCGGCTGGTCCACGTCCCTTCACCTTCGGGGCAATGATGGCATCGTGTCGTGCGCCAGTCTTTATGTCAGCCTGGGCAGTTGTCGAGGCGACATGGGGAAGTGGGAGCATCCCGTGCCCCATCGTGCACCATGCTTTGAGCCTATCCCACACGCTGTTGGGGCCCGTGTCGCTTCACACCCTTCTCTTTGCCTCAGCCGCAAGCGGAGCCATGTGCACTGGGGGTCCGGGGGCTACTCCCGGGGCTCTAGGATTGGGGGTTCCTAGGCCCATCTGCCTGTGGCCCATCGCGTGGCATCGTGAAAGGTCCAGGTGCGGCCTGGGGCCAATACTTGACAAGCAAGAGCCTCGTCAGCCCCCCCACCCCCCCGCGCAAGGTGAATAGCATCAAGGCCTCCCGAGGGCCTCTTGTGGGGCGGTCTCCCGAGGCCCCTCGCAGGGTGGACATCTCTAGGCTCGCCACCCCGCCTCACACTGCATGTTGGTGACACGAGCCATGATGAACGGAGGCAGGAGGGCGCCAGCGGGCGTAGGTGAGGCCACTTTCCTCTTTGGTGCTAAGAAGGAAAGGACATACACGGGTTCCCGAGAAATCCCCCAAAGGTTGCCATTCCAGTGCTAGAAGACCAAGCCCTACGGAGATAACTTCACCATCACTGTCACCACGCTGTCGTGCTGCCGGAACTAATCTACTACCTTGCCGTCTTGCTGGATCAAGAAGGCGAAGGACGTCACCAAGCTGAACATGTGCAGAATGCGGAGGTGTCGTGCGTTCAGTACTTGATCGATTGGAGCACGAAGAAGTTCAGCGACATCAGCTGCGTTGTTAAATGCTTCCACTTACAGTCTACGAGGGTACGTAGGCACACTCTCCCCTCTCGTTGCTATGCATCTCCACGTATAGAACTTGTGATGTAGGGTGGAACCCTAGATGGCCGATCTTTCACGAAAGGAGTGGATCCAGCGATGAACACGAAGAGCACAAGGGGAAACACGAGGGGAAATCACAAAGGGAAACACAAGAGAATCACTCAAACCAACAAGATTAGGTCACACATATGCTAGATCCTCAAACACAAAAGAGATACAAGATCCAGAGTCAACTAGGGACGATGCAAGTAGCATGATCTTCTCCATGAGGAGGTCTTGAGTTCTTCCCGTGAAGGGGTCTTGAATCTGCCTGGGGATCCTCTCCGAGGAGGCGCGATCTTCGAGGAGAAGGTAACCAAGTGGATGAGCAAAGCTCTCACACAAAATGAGCCAATCCTTTGCTAACCCTAGAAAGATGCAGGAGGAGGAGTATATATAGTCTAGGTGGTCGAAGGGGTACATGGGCCTCGGCCCTACACTATGCGCACACAGGGGAGGTCGGATGTCTGGGCGTTCACGGAGGGCCGGATGTCCGGGCTGGAGGGGCCGGATGTCCGAGCTAGCGAGGTCGGTCTTGTTGCTTTCAAGATCGGGAGTGTCCGGATTTCCAGGTCGGGGCCGGATGTCCGGGCTGGTCGCTAGATGTCCGGTCCGTGTAGACTTGGTCGCTGGTCCATTGCTGCAGGCGACATCTCGAGGGGCCGGATGTCCAGGTCCTGGGAGCTGTTCTTGGCTCCTTCCATTGGATCTCTTCATCCGTGGACTTGGGGACTTGTCCATCTTCAGATGCATCTTTGGGAGGGTCCTCTTGGTACCTGATCATGCACAACATTCTGGACTTATATAGTAGCCATGTCTCGAGAGGATCATATGTGATATCACTAAGGAAGAAAGTCACCTCGGTCTCGAGAGCTCTAGCTCTGGCTCATGTCATAGGTCCTCTTGGCTCTTCGTGGGATGATGGTAGGTCCATGGGGATGACCGTAGGATGCTCCGCATCATCTCCCCTCCCTTGGGAAAGATCTGACCTCGGATCGAAATCTTCATCACCATGGTACGGAGAGAGATCTTTGACATTGAAGATGCCGCTCACGGAGTGCTTGTCGCGTGGAATGTCGATCTTGTAGGTGTTGTTGTTGTAGAATTCGAGCACCTTGAAGGGTCCGTCCGCTCGTGGTGGAAGTTTGGACTTGCGTTCATGGGTGAAGTGGTCCTTGCGAAGGTGTAGCCACACAAGATCTCTAATGTTGAACACCATGGGGTGTTTGTTGATGTTGAACTTGGTCGCGAGTCGTTGTACATGGCGCCCAATGGTGTGCCTTGTATCTTCATGCATCTTCTTGAGATAGTTGATTCGGGCACTTGCATCCATATTTGTGTGCTCTTGTAGTGGTAGAGGGATAATGTCCAATGGGGACAATGTGTTGAAACCGTAGACGACCTGGAAGGGGGACTTGCCGATAGTCGAGTTTCTTGATCGGTTGTAGGTGTACTTGGCGATAGGTAGACACTCCTCCCACTCCTTGATGTTCTTCTTGATTAGCATGCGAAGTAGAGCGGAGAGTGTGCGGTTGGTCACCTTCGTTTGGCCGTCGGTTTGTGCATGGTAAGCCGTGGATAAGAGTAGCTTGATTCCGAGCTTGGCGCATAAGGTTTTCCAAAAGTAGGTTAGGAACTTGACATCGCGGTCCGAGACTATCGTGTTTGGTAGTCCATGGAGGCGCAATATTTCCCTACAAAAGAGATCGGCAATATGTGAAGCATCGTCTATCTTGTTGCAAGGAATGAAATGAGCCATCTTAGAGAATCGGTCCACAACAACAAACACAGAATCCTTTCCATTTCTAGTTTGAGGCAAACCAAGCACAAAATCCATGCTAATATCTTCCCATGGTTGATACGGAATTGGAAGAGGCATATAGAGACCATGGGATTAGCTTTAGACGTAGCTTTGCGACATGTAGAGCTTCGGTTGGTGAAGCGATTGATGTAGCGGAACATCTTGGACCAATAGTAGTTCTTGGAGAGCGTAGCGAATGTCTTGTCGTGTCCAAAGTGTCCCATTAGTCCTCCGCCATGAGATTCTTGCAAAAGTAGCAAACGAAGAGAAGACTCGGGGATGCAAAGTTTGTTAGCTCTCATAAGATAACCATCTTTGATGTAATAGCGTTCCCAAGATGTACGTGTCAAACATTTGGCGTAAGGAATAGCAAAAGTAGGATCATGCGCATACAAGTCTTTTATGTGCTCAAAGTCAATGACATCCAATTGAAGTTTAGTAACAAGCATGCATATGCGAGAAAGTGCATCCGCCACTACATTTTCCTTACCTTTAATGTACTTGATGTCATAAGGAAAAGACTTAATGAACTCACTCCATTTAGCATGACACTTGTTCAACTTAGTTTGACCCTTAAGGTATTTAAGTGTCTCATGGTCGGTATGCATGATAAATTCATGAGGGTGAAGATAATGTTCCCATTCATGCAAAACTCGCACTAAAGCATATAGCTCCTTGTCATAGATGGGGTAATTGAGTTGCGCTACAGAAAGTTTCTCACTAAACTTAGCTATGGGGTGCTTCTCTTGTGTTAACACACCTCATATGCCATTACCACTAGCATCGCAATGAATATCAAAGGGTTTGTCAAAGTTGGGTAATGCAAGCACGGGAGCATGAGTAAGCAAAATATTAAGCTCATTGAATGCGGTATCTTGGGGTGGTCTCCAAACAAAGGGTGGATTATTCTTACTCAAAGCATCCAAAGGTGAAGCAATGGTGCTAAAGTTCTTCACAAATCTACGTTAGAAATGGGCTAAACCAAGGAAGCTACGCACTTGTTGCAAGTTGGTTGGTTGTGGCCAAGTTTTAATAGCATTGATCTTAGATTCATCAACATGGACACCCTTAGAATATACAATGAAACCCAAGAAAACAAGCTTGTCAACACCGAAAAGGCATTTGTCCATCTTAGCAAAAAGGTGCTCTTTTCTAAGAGTTTGAAGCACGGTCCTAAGGTGTGTGACATGATCTTTGAGAAATTTGCTAAACACAAGGATATCATCAAAGTAGACCACAACAAATACACCAATATAGTGTCGAAAAACAAAATGCATGAGGTGCATGAAGGTACCGGGTGCTTTGGATAAACCCATCGGCATAACAAGCCATTCATATAAGCCAAACTTGGTCTTAAATTGGTTTTCCATTAATCACCTTCTTGGATGTGTATTTTATAGTAGCCACTCTTAAGATCAATCTTAGAGAAAATTGTGGCTCCTCTAAGCTCATCAAGCATATCATCTAGGTGTGGAATAGGTAACGATAATGTACGGTAATAGCATTGATAGGACGGCAATCGGAACACATGCGATATGTATCATCTTTCTTGGGAACAAGGATTACCGGGATGGCACAAGGGCTCAAACTTTCTCGTACATGGCCGTTGTTGATGAGTTGTTGTACTTGCCATTGGATCTCCTTAGTTTCCTCGGGGTTGACGCGGTAGGGAGCCTTGTTAGGAAGAGGTGCTTCGGGGATGAGGTCAATTCGATGCTCGATGCCTCAAAGAGGAGGTAGACCCAGAGGTAGCTCATCAGGGAAAACATCTTGGAATTCCTGCAATAGAGAAGATAGCACTAAAGGTAGATTGTGAGAAGTGTTAGCTTTTGGTGCCTCGTCCTTGCACAAAAGGACATACTGCATGACACTAGATGGGTTCTCACACACTTCTCTTATCTCACTTTTGGTGGCAAATAGAACTAAGTTCTTCTTTTCACTCATCATGGAGGCACTCATTTTGGGCTTGTGGTGCTCACTCTCTTTTTGGTGGTTCGCTCTCTCGCTATTCTCTCCATGATGGGTGGTTTGCTTGTCGGTGATCACTTGGCTTGGAGACATAGGGCGAAGTACGTACTCCTTTCCTTTCATCTTGAAGATATAGTGATTCATATGGCCGTTGGGGATGACACCTCGATCAAATTGCCATGGTCATCCAAGAAGGTGGCAAACGGTCATTGGAACGACATCACACTCCAAAGTGTCATCGCAAGCTCCGGTTTTGAAGGAGACTTGCACTCTATGATTGACTTGGATAGTGCCGGAGTCGCTAAGCCATTGAATTTTGTACGGATGTGGGTGCTTCATCTTGACCAATTGGAGCTTGGAGCATAGTTCTTCACTAGCTAAGTTATGGCAACTCCCTCCATCGATGATGACCTTGACGGACCTTCCATTGATGACGGCCTTGGTATGAAAGATATGGCATATTTGGTCTTCTTCTTGTTGATGTTGAAGAGTCAAGACCTTGGAGACAACAAGACCGGGCTTAGATCTTCGTGACAAAAAACTTGATCCTCTTGATCGTTGTTCACTTGCCGGTGCATGGCCACTTGCTCAAGTGCTTCCATTTCTCCTTCACTCATGGAGTCGTATGTCCCATCGTCGTTGAGGATCAAGGTTCGCTTGTTGGTACATGTGGCACCCCGATCCGCACGGAGTAGGGGGCCTTCGCACGTCAGCCCAGGATAACACCTGACACAGGACAGGTCCATGATATAACATTCCAGGTACAATAATATTCATCAAATACATGTTTACAAGATTACATCATTGATGAATACAATTATCGGGCATAGCCCTAAGGCTATTTAAATGGCAGCGGAAGTCAATTTAAATGGCGGCGGAAGTCTTGGTTTGGCAGCATAACAACTCTGGCTGGGCTCCACAACTCACAGGACTAGCAAGATTACGACCTAGCACGACGAAACAAGCGAACAATTTGGGCACGACCTACAAAACTGGCATAAAACGTCAGGTCAGTACATTGAATGTACTTGCAAGACAACCAAATACATAGCATCCAAACAACCAGATGACAAAGCAGGAACCAAGCATATGCAACAGTCTACTTCAACACAACTTCTAAGCATGGCATGATATTAACTAGAATCATAAATCAAACTAAGCATGAACAACATAATATCATCTACTAGCATGGCATATCAAATTTACTTCTAGCAAAGCAACAACAAAGCAAAGCATATCAAAATATGGCATTGCATTATGAAACTATGCTGGAAATGAACTACCAGTTACCTCCCGTGAAGACATGTTGTATTAACCTTATGCAACAATCACTTACTCTGCCACGGCTCCTTAGAGCACACGCATGACTTACCGAGACCTCGTCTCAGGGTCATATCAACACATCATCGTGACTTCTCACGTTTTTCCCATAGTCCAAGTCATCACATGATTTATCACATTTTAATTATCACACAAATTATTAGCAGGTTTATCCTCCATTTCGACCAAGATCCGATAGTGTGACCTACTACGAACTTTTGCTCATGACCGAGGATGCGGCTATCGATAGATTAAACATACACTCTGCAGAGGTAGCGCACTTTACCCACACCACGGAACCCATTGCCTCGCGCTCCCATACATGGGTCCACGGCGTTCCGACAAAACCGAGCTACTACCATGACACTCTCCCGACCACTCCGACCAACACCCCCTTGGTGTTCAGTCCTGGGTGGCCCCATGTCTACCAAAGACACCAACGGCCACCGTCGTGGCAAAACGGTCCCAAACGGGGACAAGGTACCATAAAAACAAGAACGAGCACACAAGGTTATGTCCGCCTACCTGATCAGGGTAGCGCGTGCCCTTAACCTTCCCTCACGGGAGGCACTGGCGAGAGGCATGACAATAGACCCAGCTAGGACCTCCCCATAAGGTAAATGTGGTTGCACTGGAGAAAGCTCGATTGGGTGGCACTATGATATCCCAGTGATGACGGAGGAGGTTTGTTATTAAGTCATATTATTAACTTCTCCATCATCAATCATCATGCGAGCATTATTAACATGAATGCAACAACTAACATGCAACATACCGATGTAGTAACAAACTGCAAGCATTTCAAAAGAACAATGATATCATGCGGAACATGGCAATACCAAGTACTAACAAACTTACCAGTGCAACAGAATTATCAAAACATCGATACTACTAACATGAAACTAAACTAGATAGAAGCATGATATCAATAGTAACAACATCAAACTAACATGTCAACTTATTTCATGAAAACACAAGCATGCAAGACAGATAACAAAATCATATAGCACGAATGAAATAATAGCAGACGAAACAAACAAGAAGCTACCGCAACTAAACACACACACGAGGTGCAAGCAAAGTCAACATGCAAGTTCGGGGCTCATGATAAGAGGTTGGCTTGCCTGGGGGTCGAGGATTACCAAGGAAAAAGTGCGGAACGATCGCGAAAAGAGTTGCCAGAAATAGTTCTCTCTCAAAGGGGGCTCTTTATGTGCAAGGGGAAAGTGGTCATATTCATAAGGTACAAACATGTTGAAAATGATTCCATTGGAACGGGCTCGACGAAACAAAGAGGTGAGCTTTGGAATCACCTCAATCGGAGTTGTGAGCAAAAAGATAGGATAGTTTTACTGCCAGGGACCTATCTGTAATTGAAATATTTTCAAACAGGGCCTGGACAGAAAAACAGAAAACGTATCAGGTCAAATACGCTTTCAAAACCGGGAAAGAGTACTTTGGGATAAAGAAGAACTAGATTATGTTTTCACTAAGGAAAAGCGCCTTCTTGGCTGAAGCAGAATAAAACTACGCTTACCCGAAGGGGAAACGTATTCTGCTGATTACGCGTTCACTTAAGTGGCTGGGCCGTCACTTATCCACGTCGTTCGGTCTGAGTCAACACCTCAGCGACTGACTAGCGGAGCCCGCGGGCAGGTGGGGTCGACCAAGTCATCGTCTTCCTCCTCCCGCTCGCGCGCATGCCTGGTAGAGGGAGGGGCTTGCCTCGATGATGATTGTTGGCGCGCCCGGCCACCTCTCGGGGCGCGCGACCTACCCAGAAGATTAGGGCGGAGAGGCGCATCCCGTGGTGGTGTCAGATGCCGCCGAGGATTATGAGGGAGGGAGCAGCAAGGCGAGCGGCGGAGCAAGGCTTCAGCCTTCGGCGAACAGGTGGCTCCAGTGGGGAAACGGCGGGGCTGAGGCCACGGGGAGGTTCACCGGAGCTTGGGGAAGGCAGAGGTGGAGGTGGAACAGCGAGAGGGGTGCGGCATCGCCGAGATCGAGCAGAGCCCGAGGCGGCGGCCATGGCGATGGGGAGGGGTCAGAGAGGAGCTCTGGGCTCGGCGAGGCCTTGAGGACTACGAGGGGGTCGAGGGCTCTACTTATAGTCGGGGGGAGAGCTCGAGGGGGAAGGGAGGAGGTGGCACGCGGCGCGGCTACGTGTCCCTACACCGGCGACGCGCACACGCGGCAAAGGGTCACGGGGAGCGGCGGGAAGGCGGTGAGGGGAACGCGGACGAGTGCCAAGCACTACTAGGAAAAGGGCTATAGATAGGATTGACACTAATGGCGCATCAGGGAAGTAGTGCGCCACTACCATATACTAATGGCGTAATAGTTGGCGATGCGCCATTAGTGTGGAAGACACTAATGGTGCACCAGAAAACAGGTGCGCCTCTAGTGATAATTTTTTTTTTATTTTTACATACATACTAATGGCGCATCCTATGTCTGGTGCGCCATTACTAGTTCTAACTAGTAATGGCGCACCAGACATGGAGTGCGCCAGTACTGAATTTTTTTATTCTTTTTTTTTGCAAAACTACTAATGGCGCACCGCCACACCGTGCGCCATTACTAGTTTAAACTACTAATGGCGCACCCTGTAAAAGTGCGCCATTAGTATATATATATATATATATATATATATATATATATATATTTTACTTTTCTGCAAAACTACTAATGGTGCACCACCTGCAGGTGCGCCATTAGTAACCAGGGTTACTAATGGCGCATGTGCAGGTGGTGCGCTATTAGTAACCTGGGACCCCAACAAGATATTTTGGACAGCCCCACACCTACCCACTCACTTTCCCCACTTCATTCCCTCCACCTCCTTCTCCAAGCTTTCGGCTGCCTCCTCGTCCTCACCTTATTTCCACCATAGATTCATCAAAATTAAGTGGTGAAATTACCTTTTTTTTGATAGGTAAATAAGGGGAAAGCTATCTTCATGATGTAGATCTACTTTTTTTCTCCCTAGCTCGCTCCAACAACGTGCACATGCACTTTTTGTGGCCTAGCTAGATCTATGTATATTTGTGGTGTTGCATGTGTTTGTGGTGTTGCATATATGTTTGTGTTTGCAGGTACCGGTATTTGAAATGCGATAGTTGCCAATATTTTGCCGGAATGTTGATTCATTTCCGTTTCGGCGAGAATTTTGGCACTATGCATTCTTTTTGGTCCTATTTTTAGGGAAGGTCATGCCAAATTTTTTGTTGGTTCTAAAATATTGTTTTGCCCTACCCCGCAGGCGACCATGGTCCGCACGATGACAGAATGCATCGTGAATAGGTTTTTGAGCTCCACGAAGGCCGAGATGCTTCAAAAGAACGAGACGGAGATAAGATGTCCGTGTCGAAGATGCAAGCTAAAGAGCCTTATTGCGGACCCGGATTCCGGGCTGGTGCGGGACCACCTGCTCTTGCGTGGTTTCATGGATGGCTATCGGTGGCAAGGTGATGAAGATGACTATGAAGTCGTCCATGAGGGGCGGGCAAGAAATGAGGAAGGGCAACAAGACAAGTACCACCGCGGCGAGGGCGGGCGAGAAGATGAAGAATCTCTAGGACATGATCACGACGGTGATGCTGTACACAGTCATCATGTAGAAGATGTCGTACATGATGATGAGGAAGATCACGATGAAGGGCATGATCATGAAGATGAAGATGCCGAAGCAGAGGACGATAGAGGCTGGGTGCAGGACCCTCATATTCAAGAGTTGCTTCTCAAGCAGACGGATAACGCAATAGCTGCCGCCCGAGAGAAAGCCAAGCTGGATCAACTGGAGATAGACGCGGTTACTCCATTGTATGAAGGATGCAGGTCTAAGGATACCCGCCTGAAAGTAACGCTCATGGCTCTGGAGATGAAGGTAAAACACAAAATGACCGACGCATGCTTCGACGAGAACATGTCATTCTGGCACGAACGTCTTCCCAAGGGGAACAAGTGCCCAACCAGTTTCGAGGAGGCGAAGAAAATCGTGTGTTCTCTGGATTTACCGCACGTGAAATACCATGTGTGCATGAACAATTGCATCATTTATCGGGACGAGCACGCGGAGTCTACCATATGTCCGGTGTGCGGTGTCATTCGATACAAGAAGAGGAAGAAAGCTCCTCGAAAATCGGTGTGGTACTTTCCGATCACTCCTTGTCTGCACCGGTATTTCGCGGACCCTAAGGTAGCAAAGCTCCTGCGTTGGCACGCGGATAGGGAGGAGAAGAAGCGGGAAGATGACGTAAATGATCCAGAGATAAATAAAAAAGACAAGATGATGAGTCACCCTAAGGATGCGAGCCAGTGGCAAGCGTTGAACTTCGAATACCCAGAATTTGGGAAGGATCCAAGGAACATCGTGCTGGGCGCGAGCACCGATGGAGTCAATCCGTTTGGCAGCCAGAGAAGCACACATAGCACGTGGCCTGTGTTTGTGTGGATGTACAACCTTCCCCCCTGGTTGTGCATGAAGATGAAGTACATTCACATGAGTATGCTAATTGAAGGGTCGAAACAACCAGGGAACGACATCAATCTGTATCTGGGGCTGCTGAAAGAGGAGCTAGACACACTGTGGAAAACGCCAGCCAATACATGGGACGCTGCAGAGAAAGAATATTTCCCTATGAGAGCCGCACTGCTCACGACGGTGCACAACTATCTCGGTTAAGAATATCTCGCGAGCAGGTAGTCCACGGATTTTCTGGATGCGTAAGGTGCATGGATGACACAACGTATCGCCAGCTAGATAGAGATCCCGGGTCTTGAAAACCATGTTCATGGGACATCGAAGGTCGCTTCGTGACGATGACCCGTGGAGGAAATGCAAGGATCTATTCGATGGTGAAACCGAACCCCAAAAACGCCCGCGTACAAGGAGAGGCGAGGAAATAGACGAGCTGTTGAAAAATTGGAAAGATTGCCCACTGCCGGGAAAGAAGCAAAAGGCACCAGAGCCGGGAAAGAAGCGAAAGGCGCCAGAGCCGCTGCTGAAGGTATGGAAAACGAGGTCTGTTTTCTGGGACTTGCCGTACTGGAAGATCCACCGTGTGCCTCACAGCCTTGATGCCATGCATATCACAAAGAACGTGTGCGAGGGTCTGCTTGGTACCCTGCTCAACATGCCAGAGAGGACCAAAGATGGGCCGAAAGCAAGGGCAGACTTGAAATCAATGGGCATCAGGCAGGAGCTTCACGCTAATGGTGATGATGATGATGATGATGAGGCGAAGCAGGACACAGAAACTCGTCACAAAGGCAAAAAGGCCAAGAAGACCGGAAGTGACTACCCTCCCGCGTGCTTCACTCTAAGTCAGGAGGAGATCGAGCAGTTTTTCACCTGCCTCGTAGGAGTAAAACTTCCTTACGGTTACGCGGGGAAGATAAGCAGATACCTAGACCCAGCGAAGCAGAAGTTCAGCGGGATGAAGTCTCACGACTGTCACGTGCTGATGACGCAGATACTTCCAGTTGCAATCCATGGGATCATGGACGCGCACGTCCGTGAAACGCTATTTGGCCTATGCAACTTTTTGACGTCATCTCTCGGAAGTCGATTGGCGTGAGGCAACTCAGAAGGCTACAGGAAGAGATCGTGGTGATACTATGCGAGCTTGAGATGTACTTCCCGCCCGCATTCTTTGACGTTATGGTGCATTTGCTGGTCCATATCATGGAGGATATTATCCAACTCGGGCCGACGTTCCTGCACAGCATGATGCCGTTCGAAAGGATGAATGGTGTCATCAAAGGATATGTTCGCAACATGTCACGTCCAGAGGGAAGTATAGCCAGGGGCTTTCTGACCGAAGAGTGCATCTCCTACTGCACGAATTATCTAGGAATCAAGGACCCCGTTGGTCTGCCCGTCAATGGGCACCTTGGCAGGGCTCGCTGGATGGGGTCACCGTGAGGGTCACCGCGAAATGCATGTCGACTTCGAGGGTCGACTCGCCGACTTTGAAAGAGCAAACCTAGTCGCGCTACAACACATAGACGTGGTCGATCCTTGGGTGGTAGAGCACAAAACCTTTATTGAGAAGACGTACAATGACCGAGGCCAACAGAGGACGGACGGAGATATAATCAAAGAGCACAACTCATGTTTCACGCATTGGTTCAAGCAGAAGCTTCTGTCGTACCCTTTACATGAGGATTCTTCCGCGGAAGAACAACTCATATTCGCCTTGTCACAGGGCGCCGAGCACAACCTGATGACCTATGAGGCGTACGATATCAACGGCTACACATTCTACACCGAGAACAAGGACATGAAGAGCGATGGTTATCAGAACTCCGGGGGTAACGATGGAATCCTACACCGGTAACGACAAGAACAGATACTACGGAAGGATCGAGGAGATCTGGGAGCTGAGCTACGCTGGAGAGAAGGTCCCGATGTTCCGTGTCAGATGGGCTGTAGAACTGTTCTTCATCTTTACAGTGCTGTTGTATAGAAATATGCTGAATTTTCTACTCTGATTGTTGCTCAAAGAAATTTAGCAAAAAAATGCGGTCCTGGGAGACGCCGCTGCTGCTTGAGGCCCTTGAGAGGCCCTTCGTGTCGTGATGATTTTGGAGGTACCCTGAGAGGCCCTTGAGTTTACCGGAATGTCGATTAACTTCTGTTCTGGCAAATTCAGGTACTCCATATGTCCTATTTTCAGCAAAGGTCATGCTGAAATTTTCCGTGAATGTTAGCATGACTTTGCTAAAAATCGGACATATGAGGTACTTGCTACTAATGCATGGGCCGGGGTATCTTAGTACTTAATTAAGTAGGATCAACTGCCCCTTTATTCTTGATGCATTAAACCATAGGTGGCAATAGAGCCAAGTGATTAGGCCCAACTTAGAAATTCTCCTTAGCATCGATAAACCCTAGATGATAAACCCAACATAGGTGGCAATAGAGCCAACTGATTAGTGCCAAGTGATTAGGCCCAACCTAGGGTGCCTCGGCATAGATAAACCCTAAATGATGAAAACTTAGCATTTAGGTGCCTCGGCGTCGACAAACCCTAAATGATGAAACCTTGGCTTTTAGGGTGCCTCGGTGTCGATGAGAACCTAAATGATGTATGCTTAGGCTTTTAGGGTGCCTCGGTGTCGACATACCCTAAATGATAAAAGCTTAGCTTTTAGGATGCCTCGGTGTCAACAAACCCTAAATGATGAGACCATGATCTTGTTCCTTGACAATAACCAACTTTTTGACCAAAATTTTTTCCTATTTAGAGCGAAACATGGCCCACAATGATGAGGCCGGCGGTTCGGGCGGCAAGCAATTTTGGGAGCTGTCCCAGGAGTTGGAGGAAGAACCTCACCGCTATGAGGACGCTGCGGAAGACACCGATCCTGACTACACAACCCCTAGTGGCATCGGGGATGACACTACTGATGATGGCGCCGCGGATGCCACCACTGATGATGGCGGCGCATGCACAGATGGCAGCCAACCGAAGAGGCAATGAAAGGACCGGCGCCCGAACGTGCTCGGCACCGTCAGGGAGGAATTTACTGAAGTGAACTCCGACGGGCATCCGACGGCGCCAAAACACGTAGTCAAGGGGTACTCGATTCAGCTCGGGTGCATTCTCCGGAGCAGCGCCTCGATCAACACCGAGAACCTAAGGCATAAGGACCGAGGGAATTTGCGTAGCCTCCTCTTCACGAAGCTGCACGAACGATACAAGTTCCCCACTGAGTTCGCAAACACACGCCTCTCGGGTAATAAAGTGAACGGTGCCGCCCTCACGACGATGAGCACGGCCCTGTCTACTTCGAAAAGCATGGTGAAGGCAATGATTGACAAAGGTGATAGTTATGAGAAGATCAAGGTGAAATATCCTTTGATGAGCGAAGATGACTACAAGGAGTTCAAGATCAAGTGCGAGAGCCCCGCAACCTCCGAATTAAGTAAGTGGGGGAAAGAAATGCGGCAGTTGAACATAGGGGTCCACCAACTCGGTCGCGGCGGTTACAGAGTGGCGGAGCCTGTATGGGACAAGGAGGAAGCGGAGTGTGCCGAGCAAGGCCTACCGCCCCGCTTCGAGAAATACAGTGACAAGCAGACCAGGAACTTTCTCAGGGCCCAGTACAAGGAGGACCCGGTAACAAAGGAGCTTACCACGGATCCGAAGACCAAGGAGGTTGAGCTTGTTCTGGTAAGGAATACAGCCCCGCGTAATTAGCTCCATATGGTTGCATTCTAATTAATCCCCAATATTTCTAAATGGTTCATGTTCCTTCCGCAGGACAAAGAAAGCAGTAGCGTGGGGTCGTCTCAGAGCTCCCCTTTCGACACCCCTTTGAATAGGGCGTTGAACATAATGAAAAACAAGGATAAGCTCAGTAAGCCAATGTCAGCTGGTCGTGTGGCCGGCAAAGGCTTGTCCACAAAATGGTCGTCATACTATACCGCTGGTGGGCGAAAGGAGAGAAAGACCAGCTCGGAAAGCCAGTCGCGCGAGGTTGAAGCACTCAAGGCGCAAGTGGGGCGGATTCCAGAGATGGTCCAAGAGCAAGTGCAACAACAACTGGGATCGACGCTCACCGGCATTATGCCTACCTTGATTCATGGGATAACGACGTGGATTGCGGGTGGCCAACAGGGGCCGCCCCTGATTCCCAGCTTCACGGCCAGCAACTCGCACAACACGCAGGCGGCACCATTGGTGTCTCCGACGGCGGCGGTATTGGTGTCTACGGCGGCGGCGGTATTGGTGTCTCCGACACCGGCATTGGAGCTTAATGCACCCGGGTGTACGCCGACCGGCACCTCGCCAGCAAGCGGCCCCTCCGTCAGTTGCACGCCCGCCGTTGGCGGTGCCTCGACATTAGCCGAGCTCGACGGCATCACAGTAACTAAGCCTCTCAGCCGAGGACTTCATGTCCTTGCCTTTGACTGGGCATCCCTGACGCCCTACATGTTTTCGCAGGGCGCCGCCGACGTTCCTTGCACTCTCCTGCACTTCGTGGGCGGTGAGTTGGTCGATGTCGCCAAGGGCAGAATCGTTCAACCAGGCAACCCCATGTTCCACGGTAATCCGATGCCACCCACAATGTATAAGGTTGAAGTGGTTTGGGTGCTGCCAGGCTACGATGAGTTGTTACCTCCGATTCGACCCGCTGGGGCCGACGAAGAAGATGAGATGACCCTCAGCGCCTGCATAAGCTGGCCCCTGCTTTGGCCGAAGAGCCAGATTCGTTTGGGGGTGGGGGACACCACCCCACAGACAAGACCACCAGTCATGCCGGCGCCAAGCCATGGCAAGAACGCCGCAATGCTACCGGACATGCCAGACATCCCTATGGCACAGGATCCGGACATGCATATGGCACAGGATCCGGACGACGACGAGAACGACGATGGTACATTTACCAATGTCGATAAGTACTTTGCCAAACATGGGTACGGTGACGAGTTCTGCGGGCCTCCTTCTCAAGAACCCAAACAAGACGACCGCGATCTAGCTGGTATGGCGGAGAAACTCAATTGCAACAGGCGTCATCTGGCGTTCAGTTCTCAGGAGACGCCTCCAGCTGCCGCCTTCACCGAGCCTCAGATAGCGGAGGTGCCAAATATTATCAGCCCCAACACGCTCAAGAAGGCGGTCTGTGAGCAGAACTCGGTCCCATTATAGCAGATCAAGAAGAAGGGCCAGAAACGGCCGACTAAAAAGGGCGCCGGTGCGAGCCAGCCGGCACCGAGTACAATCCATGCTCAGGACGGGCCACCTTCACCTAAGGATATCTCGAGGAGGGTGCATGTGGCGGGTAGGGCGATGCTACCGACAAATATGCTCAATGCTGCAACCGGTGCTATGCGGAGTCTGCACGACAGTGTTCTTTCTTTGGAGAAGCGGCGTCTCAGAGAGAATGATGTGTCATACCCGGTTTTTGTGGCCAAGGTGCCAGAGGGCAAGGGCTTTGTGGATGGCGCCATCGGGGGTACGATCATCCTGCAGTTTGATGACATCTTTGCTATGTTCAACCTTCATCCGCTGCACTACACCTTCGTTCGGCTGTTTTTGCTGAGTATGGAGATGCGGATCATTAGAGACAAGACCCCGGACATCGTGATCGTCGACCCCTTCTAGATGCGTGCCAAGCTCTTGAGCAGCGCTGGGGAGCACCAAGTCGCGAGTTCACACCTCGAAGACGTCATTCTGGCAAACCCAGATAAGGATAACTTCCTTGTGGCCTACTTTCCCGAGTAAGTCATCCCTTAACCGCCCCGTAACATATGATTTCTTAGATTTCGATCATTCTTATTTTTTCTAACATTCCGTGTTCTGTGCAGTGACACACATTGCACACTCATCCTCTCAAGCCCAAAATATTCCATGGCCACGTATTTCGACCCGAACCGTAACTCCAAGATAGACTACACAAATATCAAGAAAGTTCTTGATGATGTTCTCCCTGGCTACGCCAAATCTGGAGGCACCTTCATCAGGGCAGTTCGTAAGTATGGCAAGCACGTGTTCACCCACAATACGATGTTCTGATGCGTCAAGCAGCCGCCTGGCGGTCAGAAGGATGCCTACTACACCCTCCATCACATGCGGGCGATCGTAAGGGACCATCATCACCTTCTGCTACCAAATAATCTCAAAGATTGGGCCGCGAGCTTGTCGGCAATCCAGGACGCAGACATCAGACAAGAATTCTTTCGCATCCAGTCGGAGTTTGCGGACATCATCCATCAAGATGTCCTTCATACCTCGGGGCAGTTCTTCCTCAGATATCAACCGTCCAACATTGAGATAGACGGAATGCTACAAATGCAGGCTGACAATGCCCGCGATTTCATGACCATCATGAGAGACGGCGGCTTCATCCACGCTCCTGTCCATGAGTCGAGTCAAAAGTAGTGATGTGTAGTTCTGAAACATTGATTGGCTCATGTTGTAATTAAACTTTAATGAATTGTATGTCTCTTTGGTTTGGACAGTCGTTCAACTTAGATGTAATCGATGCTATTTATTAGTAGGACCATGAATCACGCTATTAATGTCTTGCTTTTCTCTTCCGATCCTTTTGTTGCATGCTTATATATTGCTTATGTATGTATTGTCTGTTGTTTGGCTTGTGCATAGAGATGCCATCGTATGTCGTGTACAAGGGTAAGGTTCCCGGAGTCTACGACGACTGGGAGGAGTGTTGGAGACAGGTTCACCGTTTCAGCGGTAACAGTTACAAAGGGTACACCACTAGGGCGGAGGCCGAATCTAGATACGCCCGCTATCTAGCGGGAGAGAGGAGGGAGCATTGGAGGAACCGGATGAAGACCAGTTTGATTGCCATGATGCTCATCGTGATGACCGCAGCTCTCTTCTATGTGATGGTAGTTTAGATGATTGATATCGACTTGTAATGTGAAGACAAACTCGATACTCACGGTCTCGAGACTTGTAATGTTTTATCTTTGTTCGGTCTTTCGAATTCGGAGACTAATATGATGAATTGTATTTGGAGACTAATCTTCTATTGTATTCGATGAATCTGCTGTTGCTGTGTGCTACTGTCTATATTCTATCAAATAATATATTTTGTAACCTGTGCAAAAATCAGAAAAGTAAAAAAACAAATATTCATACTAGTGGTGCATCACCACAAGGTGCGCCATTAGTATGCCAAAGGATACTAATGGCGCATCAAGACAGAGTGTGCCATTTGTATGCCAAGTATACTAATGGCGCATCTATCCGCAGTGCGCCATTAGTGTGCCAAGCACATGGTTAAATATGGCCCCTGGGAGGCACACTAATGGCACATGGTGTTATATACTAATGGCGCACTTGGTGGTGCGCCATTAGTAAAAATTACTAGTGGCGTGCTCCTAATGGCGCACCAGCGATGCGCCATTAGTAGGCAAAATTGGTGCGCCATTAGTAGGCCTTTTCCTAGTAGTGAAGGGGGTCACGGAGATGAGGGACGCTCGCAGACGAGAGGGGGAAACGGAAAGGAGCGAGGAAACGACGGCGCACACGGGAGCTCACTGTGTTCGGCGACGACTCAATGAGGAAACAAATGAAGGGGGAACGAGCTCCAGGGAGAAGACGATTAAGAACTAAACGTGATTTTTGGGGGGCTTTTGGAATCAAATACTATAGGCGTGTAAAGTTGGAAGGGATTTGGGCAAGTATTTAACACAACTACAGTTCAACTGTCCAATATGGCCCAGAAAACAAATGAGGAAGAAACACTCACTAGGAGTGTTAGATAGAGCTACCACTTGGCAAACCTCCATGTTTTTGTCATATTTAGATGCTGCAAAAAGATCATACCAAATGGACTTGCCAAATGGGTATTAGCTTCACAAGCATCACTGTTGACCAGAAACTTGGGAACATTCTAAGAAAGTATTGACTACATGGAATGAGCCAAACTCTTGGGTAGGTGGGTTATATGGATAGGAGAAGGCTTGGAAATATTTTCAATCATAATGGAGCAAGATAAAATATACTTGCTTCACAAACTCAAATTTTGGACAGAAAACAAGAATTGCTCCTGTGCTCTCATCGTTCAATGCAATGAGCTGAATTTATGTGGAGGCTAATGATTTGGAATAGTTGAGAGGATTGCAAAGTTTCATATCATTTGGAAACTCTATGAAGGTACGTCCTTCACAAAGTTGCAATCTGGTCAGAAATTTTGAAAAATTGCACTGGGAGCCAGAAGGAAGGGATTGAGCTCATCGTTGGTATCCTTGGGTTATTTAACAATGGTAATCACCCTGCCAAATTGCAGCTGAATTGGAATTAGTAATAAAGCACTTCCTTTGCAAAATTTCAGAGAAGGCAGAAACTTGCATTCGATCATGTGCCAAATTTTTGATCTGTGGAACATGAGATAAGGATGGAACTAGTGATTATATAGCACGGACAAGCTCCACAATTTATGTGAGAATTTTCTCTACTATAAAAATAGTAGTTCCTTTAGAAAACGACAGAATTGCATTATTGGTATTAAATAGGAAAAGGCAATTCGCCTTATTTAATTATGTCCAATATTTTTTCCAGAGCTAGGATTAGACATAAATATCATCTCCACAAATTTTCATTATTTTAGGAGAAGACTAGATATGCCTTTGGATTTTATTCCTTGGAAAGCCAAGAAAAGGAATAAATTATAATTCAAAAATATTGCATGGGACTTGGCAATATTTTTGCATCTCCAAGGATTAGGAGGATAGGAGGGTCTCTGGGAACAGATGAGATGATCAATAGATCAAGGAAAATGGTGGCTCCTTTGTATTCACAAAGGACACATTCAAATTCCAAGAATTGGAATTAGGGTTTGAGAGGATTTGAGATGATGCAAATCAGGTCTTGCCCACTGACAAAGACATGAGTAAGGTTTTGAAAGGTTGGAAATGACAAAATTTCTCAGGGTCATCCAGCAAACTCAGGAGAAAATTTGAAAAGTAATTGCCAGGAAGAAATAATAGCACAAAAATTCATAACCCAGTTTTGGGGCTATTACAAACCTTTCCCCGTTAAAAAGAATCTCATCCTCGAGATTCCTAGGGTTACAACACAATTGAAAAGATAACCACTCCGGGGAAAACCTCGGGGTAAATTTTGAATCCTTCGGTCAGATTTCAATGAGTTGGGGTACCGATAATTAATACACCCCGCGAGATATGGACAAACATGGTTATATCCACGGCTAGGGGCACTCGAGATCAAACTCTCAAAAAATCTGCTAGATGCACCCAAGTGAACAGTGGATTCACCTGCTGACATGTGGGTCTAGGGCCCACTGGCAGTCTCCTTCTACCTCTGGCTTGTTGCTTCTCCTACACTGCTGCTCCGCGTGCGGCTTGGCACGACGCACATCTAGCTCCTAGGGTGATGAGGACCCTAGAGCCATAATGCGCAGCGTGCACGGTGCTGGTGCAGCGAGCACTCACATCACAGGCCAGCACCATGTCAGCACTACTCGCGGATTCGCCTCCTAGACGCCGGTGATTGAGCGACGAGTGGTTTTCCTGGACCTCGCTCACCGTACACCGGGGTTGGTCTATAAAAGGTGACAGCGCAGCCCTCCTCCAACACACCAACACAATGCCGCTCTATTACCTCTTCGGTTTCGACGAGATTGAACTGAGCTCCTTCGGCGAGGAAATGTTCTTGTGTCAGGACCCCGATTCCAAGTCACATCGATCTAGCCGGTAACACCTCATATCACTTTGCGGCCTCACGCACGGTATTCCCACGGGTGTCGCCTTACCATGGCCCAGGACCATTTGCGCCTTTTGGCTCACGTATATTATAGTGTCGCTAGCATCCATATGACAGAGAACCCAGGCCGACATGGCTAGCCATGAACCCAAAGCGACACTAACCTATGGGGACAGGCATACATGAATCACATCGAGCATGTCGGTCATCAGCGTGTGAATCCGGGCTGTAGCACTAGGCTAACAGGACTCCAAGGAACCCGGGCTATAGCAGGCTAGGCAGGACTCCGAATGTCACCGCGTGACATTTCCCCGAAGGGACAAACATAGGAACAAAGTGAAACACATGCTGGCCAGTCAAGTGTCATGAGCAGTAGTGCTGGGCTAGCAGGACTTCGGTGAACCAGGCTATAGCGAACTACTATGGCTCAGGGAGCACTAGACTACATTTCCCCATAAGAGAGGCTGCCAAGGATAAACAACTAGATTATCGGATCCCACACATACCAAGCATTTCAATCATACACACAATCGATATGTGTAAATACAACATGGCATCACAACAAAACACTACAAGTCAAGTACTTTATTTAAAGGCTCCGGAGAGCCATACATAACTTGTTCATACAGGTAGGGGTCACAAGACCCGACACTCAAGTCATACAAGCATACAAGCACATGCGGAAGCAAATAAGTCTAAGTACAAACACTAGAAAGAAAGAAGGCTTGTCGAAGCCTGTCTATCTACATGGGCCCCTCCATGGCCAGAATCACCACCTGGGTGGCAAGTTACTCATCGACGTCGAGGTCTACATAAAACCCATCGGAGGGGGCGGTGTTGTCATGTGAAAACAGTAATTAAAGCAACATGAGTACAAAGGTACTCAACAAGTCTTACAACAGATCCTACTATACATGCTCATTCTCAAGAAGGTGGTGGAGTTATTGCATCAAGCCATCTTTGACTCTTGGCTAAGCTATCCTACGAGACACCATTGTAAAATAGTTTCCGCACATGAGTCCACTAATCACCAACACAATACTCCACTGGGGATCCTCCCTCGTCATCCTACGAGAGGGCCATCCTCGGTACTCACACTTACCTTGAGTCTTTTAGTAGTAACCATTAACTTGTCTATGACTGTATAGGCAACCAAGTAGTCCTTTACCGCGGACGCGGCTATTCGAATATATGATGTTAACCTTGCAGGGGTGTCCTTCTTCATACACGCTCTCACCACTTACCGTTGTTTACACGACATATACTCGGCAACCTTCAAGCGGAAGCCCAACGAGGGTGTCGGCCATGGCCTACAGAAACACACGAGTCTCTAGTCCAGGTTTATCGCCTATCCAGGTTCCATCCGCAGGGAGTCCGGCCGAGGTTTCCACATACGGCCCTGAACTATGTGAACTTGGTTCCCGAGACACCAAACGGGTGACTCGGTACACCGTGCCACGGTGTATCTACCGCATCACAGCCCACCCCTAGGGTCAGCGCTACGCACAGCCGCCAACACATAACCTACAAACACCATAAACTAATTGCAACTCCTGGACAGAGTACTAGGGTGATTAAGAAGCCGAGAGGGTCCATTGGTTTCGGGCCCAATGTATGGTAGTAACAGATTCTTGAATCACACATACAGATCTCAGTTTCTAGGGACGACCTCAATGAAACCACCCACCATGTACTCCTACATGGCCTCTCATCGATACCTTTACCAAAACATGTTCAACACATCCCTCACATTACCGACGTAATCATTTCACTCTAGCCCATCACCCAGATGAACCAGACCTGACACAACTCTAAGCATAGCAGGCATAGCAAGGTAGGAAAGACATGCATGGCTCAATCAACTCATACACATGCTAGAGGGTTTCATCTAGTTACTGTGGCAATGACAGGTCATGCAGAGGATAAAGGTTCAACTACTGCAGCACACAGCAGTTGAAACGTTGTTGTCTTAATGCAGTAAATGAGAGTAGAAGCGAGAACATGGGATTGTATCGATATGATCAATGGGGTTGCTTGCCTGATGGAGTAGTAGTAGGGTACTGCCCTTCAGTTGGATACTCGGAGATATCCTCAGAGGCAAAACCTACCACGAAAGACACCACAGAACACAATCATCACATGGCAATATGCAACAATATGATGCATGCTATGACATGGCAATCTGAGGTGTCATGCCTAATGCAATGTGAAAGAAGTTGGTTTGGGTCCATTTGAATCAAAGATTCAAATGGAAGCTTATGTTCTTTAGCACTATAAGTGTATTAGCTTGTTTCACCTAAACAGCAAGGTTAAAGTGTTTTGTCATGCATGAAACCATTACAGATGGAAAGATTGAATTTTTCTGATCAAATTTCATATATAAATCTTTGCATTTGGAGTTACAGATTAAAAGTTATGAATTTTTGAAGTTTGTAAGATTTTCTAGAATTTTTTGAATAAGATTAAATCCAGAAAAGTCCACTACCGCGTCAGCATTGCGTCAGCACTGCATCAGCAGGTCAACAGGCGGCTCAGGTCAAACCTGACCAGTGGGCCCACTGGTCAGTGACACCGTTAGTTAACTAACCAATTAGGGTTAGTTAGTGCTAATCTAGGTTTGACCAGGGACAGGGCCCACATGTCAGTGACTCAGGGGGGTCAAATCCCTGGTCAACGGGGTCAAAGCACCGGCGTTTAAATGCCGGCGACGACCAGACGCGGCGGCGCAGCTCGGATTCATGCTCCGGTGACCAAAAGTGTGGCGGAGGCCATCTACATGATGCGGATGCTCCCCCGCATCGAGTGGTGGTGGTGGTTGGACCGGGGTGGCTGAAAACGTCGCCGGCGACGACTTCGGCCGCTGCCGAAGCTCGGTGTTGTTGCTATGACGGGCGTGGCGGCGTGGGGTTAGCTCCTACGTGCTCTACGTGGCGTGGTGAGCAAGAAGGACGTGACGGCTGAGCCGTTGCGTGGCCGGAGTCACGCCGGCGGTGAGAATAGGCGGCGGCGGGTGCGGGTGTGCTCGGTGCGGTGCGTACGGTGTACGAGAGAGAGAACGGAGAGGGAGAGGACGGGCAGCAGCTCACAACAGTGTCAACGAGCTGGTCAGCGAGGTCGGGAAAGAGCTGGAGCGGTCGAGGTAGCGAGGGGAATCTCCGGCGATGGCGGATCGGGACGGGCTCAGTGCAGCGTCTCCGGGGCGAGCGAGCGCTCGAGGATCGGTCGAGGCGAAGCAGTGGACGACGGCGAAGCTTATTGGCACGGCGAGGCGACGAGTGGACGGCGGTGGCTGCGGGCTTCATGACGGCGCGGGCGCGGCTGCGTCGGCCATGGCGTCGAGGGAGCGAGGGAGAGAGCAGGGGGGAGTGTGAGGTGTTGGGTACACCGGGGTGACACCGAGGAGGCGTTCGCGGCATCGAGGCGGTGACCAGGCGATGGAGATGAGCTGGGTGGTGGCGTGGTGAGCTCGGGCGTGTGCGCCGTGTCCCTCCTCTGCCTACTGGCAGAGGTAGGCGATGACTTCCACGGGAGAGCACAGTGCTGGGCCGGCCAGTGGGCTGCTAGGTGGGCTGCGCCAAGTAAGTGGCTGGATCCTTTCTCTCTCCTTTTTTTCAGTTTTCTATTATTTCTGTAACTTCAGGGCTTTATGAAAAATGCTAGGGCATTTCCAAAAATCATAAACCTAATCATGGCTACTGCTTAGAATATATCCAACAGTAAACATTGTAGTTTATGATTATTTGAGCATTTAAAATATTTTATAGCATTTAACTGCCAAAATGCAAATACTATATGAATTAATCCAATGACCTTAAGATGTCCTAGAAAAGTGTGCACCATTTTTGTCAAAGGTTTTAACCCAAAACAAAAAGGGTGGACTTTTCAGAAGGGCATTTCAGGTTCATTGAAAAAGTTTTTAGTAAACCCTAGTTGTTCCAAGGGGGTGCTGGGGGTTCTGTCATCCCCATTTCAGTTTTCTGGGAAATTAAACATGATGCAACACTCTAATGCATGAACTAGCTAGGGTGTGACAACTCACCCCACTCAAAAGAATCTCTTCCCGAGATTTAGGATCCATTGGGAAGAAGGTGGGGTACTCGAGTCAAAGACGATCCTCCCTTTCCCAAGTGGCTTCCTTTTCAGTGTGGTGTGACCATTGAACCTTAAGAAACTTGATGTTATCGCGTCGAGTGGTATGCTCGGCTTGATCAAGGATACGAACGGGATATTCCCGATATGAGAGATTATCTTGTAGATCAAGCGTTTCGTGGTCCACTCCACGGATAGGATCCGCGAAGCAACGCCTGAGTTGAGAAACATGGAAGACATCGTGAACTATGGAAAGATGCGAAGGTAGTTCCAATTGGTAGGCAACTTCTCCTCGTTTGGCAACAATGCGAAAGGGTCCAATGTAACGAGGAGCCAATTTGCCTTTGATACCGAATCAATGGGTTCCCTTTAGCGGAGTGACCCGAAGGTAAGCCTTCTTGCCGACTTCATAAGTCACGAGCTTATGTTTACGGTCATATTGGCTCTTTTGACGAGATTGGGTTGTTTTCAATTTCTCATGAATAACGCGAACCTGCTCCACTGCTTCCTGAATCATATTCGACCCAAATAGTTGTCTTTCCCCGGTTTCTGACCAGTTAAGAGGCATTCGACATTTTCGTCCATAGAGAACTTTGAAAGGAGCTTTGCCCAAGCTAGCTTGATAACTATTGTTATAAGCGAACTTCGTGAATGGAAGGCATTTCTCCCAATCCATTCCGAATGAAATGACTGAAGCTCGGAGCATATCCTCCAGGATTTGATTGACTCGCGCTACTTGACCACTTGATTGGGTGTGAAACGCGGTGCTAAAAGAGAGACGAGTTCCCATAGCATTTTGGAAACTTTCCCAAAATCGAGAGGTGAAGAGACTCCCACGGTCTGAGTTAATTTCCAATGGGACACCATGAAGAGACACTATTCGGGAGATGTATAGGTCAGCTAGCTGGCTAGCGGTGATACTCTCACGAATAGGTAGGAAATGGGCTACTTTGGAAAGACGATCGATCACGGCGAAGATAGCATTATTCCCTCTCTTGGTCCTGGGAAACCCAGTAATGAAATCCATACTGATTTTATCCCATTTCCAGTCAGGAATAGCCAAAGGTTGAAGGGTGCCAGCAGGCCGTTGATGCTCTTCTTTAACACGACGACAGATGTCGCAACTAGCAATTTATTGAGCAATTTCTCTCTTCATCCTAGTCCACCAAAACCTCTAGCGTAGGTCTTGATACATTTTAGTACTACCAGGATGAATGGCGAGAGGGGATTCATGAGCTTCCTTAAGGATCAGCTGCCTCAGGCCTCGTGCTTTTGGAACCACTAAACGGTTTCGAAAGTACACGACACCTTGATCATCAACGGAGAAACAATTTGCGACTCCTTTCTTAATGTTTCTCTTAATATGGGAGATCCCCGGATCTACCTTCTGTGCCTTGATGATCTGATCCGTAAGGGTAGGTTTCGCCACCAGGGTGGATAGGAATCCTTGAGGAACAATGTGAAGGTTAAGCTTACGAAATTCCTCGTGGAGAAGTGGTTGGCTTTGTTGTAACATCAGGTTGTTACAATAAGATTTACGACTTAGCGCATCAGCCATGACATTGGCTTTGCCCGGGGTGTAAGTGTTTCCTAAGTCGTAATCCGAGATCAACTCGACCCAACATCTTTGCCAGAGATTCAAATCCGGTTGGGTGAAGATATATTTCAAACTTTGGTGATCGGTGAAGATCTCGCAACGATTACCGAGAAGGTAATGTCGCCATGTTTTAAGTGCATGGACTACCGCTGCAAGCTCTAGATCATGTGTGGGATAGTTTTCCTCATGTGGGTGTAATTGCCGTGAAGCATAGGAAATTACCTAACGATCTTGCATGAGTATGCAACCTAGTCCTTGTCGCGAGGCGTCGCAATAGATAATAAAGTCCTTGGAGAAATCTGGTGGTACCAGTACGGGAGCAGATGTCACGCGTCTTTTCAGTTCCTGAAAGCTGAACTTGGACTGTGGGGTCCACTCGAACTTTTTATCTTTCTTGAGGAGTTCAGTTAGAGGTTTAGCAACCTTGGAGAAATTCTCGACGAAGCGGCGACAATAGCTCGCTAGGCCAAGGAAGCTCCGAACTTGCTTGACCGTTTCAGGTGGAGTCCAATCAAGGACAGCTTGAACTCTCTCGGGATTGACAGCAATACCCTTGCCAGAGATTACATGGCCTACATAGGTCACTTCCGGCAACCAAAATTCACACTTGGAGAATTTGGCATAAAGGCGATGCTCTCGAAGTTTCGTCAATACCAGCCTTAGATGTTCAGCATGTTCTTCCTCGCTCTTGGAGTAGATGAGTATATCATCGAGGTATACCACGACGAATTTATCCAAATACTCCATGAATACCGAGTTCATTAACCGAGAGATGGTGTCTGGGGCATTGGTTAAACCGAAGGACATAACGGTGTACTCGTATTGGCCATAGCGAGTAACAAAGGCCGTTTTGGGAATGTCCGCGTTTTTTATTTGATTTGATGGTAGCCCAACCTCAAATCCATCTTGGAAAAGACTAGGGATCCAGCGAGCTGGTCATACAGATCGTTGATCCTGGGGAGCGGATACTTGTTCTGGATAGTGACCAAGTTGACAGGTCGGTAATCTACAACCATCCGATCCGTTCCATCCTTCTTCTTAATGAAGAGGACGGGGCAAGCCCAAGGAGAAGAACTAGGACGGATGAAACCCTTTTTCAAGGACTCATCGAGTTGGGTTTTAAGCTCGGCTAGTTCTAAGGGTGCCATCTTATAGGGTCTCCTAGAAATTGGAACGGTTCCTAGAACAAGGTCTATCACAAACTCGACATCCATGTCAGGTGGAACACCTGGCAGTTCTTCTGGAAAGACATCCAGGAAGTCTCGGACTACCGGAATATCTTCAAGGTCTGGAAGGGGGTTGGCATTTAGGGAGTAAAGCTGGCGCTCGGCCACTCGAGTTAAGACATTGACTGTCTTGCCCGATGGGTGAGTAAGTTGAACAGTTCTAGTAGAGCAATCAATCTTAGCATAATGGGCTGACATCCAGTCCATACCCAAGATGATGTTTATGTCCGAGGACTTGAGAGCTCTTAAGGATGCAAGGAAGAAAAGTCTATCGACAAGGATTTCATTCCCATGGCTTACTCTAGAAGTTTGCCATTTGGAACCCGGAGTTTGAATTACCATGGAAGTGCGCATGTCACAGAATGTCATGTTATGCAATCGAGCATAGTTCTCAGATATGAATGAATGAGATGCTCCAGTATCGAAAAGAACAGATGCTGGATGGCAATTAATAAGGAGCATACCAAGGACGATGTTAGGATCATCATGAGCCTCCTCAGCTGAGACATAGTTGACATGGCCACGTGCAGTGGTGGCTGGCTTGGCGTAGAATGCCTTTCCCGCTGGCTTACCATGGCCAACGGACTTTCCAGACTGGTTGGGGTTGTTGTTCTGGGGACACTCTGAACTGTAGTGACTCGGCTCTCCACACTTGAAACATGTCACAACATCGGGGCGTGGAGCAGCATTAGCAGCGGGGCCACCATAGGGTTTAGGCGGTTCAAACTGCTGGTTGGGGCGAGGCACCTCAAAGGATGGCCTCGGAATGAACCTGGGTGGCAGCACTATTCTTGGAATCCACACCCGGCGCTTCTGAGATCCAGAGCCGGATGAAGAACCAAAATCACGAGAGTGCTTGCGTGAAGCGTCATAGTCACACTGGCCTGTCTCAGCACTGATGGCTTTATTGACCAACTTCTGGAAAGAGGTGCACTCGTGCAGACGAAGATCGCGGCGAAGCTCGGGGCTAAGTCCCTTGCGGAACCTTGCCTGCTTCTTAGCGTCGGTGGATACCTCTTCAGGAGCATAACGTGCCAGATTCCCAAATTCACGACTATATGCATCCACAGTCAGTGTGCCATGGGTGAAGTTGCAGAACTCTTCCCTCTTACGATCTATGAGACCTTCCGGGATGTGATGCTCACGGAAAGCCTCACTAAATTCAGCCCAAGTAGTGATTTGGCCGACCGGGTGCATAACCTCAAAGTTTTCCCACCAAAGGCTAGCAGGGCCTTCGAGGTGATAGGCAGCATAGGTAACCTTATTAGCTTCGGCTACGTTGGCAGAACGTAGCTTGTGGGTGATGCTGCGAAGCAAGTCATCCATGTCGAGGGGCTCGACGGAATGATTAAACTTTGGTGGGTACAACTTGATGAAGTCATTGATTGACACCAAGTCGTTTCGCTGATGACGTGTAGTGTTCTGCTCAATCCGCTCCAGCAAGCGGTTAGTCTCACACTTGTTTCTTTTTGCCTCCAGCATACCTTCGGCCAGAGAAGGCGGGTGAGGCAGATTTTCACCCCTAGCTGCACTGGCTTCTCCCTGCTCCGGGGAAGCATGGTTGCTGCGGGTGTTGACCATCCTAGGAAAAACAAGATAACGGTTTAGACAAGGATGGCACAAACTTGGCAAGGAAGTGCAGAATGTAATGGATAACATGGAATGCTAAGACATTCATTGCACGACATGCTAATATAGAAACTGCCATATATATACCATTGGTCATACACACCGTACATAGTTTAGTACAAGCCCAGACTAGAGTACAACTACGGTGAAAGACATTACATCTCATCGGAGGCATTCCAAGCTCTTATACATTATTTTTCTACACCTCCGGAGCGTGATACACACCAAGCCGTATCCCACGGGTCACGCGGGACTGTGGAGAATACAACTATTACAGTACTAGTGAAACTACTACTAGCTAAGACGGCTCCGTAGTAATCCTCATAAAAGTCACCACCAAAGCCTGGAAGTGGAACATGATCATCTGGGAACAGATGGTCTTGCGGAGCCTGCGGGCCATAGGGACTCGGATGTGGCCTTGGTCCCACAGACGGTGGCAGACGGGGACCACGAGGAGGGGTGATGCCTCCTACATCACGCCACTCCATACAATCTGGCAATCCAGACCGCACAGGGTACAGGTCCCTCATGTCCATGTATCCTGCCTGCACAGCAGGTGCAAACCGAGTCAAAGTGGCCCAGTGATCAGAACGAGTGTTGAAAAGCTCCATACGCAAGGCCCGATTTTCGCGGTCCTTGTCTTCGAGCATCTCGGCAGTGGTGCGGAGTAGTGACTCCTCATGTGTAGAGTCATAGTACAAAGCCTGATAGTACCCCTGTGCTCCAGGGAGTGAGGCTGGCATGTAGCGGAAATCGGTGTTTTGAAGCAAGGCAGTCCTGGCTCGAATGATAGTCATCATTGAGTAAGCTGCATCCTGCATAGACATCTCAATAGTGACCCCAAGTTCATAGGAACAGTGAAGGGGTTCAGTGGCTCTAGGATAAGAGGGATATATCCTGACGGTACAAAGGTACTTGCTCTGGTTGAAGTCTCAGAACTGCTCCTCGATGGTATATTTCGGATACCACCGATAGCCTGTCTCGACCATCACTCGAACCAACATGGCCGTGTGACCGGGTACATCGAGGCACCGGGTCAGACGAACCACTTGGTTCTGAGAACGGGTGGCCATCTAAAAGCACAGAATAATGCAAAGACATTAGAATTTCCTAGGAGAAATCGAACAGCATAAGGGCAGTAAGTGCTAAGAAAAAGATTTGAGACATCCACAACAGTTTGCAAAACCACTCAACAACATCATATCAAGGTTCTGGTTCAACTGACAACATACTAAAAGTATTAGAAACTATACTGAGGCTTGTAACAACAATCCTATAAGTTACTGCAGATTAGTAACACGTGAACCTGATAGAGAGAAGAGAGCCTAGTCCTTAACCCACGTAGAATGAGAAGAGAATGACTCAGATCAGAGGGCATAAGATAAAGAAGTAAAAGAGCCTTACGTTCCCTCCCACAATCAATTCCCCTACATATAACTAAATCATTTCTAGACTCGACATTGACCAGTTTGGCTCAACGAACCTACAAGCAGTCTGGCTCAGATGCCAACGCTGTCAAGACCCTGATTCCAAGTCACGTCGATCTAGCCGGTAACACCTCATATCACTTTGCGGCCTCACGCACGATATTCCCACGGGTGTCGCCTTACCATGGCCCGGGACCGTTTGCGCCTTTTGGCTCACATATATGATAGTTTCGCTAGCATCCATATGACAGAGAACCCGGGCCGACATGGCTAGTCGTGAACCCAAAGCGGCACTAACCTATGGGTACAGGCATACATGAATCACATCGAGCATGTCGGTCATCAGCGTGTGAATCCGGGCTGTAGCACTGGGCTAACAGGACTCCGGGGAACTTGGGCTGTAGTAGGCTAGGCAGGACTCCGGATGTCACCGCGTGACATTTCCCCGAAGGGACAAACATAGGAACGAAGTGAAACACATTTCGGCCAGTCAAGTGTCCTGAGCAGTAGTGCTGGGCTAGCAGGACTCCGGTGAACCGGGCTGTAGCGGACTACTATGGCTCAAGGAGTACTAGACTACATTTCCCCATAAGAGAGGCTGCCAAGGATGCACAACTAGATTGTCGGACCCCACACATACCAAGCATTTCAATCATACACACAATATGCTCGATATGTGTAAATACAACATGGCATCACAACAAAACTCTACAAGTCAAGTAGTTTATTTAAAGGCTCCGGAGAGCCATACATAACATGTTCATACAGGTAGGGGTCACAAGACCCGACACTCAAGTCATACAAGCATACAAGCACATGCGGAAGCAAATAAGTCTGAGTACAGACACTAGAAAGAAAGAAGGCTTGTCGAAGCCTGTCTATCTACATAGGGCCCTCCATGGCCAGAATCACCACCTGGGTGGCAAGTTACTCATCGACGTCAAGGTCTACATAAAACCCATAGGAGGGGGCGGTGTTGTCGTCTGAAAACAGTAATTAAAGCAACATGAGTACAAAGGTACTCAACAAGTCTGACAACATATCCTACTATACATGCTCATTCTCAAGAAGGTGGTGGAGTTATTGCAGCAAGCCAGCTTTGACTCTTAGTTAAGCTATCCTACGAGACACCACTATAAAATAGTTTCCGCACACGAGTCCACTAATCACCTACACAATACTCCACCGGGGATCCTCCCTCGTCATCCTATGAGAGGGCCATCCTCGGTACTCACACTTATCTTCAGTCTTTTAGTAGTAACCATTAACTTGTCTATGAACTATATAGGAAACCAAGTAGTGCTTTACCGTGGACGCGGCTATTCGAATAGATGATGTTAACCCTGCAGGGGTGTACTTCTTCATACATGCTCTCACCACTTACCGTCGTTTACATGACATGTACTCGGCAACCTTCAAGCGGAAGCCCAATGAGGGTGTCGGCCACGGCCTACCTAAACACACGAGTCTCTAGTCCAGGTTTATCGCCTATCCAGGTTCCATCCGCAGGGAGTCCGGCCGAGGTTTCCATATACGGCCCCGAACGATGTGAACAGGGTTCCCGAGACACCAAACGGGTGACTCAGTACACCGTGTCATGGTGTATCTACCGCATCATAGCCCACCCCTTGGGTCAGCGCTATGCACGGCCACCAACACATAACCAACAAACACCAGAAACTAATTGCAACTCCTGGACAGAGTACTAGGGTGATTAAGAAGCCGAGAGGGTCCATTGGTTTCGGGCCCAATGTATGGTAGTAACTGATTCTTGAATCACACATATAGATCTAAGTTCTTAGGGACGGCCTCAATGAAACAACCCACCATGTACTCCTACATGGCCTCTCATCGATACCTTTACCAAAACATGTTCAACACATCTGTCACATTACCGGCGTAATCATTTCACTCTAGCCCATCACCCAGATGAACCAGACCTGACACAACTTTAAGCATAGCAGGCATAGCAAGGTAGGAAACACATACATGGCTCAATCAACTCCTACACATGCTAGTGGTTTCATCTAGTTACGGTGGCAATGATAGGTCATGCAGAGGATAAAGGTTCAACTACCGCAGCACACAGCAGTTTGAAATGTTGTTGTCTTAATGAAGTAAATGAGAGCAGAAGCGAGAACATGGGATTGTATCGATATGATCAATGGGGTTGCTTGCTTGATGGAGTAGTAGTAGGGTACTGCCCTTCAGTTGGATACTCGGAGATATCCTCGGAGGCAGAACCTACAATGAAAGACACCATAGAACACAATCATCACATGGCAATATGCAACAATATGATGCATGCTATGACATGGCAATATGAGGTCTCCTGCCTAATGCAATGTGAAACAAGTTGGTTTGGGTCCATTGGAATCAAAGATTCAAATGGAAGCTTATGTTCTTTAGCATTATAAGTGTATTAGCTTGTTTCACCTAAACAGCAAGGTTAAAGTGTTTTATCATGCATGAAACCATTACAGATGGAAAGATTGAATTTTTCTGATCAAATTTCATATATAAATCTTTGCATTTGGAGTTACAGATTAAAAGTTATGAATTTTTGAAGTTTGTAAGATTTTCTGGAATTTCCTGAATAAGATTAAATCCAGAAAAGTCCATTACTGCATTAGCAGGTCAACAGGCGGCTTAGGTCAAACCTGACCAGTGGGACCCACTGGTCAGTGACACCGTTAGTTAACTAACTAATTAGGGTTAGTTAGTGCTAATCTAGGTTTGACCAGGGACGGGGCCCACATGTCTGTGACTCAGGGGGTCAAATCCCTGGTCAGTGGGGTCAAAGCACTGGTGTTTTAATGCCGGCGACAAACAGACGCGGCGGGGCAGCACGGGATTCGCGCTCCGGCGACGAAAAGTACGACAGAGGCCATCTACATGATACGGGCGCTCCCCCACATCGAGTGGTGGTGGTGGTTGGACCGGGGGTGGCTGAAAACGTCGCCGGCGATGACTTCGGTGGCTGCCGAGCTCGGGAGCTCGGGTCGTCGCTACGACGGGCGTGGCGGCGTGGGGTTAGCTCCTACGTGCTCTACGTGGCGCGGTGAGCAAGAAGGACGTGACGGCTGAGCCGTTGCGTGGCCAGAGTCACGCCGGCGGTGAGCATAGGAGGCGGCGGGTGCGGGTGAGCTCGGTGCGGTGCTTACGGTGTACGAGAGAGAGAACGGAGAGGGAGAGGACGGGCAGCAGCTCACAGCGTTCTTGACGAGCTGGTCAGCAAGGTCGGGGAAGAGCTGGAGCGGTCGAGGTAGCGAGGGGGATCTCCGGTGATGGCGGATCGGGACGGGCTCGGTGCAGTGTCTCCGGGGGGAGCGAGCGCTCGGGGATCGGTCGAGGCAAAGCAGTGGACGACGGTGAAGCTTGTTGGCACGGCGAGGCGACGAGTGGACGGCGGTGGCTGCGGGCTTCACGACGGCGCGGGCGCGGCTGCGTCGGCCATGGCGTCAATGGAGCGAGGGAGAGAGCAAGGGGGGAGTGTGAGGTGTTGGGTAGACTGGGGCGACACCGAGGAGGTGTTCGCGGCGTCGAGGTGGTGACCAGGCGATGCAGATGAGCAGGGTGGTGGCGTGGCAAGCTCGGGCGCGTGCGCCGTGTCCCTCCTCTGCCTACTGGTAGAGGTAGGCGATGACTGCCACGGGCCAGCACAGTGCTGGGCCTGCCAGTGGGCTGCCAGGTGGGCTGCGCCAGGTAAGTGGTTGGATCCTTTCTCTCTCTCCTTTTTTTGGTTTTCTATTATTTCTGTAACTTCAGGGCTTTATTAAAAATGACAGGGCATTTCCAAAAATCATAAAACTAATCATGGCTACTGCTTAGAATATATCCAACAGTAAACATTTTAGTTTATGATTATTTGAGCATTTAAAATATTTTATAGCATTTAACTGCCCAAATGCAAATACTATATGAATTAATCCAATGACCTTAAGATGTCCTAGAATAGTGTGCACCATTTTTGTCGAAGGTTTTAACCCAAAACAAAAAGGGTGGACTTTTTAGAAGGGCATTTCAGGTTCATTGAAATTTTTTTTAGTAAACCCTAGTTGTTCCAGGGGGGTGCTGGGGGTTCTGTCATCCCCATTTTAGTTTTGTGGGAAATTAAACATGATGCAACACTCTAATGCATGAACTAGCTAGGGTGTGACATCTTGGCAGCGCTACGGTTGTTCCTCGCAGCGCTGCTGGGTACGCTGATCGGCTCGTCGATCCTCCCGTCGATCTCATCAGGAATGATCGGGTTCGGGACAATGCGTGCCTAGGTGCGGTGGCTCGAGGTGCGGGAGAAGATGGTGCACGGGGTGGTCCTCCCCCACGCTTGATCCTCCGTCGCTTTTTGCGCCAGCGGAGTGATCGCGTGCTACGGTGTAGTGGTGGTGGCGACTTTCCTGCACCATGTAAGGCAGAGATGATGGTGGTGGTGAGGTTCGGATGCAGGCGAGATGGCCGGGCCAGCTCCAGAAACACACTGGGTACGGAAAAATTTCGCGGATAGCTCCACGAAATGTAGGTGTAGAGGTAGAATCGGAGTTGAAATCTGTATTGTGGTAGATGTACTGGATCGAATGAAATAAAGTTGGTAGTGTTCCTCTGGAAACGAAATTGGGGAAAATAATTAGAGATAAGGAACTACCAGATGGAAATGCCTCTGCGAAGCTCTGGGATTAGAAATCTGGCACACTGGGTATGCACAGATAGAGATGGATATGTGACTTTGCATTCCCTCGAGTACTGCCCGAGTGTACTAGTGGGCGAACCGGGTATGCGTGCAGTATGCAGTACAAACAAACTAACAAACATACCGATGCAACAAACAAGTGATTGCCCACAAGTATAGAGGATTAATTGTAGCCTCTTTCGATAAGTAAGAGTGTAGAACCCAATGAGAAGCTAAAGGTAGAACAAATATTCCCTCAAGTTCTATGGACCACCGAGACAACTCTACGCACTCTTAACGTCCGCTTTACCTAGAACAAGTATGAAACTAGAAGTACTCTGTAGGTGTTGTTAGATAGGTTTGCAAGATAATAAAGAGCGCGTAAATAAAAAGTAGGGGCTGTTTAGATAAAGACACAACTAAGTTAGTTTTAGTAGAGAGCTTTTTGTCACAAAAGGAAGTTATTTGTCCCTAGGCAATCGATAATTAGACCGGTAATCATTATTGCAATTTTATTTGAGGGAGAGGCATAAGCTAACATACTTTCTCTTCTTGGGTCATATGCACTTATGATCGGAACTCTAGAAAGCATATGCAACTACTAAAGATCATTAAGGTAAAACCCAACCATAGCATTATAAGGCATCAAGTCCTCTTTATTCCCATACGTAAACAACCTACTTACTCGACTATGTGTTTCTATCGCTCATGCCACCCACCATAAGCAAATCATGAACATATTGCAAACCCTACAGCAGGTATCCCTCATGCTTGCGCGACATGGAGAGCACCATAGGAAAGCATCAATAACAAAACATGCAACTCAAACCAATCACGATCATCAATTAACCTATAGGACAAAACGGATCTACTCAAACATCATAGGATAGCCATACATCATTGGGAAATAATATATAGCGTTGAGCACCATTTTTATGTCGAGATTACAGCGGGTAAAAGAGGGGTTACACCGCTGCATTGAGGGGGGAAGAGTTGGTGATGACGGAGGTGAAGTTGTTGGTGTAGATTGCGGTGATGATGATGGCCCCGGCGGTATTCCGGTGCCACCGGAAGAGAGGGGGAGAGAGCCCCCCTTCTCCTTCTTCCTTGACCTTCCCTCTAGATGGGAGAAGGGTTTGCCCTCTGTTCCATGGCCTCCGTGGCGGCCGAGGGGCGAGAGCCCCTCCGAGATTGGACCTGTCTCTTTGTCTCCCTCTGTTTCTGCGCTCCCTGATTCTGCCCTTTCACCGTTTCTTAAATTCCCGGAGATCCTTAACTCCGATTGGGCTGAATTTTGGACACGATCTCTACCCGGATATTAGCATTGCTTCGGCGAAAGAAGGGCACAAACGGCCTTACAGGGTGGCCACGAGGGCCCAGGGCGCGCCTGACCCCCTAGGGCGCTCCCCCCTGCCTCGTGGCCCCCTTAGGCATCGTCTCGCTTTGATTCTTCTTCCCAAAAATCACATATATTCCAAAAAAATCTCCGTCTGTTTTTATCCTGTTTGGACTCCGTTTGATATGGATTTTCTGTGAAATAAAAACCATGCAGTAAATAGGAACTGGCACTGGGCACTGGCTCAATATGTTAGTCCCAAAAATAGTATTAAAATTTGCCAAAAATATATGAAAGTTGTATAATATTGGCATGGAACAATAAAAAATTATAGAAACGACGGAGACGTATAAGCAACACCAAGATTAATTCTTCTCGTCCTCGAGTAGGTAAATGATAAAAAAAGATAATTTTTGATGTGGAATGCTACCTAGCATAATCTTGATCATGTAATCTAATCATGGCATGAATATTAAGACACGAGTGATTCAAAGCAGTAGTCTATCATTTGACATTAAGACAATAATACTTCGAGCATACTAATAAAGCAAACACGTCCTCTCAAAATAACATATCCAAAGAAAGCTTATCCCTACAAAATCAAATAGTTTGGCCATGCTTCATTTTCATCACACAAAAGGCTCCCATCATGCACAACCCCGATGACAAGCCGAGCAATTGGTTCATACTTTTTAACGCGCTTCAGCCTTTTCAACCCTCACGCAATACATGAGCGTGAGCCATGGACATAGCACTATAGGTGGAATAGAATATGATGGTGGAGTTTGTGTGGAGAAGACAAAAGGAGAAAGTCTCACATTGACGCGGCTAATCAACGGGTTATGGAGATGCCCATCAATTGATGTCAATGTGAGGAGTAGGGATTTCCATGCAACGGATGCACTATAGCTACAAGTATATGAAAGCTCAAACTGAAACTAAGTGGGTGTGCATCCAACTTGCTTGCTCATGAAGACCTCGGGCATTTGAGGAAGCCCATCATCGGAATATACAAGCCAAGTTCTATAATGAAAATTTCCACTAGTATATGAAAGTGATAACTCAATGAGACTCTCTATATGAAGAACATGGTGCTACTTTGAAGCATAAGTGTGTTAAAAGGATAGTAACATTGTCCCTTCTCCATTTTCTCTTTTTTTTGTTTTTTTTTTGTTTTTTTGGTGGTCTTCTTTGGCCCCTTTTTTTATTTGGGCTTCTTTGGCCTCTTTAGTTTTTGAAGTACGGAGTCTCATCCCAACATGTGGGGGAATCATAGTCTCCATCATCCTTTCCTCACTAGGGCAATGCTCTAATAATGATGATCATCACACTTTTATTTACTTACAACTTAATATTACAACTTGATGTGTAGAACAAAGTATGACTCTATATGAATACCTCCGGTGGTGTACCGGGATGTGCAATGATCGAGAGTAGCAATGACATCAAAAAACGGACAAGCCATGAAAACATCATGCTAGCTATCTTACGGTCATGCAAAGCAATATGAAATAAATGCTCAAGTCATGTATATGATGATGATGGAAGTTGCACGGAAATATATCTCGGAATGGCTATGGAAATGCCATGATAGGTAGCTACGGTGGCTGTTTTGAGGAAGATATAAGGAGGTTTATGTGTGATAGAGTGTATCATATCACGGGGTTTGGATGCACTGGCGAAGTTTGCACCAACTCTCGAGGTGAGCAAGGGCAATGCACGGTACCGAAGAGGCAAGCAACGATGGAAGGGTGAGAGTGTGTATAATCCATGGACTCACATTAGTCATAAAGAACTCATATACTTATTGCAAAACTTTATTAGCCCTCAAAGCAAAGTACTACTACACATGCCCCTAGGGGGATAGATTGGCAGGAAAAGACCATCGCTTGTCCCCGACCGCCACTCATTAGGAAAGCAATCAAAGAACACCCCATGCTTAAAATTTGTCACACAATGTTTACCATACGTGCATGCTATGGGACTTGCATACCTCAACACAAGTCTTTCTCAATTTCACAATTACTCAACTAGCACGAGTCTAATATCACCACCTTTATATCGCAAAACTATTGCAAGGAATCAAACATATCATATTCAGTGATCTACATGTTTTATGTAGGATTTTATGACTAACCATGTGAATGACCAATTCATGTCATCTCTCTAAATAGATATAAGTGAAGGAAGAGACTTTAGTTCTTTCTAAAAAAGATATGCCCACGCTCTAACAAATATAAGTGAAGCAAAAGAGCATTCTACAAATGGTGGTTTTGTATGTGAAGAGAAACATGCAATCCAAACTTCAAATGATATAAGTGAAGCACATGAAGCATTCTATAAATCAACCAAGGACTATCTTATACCAGCATGGTGCATAAAAGAAAAGTGGAAACTAAATGCAAAAGACGCTCCAAGATTTGCACATATGGCATGAACGAAACGAATCCGAAAACATACTGATACTTGTTGAAGAAAGATGGGATGCCTTTCGGGGCATCCCCAAGCTTAGAAACTTGAGTCTCCTTGAATATTTACTTGGGGTGCCTTGGCCATCCCTAATCTTGAGCTCTTGCCTCTCCTCCTTCTCCTCACATCAAGACCTCCTCGATCTTCGAACACTTCATCCACACAAAACTCAACAGAAAACTCGGTAAGATCCGTTAGTACAATAAAGAAAATCACTACTCTAATACTATTGCAAACCAATTCATATTTTATTTTTGAACTGTAGCTACTATAATATAACTTTTCCATGGCTTAATCCACTGATAGAAATTGATAGTTTCATCAAAACAAGCAAACAATGCATCAAAAACAGAATATGTCTAAAACAGGACAGTTTGTAGTAATCTGAACATTAACCATACCTCTGGTACTCCAAAAGTTCTGCAAAAATTAGGAAAAATAAACAGTTTGTATGGAAAGACACTGAAAAAAGTTTCAGAACCGTTTGACATTCCAGTAAAAAATGTAAAATCACGCACTACAGCCAAAGTTTCTGTTCTGCACCGCACAAACCAACAAGCAATGTAAACATCCTAAAGGAAAATCTTGGTACATTATTTTTATAATACAAAGGAATTGTACAAGGGGATAATTATTTTTGTTGAAAAGTTTCTGTAATCAAGGGTCACAAAGTTTCCATGGGCATGAACAAAGTTCAAGGCTAGCTCCCATTTTAACAATGCTCGTCTTTCTCACTTTCGCTTTTCTTTTTGAAAAAGTTTTAGGTTCCCCTCTTTATTTTATTTTATTTTTAAACTTTATAAAAGCACTCAACAGAAAAAATGACTCTCTAAAACTTCCGGCTTGTCTCCCTGGCAGCGCTTTCTTTAAATCCATTAAGCTAGGCATAAGGTGCTCAAGTAATGGATCCACCCGGATCCCAAGGTATATCAAAACTAATTTGAATTAGCAATGATTTGGCATTTAATAGTGAGCAAAAAGTAACATATGTCATGCAACAACAAAGTCTAACTCTCTTCCTATGCATCGACATGTCATAAAAGAACAATTCATGCACACATAGTAAAGGCCAATGCATAGTACAAACAGTTTCTTGCAATTTTATCATGCTGGAAACATAGAGAGGTGGAGATGTAGTTCCTCTATCATAATAATTGCAAGTAGGAGCAACAAGCACATGCATATTACATTATTCAAAATCATCATGTGCAACGGTAAAATTCAACCCATCAACATAATCCTTAATAAGAGCAAACTTCTCCGATATAGTGTAGTTTGGAGAATTCAAAAAGGTAATAGGACTATTATGTGTGGGTGCAATAGCAACAATTTCATGTTTAACATGAGGAACTATAGCAAGTTCATCACCATAAGCATCATTCATATTGGCATCATGTCCACAAGCATAGCAAGCATCAAGTTCATCAAAAAGGGGTATTTCAAAAGAATCAACGGGATCATAACAATCATCATAGCAATCATCCTTCGGTAAGAACGAAGGGCATTAAGTAATGTATGAGTAGGAGAGTTACTCTCATTAGAAGGTGGGCACGGGTAGCTAATTCGATCTTCCTCCTTTTGTTCTTCGCTCTCCTCATCATCTTTTTCATCCAATGAGCTCACAATTTCATCAATTTCTTCTTTCATAGACTCTTGCAAAATATTAATATCTTGTTGGACAATGGAGGAGTCCTCAATATATGGTTTAACATAGGTGTTAGAAGCATAATTATCATAACAATATTAAGTATGGCAAAATTTTCAGATTTGTAAAGAGTAGCATCATACTTTTCAATCAAAGAAGAAATTTCATAAGCACCCTTAAAAGCAACAAATTCTTCAATTTGTTGAACATCATAGTAACTATAAACACCCTTAGCATATGAAGATACGATTCCATTATCACTAAACTCACATTGGTAGGGAAGGTGTTTTTTTGGTTTTCAGAACAACAAGTAACATCATATATTTCACATAAATTCCAAGCATAGCATTGCAAATGATGAATTTGATCCAGTAAAAGTTTCCCCTTTTGAGATAAGCGGTGTCGCACATAACAAGCATGCAAATATAAAGATTTGCCCTCAACTAAGCTAGTTGGGGTTTCAACACGAGCACATAGGGATCGAAGACGATCCAAGTAAAAAGCTTCAGGAGTGTGATAGATTTTTGAGTGGTTCTTCAACCATTGGTGTAGTAGGTACAACTAATTTTTTTGGTATTTTGCATTTCCTACCCATAACTAAAGATAGAAAACAATATCACAAAATAAAAACTACCTAGTGATAAAGCAAACAAGCACACACGAGAATATTCACCCCACGCTATAACTTCTCGGCAACGGCTGTAGCGACCAGACCTTAGACGGTCCAATCTCTGTGCTCAGGTGTCATCCCTGGATCAGTAATGCTGACACCACACAGTACTTGAAGGATTTATAACAGAGTAGCAATCACACACTTATTACATCGAATGTCTCAAAAGAGAACTTATTACAATAACTTGGCTTAAGGCCATCTAATGCGATAACAGCGGAAGGCTTGGAAGATAAAGTGAGTCCATCAACTCCAACGGCATAGCTGAGCTGCACGGCAACGACCTAACGAACCTTACTCCTCATCTGAAAAGTCTGCAACATAATACATTGTAGCCCGAAAACGGGTCAGCACATGGAATATGCTGGCTATATAACACAGTAGAGCAAGAACAGAATAATTCTATCACTACATGCATATATGGCTGGTGGAAAGCTGTATGGTTATAGTTTTTGCGAAAAGCCAATTTTTCCCTACAACAAAGAATAGATTTTAATTTAACTATCATGGTGGTTGAAACATCATTGAGAAGGTACCCCCAACTCAATCCCAATTAAAGTGATTAACAACCCAACAATATTAATTAAACATGGTGAGATACATGCGATAACTCAAGTACTAGATACTCAAGAATTGTCCATAACCGGGGACACGGCTAACCATGATTAGATTGTACACTCTGCAGAGGTTTGCGCACTTTTCCCCACAAGACTCGAATCGCCTCCGTTGGATTTCTCGCACTACATGGTGTTTGAGAAACGGATGACCGAGACACAGTCTTTCAGAAACATTAACTCTCTACTCCGGGCAGACCATACCAAACCTACAAAACCCACTACCTGCTGATCCACCTCTTCAAGAGCTTCACGTAACTTACTCAACTATGCTAGAGCCCATAATAGCTTGTGGCTGCACACGGAAGTTTCTAGCATGAATCATCTCAGTTCCCTTTGAGCCTGGGTGGCGGTCCATAGGAAGATCACACGGGTACCCCGGGATTTCCAAAAATAAAAACAGACAACACTGGGTTCCCCAGGTGCCTCAATCCACCCAGTTGTTTGATTAAGTTGCCACCTTAAGTTGAACCATTAATTAAGAATCTCACATCTGTCGTGGATTTCACTCAAACCCGAACCACGTCTACGAGCATAGCATGGCAATATAAGCAATACGTAGAAGTAACTCCCAAGGGTTTGAATATAACAGGGCAATAGGTTCTACCTCAGCAACTACTTCCCAACCCACAAGTTAATGACATCCTAATCATGCAATGTTTGAGGATTGGAACTAATGCACAAAAACTGGGTTTGGAAAGAGTATGATCAATGTGTTACTTGCCTTGCAGACGATCCACGAATCCTAGAGACTCGTAGTAACACGCTTCGCACTCCGGGAATTCTATCGCAAGCAAACAATAAAATACATAAATAACAAGCAACGATGCACAAGCAAAACTCAAATAAGAGAGGTGACCAGAAAGTTCAACTTAAGAACTCTGGTTTGCAAAAGAATCAAATCGAACAAAGCAACAAAACTCAACCGGCGAACGAAAGAAACTTTGTTTACTATTCTGAACTTAGGTCAAATTTTTACAGTAGCAAAACTTGTTTGAGTTGATTAACCGGAAAGAGGGTTTGGAGACAAAACTCCAGGCGCTTCAATCGCCTGATTCTGATAAACGAGCGAAAAGATAAACAGAAACTAAGATTGGATCCGAAATCGCGATCAGAAAAATTGCGGAATAAATCCGAGAAAAAGAAAAACGAAAAACAGATTAACGAATGACCGTTCGTTATCTGGATCTAGACGAAGAACATGTTTGTTAAAACGATCGAACAAACAAACGCTCGCTAAATAAATAAACCAGAGAAAAACCGATCTATAAAAAAACAAAAAACAAAACTAGGGTTTTCTAAAAAACTGAACGATTTTCTTTCGAAAACCGGGGCGGCGTGGTGGCTACCTCGGCTCGGCTCCGGCGGGACTCCGGCGCTGCGGCGGGACGGCGTGGGGTGCGGGGCTGCGGCGGCGGGCGGCGGCGGCTCCGGCACGGCGCGGGCGGCGGCAAACGGTGGCGGCGCGGCGGCGGCAGGCGGCGGTGTGGGCGGCTGCGGGCGGCGGCTGCGGCGGCGGTGGCTGGGGCTCCAGGGGGGGCTCCGGCGGGGTTATAAAGAGGGGGGCGGCCAACTTGGGGAAGGGGGTGGCCTCGGGAGGTGTGTCCGCCCCGGACATGGCGGCGGAGGCGGCTCCGATCGGGACTCCGGTCCCGATCCGGCTGGGGAGGCGGTGGCGCGGGCAGGCCGGCCTGGCTGGGCTGGGATTCGGCCCAGTCGGGCGCGCATTATTAGTTTTTAAATAATTCCACCAACATAAATAAAATCCTAGAAAAATAAATACAAATCTAAAAATGCCAAAACAAATTTTCACCGCCTAAATAAAATATTTAGGACGAGGTGAACATTTTCTTGGCTCTAAAATGCAATTTTGAAAACGTGCAATTTTTCTAATGCAAATAAAATCCGAATAAAACCAAATAAAATCCAATAAATGATTTTAATATTTTTCCTCCAATATTTCATTTATTTTGGAGAAGTCATATTATCTCCACTCATTTGATTTAATATTAAATATTTTTCAGAGAGAAAAATTATTAAAATCAAAATCCTCGTTTCATTATTTGATAGAAATCAAATATGAAAACCGGAAAAATCCCCAACTCTCTCCGTGGGTCCTTGAGTTGCTTAGGATTTCGAGGATTGCGGAACGGAAATGCAATAAATCATGATATGCATGGATGATCTATGTATAACATTCCAAATTGAAACTTTGGGATGTTACAAGCCTACCCCCCTTAAGATGAATCTCGCCCTCGAGATTCAGGTTGGCTAGAAAATAGGTATGGGTGGTCCTTGTGGAGATCATCCTCTCGTTCCCAGGTGGCTTCATCTTCGGTATGGTGGCTCCATTGAACTTTGCAAAACTTGATAACCTTACTGCGGGTGACTCTGCTGGCAAACTCAAGAATCTTAACTGGCTTCTCCTCGTAAGTCAGATCACTGTCCAACTGAATCGCCTCCAAGGGTACTGTATCTCTTAATGGTATATCAGCCATCTCAGCATGACACTTCTTTAGCTGTGAAACTTGGAACACATCGTGGACTCCTGACAATCCCTCAGGTAGCTCCAACTTGTAGGCAACTTCTCCCATCCGTTCCAAAATGCGATACGGTCCTATAAATCTCGGGGCTAACTTTCCTTTAACTCCAAAACGTTTCACTCCGCGCAAGGGCGATACTCGCAGATATGCTCTGTCTCCAATCTCGTAGGTTACCTCCTTGCGTTTTGAGTCTACATAACTCTTCTGCCTGGACTGGGCAATCTTCAGTCGGTCTCAGATCAGTTTTACCTTCTCCTCAGACTCCTTGATCAAGTCTGGTTCAAACAACTGTCGGTCTCCTACCTCGTCCCATATCAATGGTGTTCTGCACCTGCGCCCATATAGGGCTTCAAACGGTGTCATCTTCAAACTGGCTTGGTAGCTATTGTTGTACGAGAACTCTGCATACGGCAAATTGTCATCCCAACTAGATCCATAATCTAGCGCACAGGCTCTCAACATGTCCTCCAAAATTTGATTGACTCTCTCGGTCTGTCCATCTGTCCGCGGGTGAAACCCTGTACTGAACTCCAATCTCGTTCCCAAAGTCTAGTGTAACTGATGCCAAAACTTTGAAGTAAACTGCGTTCCTCGATCTGATACGATGGTCTTCGGAACTCCATGCAGACATAGGATCCTGGACATATAGATCTTGGCCAACTTTGCACTTGTATAGGTGGTTTTCACTGGGATGAAGTGAGCTACTTTGGTCAAACGATCAACTACTACCCATATGGAATCATATCCTGCTTTAGTCCTGGGTAATCCGGTGATAAAGTCCATGCCAAGTTTATCCCACTTCCATTCGGGTATCGGCATAGGCTGTAACAGTCCTGCTGGCTTCTGATGCTCTGCCTTAACTCTCTGACATACATCACATACGGCTACATACTCGGCAATATCCTTCTTCATACCAATCCACCAGAAACGTTCCTTCAAATCCAAATACATCTTGGTGTTTCCGGGGTGTATCGAGTATGGTGAGTCATGAGCCTCTTGAAGTATTAACTTTCTGACCTCCTGATTATTGGGCACGTAAATTCGGTCCTCAAACCATAGGGTATCGTGCTCATCCTCACGAAAACCTTTGGCCTTTCCTTTGCCCATCTTCTCCTTTATCTCGGCAATCTCTTTGTCATCCTTCTGAGCTTCCCGAATCTTGTCCAGCAATGTCGACTGAACCTCCATTGTGGCAATGAACCCTCTAGGTACAATCTCTAATCGAAGTTCCATGATGTCCTCTGCTAACTCCTTCGGCAGTCCTTTACTTTCGAGGATATTAGCATAACTTTTCCGACTCAAGGCGTCTGCTACGACATTGGCCTTTCCCGGATGATAGTGTAGCTTCATGTCATAATCCTTTATAAGCTCCAACCATCTCCTCTGTCTAAGGTTCAGCTCCTTCTGGGTGAAGATGTACTTCAAACTCTTGTGATCCGTGTACACATCACAACGGTTTCCAATAAGATAGTGTCTCCAAGTCTTCAATGCATGCACTACGGCTGCTAGCTCCAAATCATGCGTGGCATAATTCAGCTCATGAGGTTTTAGTTGTCGTGAGGCATACGAAACAACTCTTCCGTCCTGCATAAGAACACATCCAAGTCCTAAGCGAGAGGCGTCGCAATACACTTGGAACTCCTTATGTATATCTGGCAGTACTAGCACTGGGCTGTAGTCAAATGTTTCTTCAACTCCTGGAAACTTGCTTCACAATCTTCTGTCCATTTAAACTTGGTATCCTTCTTTAATAGTTCAGTCATTGGTTTTGCAATCTTGGAAAAATTCTCAATGAATCTCCGGTAGTATCCTGCGAGTCCAAGAAAACTGCGGATCTCGCTAACTGAGGTGGGTGCCAACCATTCAGTGACTGACTGAACCTTGCTAGGGTCTACTGCTATACCTTTTCCTGATATAACATGTCCAAGGAATCCGACTTCCTTCAACCAAAACTCGCATTTGCTAAACTTAGCATACAACTGGTGTTCCCTGAGCTTCTCGAGAACTAAACGCAAATGCTCCTTGTGCTCCTCTTCGTTCTTCGAGTATACCATGATATCATCAATAAATACCACAACAAACTTGTCCAAATACTCCATGAACACCTTGTTCATCATGCTCATGAAATAGGCAGGGGCGTTAGTCAGTCCAAACGACATGACCGTATACTCGTATAATCCATATCGTGTTGTGAATGCCGTCTTTGGTATGTCCTTCTCTCGTATCTTCAACTGATGATACCCCGATCGTAAATCGATCTTTGAGAACACTTTAGCTCCTTTCAATTGATCAAATAGATCGTTGATCATCGGCAGTGGGTACTTGTTCTTTATCGTCACTTCATTCAAGGCTCGATAATCAACAACCATCCTTAGGGATTTATCCTTCTTCTCAACCAAAAGTACTGGGGCTCCCCAAGGTGATGAACTTCTTCGGATGTATCCTTTCTCCAATAACTCCTTGATCTGTTTCTTAATTTCCTCCAGGTCATTTGCAGGCATCCGATAGGGTCTCTTGGATATTGGTCCTATCCCTGGCAACAGTTCTATCAAAAACTCAATGTCTCTGTCCGGTGGCATGCCTGGTAATTCCTCTGGGAAAACATCCGGGTAATCCTTTACTACCGGCACTTCCTCCTGAACAACTCCCGTAAGGGCATTCACTTGGCTCCTCCTAGGCACATGCCTAGACACATACTTAATCCTTTTTCCCTCCGGGGTGGTGAGATAAATCGACTTACTAGCACAGTCAATGCTTCCTCCATACTTTGACATCCAGTCCATACCCAATATCACATCCAATCCTTGCAACTCTAAGATAATTAGGTCGGATGGAAACACATGTGTGCCAATGGTTAAGGGTATCTGGTCACACCATCGGCTAGCCATATACTCTGCTCCGGGTGAACTCACTAAAAGAGGGGTCCTAAGGGTTTGGGTTGGCAGTTTAAACTTATCCACGAATCCCCTTGATATGTATGAATGCGATGCACCAGTATCGAAAAGTACAAGAGCGGTAGATGACTTAACCAAAAACTTACCTATTACCGCGTCCGGCTGCTCTTCAACCTCCTCCACGTTAACGTGGTTCACTTGTCCTTTGTTGAATGGATTAGGCTTCTTCCCAGCGCTTCCATTTCCGTTTCCATTCCTTCCTTCAGGGCAATCATTGGCATAGTGCCCTGTCTTCCCGCACTTAAAGCAGGTAACCTGACTTAGGTCTCTTTTGGCGGGTGTGGACGGGTTGGAGCGGTTCTGATTGTTGTTAGCTCCGTTCCCATTCCCATTCTTAGCACCACTGTGGTTATGTGATCCTCCTCCAGTGTGGTTGTGACCTCCATGGTTATGAACAAGTCCTCCCGAGTTCGGGGTTAGGCGAGGCTTCTGCTGAGCTCCTGAATTATACTTCCCTTGTCCATACTTCCTCTTGCGGCTCTCAATCTGCTGCTGCTTCCCTTCAATCATAAGAGCCTTGTCTACCAACTCCTGGTAGTTGTTGAAGGTTGCTACCATCAACTGCATACTCATCTCATCATTCAGCCCTTCCATAAACTTCTCCTGCTTCGCGGCATCTGTGGCCACATCATCAGGGGCATAGCGTGATAACTTGCTAAACTCATCCACGTACTGAGCCACAGTACGGTTCCCCTGGCGTAGGTTGCGGAACTCCCGCTTCTTCATCTGCATAGCTCCAGTTGAGACATGGGCTGTGCGGAAGGCTTGCTGAAACTGGTCCCAAGTGACATTGGCTACAGGAAAAGTGGCTGTGTAATTCTCCCACCATGAGGCTGCTGGTCCATCCAATTGATGTGCGGCAAAGCGCACCCTCTCAGCATCTGTGCAACCTGCGGTGGTCAACTCCCTTCCAATACGGCGTAGCCAATCATCAGCAACTATAGGCTCGGTGCTACTGGAAAACACCGGCGGCTGTAACCTTAGAAAACGGGCTAGGTTGTCCACTGGCGGTGGGTTGTTGTTGTTGTTGTTGCCCTGGTTCTGAACTAGTAATTGCATCAAGGCATTCTGCTGCTGGATCAACTGGGTGAGTTCCGGTGGGAAAGCAAAACCGGTGTCACGTCTCGGAGGCATCTGATGGGTTTAGATGGAAGAGATTAGAATAGAAAAGGGGTCTAATGAGAAAACACTACCCATATGCACATGAGACAAACACAATCATTTCACTCAATCAATCAAGCAAGGGCATACAAACGGTCTAGAACTATCGCAAAAGTGCTCACTACTACTATATACATGGGGGAAATACTACTAATAGTTGGTGGTCATCTAGAAATTTTGATCGGTGGAAGACTCCATGATGTCTACTCCAGCTTCGTCTTCAAAGTCATCATCACTAGGGTCGGAGTCAGTGTCGTCGATGATGATGTAGTCCTCGGGGCGTATTTCCTTGGGTTCTTCTTCTTCTTCTTCTATTGGTGCTGGTCCTCCCATGAATACTCCGATCTTCTTGACTAGGTCGTCATTTTTCTCTAGTAGGGTCTTTATTTCCTCCTCATATCCATCACGTGTAAACTTGAGTTCTTCCTCTAGCTCGATGATCCTAGTCTTCGCCTTCTTCAAGTCCATCATGTCCGCGCACATCTGGTTCTCCTGACGTCGGATGTGCTGGTTTAACTCCTGGATGAAAGCTGCAATGGATCTATCCTTCCTGGTGCTGATTACTTCCCATTGCTCGTCGCGGCGCCCACATATTTGGTAGATTGTGTCCTTAAGTTCCCTGTTGTAAACTTCTCCAATGCGTCCCATTGTAATGTGGGCTGCCATGCTCTTGCCTAACTCCAGGTAGGTGCTTCGAAAGAAAACTCTATGGGTTTAGAAGTTGGCGAGAACGTCCTTCCTGGAACTTGTACTTGAATCGTCCAGCGCTCCTCTTCAGGTAAAGTGGCGTTGTACGTCCCGGTGAAGCTTGGTATTCCAATGTTCAAGTACCTAGTGACTTCCTTCAGGTGACGTCCAAAAGGTGTGTCTTCATCCGGTTGTGCAAACTTGTTCTTCATCTCCGCCATCCTAAAGAGTAGAAAGTGGAGAGGAGTCAGAAATGAGTAGAGAAGTGTGACCTAGGGTTTATCTTAGTGGTCGTGTCCTACACTCAGCGTGTGCTCTGATACCATCTTGTAGCGACCAGACCTCAGACGGTCCAATCTCTGTGCTCAGGTGTCATCCCTGGATCAGTAATGCTGACACCACACAGTACTTGAAGGATTTATAACAGAGTAGCAATCACACACTTATTACATCGAATGTCTCAAAAGAGAACTTATTACAATAACATGGCTTAAGGCCATCTAATGCGATAACAGCGGAAGGCTTGGAAGATAAAGTGAGTCCATCAACTCCAACGGCATAGCTGAGCTGCACGGCAACGACCTAACGAACCTTACTCCTCGTCTGAAAAGTCTGCAACATAATACGTTGCAGCCCGAAAACGGGTCAGCACATGGAATATGCTGGCAATATAACACAGTAGAGCAAGAACAGAATAATTCTATCACTACATGCATATATGGCTGGTGGAAAGCTGTATGGTTATAGTTTTTGCGAAAAGCCAATTTTTCCCTACAACAAAGGAATAGATTTTAATTTAACTATCATGGTGGTTGAAACATCATTGAGAAGGTACCCCCAACTCAATCCCAATTAAAGTGATTAACAACCCAACAATATTAATTAAACATGGTGAGATACATGCGATAACTCAAGTACTAGATACTCAAGAATTGTCCATAACCGGGGACACGGCTAACCATGATTAGATTGTACACTCTGCAGAGGTTTGCGCACTTTTCCCCACAAGACTCGAATCGCCTCCGTTGGATTTCTCGCACTACATGGTGTTTGAGAAACGGATGACCGAGACACAGTCTTTCAGAAACATTAACTCTCTACTCCGGGCAGACCATACCAAACCTACAAAACCCACTACCTGCTGATCCACCTCTTCAAGAGCTTCACGTAACTTACTCAACTATGCTAGAGCCCATAATAGCTTGTGGCTGCACACGGAAGTTTCTAGCATGAATCATCTCAGTTCCCTTTGAGCCTGGGTGGCGGTCCATAGGAAGATCACACGGGTACCCCGGGATTTCCAAAAATAAAAACAGACGACACTGGGTTCCCCAGGTGCCTCAATCCACCCAGATGTTTGACTAAGTTGCCACCTTAAGTTGAACCATTAATTAAGAATCTCACATCTGTCGTGGATTTCACTCAAACCCGAAGCACGTCTACGAGCATAGCATGGCAATATAAGCAATACGTAGAAGTAACTCCTAAGGGTTTGAATATAACAGGGCAATAGGTTCTACCTCAGCAACTACTTCCCAACCCACAAGTTAATGACATCCTAATCATGCAATGTTTGAGGATTGGAACTAATGCACAAAACTGGGTTTGGAAAGAGTATGATCAATGTGTTACTTGCCTTGCTGACGATCCGCGAATCCTAGAGACTCGTAGTAACACGCTTGGCACTCCGGGAATTCTATCGCAAGCAAACAATAACATACATAAGTAACAAGCAACAATGCACAAGCAAAACTCAAATAAGAGAGGTTGACCAGGAAGTTCAACTTAAGAATTCTGGTTTGCAAAAGAATCAAATCGAACAAAGCAACAAAACTGAACCAGCAAACGAAAGAAACTTCGTTTACTATTCTGAACTTAGGTCAAATTTTTACAGTAGCAAAACTTGTTTGAGTTGATTAACCGGAAAGAGGGTTTCAAGACGAAACTCCAGGTGCTTGAATCCAGATAAATGACCGAAAAAATAAACAGAAACTAAGATTGGATCCGAAATCGCGATCAGAAAAATCGCGTAATAAATCCGAAAAAAGAAAAACAAAAAATAGATTAATGAATGAACGTTCGTTATCTGGATCTAGACGAAGAACACATTCGTTAAAACGAACGAATGAACGAACGCTCGCTAAATAAATAAACCGGAGAAAAACCGATCTATAAAAAAACAAAAAACAAAACTAGGGTTTTCTAAAAAAACGAACGGTTTTCTTTGGAAAACTGGGGTGGCTACCTCGGCTCGGCACCGGCGGGGTTCCGGCGGGGCGGCGTGGGGTGCGGGGCTGTGGCGGTGGGCGGCGGCGGCTCTGCCGGGGCGCGGGCGGAGGCAAACGGCGGCGGGGCGGCGACTACGGGCGGTGGGGCGGCGGCGGCGGCGGTGGCTCCGGCGGGGTTATAAAGAGGGGGGGCGGCCAACTTGGGGAAGGGGGCAGCCTCGGGAGGTGTGTCTGCCCCGGACACGGCGGCGGCGGCGGTTCCGATCGGGACTCCGGTCCAGATCTGGCTGGGGAGGCGGTGGCGCGGGCAGGCCGGCCTGGCTGGGCTGGGATTCGGCCCAGTCGGGCACGCCGTATTTTTTTTTAAATAATTCCACCGACATAAATAAAATCCTAGAAAAATAAATAAAAATCTAAAAATTCCAAAACAAATTTTCACCGCCTAACTAAAATATTTAGGACGAGGTGAGCATTTTCTTGGCTCTAAAATGCAATTTTGAAAATGTGCAATTTTTCTATTGCAAATAAAATCCAAATAAAACCAAATAAAATCCAATAAATGATTTTAATATTTTTCCTCCAATATTTCATTTATTTTGGAGAAGTCATATTATCTCCACTCATTTGATCTAATATGAAATATTTTTCGGAGAGAAAAAATATTAAAACCAAAATCCTTGTTTCATTATTTGATAGAAATCAAATATTGAATACCGGAAAAATCCCCAACTCTCTCCGTGGGTCTTGAGTTGCTTAGGATTTCAAGGATTGTAGAATGGAAATGCAATAAATCATGATATGCATGGATGATCTATGTATAACATTCCAAATTGAATATTTGGGATGTTACAACAACGCCAGAAAAAGGTCTTGATAACCCACAAGTATTGGGGATCCATTGTAGCCTCTTTCGATAAGTAAGAGTGTCAAACCCAACGAGGGGCTAAAGGTAGAACAAATATTCCCTCAAGTTCTATTGACCACCGATACAACTCTACGCACGCTTAACGTTCGCTTTACCTAGAATAAGTATCAAACTAGAAGTACTTTGTAGGTGTTGTTGGATAGTTTTCCAAGATAATATATAGCGTGTAAATAAAAAGTAGGGGCTGTTTAGATAAAGACACAACTAAGTTAGTTTTAGTAGAGAGCTTTTGGTCACACAAGAAAGTTATTTGTCCCTAGGCAATCGATAACTAGACCGGTAATCATTATTGCAATTTTATTTGAGGGAGAGGCATAAGCTAACATACTTTCTCTTCTTGGATCATATGCACTTATGATTGGATCTCTATAAAGCATCCACAACTACTAAAGATCATTAAGGTAAGACCCAACCATAGCATTATAAGGCATCAAGTCCTCTTTATTCCCATACGTAAACAACCTACTTACTCGGGTATGTGTTTCTATCACTCACGCCACCCACCATAAGAAAATCATGAACATATTGCAAACACTATAGCGGGGATCCCTTACTCCTGTGTGACACGGAGAGCACCATAGGACAGCACCAATAACAAAACATGCAACTCAAACCAATCACGATCATCTATTAACCCATAGGACAAAACGGATCTACTCAAACATCATAGGATAGCTATACATCATTGGGAAATAATATATAGCATTGAGAACCATTTTTAAGTAGATATTTCAGCGGGTAAAAGAGGGGTTAGACCACTGCATAAAGGGGGGAAGAGTTGGTGATGACGGCGGTGAAGTTGTTGGTGTAGATTGCGGTGATGATGATGGCCCCGACGGCATTCCGGCGCCACCGGAAGAGAGGGGGAGAGAGCCCCCCTTCTTATTCTTATTCCTTGACCTTCCCCCTAGATGGGTGAAGGGTTTCCCCTCTGGTCCATGGCCTCCATGGTGGCGGAGGGGCGAGAGCCCCTCCTAGATCGGATTTGTCTCTCTATCTCTCTCTGTTTATGCGCTCCCTGATTCTGCCCTGTCACCGTTTCTTAAATTCCCGGAGATCCGTAACTCCGATCGGGCTGAATTTTTGATACGATCTCTATCTGGATATTAGCTTCATTTCAGCGAAAGAAGGGTACCAACCGCCTTAAGGGGTGGCCATGAGGTCCCACGGCATGCCTGACCCCCTGGGCGCGCCCTCCTACCTCGTGGCCCCCTCGGGCATCGTCTCTCTTTGATTCTTCTTCCCAAAAATCACATATATTCCAAAAAAAATCTTCGTCAGTTTTTATCCCGTTTGGACTCCGTTTGATATGGATTTTCTGCGAAACAAAAAACATGCAACAAACAGGAATTGGCACTGGATCAATATGTTAGTCCCAAAAATAGTATAGAAAGTTGCAAAAAGTATATGAAAGTTGTATACGACGAAGACGTATCAACAAGCAATGAAAAACACAGTAGACAAATCATTCTAAGGTGTTTTAATGCTAGTGGGTATATATAATCCTGGCATATATATACTTACACCAGCGCACATTTTATTAAAGACTCGGGACGAGCCAATGTTGTTTTTAGTGTAGGTGATCTACTGCTTAAAATCTTGTTAGCACACATTGCCAACCCTGTCAAACATCTCTACTTGACAGAGAGACAAACAAGCACGAAAACAAAAGCATGAAAACATGCACAGAACACAGCACACGCACTACAATAGTACCAGCATACAACAAAGCATGAACGCTCTACGCACTAAACGAAACAACTCACTCCAGGATACAGGGTTCTATCCTCATATCAGGGATGAACCGACAGACCGACCTACTTGCCGAAACAACTGATTGCGCGACTAAGGTCAAGTTGAGGGTTGGCCTTGCTGGGGCTCTACGGGAGGACGAAGACTAAGCCAATCTCCATCTTCATTGTCCAACAGCACTATGGGTTGGGGTTCGACTACTGTGGGTGTGGTGGAAATTGATCCAAGCAAATGCTGCTGGTGGATTCAGAAAAGAGCCTTGTCAAGGGTGACAATGTTTGGCCTGGGCCATAACACAGGCTGAGAGGGTAGCACTGGTTCGGATGGCATGGGGTGAACGGCTTGAGATGCGAATTTACGAGCCTCATGATAAGCTTCCTTGACAACTTGTACCGCATCATTGTCCAGGGTTCTAAATTCGGCAAGCATCTTTGAAATCATCATCCCCTGGGCAGTGATATATTGCACCAGGCGAGCGATTGCGAGGTCATCTCCTTGGATAGTGGGAGAAGGCTGAATTGCTGCTTCTATCACAATGGGGAAAAGCAGAACTCCCGCCTTTGTGCCACCTGCGGAAACTTGGTTCGGAGGTATAGAATGGCCTCCACAACAGCGGCCTGAATGGATAAATCAGCGGTAGGCATGGCTTTACCCTGAAAAACCAAAGGCTGGCCATCTACTGTGGGACTTGGGCCGATGTGCACTCGTGCATCATAGCGATCAAGGTGAGAGACGGGTGTCAACTGGAACACCAGGTAATCGGGGCTAGCATTGCAGCCAAAGGCTTTGGTGAGCATCTCAGCAAGAAGGGGTGGAAAGCCAGGGTGGTTGACGACAAAGGTGCCGGTGTGAAACTTGGGAGCTTTGGGGTGCTAGCCATGGCTAGGGAGCTACTAGCTAAGCTTTTCTGCAGGGACATGGCTGACTGAGGGGTGAGCGATACGGCTAGCGGAAAGGGGATTTGTAGGCAGCTACATGGGACATGCCCGCAGGGTGTGGCCCCTTTCCCTTAATGGCGAAAGGAAAGCGGTGCGGCCGACCAGAAAGGATAGGGTTGCTATTCGTCCCATGGATAACTAGGTGGGGATAGCGGGGTGAGGACGTGTCGGTCCCGACCGCGCCACCTGTTGATTAACAGTGGCCATGCCGGATGCCAGGGATGGGTCAAATCCTGTAGGGTCATTATGGTTTAATGGTAGCGGTGATCTAATGCTAGGATAACCTATGCCAGCATGGCTCTGATACCATCTCCTGTGGCACCCCGATCCGCATGGAGTAGGGGACCTTCGCACGTCAACCCAGGATAACACCTGACGCACGACAGGTCCATGATACAACATTCCAGGTACAATAATATTCATCAAATACATGTGTATAAGATTACATCATTGATGAATACAATTATCTGGCATAGCCCTAAGGCTATTTAAATGGAAGTTGGAAGTCTATTTGAATGGCGGCAGATGTCTTGGTTTGGCAGCACAATGCTATGTCTTGAGCTTGCGTTGGTTTTCCCCGAAGAGGAAGGGCTGATGCAGCAGAGTAGCGTAAGTATTTCCCTCTGTTTTTGAGAACCAAGGTATCAATCCAGTAGGAGCCCACGCTCAAGTCCCTCGTACCTACACAAAGCGATAGCTACTCGCAACCAACGCGATTAGGGGTTGTCAAGCCCTTCACGGTCACTTACGAGAGTGAGATCTAATAGATAGAATATTTTTGGTATTTTTGATATAAAGATGCAAAGTAAAAAGTAAAGGCAAAGTAAATAGTAAAACAATGTAAAAGTGATGGAGATTGATATGAGGAGAATAGACCCGGGGGCCATAGGTTTCACTAGTGGCTTCTCTCAAGAGCATAAGTATTCTACGGTGGGTGAACAAATTACTGTTGAGCAATTGATAGAATTGTGCATAATTATGAGAATATCTAGGCATGATCATGTATATAGGCATCACGTCTGTGACAAGTAGACCGAAACGATTCTGCATCTACTACTATTACTCCACTCATCGACCGCTATCCAGCATGCATCTAGAGTGTTAAGTTAAAAACAGAGTAACGCCTTAAGAAAGATGACATGATGTAGAGAGATAAATTCATGGAATATGAAATAAACCCCATCTTGTTATCCTCGATGGCAACAATACAATACGTGCGTTGCTGCCCCTTATGTCACTGGGCAAGCACACCGCAAGATTGAACCCAAAGCTAAGCACTTCTCCCATGGCAAGAACTACCAATCTAGTTGGCCAAACCAAATGGATAATTCGAAGAGACTTGCAAAGATAACCAATCATGCATAAAAGAATTCAGAGAAGATCAAAAAGAAGATTACATCGAATAGATCTCCATGAGAGAGGGGGATAACTTTGTATTGAGATTCAAAGACAGAGAAGAAGCCATCTAGCTACTAACTATGGACCCGAAGGTCTGAGGTAAACTACTCACACATCATCGGAGAGGCTATGATGATGTAGAAGCCCTCCGTGATGACGCCCTCTTTCGGTGGAGCTCCGGAACAGGCCCCAAGATGGGATCTCGTGGATACAGAAAGTTGCGGCGGTGGAATTAGGTTTTTGGCTCCTGTTCTGATCGTTTGGGGGTACGTGTGTATATATAGGAGGAAGGAGTACGTCGGTGGAGCACCGAGGGGCCCACGAGGCAGGGGGCGCGCCCTAGGGGGGGCCCACCCTCGTGACCGCCTCTTTGATCCCTTGCAGTAGGGTCCAAGTGTCCTGGATCACGTTCGGTGAGAAAATCACGTTTCCGAAGATTTTATTCCGTTTGGACTCGGTTTGATATTCTGTTTATCCGAAACACTGAAATAGGCAAAAAACGGCAATTCTGGGCTGGGCCTCCGGTTAATAGGTTAGTCCCAAAAATAATATAAAAGTGGAAAATAAAGCCCAATATATTCCAAAACAGTAGATAATATAGCATGGAGGAATCAAAAATTATAGATACGTTGTAGACGTATCACATAACAACTCTAGCTGGGCTCCACAACTCATAGGACTGGCAAGATTACGATCTAGCATGACGGAACAAGCGAACAATTTGGGCATGACCTACAAAACTGGCATGACACTCCAGGTCAGTACATTGAATGTACTCGCAAGACAACCAAATACATAGCATCCAAACAAACAGATGACAAAGCAGGAACCAAGCATATGCAACAGTCTACTTTAACACAACTTCTAAGCATGGCATGATATTAACTAGAATCATAAATCGAACTAAGCATGAACAACATAATAGCATCTACTAGCATGGTATATCAAATTTACTTCTAGCAAAGCAACAACAAAGCAAAGCATATCAAAACATGGCATGGCATCATGAAACTATGCTAGAAATGAACTACCAGTTACCTCCCGTGAAGACATGTTGTATTAACCTTATGCAACAATCACTTACTCTACCGCGGCTCCTCGGAGCACACACATGACTTACCGAGACCTCGTCTCGGGGTCATATCAACACATCATCATGACTTCTCACATTTTTTTCCATAGTCCAAGTCATCACATGATTTATCACATTTTAATTATCACACAAGTTATTAGCAGGTTTATCCTCCATTTCGACCAAGATCCGATACTGTGATCTACTACGAACTTTTGCCCATGACCGAGGACGCGGCTATCGATAGATTAAACATACAATCTGCAGAGGTAGCGCACTTTACCCACACCACGGAACCCATTGCCTCGCGCTCCCATACGTACGGGCCACGGCATTTCGACAAAACCGAGCTACTGCCATGACACTCTCCCGGCCACTCCGACCAACACCCCCTTGGGGTTCAGTCCTGGGTGGCCCCGTGTCTACCAAAGACACCAACGGCCATCGTCATGGCAAAATGGTCCCAAATGGGGACAAGGTACCATAAAAACAAAAACGAGCACACAAGGTTATGTCCGCCTACCTGACCAGGGTAGCGCGTGCCCATAACCTTCCCTCGCGGGAGGCACCAGCGAGAGGCATGACAATAGACCCAGCTAGGACCTCCCCATAAGGTAAATGTGGTTGCACTGGAGAAATCTCGATTTGGGTGGCACTATGATATCCTAGTGATGACGGAGGAGGTTTGTTATTAAGTCATATTGTTAACTTATCCATCATCAATCATCATGCGAGCATTATTAACATGAATGCAACAACTAGCAAGCAACATACCGATGAAGTAACAAAACATCAAGCATTTCAAAAGAACAATAATAGCATGCGAAACATGGCAATACCATGTACTAACAAACTTATCAGTGCAACAGAATTATCATAACATCAATACTACTAACATGAAACTAAACTAGACAAAAGCATGATATCATTAGTAACAACATCAAACTAACATGTCAACTTATTTCATGAAAACACAAGCATGCAAGACAAATAACAAAATCATATGGCACGAATGAAATAACAACAGACGGAACAAACAACAAACTACTGCAACTAAACACACACACGAGGTGCAAGCAAAGTCAACATGCAAGTTCGGGGCTCATGATAAGAGGTTGGCTTGCCTGGGGGTTGAGGATTACTCCGGAAAAAGTGCGGAACGATCGCGGAAGGAGTTGCCAGAAATAGTTCTCTCTCAAAGGGGGCTGTTTATGTGCAAGGGCAAAGTGGTCATTTTTAGTAGTTGCAAACATGGCGCAAATGATTCCATCGAAACGGGCTCGACGAAACGAAGAAGTGGGCTTTTGAATCACCTCAATCGGAGTTGTGAGAAAAAAGATACGATAGTTTTACTGCCAGGGACCTATCTGTAATGAAAATATTTTCAAATAGGGCCTGGACAGAAAACAAAAAACGTATCAGGTCAGATACGCTGTCAAAACCGGGAAAGCGTACTGTGGGATAAAGAAGAACTGGGAAAAGCGCCTTCTTGGGTGAAGCAGAGTAAAACTACGCTTACCCGAAGGGGAAACGTATTCTGCTGATTACACGTTCACTTAAGTGGCTGGGCCCGCCACTTATCCATGTCATCCAGTCCGAGTCAACGCCTCAGCGACTGATTGGCGGGGCTCACGGGCAGGTGGGGTCGACCCGATCGTTGTCTTCCTCCTCCCGCTCGCACGGGCGCCTGGCAGAGGGAGGGGCTCACCTCGACGGTGATCGTCGGCGCGTCCGGCCACCTCCCGGGGCGCGCGACCTACCCAGAAGATCAGGACGGAGAGGTGCATCCCATTGTTGTGTCAGTTGCCGCCAAGGATTACGAGGGAGGGAGTAGCAAGGCGGCGGCGGAGCAAGGCTTCGGCCTCCGACGAATAGGGGGCTTCGGTGGGCAAACGGCGGGGCTGAGGCCACTGGGAGGTTCGCCAGAGTTTGGGGAAGGCAGATGTGGAGGTGGAACGGCGAGAGGGATGCGGCATCGCCCGGATCAAGCAAATCCCGAGGCGGCGGCCATGGCCATGGGGAGGGGCAGAGAGGAGCTCTGGGCTCGGGGAGAGGCTCTGGGAGGCGTTGAGGGCTGCGAGGGGGTCGAGGGCTCTACTTATAGCCGCGAGGAGAGCTCGAGGAGGAAGGGAGGATGTGGCACGCGGCGCCGCTACGAGTGCCAGGGGGGTCACGGAGACGAGTTACGCTCGCGGACGAGAGGGGGAAACGGACAGGAGCTAGGAAACGACGGCGCACACGGGAGCTCACTGTGTTCGGCAACGGCGACGGCTCAATGAGGAAACAAACGAAGGGGGAACGAGCTCCAAGGGGAAGACGATGTCGAGGGGGAGCTGTGTGACATGTTTGGACAAGCCAGAACAGGCCGGAGCGGCGTTGCTGTTGCCAACGGTGGCTAGACCACCGATTTGGCTGGCAATGCTCGTGGTCACCATGGACAACACACGCTCTGGTCGCCTACTTCACGCCAAACTTGTCATCAGTGGAGTTCTTCCAAGGCTCATTAAAGAAGAGGTGATGGCACGGGCAGAGGTGTAGGGAGCAGAGGGGAACAAGCTTGACAAGTTTGCTGTTGCAAACTTGGCCACATCTTGGTGATCTAACTGGTGGGATTAAGAACTAAACGTGATGTTTGGGAGGCTTATGGAAGAAAATACTATAGTCCTAGAAAGTTGGAAGGGATTTGGGCAAGTATTTAACATAGCTGTAGTGCAACTGTCCAATATGGCATACAAAACAAATGAGGAAGAAGCGCTCACTAGGAGTGTTAGATAGAGCTACCACTTGGCAAATCTCCATGATTTGGTCATATTTAGATGCTGCAAAAAGATCATACCAAATGGACTTTCCAAATGGGTACTTGCTTCACAGTCATCTTGCACTTGATGTTCCACTCTGGTGGCTTATTGCACTAGCTCGATGAGGTTCGAGTATGGTTGGAAGTCGGCTATCTTCTTGATAGGATGATTGAGTCCATTCAAGAAACGTGCCATAGTTTGCTCATCATCTTCCGTGACATTAGCTCGTATCATGGCAATCTCCATTTTCTTGTAATATTCTTCAACCCTCTTGGTTCCTTGTTTGAGGAGTTGGAGTTTCATGAAAACGTCGCGGTTGTAGTAGGTTGGCACAAAGCATTCTCTCATGACATCCTTCATTTGTGCCCAAGCAGTGATGGGTGGTTCACCTCTTGCCTCTTGGCGCTCAATGACTTTTTCCCACCAAATGAGGACGTAGTCTTGGAACTCAAGGGATGCCATAGCGATCTTCTTGTCTTCCTCATAGTTCTGCAAGCGGAAGATTTTGTCGACCTTCAATGCCCATGAAAGGTAATCTTCACGATCATTGCTTCCATTGAACTTGTGCATGGTGAACTTAAGCTTGCCGTATCGTTGCTCTTCATTGTGTTGGGGTCGAGGATGATGACGTCCTTGACGAGGAGGATCGTCTCTCGCAACTTGTTCTTGTCGTGGAGCATTTCCAATGTCTTCTTTCTCTTGTTGAACTTGAGGTTCTTGGCGAGGTTGGGGACGAGCTTGAGGAACTTGACGATGCACACGTGATTGGTAAATCCGTTCTTGAACTTCATCGCAAAGCGCTTCTTCTTGTTCGCGTCTATGGCGGTTGCGTTGGGAAACGACATGATTTGTGTTTTAGAGTGCATGTTGCACCTCAAGTGCTCTAGGTTGTCGCCATTTTTGTTCTTCGCGTTGTGCCTCGGCATCTTGTGCATCTTGGTGTATACGCGCTCGCTCTTCCTCTTCTCATTGGCATTGTTGTTGCCATTCTTGTGCATGCTCGAGAGTAGCTTGGTTTTGATGATGTCGATGTTCTTGCGCACGAGCTTGCTCTTGGGAGTCGATGTCATGTGGAGGGTTACGATTTGCATCATGATCTTGACGTGCAGCACGACGAAGAGTGTTTGATGTTGGTGTAGTTGAGCCGGAGATGGTGTAGTCGGAGTGTCGACTTGAGCGGCTCCGTCTTGATGACGACGAAGTGGAAGAAGAGCGGTTGAGCAACAAAGCACGAATCTTGTCCATTCTTGCATTATTCTCTTGCTTGTGGTTATCGAGCTTGTTGTTGAAATAGTCTTTTGTACGTTGCTCGGAGAGTCGCAACTCGGCGGCAAGCTTGTCGATGCGTTCACTCATTGCTTGTTGCTTTTGATGCAAAGCACGTTGTGCACCAAAGAGTTGGCTCTTTGTGACGTAGGAAGACATGTTGTCCTCTTGCTCGATGAAGAGTTGGTTGGTAGAAGTACTTGGCCTATCCATCATTCCAAACAATTTTGTGAGTGGTAGAAGGAGAAGAACAATACCAAATGTACCTTGACCGAAGTTGAAGATGGATCAATGATCACTCCAATGTGGGACAAGGAAATAGCACAATTGGTACCAATTATTGTTGGTTTCTCACACCTACACAAGTAAAAGCTTATGGTGGAGCTCTGTTAGGATGGTGGCACAAAATTTGACGCAATTTTTAGTGAGCTTCAATAATGTTGGAAAAGATTCGCAAGTTTGCAATGCAACAAGTAGACCAGTAGCAAAATATGTTACACGGAAACACACACACACAAAGAGATAAGTGGCGTCATGCAACCAAGGATGAGCCAAAATGTGGAATCCACGAAAATGCTCTTGTTGCACAACACTAGAGAGACGCTAGCACGATTGCACAATAGGCGGATACGAAGACTTGTGCACAACCTACTAAGAAAAAATGTAACGGCTTCTATCCAAAGGATGCTCTATGTATGGTATTCTGATGATATGATACAAGATGATCTAGTATGACAATCTTAATGTTGTATGATGCTATGTTGCTTGCTTAAAAGCTCTTTTCTTATCTTTCCCTTTTGCTTAAAAGCTTGTTTGGCTCTTTCTCTTTTGAGCTCTTTTCTCATGCAATGTTTAACGAAGCAAGACACCAATTGTGTATGCATGACAACTTTGTGACACAAAAGATGATATGAAGATATGGACCAATGAGATGATATGTATGCAATGGGAAGTATGATCACTAATGTGCACAAGTGACGTTGCCGGCAATACTCAAAGGCTAGTCTCGATGGGTAAGATATGCAAAATTGGGCTATGTGGTTATCAACATGATGGCAAGAATGATGTATCACGATAACAAGATGAGGTTACCATTTGATGTTGGTTGTTTTTAAGCAAGAAATGGTTAACGGTGTCAAAAATGGTGAAGTGGTCGTTGTCGATGACGCGTTCATGGCGAAGATGAGCGGCGGTGATGTTGATGTTGAACCATACCTAAATTGCCGAAACACAATAGGACACGGAACCGCAACTCAAATTCTCAAATAAAAACATGACCAATTGTCGGAGTTGGTAGTGGTAAGCGATGGTATTGCTATGCGGAAGTGGTGGTGTTATGCGGAAGTGGATGTGGGCATCGGAACAAAAGTTGGTGAAATTTGGACGGAAAACGGGGCGGTAGATGGAAGTGATGCTGTCAGGGGCCGGATGTCCGGGCTTGAGGGGTCAGATGTCCAGGGTGGCCGGATGTCCGAGGGTTCGGGCCGGATGTCCGGGGTGGCCGGGCTCTATATCCATGGACGAACTCCGCGTGGAAGGGGCAAATCGTGGCAAAATTCGGGGGATTTTGTGGATGGAAATTGGGGAAAAGATGTGGGAAGCTAGATCTACCTTCAACACATGAAATCCACGGATCAAATCCTACAGAAGTTCATCACACCAACAAATCACAAAAAATTGGGGGGCTATTTTCGTGGGGAATTTTCGAATTAGGGACAAAATCAACAAAACTAGGCTAGAAAACACAACGAGGAGTCTCGGAAATCATGATCAACATGGCTCTAGATACCAAGATGAAGTAGGGTGGAACCCTAGATGGCCGATCTTTCACGAAAGGAGCAGATCCCGCGATGAACACAAAGAACATGAGGGGAAACACGAGGGGAAATCACAAAGGGAAACACAATAGAATCACTCAAACCAACAAGATTAGGTCACACAAATGCTTGATCCTCGAACATAAAAGAGATACAAGGTCCATAGTCAACTAGAGACGATACAAGTAGCAAGATCTTCTCCGTGAGGAGGTCTTGAGTTCTTCCTGTGAAGGGGTCTTGAGTCCGCTTGGGGGATCTTCTCCGAGGAGGTGCGATCTCCAAGGAGAAGGTAACCAAGTGGATGAGCCAAGCTCTCACACAAAATGAGCCAATCCTTTGCTAACCCTAGAAATATGGAGGAGGAGGAGTATATATAGTCTAGGTGGTCGAAGGGGTACATGGGCCTCGGCCCTACACCGTGCGCAGATAAGGGAGGCCGGATGTCCGGGCTACGGGTCGGATGTCCGGGCGTTCGCGGAGGGTCGGATGTCCGGGCTACAGGGGCCGGATGTCCGGGATAGCGGGGTCGGTCTTGTTGCTTTCGATATCAAGGGTGTCCGGATTTCCGGGTCGGGGCCGGATGTTCGGGTTGGTCGCCCGATGTCCGAGTCTTGTAGACTTGGCCGCTGGTCCATTGCTGTAGGGGACACCTCCAAGGGTCGGATGTCCTGGCTCCTAGCCGGATGTCCGGGTCCTGGGAGCTATTCTTGGTTCCTTCCATTGGATCTCTTCATCCGTGGACTTGGGGACTTGTCCATCTTCGCGTGCATCTTCGGGAGGGTCCTCTTGGTACCTGATCATGCACAACATTCCGGACTTAGGTAGTAGCCATGTCTCGAGAGGATCATATGTGATAACACGAAGGAAGGAAGTCACCTCGCTCTCGAGAGCTCTAGCTCTATCTCCTGTCATAGGTCCTCTTGGCACTTCGTGGGACGATGGTAGGTCCATGGGGATGACCGTAGGATGCTCTGCATCATCTTGCTTGTGCGTAGATTTTTTTGTTTTCCATGCAATGTTTCCCAACAACTCCCAGTCGACATGTTTGCACGGAGGGATTCGACATTGGCAGGCAGTTTCTCAGTAGCCCCTTAGAGGTTAGTGCTAAGTTCATCATTTTACTTGAGTTAATGCCACCGCTCATCCTGAATACTATTTAACATTGGCAGGGATATGAGGCTTGTGCCTCTATTAACTTGCTGGATGAAGAATGGCATGGCAGGGTTCGGAGTGTTATCACCGAGCTCGTAGAACATAATGTAAAGCTAAACAAGAAACTGGCTTATCTGGAATGTACAATCAGTATGATGAAGAAAGAGAGAATCAATCACAGGCAACAGATGAAAGCAAGAGACAAGAAGTGATGCGGAGCATCCCACGTTCATCCCCATGTACACTCTGACTACTCTCCAAGCCCCAAGGATACATAAAATGAGACCTCGACTATACACCATTGGACACAAGGTGAGCTCGCTCCTCTCCGAACTTTCACTTCCCACATGTGAGACATGGCTACTACCTCAAACTTGTGTGCTATGCATGTCCAGGAACCAAGAGGAAGCCCATGGACAAGAAGGTGAGGACACCAGGCGCGAGGAACAAGAAGAAGGGCTACGAAAGAAGCTCCAGCCACCGGACGACTGGCCGGGACCGGACGTCCGACGCCTGAAGACCCACCGGACGACCGACCCGGACCGGACGACCGGTGATCCTGCACCCGAGCCAAATGAGCGGACATCCGACAAGTCCCGGACGTCCGACACACTCTAGCGTCCGGATGTCCGACCACACCCGGAAATCCGGCGCCACCTCAACCGAGCCAAAACGCCGGACGTCCGACAAGTACCGGGCGACCGGACCCTCACAAGCCACCGGATGTCTGGTACCTATCGGATGACCGGCGCCTGTCTGTGCACAGAGATCGGGCCCGAGGCCCATGTATCCCCCACTTACCCCTTCGTGGACCTAGACTATATATACTCCTCCTCCACCTCCTAGTTAGGGTTAGCATTGTTTTAGCTCATATTTAGAGATAGAGCATTGCTCATCCACATCGGATCTACTCCACGAGAGAGACCGCGGCCTACGGAGAAGATCCCTTTGGATTGAAGACGTCCTTGTGGAGAAGAACATCAAGACCTCCTAACGGAGAAGACCGGCTACCTTTGTATCATCCGTTGTTGACTTTGGATCTTTTATCTTCCTTTCTGTTCATGGATCTAGCGCATGTGTGATCAATCTTGTTGGTTTGAATGTTCTCTTGTGTTCCCCTTGTGATTTTCCCCTCATTTGCCTCCATGTGTTCTTCATGTTCATCACGGGATCTGCTCCGTTCGTGAAAGATCGGCCTATAGGGTTCCACCCTACATCATCTTGGTATCATGAGCCACATTGATCACGATTTCAGAGCCTCCCCTTGTTGTTTTCTAGCCTAATTTTGTTGTGTTCTTCCCCAATTTCAAAAATCCCCACCAAAAATAGCCCCAATTGTTTTTGGGATTTGTTGGTTTGACGAAGTTTTGTTGGATTTGATCTGTGGATTTGCTTGGTTTCAAGTGGATCTAGCGTCTCCCCAAGTTTCCCCATCTTTCATTGCTACCTCTTGAGCTTGCGTTGGATTTCCCCGAAGAGGAAAGGATGATGCAGCAGAGTAGCGTAAGTATTTCCCTCAGTTTTTGAGAACCAAGGTATCAATCCAGTAGGAGGCCACGCTCAAGTCCCTCGTACCTGCACAAAACGATAGCTACTCGCAACCAACGCGATTAGGGGTTGTCAATCCCTTCACGGTCAATTATGAGAGTGAGATCTGATAGATATAATATTTTTGGTATTTTTGGTATAGAGATGCAAAGTGAAAAGTAAAAGGCAAAGTAAAAAGCAAAGCAAGATTAAAGTGATGGAGATTGATATGATGAGAATAGACCCGAGGGCCATAGGTTTCACTAGTGGCTTCTCTCAAGAGCATAAGTATTCTACGGTGGGTGAACAAATTACTGTTGAGCAATTGACAGAATTGAGCATAGTTATGAGAATATCTAGGCATGATCATGTATATAGGCATCACGTCCGTGACAAGTAGACCGAAACGATTTTGCATCTACTACTATTACTCCACTCATCGACCGCTATCCAGCGTGCATCTAGAGTATTAAGTTAAAAACAGAGTAACACTTTAAGCAAGATAACATGATGTAGAGAGATAAATTCATGCAATATGAAATAAACCCCATCTTGTTATCCTTGATGGCAACGATGAAATACGTGCCTTGCTGCCCCTTGTGTCACTGGGAAAGGACAACGCAAGATCGAACCCAAAGCTAAGCACTTCCCCCATGGCAAGAAAAACCAATCTAGTAGGCCAAACCAAACTGATAATTCGAATAGACTTGCAAAGATAACCAATCATACATAAAAGAATTCAGAGAAGATTCAAATATTATTCATAGATAGACTTGATCATAAACCCACAATTCATCGGTCTCAACAAACACACCGCAAAAAAGAAGAAGATTACATCGAATAGATCTTCACAAGAGAGGGGGAGAACTTTGTATTGAGATCCAAAAAGAGAGAAGAAGCCACCTAGCTAATAACTATGGACCCGAAGGTCTGAGGTAAACTACTCACACTTCATCGGAGAGGTTATGATGATGTAGAAGCCCTCCGTGATGACAGCCCTCTCCGGCAGAGCTCCGGAACAGGGCCCAAGATGGGATCTCGTGGATACATAAAGTTGCGGAGGTGGAATTAGGTTTTTGGCTCCGTATTTGTTCGTTTGGGGGTACGTGGGTATATATAGGAGGAAGAAGTACGTCAGTGGAGCTTCGGTGGACCCACGAGGGTGGGGGCGCGCCTGGGGGTATATGGTGCGCCCCCTGCCTCGTGCCCACCTCGAAGCTTCCTTGGCGTAGGGTCCAAGTCTCCTGGGTCATATTCGGGAAGAAAATCACATTCCAGAAAGGTTTATTTCGTTTGGACTCCGTTTGATATTCCGTTTTTCGAAACACTGAAATAGGCAAAAAAGACAGCAATTCTGGGCTGGGCCTCCGGTTAATAGGTTAGTCCTAAAAATAATATAAAAGTGGAAAATAAAGCCCAATATAGTCCAAAACAGTAGATAATATGGCATGGAGCAATCAAAAATTATAGATACGTTGGAGACGTATCAGGCATCCCCAAGCTTAATTCCTGCTCGTCCTCGAGTAGGTAAATGATAAAAAGAGAAATTTTGATGCGGAGTGCTACTTGGCATAATTTCAATGCAAATCTTCTTAATTGTGGTATGAATATTCAGATTAGGAAGATTCAAACAAAAGTTCATATTGACATAGAGAATAATAATACTTCAAGCAAACCAACAAAGCAATTATGTTTTCTTAAAGTAACATGGCCAAAGAAAGTTCATCCCTACAAAATCATATAGTTTAGTCATGCTCCATTTTCGTCAAACAAGAATGCTCTCATCAAGCACAACCCCGATGACAAGGCAAACAATTGTTTCATACCTTAATAATTTCAAACTAATAAACTTTCACGCAATACATGAGCGTGAGCCATGGATATAACACTATGGGTGGAATAGAATATAATGATGGGGGTTATGTGGAGAAGACAAAATGGAGAAAGTCTCACATCAACGAGGCTAATCAATGGGCTATGGAGATGCCCATCGATTGATGTTAATGCAAGGATTAGGGATTGCCATGCAACGGATGCACCAGAGCTATAAATGTATGAAAGCTCAACAAAAGAAACTAAGTGGGTGTGCATCCAACTTGCTTGCTCACGAAGACCTAGGGCACTTGAGGAGGTCCACTGTTGGAATATACAAGCCAAGTTCTATAATTAAAATTCCCACTAGTATATGAAAGTGATAACTCAAGAGACTCTGTATATGAAGAACATGGTGCTACTTTGAAGCACAAGTGTGGAAAAAGGGGATAGTAGCATTGCCCCTTTTTATTTATTTTCTTTTTTTGGGCCTTCTTTTTTTTTCTTTGGCCTTTCTCTTTTTTTGGGACAATGCTCTATTGAATGATGATCATCACACTTCTATTTATTTACAACTCAATGATTACAACTTGATACTAGAACAAAGTATGACTCTATACGGATGCCTCCGGCGGTGTGCCGGGTTATGCAATGAATCAAGAGTGACAAGTATGAAAAAATTATGAACGGTGGCTTTACCACAAATACTATGTCAACTACATGATCATGCTAAGAAATATGACAATGATGAATGTGTCATGATAAACTGGATGGTGGAAAGTTGCATGGCAATATATCTCGGAATGGCTATGGAAATGCCATAATAGGTAGGTATGGTGTCTGTTTTGAGGAAGATATAAGGAGGTTTATGTGTGAAAGAGCGTATCATATCACGGGGTTTGGATGCACTGGCGAAGTTTGCACCAACTCTCGATGTGAGAAAGGGCAATTGATGGTACCGTAGAGGCTAGCAATGATGGAAGGGTGAGACTGCGTATAATCCATGGACTCAACATTAGTCATAAAGAACACATATACTTATTGCAAAAATATACAAGCCATCAAAAACCAAAGTATTACGCGCATGCTCCTAGGGGGATAGATTGGTAGGAAAAGACCATCGCTCGTCCCCGACCGCCACTCATAAGGAGGACAATCAAATAACACATCATGTTTCAAATTTGTTGCATAACATTTACCATACATGCATGCTACGGAACTTGCAAACTTTAACTCAAGCACTTATCAAATTCACAATTACTCTACTAGCATGACTTTGATATTACTACCTCCATATCTCAAAACAATTATCAAGCATCCAACTTTTCTTAGTATTCAACACACTCAAAAGAAAGTTTCACAAATCTTGAATACCAAGCATGTTATTATTAAGAAAATTACCATGCTATTAAGACTCTCAAAATAATTTAAGTGAACCATGAGAGATCAATAGTTTCTTTAAAATAAATCCATCACCGTGCTCTAAAAGATCTAAGTGAAGCACATAGAGCAAAATTATAGCGCTCAAAAGATATAAGTGAAGCACATAGAGCAAAACTACTTAGCTCAAAAAGATATAAGTGAAGCACATAGAGTATTCTATCAAATTCTAATTCATGTATGGCTCTCTCAAAAGGTGTGTACAGCAAGGATGATTGTGGCACACTAACAACCAAAGTCACAAATAATACAAGATGCTCCAAGCAAAACACATATCATGTTGGTGAATAAAAATATAGCTCCAAGTAAATTACCGATGGAAGTGGACGAAAGAGGGGATGCCTTCCGGGGCATCCCCAAGCTTTGACTTTTTGGTGTCCTTGGATTATCTTGGGGGTGCCATGGGCATCCCCAAGCTTAGGCTCTTGCCACTCCTTGTTCCATAATCCATCACAAGAATTCACACAAAACTTCAAAACTTCAAAACACAAAACTCAATAGAAATCTCGTGAGCTCCGTTAGGGAAAGAAAACAAAAGACCACTTCAAGGTACTGTAATGAACTCATTCTTTATTTATATTGGTGTTAAACCTACTGTATTCCAACTTCTCTATGGATTATAAACTATTTTAGTAACCATAGATTCATCAAAATAACCAAACAACACACGAAAAACAGAATCTGTCAAAAACAGAACAGTCTGTAGTAATCTGTAACTAACGCAAACTTTTGGAACTCAAATCTACCACAATTGGACGACCTAGACAATTTTTTTATTGATCAGCAGAAACTGGAATCAGTATTTTATAACTTTCTGGTGATTGTTAACAATTCGGCCACTGAACGCAAAGTTTCTGGAAATTACAGCAAGTTCAAATAACTATCATCCAAGAAGATCCAATAGGTCTAACTTGGCACAAACACTAATTAAAACACAAAACCACAACAGAAGGCAGATGGGTTATTTATTCCCTAACAGAAGAAAAGCACAAAAAACTAAAATAAAATTGGGTTGCCTCCCAACAAGCGCTATCGTTTAACACCCCTAGCTAGGCATAAAAGCGAGGATAGATCTAGGTATTGCCATCTTTGGTAGGCAATCCATAAGTGGCGCTCATGATAGTTTGAGATGGCAATTTTATTTTCTTTCTTGGAAAGTGTTCCATGCACTTTTTTAATGGAAATTGAAATTTAATATTCCCATTCTTCATATCAATAAATGCACCAACCGTTCTAAGGAAAGGTCTACCAAGAATAATAGGGCAAGAAGGATTGCAATCTATATCAAGAACAATGAAATCTACGGGCACATAATTCCTATTTGCAACAATAAGAACATCATTAATCCTTCCCATAGGTTTCTTAATAGTAGAATCCGCAAGATGTAAGTTTAGAGAGCAATCATCAAAATCGCGGAAATCTAGCAAATCATACAAAGTTTTGGGGATAGTGGAGACACTAGCACCCAAATCACACAAAGCATAAAACTCATGATCTTTAATTTTATTTTTAATAGTTGGTTCCCACTCATCATAGAGTTTTCTATGGATAGAAACTTTCAACTCAAGTTTTTCTTCATAAGATTGCATCAAGGCATCAACAATATGTTTGGTGAAGGCTTTCTTTTGACTATAAGCATGTGGAGAATTTAGCACGGATTGCAACAAGGAAATACAATCAATTAAAGAGTAACTTTCATAATTAAATTCCATGAAATCCAATATAGTGGGTTTAGCAACATTTAGGTTTTTATTTCTTTCAATCCCACTTTCATCAATTTCATCATAAAGATCTAAATACTCTGAATTTTTAGAATGCCTTCTAGGTAAAGGAAGATCATATTCAGTTTCATCAAGATTCATATTGCAAAACAAAGATTTAATAGGAGACACATCAATAACTTTTAGATCTTCATCTTGATTTTCATAGGAATTGGAAGAACACGCTTTAATAAAGGCATCTTTGGAAGCACGCATCCTAGCGGTTCTTTCCTTGCACTCATCAATGGAAATTCTCATGGCTTTGAGAGACTCATTGATATCATGCTTAGGAGGAATAGATCTAAGCTTTAAAGAATCAACCTCAAGAGAAATTCTATCAACGTTCCTAGCCAAATCATCAACTTTAAGCAATTTCTCTTCAAGCAAAGCATTAAAATTCTTTTGTGAATTCATAAACTCTTTAACACTATTCTTAAATTCAGAGGGCATCTTATTACAATTTCCATAAGAGTTGTTGTAGGAATTCCCATAATTATTAGAAGGATTACTAGGATATGGCCTAGGATTAAAATTCCCTCTATAAGCGTTGTTACCAAAATTATTCCTACCAACAAAATCCACATCCATAGATTCATTGTTATTTTCAATCAAAGTAGACAAAGGCATATCATTAGAATCAGAAGAAACACTCTTAGTAGCAAATAATTTCATAAGTTCATCCATCTTTCCACTCAAAACATTGATTTCTTCTATCGCATGCACTTTTTTATTAGAAGATCTTTTAGTATGCCATTGAAAATAATTAACCATAATATTATCTAGGAGTTTAGTAGCATCTCCTAAAGTGATTTCCATAAAATTGCCTCCTGCGGCCGAATCTAAAAGATTTCTAGAAGCAAAATTCAATCCGGCATAAAAAACTTGTATAATCATCCACAAATTCAAACCATGAGTAGGGCAATTACGTATCATTAATTTCATTCTCTCCCAAGCTTTTGCAACATGTTCATGATCAAGTTGCTTAAAGTTCATAATATCGTTTCTAAGAGAGATGATTTTAGCGGGAGGGAAATACTTAGAGATAAAAGCATCTTTGCACTTGTTCCAAGAATCAATACTATTTTTAGGCAAAGACAAAAACCAAGCTTTAGCACGATCTCTATGCGAAAAAGGAAATAGCTTCAATTTAACGACATCATTATCGACATATTTTTTCTTTTGCATATCACATAAATCAACGAAGCTATTTAGATGAGTAGCGGCATCTTCACTAGGAAGGCTGGCGAATTGATCTTTCATAACAAGATTCAGCAAAGCAGTATTGATTTCACAAGATTCTGTATTGGCAAGAGGAGCAATCGGAGTGCTAAGGAAATCATTATTATTGGTATTGGTGAAGTCACACAATTTGTTAGTATCTTGAGCCATCGCGACAAACAAGCAATCCAACACACGGGCAAACAAAAAGGCAAGCGAGAAAAAGGCAAACAGAGAAAGAGAAGGAGAAGGAGATTGGGAAAGAGAGGGCGAATAAAACGACAAGGGTGAAGTGGGGGAGAGGAAAACGAGAGGCAAATGGCAACTAATGTAATGCGAGAGATAGGGATTGTGCTGGGTACTTGGTATGTTCACTTTTTGAGTAGACTCCCCGGCAATAGCGCCCGAAATTCTTCTTGCTACCTCTTGAGCTTGCGTTGGATTTCCCCGAAGAGGAAAGGATGATGCAGCAGAGTAGCGTAAGTATTTCCCTCAGTTTTTGAGAACCAAGGTATCAATACAGTAGGAGGCCACGCTCAAGTCCCTCGTACCTGCACAAAACGATAGCTACTCGCAACCAACACGATTAGGGGTTGTGAATCCCTTCACGGTCACTTACGAGAGTGAGATCTGATAGATATAATATTTTTGGTATTTTTGGTATAGAGATGCAAAGTGAAAAGTAAAAGGCAACTAAAAAGCAAAGCAAGATTAAAGTGATGGAGATTGATATGATGAGAATAGACCCGGGGGCCATAGGTTTCACTAGTGGCTTCTCTCTGGAGCATAAGTATTTTACAGTCGGTGAACAAATTACTGTTGAGCAATTGACAGAATTGAGCATAGTTATAAGAATATCTAGGCATGATCCGTGACAAGTAGACCGAAACGATTCTGCATCTACTACTATTACTCCACTCAACGACCGCTATCCAGCATGCATCTAGAGTATTAAGTTAAAAATAGAGTAACGCTTTAAGAAAGATGACATGATGTAGAGAGATAAATCCATGCAATATGAAATAAACCCCATCTTGTTATCCTCGATGGCAACGATGCAATACGTGCCTTGCTGCCCCTTCTGTCACTGGGAAAGGACACCGCAAGACCGAACCCAAAGCTAAGCACTTCTCCCATGGCAACAAAAACCAATCTAGTAGGCCAAACCAAACTGATAATTCGAAGAGACTTGCAAAGATAACCTATCATACATAAAAGGATTCAGAGAAGATTCAAATATTATTCATAGATAGACTTGATCATAAACCCACAATTCATCGGTCTCAACAAACACACCGCAAAAAAGAAGAAGATTACATCGAATAGATCTCCACAAGAGAGGGGAAGAACTTTGTATTGACATCCAAAAAGAGAGAAGAAGCCATCTAGCTAATAACTATGGACCCGAAGGTCTGAGGTAAACTACTCACACTTCATCGGAGAGGCTATGATGATGTAGAAGCCCTCCGTGATGACGGCCCTCTCCGGTGGAGCTCTGGAACATGCCCCAAGATTGGATCTCGTGGATACAGAATGTTGCGGCGGTGGAATTATTTTTTTGGCTCCGTATCTGTTCGTTTGGGGGTACGTAGGTATATATAGGAGGAAGAAGTACGTCGGTGGAGCTTCGGTGGGCCCACGAGGGTGGGGGTGCGCCTGGGGGTATAGGGCACGCCCCCTACCTCGTGCCCACCTCGAAGCTTCCTTGGCGTCGGGCCCAAGTCTCCTGGGTCATATTCGGGAAGAAAATCACGTTCCAGAAAGGTTTATTCCGTTTGGACTCCGTTTGATATTCCGTTTCTTCGAAACACCCTCTGGTTAATAGGTTAGTCCCAAAAATAATATAAAAGTGGAAAATAAAGCCCAATATAGTCCAAAACAGTAGATAATATAGCATGGAGCAATCAAAAATTATAGATACGTTGGAGACGTATTATTCATCCACAAAATCTCTTCAATTTTGACCCCAAAATCCCCAAATTCCGCCCAAAATCGCGTCCCGAAACTCGCATCTCGCGTTGACCCCGACCCCCGGACGACCGACACTTTACGGACGTCCGGAGCCCCTGGAACGACCGGACGTCCGACCTTTTCCAGACGACCGGAACCCCTAACCGAGCCAAATTAATGGATTTCCGAGCCCGCCCGGACATCCGGCCATCGGCCGTCCGACCATCTTCGGACGTCTGATACCTGTAGTTTCTCTTTTCGGCTGATTTTTGTTTTGTCCATAACTAATTCATCCGGAGTCCGATTTTCGCGTTCTTTAGCTTGTTTTGAAGCTCTTGGCATCCCCCTTCTCAGAAAAATATCACCAAAACCATTTGAACCCATCAAATGTTTGAAACTTTGGCATCTTTGCCTAGGGCTTCCACCACATCATCTGCTACACCACCACCGACTTTCGCAACCTAACCAATTTTGCTCCCCGTCGCATTAGTGGTTGCCTGAGGACTGATTTGAGTCTCCTAAAGTGTCTAGGATACTTTGGGATGGTTGCTTCTTCATCAACCACCACCACCACCACCATAACTTCCGCATAGGCTTGACCACTATATACTCCCGCCACTCCAACTTAACCCAATTTTGTTTGAGTTGTGAGTTGTGTCTTCTAAGGTGTTTCGGCTACTTAGGGACAGAGCTTCCAACTCTGACACCGTGTATAGTCCACCACCTTACCCTCCACTTCGACATTGCCTACTCGCATAACCCATCATTGCATTTCTACAATCCTATTGAGCTTCCACAAAACCACCACCACATCCCGCTACCACCATTTGACATTTGACATTTGAGATTTTGAGTTCGCGGTTTTTCCGTTTCCTTGGGTGTTTCGGCTACTTAGGGACGAGTCTCCATCATTTTGGTATCTCCAACAAGATCACCGCCACTCTTCATCGCCAAGGACAGTAACCTCCATATCATCTTGGTATCATGGTATCTCTCCATTGTATATTCCCTTGTCATTGCATTGATAACCCCTAGCCCATTTTGCATCACTTGCCTATCGAGACTAGCCTTTGAGTATTGCCGACAATGTTACTTGTGCACATTAGTGATCTACACCATACATTGCATACATACCATACCATAGGTATCATCTTGGTATCATATAATCTCGTGTGCCTCAAGTTTGTTCCCGCATATACACAATTACTATCTTGGTTTGTGCATTTCCCAAAGTGTCCACAAAAAAAGAATAAGCTTTTAAGAAAAAGAGTGAACAAAGAGCTCGTAAGCAATAGCCATAGCATCATACCACATTGCATATAAGATCACCTTGGATCACCTTGTGATAAACACCGGTGAGGGAGTGCTAGATTAGGGGGTGTCCGGATGGCCAGACTATACCTTCAGCCGAACTCCTGGACTATGAAGATATAAGATTGAAGACTTTGTCCCGTGTCCGGAAGGGACTTTCCTTGGCATGGAAGGCAACCTTGGTGATACGGATATGTAGATCTCCTACCATTGTAACCGACTCTATGTAACCCTAACCCTATCCGGTGTCTATATAAACCGGAGGGTTTTAGTCCGTAGGACAACACATTGATACACAACAATCATACCATAGCCTAGCTTCTAGGGCTTAGCCTCTTCGATCTCGTGGTAGATCTACTCTTGTACTACCCATATCATCAATATTAATCAAGCATGGCGTTGGGTTTTACCTCCATCGAGAGGGCCTGAACCTGGGTAAAACTTCGTGTCCCTTGCCTCATGTTACCATCCGGCCTAGACGCACAGTTCGGGACCCCCTACCCTAGATCCGCCGGTTTTGACACCGACATTGGTGCTTTCATTGAGAGTTCCTCTGTGTCGTCGCCGTCAAGCTTGATGGCTCCTACGATCATCAGTAGCGATGCAGTCCAGGGTGAGACCTTCCTCCCCGGACAGATCTTCGTCTTCGGCGGCTTCGCACTGCGGGCCAATTCACTTGGCCATTTGGAGCAGATCGAAAGCTACGCCCCTGGCCCTATGGTCAGATTTGGAACTTTAAACTACACGGCTGACATCCGCGGGGACTTGATCTTCTACGGATTCGAGCCACTTCCGAGCGCGCCGCACTGTCACGACGAGCATGATCTAGCTCTGCCGCCGAACAGTGCCCTGGAGGCGGCACCCGCATCGGCTTCGACCCTTAATTCGGAGCTAACTGCGCTGATCGAGGACGGGTGGTTGGACACCGCCTCGAGGGCTGCGATCCCAACGGCGATCGAGCCGAACACCAGCCCCGCACTCTAACAAACCCATGACTCCAAGGAGCCGGACTCCTCTCCGAACTCCGAATCCCTCGCGCCCCTGCCAATCGAATCCGATCGGGCGCCGATCATGGAGTTTACTGTCGCGGACATCTTTCAGCACTCGCCTTTTGGCGATATTCTGAAGACACTAAAGTCTCTCTCTTTATCAGGAGAGCCCTGGCCGGACTATGGTCAGCAAGGTTGGGATACGGACGATGAAGAAATTCAAAACCCACCCACCACCCACTTTGTAGCCACTGACGACGATTTAACCGACATGCTCGACTTCGACTCAGAAGACATCGACGGTATGGACGCCGATGCAGGAGACAATGAAGAACCAGCACCTATCGGGCCCTGGAAAGCCACCTAGTCATATGACATATACATGGTGGACACCCCAAAAGAAGGAGATGGCGATGGAACAGCGGAGGATGACCCCTCCAAGAAACAGCCTAAGCGCCGGCGTCAGCGGCGCCGCTCAAAATCCCGCCAAAACAAATACGGCGATTCCAGCACGGGAGATAATAGTACTCCGGAGAGTGCCGAAGAAAACACCCTCCAGCAAGATTCAGCACAAGAGGATGGAGAAACCAGCCCTCATGAGAAAGTGGTAGACAGAGAGGTCGAGGACGATAATCATATGCCTCCCTCCGATGACGAGGCAAGCCTCGACGATGACGAATTCGTCGTGCCAGAGGATCCCGTCGAGAAAGAGCGTTTTCAACGCAGGCTTATGGCCACGGCAAGAAGCCTCAAGAAAAAACAGCAACAGCTTAGAGCTGATCAAGATTTGCTAGTCGACAGATGGACTGAAGTCCTTGCGGCCAAAGAGCATAAACTCGAACGCCCCTCCAAGAGCTACCCAAAGCGCAGGTTGCTACCCCGATTAGAGGAGGAAGCACTTGATACGGCCGACCGGCCACCTCGTGGCCGCGACAGAGAGGCCTCTCGGCCCTCCACTCAAGCCGCACCCCGTACCAAGGCACGGGAAAATGCGCCAGACCTGCGAGATATGTTGGAGGACAAGGCAAGGCAAACAAGATCGATCTATGGATCGCGTGGGTGCCCCATGACTCGAGACGGTAACCGTCACACCGGACACAAATCCGGCAGGGCCGAACACAGTAGACAAAGCTCATTGGAGCTACGTCATGATATAGCCCAGTACAGAGGTGCCGCACATCCAATATGCTTCATAGACGAAGTAATGGATCATCAAATCCCCGAGGGTTTCAAACCCGTAAACATCAAATCATATGATGGCACAATAGATCCCGCGGTATGGATCGAGGATTATCTCCTTCATATCCATATGGCCCGCGGCGATGATCTTCATGCCATCAAATACCTCCCACTCAAGCTTAAGGGACCAGCTCGGCATTGGCTCAACAGCTTGCCAGCAGGATCAATCGGTTGTTGGGAGGACCTGGAAGGTGCATTCCTCAACAATTTCCAGGGCACTTACATGTGACCCCCAGACACAGATGACCTAAGCCACGTAATTCAGCAGCCAGATGAATCAGCCAGGCAATTCTGGACACGGTTCCTAACAAAGAAAAATCAAATAGTTGACTGTCCAGACGCTGAGGCCCTAGCAGCCTTCAAGCACAATATCCATGACGAGTGGCTTGCCCAGCACCTTGGACAGGAAAAGCCGAAATCTATGGCAGCACTCACGACACTCATGACCCGCTTTTGCGTCGGAGAAGACAGCTGGCTTGCTCCTAGCAACAATATAACCAAGAACCCTGGTAATTCGGATACCAGGGACAGTAGTGGCAGGTCGCGTCACAACAAGCAGAAGCGCCACACTAACGGCGACAATGCTGAGGATACAGCAGTTAATGCCGGATTCAGAGACTCTAAATCCAGTCAGCGGAAAAAGCCATTCAAAAGGAATCCTAGGGGCCCGTCCAGTTTGGACCGAATACTCGACCTCTTGTGCCAGATACATGGCACCCCCGAAAAGCCAGCCAATCACACCAACAGGGATTGTTGGGTGTTCAAGTAGGCAGGCAAGTTAAATGCCAAAAATTAAGACAAGGGGCTGCATAGCGATGACGACGAGGAGCCCCGACTGCCGAACAACAGTGGACAGAAGGGTTTTCCCCGACAAGTGCGGACGGTGAACATGATATACGCAACCCACGTCCCCAAAAGGGAGCGGAAGCACGCGTTAAGGGACGTATACACGGTAGAGCCAGTCGCCCCAAAGTTCAAGCCATGGTCCTCCTGCCCGATCACCTTTGATCGAAGGGACCACCCCACTAGTATTCGTCATGGCGGATTCGCCGCATTGGTTCTAGACCCAATTATTGACGGATTTCATCTCACTAGAGTCCTTATGGACGGCGGCAACAGCCTGAACCTACTTTACCAGGATACAGTGCGGAAAATGGACATAGATCCCTCGAGGATTAAGCCCACCAAAACGACCTTTAAAGGCGTAATACCAGGTGTAGAGTCCAAATTTACAGGCTCAGTCACACTTGAAGTGGTCTTCGGATCTCCGGATAATTTCCGAAGCGAGGAGTTAATCTTCGACATAGTCCCATTTCGCAGTGGCTATCACGCACTGTTCGGGCGAACCGCATTCGCCAAGTTCAACGCGGTACCGCACTACGCATACCTTAAGCTCAAGATGCCAGGCCCTCAAGGAGTAATTACGGTCAATGCAAACACCAAATGCTCCCTCCGAACGGAGGAGCACATGGCGACCCTTGCAGCGGCAGTACAAAGCAGCCTCTCCAGGTAGTTCTGCAGTCCGGCCATTAAACGACCCGACACCGTCAAGCGCGCCCGGAGTAACCTATAACAAGACCGCCTGGCACGATCCGAGCAGGCGTAGCAATGCGGCCCCAACCCCAGCCCTCGCAAAAAGGCGATGCCAGTGCTTCGCGTACATAACTATGCTCTAGAAATACCATGGGTACAAGGGGAGGGGCACCATCACGGCATGCCCGAAACACGGCTTAAACAGCACCAGGGGCTGCCGATTTTTTAATTTTCTCTTACTTTCAGGACTCCATTCTTCGGAAAGCCTATTCTGCAGTTCAATTGCCGCACAAACGATGCAAGAACCAGGGAAGCAGACAAGCCACGCCGCATTACGGAACTCCCAGGTGGTCTCTATCACGAGCAGTATACCTGTTTCGCATACCATTCCGCAGCTTGCCCCTGGAACGGACATATTAAATAGTCCAACCTTTTGCTTATCGCATTATTTGTATCGTTCTGCTTTGATCGCAGCCCTCTTTAATAAACAATGCATAGCTTCTGTCTATTTTTGCATTACTCTTTTTCTATAAATATATGTTCCTTAACGACATGTTGCACCCGTACACGTTGCTACGGCCAAAATACGCAGGGGCTTTAGTACCCCTCAATATGGTGTGAGAAGTCCGAACACTTTAACAAGTGCGGCACCCCGAACTTATAGCATTGTATGCATCGGCTCCGAATCATGTCTTGGGTCAATAGTTGGGTTTGCCCGACTCCTATGTTTTGGTGCCTTATGTTCCACTATATCGGCTAAGGTAGCACTAGGAGAACCATTGCGATTGTGCCCCAGTTGAGCTGGGTCGAGCACCTCAGTGGAGAAAGCTAAAACTGACTGTCATGATGAAGCAAGAGCTAGTCGCTGTTCGAGAGGTTTTTGCGAGTCCTTAAAGACTTATGCCGCTTAGAGCGAGGAGTCGGCTCTTTCCGGCCAAGGAATGGATAGCGCCCCGAACTCGGTCTTCCGAATACCAAGGGCTTCACCGAAATATAAAATTATAGAATTCTATGGCTAAGTGAGAGTGTTCACGCATTATAGTCCGATTGCCTTGTTCATTGGGCTGAGCGCCTCCCTCGAAGGACCCAAACATGGGAAAAAGAGCGCTCAGGTTTATCCCCGAACACCCCAGCACTAGTGGCACGTGGGCAGAAGCCGACGACTCGCCATCTCTCGGAATTGATAAACAGCCGCACAGAAGGTAATATTTTAAATTCCAACAGCATTGCTTAGCGCATATGAACAAGTTTTCAGTGCACAAGACAAAACGAGCGAGTTTTACTCAAAAAATACATCCTTGGAACATTCATCCGCCACAAGGCAGGCACCCTTCTGAACATCCTTATAGTAATTCTCAGGCTTGCGATGCTCTTTCCCCGGCGGTGGCCCATCCTTCACAAGCTTCTCAGCATCCAACTTGCCCCAGTGCACCTTAGCACGGGCACCTTCAATGCAGACGGAGCTCTTGATGACTTCGAGCCTCAGACAGGCCCCCACCAGCCGCCACACCAGCCCGAAATAGCTCCCCGGCAGAGCCTCTCCAGACCATAGCCGAACTATGAGGCCCTTCATGGCCTGTTCGGCCGCCTTGTGGAGCTCGACCAGTTGCTTCAGCTGGTCGCTCAGGGGCACGGGGTGTCCGGCCTCAGCATACTGAGACCAGAATACCTTCTCTATCGAGCTGCCCTCCTCGGCTCGATAGAATGCGGCAGCATCGGACACACTCCGGGGAAGATCTGTGAACGCTCCTGGAGAGCTCCGGATTCGGGTAAGTAACAAGTAACTCACGTTTATGTGTTTGCTTTGCATAAAGAATGCCTTACCCGCCGCTATCTTCTTCACCTTATCCAACTCCTGGAGGGTCTTCTGGGATTCGGCCTTGGCAGACTTGGCATTTTCAATAGCCGCCGCGAGCTCGGACGCTCGCGTCTTTGAGTCAAGCTCCAAACTCTCATGTTTTTTCATGAGAACCTGGAGCTCTTGCTGCACCTTGCGAACCTGGGCCTCGTACTTCTCCCGCTTGGTGCGCTCCGTTGCCGCCCTCTTCTCGGCCTCGACCAGCGCTTGCTTAAGGGTCGCCACCTCAGACGTGGCCCCTACAATAGCCACGATAATCCTGTCATTTTTTGCAATTGCACCTTTTTATATATATTTAAACAAGGTATTTCTTACCTTCATTGTCCTCGAGCTGCTTCTTGGCACACCCGAGCTCTTGCTCGGACCGCTCGAGGTTCTGCTTTAGCGTGTCCACTTCTGCAGTCAGTGCGGCGGACGCAAGCAGAGAAGCCTGCATACGCATATTGACTCCTTTTTGTTAGACTCCTGCGAATTTTATTTGATCCTCTATTCGGCTTTTCTTCCCGAACGCCAAACAGAGCATCAGGGGCTTCTTTACTTACCTCAAAGCCTGTTAAGAGGCTAGTACAAGCTTCAGTCAGTCCGCTCTTGGTGGACTGAACCTTCTGGACCACCACACTCATAATGGTGCGGTGCTCCTCGTCGATGGAGGCGCCTTGGAGCGCCTCCAACAGATTGCCCGGCGCCTCCGGTTGGACGGGGGTCACCGGCACGGTGGGCTTGCTCCTCTTGGAAGGAGGTCCCTCGCCGGACTCTGGAACCTTTGAAGGTTCCGGAGCGATGTCCGGCCCAGAGCCGGACTTGGAGCCCTGGGAGATTTTATCCCCTTCACCCCTGGAGTCCTGGAGGTCGCCTTGCGGTGCCTCCAGGACCACCTCCTCCTGACTTGGAACCTGTTGGGACAACACTTCGGCGTCGTCCGTAGGGCGGGGGGAGGAAGCCGTCGGAAGCGAGTTCACATCCGACGAGTCCAGTGAACCGCTCAACGACGCGTCGACTCGGTCTTTGGGTGGGCTGCATAATCATATTCGACATAAGGGAAAGCTGTGCAATAAAGGAATACTATGAATTACTCTGGTATCCAGATACTTACGATTTTGCCAGGGGCTTGGCCTTGTGCGGCCACTCCTCTTCACCGTCGTCGGCGTCGGTGGAGTAGTCCGGAGGAAGGGTTTTTCCCTTCTTGGACCCTTCGGCCTCCCAAGTTGGGGCGGCCTTCCTTTTCTTCCCTTCCCCCGTTGGGGGGGAGAGGTCTCTTCTTCCTCCTCCTCGTCTTCGTGGGAGGAGTGCGTCTTGGAGCCATCGGATGATGGATCCGACACCTCCTGGCGCCGGGCACCCTTTCGAGTCCCCGCAGCCTTCTTCTTGGCCTTCTTCTCCGGCACCACATAGGGTGCTGGAACCAGCAGCTTCGCCAAACGGGCGTCTGCTGGGCCTTCGGGCAAAGGAGCCGGACAGTTTATTTGTCCGGACGTCTCCTGCCAATCCTGTCAAAGGTAAGGGAGCTTAGATCCCGCATGGAGTCAAACTATGAAAAACTAATAACCTGTAGAAGGTAAAAATAGCTTACCGCACAAGCGTGACGCTGCGTGCTGAATCCGCGATCCTCGGTAGCGGATGCGGGGGCCTCGGCGCCTTTGAAAAGCACCTTCCAGGCATCTTCGTACGTCGTGTCGAAGAGCCTGCTCAGAGTTCGGTGCCGCGCCGGGTCGAGCTCCCACAGGTTGAAAGCCCGTTGTTGACATGGGAGGATCAGGCGGATGAGCATAACCTAGACTACGTTGACAAGCTTGAGCTGCTTGTCCCCCAGGGTTTGGACGCATGTTTGGAGTCCGGTCAGCTCTCCTTTTTTACCCAACGACAGGACCATCTCTTTCCAAGATGTGAGCCGCGTTGGGGGTCCGGATCGGAACTCGAGGGATGCGACCCACTTAGGGTCACGCGGCTCGGTGATGTAGAACCACCCTGATTGCCACCCCTTCAGGGTCTCCACAAAGGAGCCCTCGAGCCATAAGATGTTGGGCATCTTGCCCACCATGGCGCCTCCGCACTCCGCCTGGTTGCCACGCACCACATTCGGCTTGACATTAAAAGTCTTGAGCCATAGGCCGAAATGGGGGCGGATGCGGAGGAAGGCCTCGCACACGACGATAAATGCCGAGATGTTGAGGACAAAGTTCAGGGCCAGATCGTGGAAATCCAGGCCATAGTAGAACATGAGCCCCCGGACAAATGGGTGGAGAGGGAAACCCAGTCCGCGGAGGAAATGGGGGAGGAACACCACCCTCTCATGGGGCCTAGGGGTAGGGATGAGCTGCCGCTCTTTGAGAAGCCGGTGCGCAATGTCGTTGGACAAGTATCCTGCCTTCCTTAGTCTTTTGATGTGTCCCTCCGTAATGGAGGAGACCATCCACTTGCCTCCCGCTCCGGACATGACTGGAGAAGGTTGAGGTGGGGAGTGCGGACTTGGGCGCTGGAGCTCGAGTGTGCAAAAATGGATAGGCAAAGGAGGAAGAAGGCGTAGGTGAAAAGGTGGATCTGTATCCCCTTATATGGGTGGACACGACTATGCGTCCCCACCAGCCTGGTAAAACTCGCTTATCTCCCAAGCGCCGTAATCAATGGCGCGGTTGGGTTACCCACGCCCATCTTGATGAGAATCCCGGAATAAGGGGACACGATCTCTGCTTTAACAAGACGTGCCAAGGAAACCGCCTCGCATAACACGTTGAGATGGGACGGTGAAACGATTCAAATAAAGGCTTGGCCGTGGTGTGATGTCACACTACGGAATATGTCAGCAGATTAGATTTGTGTAAATATTATTCTCTCTATGGCGATATGTGGAAACTTATTTTGCAGAGCTGGACACTATCTTTGTGTTCAAAATCTTCTATGAAGTACTTGGAGGAGGAACCCGCCTTGCAATGCCGAGGACAAACTGCACGCTGGACTCATCATCATTGAAGCCTGGTTCAGGGGCTACTGAGGGAGTCCTGGATTAGGGGGTGTCCGGATGGCCGGACTATACCTTCAGCCAGACTCCTGGACTATGAAGATACAAGATTGAAGACTTCGTCCCGTGTCCGGAAAGGACTTTCCTTGGCATGGAAGGAAAGCTTGGTGATATGAATATGTAGATCTCCTACCATTGTAACCGACTCTATGTAACCCTAACCCTATCCGGTGTCTATATAAACCGGAGGGTTTTAGTCCGTAGGACAACACATTGATACACAACAATGATACCATAGGCTAGCTTCTAGGGCTTAGCCTCTCCGATCTCGTGGTAGATCTACTCTTGTACTACCCATATCATCAATATTAATCAAGCAGGACGTAGGGATTTACCTCCATCGAGAGGGCCCGAACCTGGGTAAAACTTCGTGTCCCTTGCCTCCTGTTACCATCCGGCATAGACGCACAGTTCGGGACCCCCTACCCGAGATCCGCCGGTTTTGACACCGGCAACCGGGAACCATACATACATAGCATACTTGGGATAGAAAGTTATGCATTTTGCATCTTATAGGTTGTGCACAAGTGTCGTATCCGCCTATTGAGCAATCGTGCTAGCGTCTCTCTTGAGTTGTGCAACACGAGCGTTTTCCGTGGATTCCACATTTTGTGCTCATCCTTGGTTGCACGACCCCATTTATCTATCCGTGTGTGTGTTTCTGTGTGCCACATATTGCTATTGGTCTACTTGTTTCACTTGCAAATTTGTGAATCTCTTTCAACATTATTGACTCTTGCTAACATTTCGCATCAAATTTTTGTGCCACTATCCTCACCGAGCTCCACCATAAGCCTTACTTGTGTAGGTGTGAGAAACCGACAAGAATTGGTACGAATTGTGCTATTTCCTTGTCCACATTGAAGTGATCATTGATCCACTTTCAACTTCGGTCAAGGTACATTTGGTATTCGGTCTTCTCTTTCTACCACTCAGATTTTTCTCTTGGAGTGATGGATAGGCAAGGCATTTCATCTCCGGTCTTCCACAACAACGACGGCGTGAACAACTACATCACCAAAGCGTCAATCTTCGATCTACAACGACAAATGCAAGGCGCACAATAAAGATTGCGAGAGCGCATCGAGAACCTCCCCATCGACATCCGTCACTCCGAAGCAAGGAAAAGGGACTACATCAACAACAAGCTTTCCGCGCACAAGGAGGAGCAAGATGCAAGGATGGAGGAGATTCGGACTTTGTTGGCCAAACGTTCTTCCCCTTCATCATCCTCAAGGCAGCGGTGAGCAAGTCAATCATCTTCGGAGCGCCCAAGCGACGCAAGCGCAAGTCGTCCACGTCAACATATCCATGGCGACCACCATCAAGTGCGTCATCCACATCGTCATGAAGGGCAAGTCACCTCCAAGCAACATGTGCATAACGACGACGAACAACATCTACTACGAGCTCAAGCACGACAACGACACCATCATCATGATGATGCTCCACAAGCGTAAACATACAAGTCCCAACAAGCCCTACTTCACGCCAAGGCCTAGCTTCAAGAGCAAAAGAGAAGACCGCGAGACAAGCACCACCAAGAGCATGCTACGGCTACAACAACCACTTCGGCATATTAGCCAAGTGCTATTCAGGCATCTTCGCCTTTGGACGTACGGCATCTTCGCCTACTTCCAATGAGTTCGCCTACATCGACATCTTCAAGTACAAGGTGACCACCTACAGGCGAGGGCGACACTTCCATCTTCGGAAGCCCCCCAAGGAAGATGGCCGAGCATGGGACATTCCCTTCGGTCATGGAGACGAGCTACGAGGTGCCACATCATATGGTCCTCCAACAACAATACGGTGACAAGAAGATCGAGCAAGGGCCATCCCCTTCGACCACGGCGGCGAGCATGAACCTCTTGAACAACATGAAGCCGGCGCCCATATTGGACTCATACTCCGAGTCAAGTTACGAGACCGCACATGAGACCTTATCTTCAGTATTAGAGGAGAGTGATGACGTGCCATCTTCGGCCTTCATCCATGGCTACGACTATGACATGATTGAGCATGGAGGCATTTGCACCAACATGTCTCTGACATCGACATGTGACGAGATGCCCCAATTACCATGTGAGGAGAGCCACCACAACATGAGTGACATGAGTGACTCCACCACACATGACATTGAGAGCATTTCCTATGAGAGGATGAGTGTGACCACCACTAGCCCCACACATGAGAGCATGCCACACATCCTATGTGAGGTTGAGAGCCATTTGAGTGACTCCACCAACCATATGAGTGAGAGCACCCGAGAAGGAGTGAGTGAGCCACAACACTTAGTGATTGAGGTAGTTGACACGGCATGTGAGGCTACTTTGATTTCTAATGACTTAACCTCTACTCCTAGTGTGTTTTCTTCTTTGGTGCTAGGTATCCTACATGACGACACGCCTATCCTCGACGAGTCCATACCTCCAATGGAGACGATGATGGCCATAGTGGACGATGATGCACCCCCCACATGGTTCCATCAAGATGAATATGACCACAACTTGGTCTTTGACACCTCACCTACAACACATGAGCGACGCTCCAAAGGTAACATAGGTGATGGTGCTTCTCTTGTCCCAATAATGGACTATTTTATGAATGATTGCTTGCGTGATGTTGACACAGCTATTCCCATGCTTCATGCTAGTGCGACTTCCTCATGTCATGACTTACCTATTTATGATAAATATGATGATGAGCATGTCGATTTGCCTAGTTGTGATGCTATGCTCCATAGGATATCATGTGAAAATTCTATTGGTCACATCATGTTTGACAATCCATTAACCTTGTCATATGCTATGAGTGAGATCTCCCATATTGCATCCTTTCAATCTCAACATAGTAACTATGCTTGCCCCATTAAAATAAATCCCATTTGCACTTATGGCATAGATGACGAGATGATGGTCATTGGCTTTTGTTTTTCATGTGATGATATTGCCATGCTTCCTTTACATTATTTACACAATTCATCTACTATGCCATGCCATGATCACATAGAACCAAATATGCTTTTTTTTGGATGTTGTCAATATTCTCCATGTGATGTTTCCATTAATTCTCATGAGGAGACCCCCATAGTTTCCTCATACATATTAGGAGATTTTGATGCATTCCATACTTTGCATGATTCCCATAATTGCTTGCACCATATGCATTCCATGAATAACAATGCTCTACATATATCCCATGATTCATTACACAATTTGAGTCTCCATCATGCTATACATAACAACAAACCTATCATGATGTATGACATGTTTCTATATCACGCATCTCATTTATTGGAGCATTGGATATTTTGTGCTAACCGATACAAACACATGAGCATCATGATGGATGATGTGTACATATACCATGCACACACAATTTTTCCTTTGTCTTTGTTTTGTGTAGGTACTCACGTATACTCGTCAACCTCTCAATCCGAAGAGTTGATGAAACGAGCTCTTGAGAGAAAAGATGACTTGGGATCCTGTGTACTATCCTTCCCACCGCTCTCTTCGCGCAACGACTATGCACATCTCTCTCACTTGGCTCTCACACGACTATGGGCTATATAGCGCTTGTCGCTTCATGCTCATTTTACCATGTTCACTTTGCATGATATGCTTGCTATGCCTTTGCCATGCAATTGTGACCCTTGCTTGCATCTACCCATGATTCACCATTATGCTACTCCTATGTGTATTTGCATGCTCGGTAGAGATGCTTGTTGTTTTTGCCATGTTTATCATGTGCCTCATGCTACTGATCCTATTTTGCTCACATCCTCCTTTCATGCTTGTGCTATGTCATGTGAATTATTCATACACATTATTTGCACCCATGACATGCTTGCTATGTTTCCCTCTAGTATGTTGCATCTTCGCACTACTAGCTCACACCACTTGATCGCTATGATTGCTCTCTTTGTCGAATCACCCACGCTCCATTCTCACTCACTTTCATGGGTTGATGACCTATATGTTTATGCCTCTCACTTGATTTGTCTTGATCATTTTCTCTTGTTTCCATTACTGGCATCTCTCATATCCACTTGTATTGAGTGCCAACTTGCTATGCTTATTGATCGTGGAGACTTGGACATCTTACTTGTGATGCATGCTTGTTTGATTGGCCTATTGTATTTGGTTGTTCTCGCATCATATGCCTCCATACTATGAAATGCTCCCTTGTCCTTTCTTATGATGAGCATGATGCATACACTTGTTTGGTATCTTACCACACGAATGATAGGTTTTGCACTTCCGCTAACCTCATTTGTTTTCCAAGTGTTTGTCATGTTCTTTCATTTTGGAAGATTCACAAGGCGGTGCCGTCATGAGACAATTTGGTCATGTGAAGGCATACACGATGTGCAACACCAACATTTGCAAGAATCTCCTAAAGGTGAACTCCTTCCCTTTGAGCCATCCTCAATTACGCATATTGGATGGCTCACTCTTTCATTGTTGTCTCCTTCTTGTTGTCTACATGATACATCTTGCGAACGAAGGAGCGACATGGGAGATTGGCTCTATGGACCTTCAAATTGAGGAGCGCTCGGACTTATTGGAAGAACCTTCGAACCTCCACTCATGCAACGACATCGAGCATTGGTACACCAACACCTCCATATTTTTTGATTTTGCTCACACATGTCATGCTCATTGGACATCTCACACTCATGACAAATTTGCATCTTATGCATGGATTGACTCATATTATGGTTGCCTTGTTGCATCTTGTATTCCCATTTCATCCATGATATATGAGCTTGTGCATTTCCTTAGCAAATTTGTTGTAATCTTTCTTGATGGCATCTGCATACATCATGATCATCTTGTCCACCACCAATTGCATGCTAACATAATCATATTGAGCATCCATTGCCATATTCATGCTATTGATAAACCGTCTCACTATGACATCATTTTGCACCGAGGTTGCATTGATCATATTCAAGACACATTTGTGTACACAATGAATGCTTTTGCTCCCATGAATGTTGTGCATATATTTCCATATCTTTTGTATAAGCTTCATGCACCTTGTCATGATCAATATTGTCACAGGGACACATGTTTACTGGATGGACACTTTGTGTGCGCTAACCATTGTATTTCCATGTGTACTTCGTGTTTGCTCATCTTGCATGTACCACATACCGGAGACACCTTGGAGTACTTGGTTTGCGCCATGCCTTCAACTACGTCCAACTACATTCTGTCCACGACAACCGTTTCCATGGTGATGAGGATCACGATCCGAGGTCGGATCTTCCCCAAGGGGGGGGGAGATGATGCAGAGCATCCCACGTTCATCCCCATGTAGACTCCAACTACTCTCCAAGCCCCAAGGATACATAAGATGAGACCTCGACTATACACCATTGGACACAAGGTGAACTCGCTCCTCTCCTAACTTTCACTTTCCACATGTGAGACATGGCTACTACCTCAAACTTGTGTGCTATGCACGTCCAGGACCCAAGAGGAAGCCCATGGACAAGAAGGCGAGGACACCAAGCGCGAGGAACAAGAAGAAGGGCTACGGAAGAAACTCCAGCCACCAGACGACCGGCTGGGACCAGATGTCCAACGCTTGAAGACCCACCGGATGATCGGCCCAGACCGGATGACCGGCGACCCTGCACCCGAGCCAAATGAGCGGACATCCGACAAGTCCTGGACGTCCGACACACTCTAGCGTCCGGACGTCCCTGGAAATCCAGCGCCACCTCAACCGAGCCGAAACGCCGGACGTCCGACAAGTACCGGACGACCGGACCCTCGCGAGCCACCGGATGTCCGGTACCTGTCGGACGACCGGCGCCTGTCTATGCACAGAGATCGGGCCCGAGGCCCATGTATCCCCCAGGCCAGTTGCAAGCACTTCACCATTTCGGCCATAACTTCCACATCCGGAGTCTGATTTTCGCGTTCTTTAGCTCATTGAGTAGCTATTGACATCCCCCATACACCTAGATAAGTTCCAACACCATTTGACTCCATAAATGTTATTGACATTTTGGCATCTTTGCCGAGGCCCTCCACCATATCTTCCGCAAAACCACCATAGCCTTCTGCAACCTAACCCTTTTTGCTCCATATAGCATTTGTGGTTGTTTGAGTGGTGACTTGAGTCTCCTAAGGTGTTTCGGCTACTTAGGGACGGTTGCTTCTTCATCAATCACCACCACCACTTCTGCATTTCCATCTCTGCTTCCACCATTTGACATTTTCCATATGAGATTTTGAGTTTGCGGTTTTTATCGTTTCCTAAGGTGTTTCGGCTACTTAGGGACGAGTCTACATGATCTGTGTATCTATATGAAGACCACTGCCACTCATCATCACCACGAGGTCATCATCGACATCGACCACTTCACCATTTTGACAACCTAACCGTAAGCAAAAACGGTAACCTCTATATTATCTTAGTATCGTGGTATCCCATCATTGTACATTCTTGCCATTACATTGTTAACCCCTTAGCCCATTTTGCGTCACTTGCCTATCGAGACTAGCCATTTGAGTATTGCCAGCAACGTTACTTGTGCACATTAGTGATCTGTACCTTCCATTGCATACATACCATATCATATTGGTATCATCTTGGCATCATATCATCTCTTGTGCCACAAGATTGTTCCCGCATATACAAAATCGCTATCTTGGTTTGTGCATTTCGCATAGTGGCCATATCAAAAAATATAATAAGCTTTTAAGCAAAAAGAGAGCAAAGAAGCTTGTAAGCAAGAGCCATAACATCGCCACATTGCATACCATACTACCATATTGATCATCTTGGATCATCGTATGCAAAACACCGGAACATCATACACATAACATACTTGGGATAGAAAGCTCATACATTTTGCATCTTATAGGTTGCGCACAAGTGTCATATCTGCCTATTGAGCAATCATGCTAGCGTCTCTCTTGAGTTGTGTAACACGAGCATTTTTCGTGGATTCCACATTTTGTGCTCATTCCTTGGTTTCACAACCCCATTTATCTATCCGTGTGTGTGTTTCCGTGTGCCACATATTGCTATTGGTCTACTTGTTTCACTTGCGAATTTGTGAATCTTTTCCAACATTATTGACTCTTGCTAACTATTTGCATCAAATTTTTGTGCCACTATCCTCATCGAGCTCCACCATAAGCCTTACTTGTGTAGGTGTGAGAATTGACAAGATCCGGTACCAATTGTGATATTTCCTTGTTACATTATTGAGTGATCATTGATCCATCTTCAACATTGGATAAGGTAAATTGGTCTAGTTCTTTCCTTTCTTCCACTCACATTTGCTCGAGTCTTGTGATGGATAGGAAAGGCATTTCATCTCCGGTCTTCCACGACAACGATGACGCAAACAACTACATCACCAAAACGCCAATCTTCGGACTACAATGAGCAATGCGAGGCATTGAGCGACTCACCATTGACATTCACCAACGCAAAGCACGGACAAGGGACTACATCGACACAAAGATGGATGCACAATTGGATGTCATCCGACATGTGTGGGCCAACTACAAGTATTTTTCCTCTTCGTCATCTTCACGTCGGAGACGCTCAAGTCGCAAGTCTTCATTACGGACACAAGATGCAAGTACCACGCGGCACCGTCAAGAAAACCTTCGTGCCTACAAGAGAAGACCGCAAGACGAGCACCACCAAGACGGAGCTACGACTACTACCACCACTTCGGCATCTTCGCCTTTTGACGTACGGCATCTTCGCCTACCTCCGACAAGTACGCCTACTTCGACATCATCAAGTCCAAGGCGATCACCTACGAGCGCGGGTGACACTTCCATCTTCGGAAGCCCCTCAAGGGAGATGGTTGAGCATGGGATTTTCCCTTCGACCACGGCGACATGTGATGACTTGAGTGACTTGTGCCACCATATTGAGACTGAGAGTGACTTCACCACTACCCCCATATATGACGAGTTGCCACAACTCACATGTGAGGAGAGCCACAACCCACACCACTTGAGTGAGATGAGTGACTCCACCATATGTGAGTTTGAGTGCACCTACTTTGAGGGAGTGAGTGAACCACCACATAGAGAGAGTGAGATAGTTGATAGGTCATGTGAGGCCACTTTCAACTCTGACTTGACCTCTACCTCTATTGTGTCTTCTCATTTTGTGCTAGGTCCAATTTATGATGATGCACCGATCCTCGACAACTTCGTCCTTCCTATGGACAAGATGATGGCCATGGTGGAATACGATGCACCCCCCACATGGTTCCATCACAATGAAGATGACCATGGCTCGGTCTTAGACACCTCACCTACACCACATGAGTGGAGCTCCAAAGGTAACATAGGTGATGGTGCTTCTCTTGTCCCACTAGTGGACTATATTCACAATGATTGCTTGCATGATGATGATCACCTTATGGATTCACCATATACTTTGTCTTCTACATGCTTAGATATGCCACCCATTTATGATAAATATGATGATGAGCATGTTGAATTGCCTAGTTGTGATGCCATGCTCCATATCATGTGAAAATTCTTTTGGTCACATCATGTTTGACAATCCATTAACCTTGTCATGTGCTATGAGTGAGATATCCCATATTGCATCATTTCAATATCAACATAGTAACTATGCATGCCCCATTGAAATAAATCCTATTTGCACATATGGCATAGATGACGAGATGATAGTCATTGGCTTTTGTTTTTCATGTGATGATATTGCCATGCTTCCTTTACATGACTTGTGCATTCCATCTCATATGCCATGCCATGACATTTATTGTGTTTCGCATGATTGCATCACTTGTAGACACCATATGCATTCCCCCGCATAACAATGCTCTAGATATTTCCCATGATGCATTACACAACTTGATTCTCCATTATGCCATACATAACAACAAACCCATCATGATGGATGACATGTTTCTATATCATGCAACTCATTTATTTGAGCATTGGATATTTTGTGCTAACCAACACAAGCATGTGCGCATCATGATGGATGGTGTGTACATCTACCACGCACACACAATTTTCCCTTTGTTTTTGTTGTATGTAGGTACTCATGTATACTCGTCAACCTCTCAATCCCAAGAGTTGACGAAACGAGCTCTTGAGAGCAACGACGATTTGGGATCCCGTGGATTGTCCTTCCTACCATTCTCTTCGCGGAATGACTACGCGCATCTCTTATACTTGGCTCTCATAAGGCTATGGGTTATATATCACTTGTTATGTTATGCCCAATTTCTCGTGCTCATTTTGCATGCTATGCCTCTTTCCATGCCTTTGCCATGTAATTGTGACCCTTGCTTGCACCTACCCATGATTCACCAATATGCTACTCCTATGTGTATTTGCATGCTTGGTGGAGATCGTTGTTGCTATTGCCATGTTTATCATGTGCCTCATGCTTTTGATGCTTGTTGTGTTGGGAGAGTCATTATGCCCCATTGCTATTTACATATGCCCTCTCGCCAATACATTGATGATATTTTTCTCATATCTTGTTTTCATGTTTGTGATATGTGATGTGAATTATTCATGCCCACCATTTGCACACATGACATGCTTGCAATGATCCCTTCTAGTATGTTGCATCTTCGCACTACTAGCTTGCACCACATGATTGACTTGGTTGCCTCACACATATTGAACAATTGCTCTATCCTTTGTGTTGAGTGCCATGATATCTTCACTACACCATATGCACATTATGCTCGGATTGTCTTGCACTTGACCCATGTGTTTAGACATCTCATTATGTTTGGTGTTGTGAATGCTTCATATGCATACCATAGACCATTTATTGAGTGCCTTATGCATGCTTTCTATGAGTTTGAGGTAGATGCTTATTATCTTGACACACATATTTGCATCGCTACCTCACATCTACATGCTTGTTTCCATGATGTCCTTGATTTTGCTCAATTTATGTGCTTCCATGCCATGTCACAATCCTTTGTTACACCATATGCTATGCATGATGACGACACTTGTTTGGTGAATCACCACTTGAATGCTTGGTTTTGCACTAGTGCTAACCACATTTGTTTTTCCAATTGTTTGTTGTTCGTACTCCTTTTGAAGGAATCACAAGATGGTGCGACATTGGAGAGTGCACACTTGGAACTACAAGATGACGAATGCTTGTTGACCATCCGCTTCTACACGACGCCATCATCTCTTTCTATAGCGACCATACCTCAAACGGTCCAATCTCTATGCTCAGGTGTCATCCCTGGATCAGTAATTGTGACACCACAAATGTGCTTGAAGGATTTATAACAAAGTAGCAATCACACACTTATTACATCGAGTGTCTCAAAAGAGAACTTATTACAATAAATATGGCTTAAGGCCATCTAAAAACGACAACAGCGGAAGGCTTGGAAGATAAGTGAGTCCATCAACTCCAACAGCATCACTGAGTATAGAACCACGACCTAAAAGGCACCTTACTCATCATCTGAAAAGTCTGCAACATGAACATTGCAGCCCGAAAAAGGGTCAGCACATGGAATATGCTGGCAATGTAACACATAGAGAGCACTAAAAAGAATAAGGCTATTCTATATGCATATTTGGCTGGTGGAAAGTTTTGTGTAAAGCCAATTTTTCCCTACTGCAAAGGAATAAATTTTATTTAACTATCATGGTAGTTGTTAAACATTGAGAGTGTAGACACGCTCTCAATCCCAATTAAACATCATCATTAAAACCCAACAAAATTATTTAGAGTAACATGATGAGATTCAAATGATAATCCAAGTACTAGATACTCAAGATGCCCATAACCAGGGACACGGCTAACCATGATTAGTTTATACACTCTGCAGAGGTTAGCAGCCTTTTCCCCAGAAGACTCGTTCTCCTCCGTTTGGATTCTCGCACTACATGGTGTTTGAGAAATGGATGACCGAGACATAGTCCTTCAGAAGCGCTAGCACCTTACGAACGGGTAGACCGTACCACCTACATCCCCTACATCTGCTAGTCTACCCCTGTAAGAGTTCACAGAACTTAGTCAACTATGCTAGAGCCCATAGTAGCTTGTGGCTGCACACGGAAGTTTCTAGTATGAATAATCTCATGATCCCTTTGAGCCTGGGTGGCGGTCCAAAAGAAAAACAGGCAATCGCTGGAATACCCAGGTGCCTCAATCCACCCAGATGTGTATTTAAGTTGCCACCTTAAATAAACCATTAAATTATCAATCTCACATCTGTCATGGATTTCACTCACCCAATCCATGTCCAATAGCATAGCATGGCATAAAAGCAAACCTAGAAGTAACTCCCAAAGGATTGATAATAACAGGTAATAGGTACTACCTCATCTACTTCCCAACCCAAAATTTAATTAGATCCTAATCATGCAATGTGTGAGGGTTGATCTAATGGAATAAAAATTGGGTAATAGGAAGTATGATCAAAGTGTTACTTGCCTTGCTGATGATCCGTGAAACCTAGCGATTCGAAGTAGCAAGGGGCGCACTCCGGGTACTCTATCACAAACAAAAAAGCATACAATAAGTACACATCTAATGCACAGGTAAAACTCAAATAAGAGATCTAACCAGAAATTTCAACTTAAGATCTCCGATTGGCAAAAAGAATCAAATCGAACGAAGCAACGAAAGACAAACGGCAAAAGAAACAACTTCCTTTACTAATCTGAATATAGATCAAATTTTACTGAGGCAAGAACTTGTTTGAGTTAGTTAAACGGAAAGAGGGTTTCGAGACGAAACTCTAGGCGCTTGAATGTCCTGATTCCTATAAATGAGCGAAAAGTTAAAATAAAACGAACATCGGATCAGGAATCGCGATCAGAAAAATCGCGGATTTAATTCGAGAAAAAGAAAAAAACGGCCAATAGGTTAACGAATGAACGTTCGTTAACTGGAGCTAAACGATGAACGCGTTCGGTAAAACGAGCGAACGAGCGAACGCTCGCTAAATAAATAAACCGCAGGAAAACCGATCATAAAAAACGAAAACTAGGGTTTTAAAAAAACGAAACAGTTTTTCTCAGAAAATAGGCGGTGGCGGCTACCTCGGCTCGAGCTCGGGCGAAGCTCCGGCGGGGCTCCGGGCGGCGGCAGGTGGTGCGGGGCGGTGGCTCCGGGCGGCAGCGGGGCGGCGGCTGAGGCGTGCGGCGACGGCGGCAGGCGGCGCGGGCAACGGCTGCGGCGGAGCGGGCGGCATGGGGAAGCGGCGGCGGTGTGGGGCTCCAGGGGGGGCTCCGGCGGGTTATAAAGGGGGCGGCCAACTTGGGGAAGGGGGCGGCCTCGGGAGGCGTGGCCTCCCCGGACACGGCAGCGGCGGCTATCGGGACTCCGGTCCCGATCCGGTTTTGCGGGAGGCGGCGGCGGCTGGGCCTGCTCGGCTGGGCCTTCGGCCAGTCGGCGCGCGGGGCTCTTTAAAAAAAAACAATATCACTGCGACAAAAAATATTCTAAAGAAACAAATAAAAATCTAAAAAATGCCAAAATGAATTTTCACCGTCTAAATAAAATATTTAGAACTGGATGGACATTTTCTTGACCCTAAATGCAGTTTTTGAAAACGTGCAATTTTTCCTAAATTCAAATAAAATAGCAAATAAAACCAAAATAAAATCTTATTTGATTTTTTTATTAAATCCTCAATATTTCTTTATTTTGGGAAAGTCATTTTATTCCCTCTCTCAAATTTTTTATAGTAGAAATAATTGAAGATAAAATAAATAAAATCAAATGATCCTATTTTCAAAATTTGTGAAAACTCAAATATGAAAATAACAAAATCCCCAACTCTCTGGGATCAACCAAAATGCAATAAAATATGATATGCGATGATGATCTATTGTATAACATTCCAAATTGAAAATTTGGGATGTTACAAACCTACCCCCCTTAAGATGAATCTCGCCCTCGAGATTCGTGTTGGCTAGAAAATAGTTGAGGGTGGTCCTTCAGCAAATCTTCCTCTCGCTCCTAGGTGGCTTCATCCTCCGTGTGGTGGCTCCGCTGAACTTTGCAAAACTTTATAACCTTGCTGCGGGTGACTCGGCTGGCATATTCAAGAATCTTGACTGGTTTCTCCTCATAGGTCAAATCACTGTCCAACTGAATCGCTTCCAGCGGTACTGTGTCTCTCAGTGGTATATCCGCCATCTCGGCGTGGCACTTCTTCAACTGGGAAACGTGGAACACGCCGTGAACTCCTGACAATCCTTCGGGCAACACCAACTTGTAGGTTACTTCTCCCATATGCTGCAAAACTTTGTATGGGCCTACAAAATGTGGTGCTAACTTTCCCTTAACTCCAAAGCGCTTAACTCCTCGAAGTGGAGATACTCGAAGATAAACTCGGTCTCCGACTTCGTAAACTGTCTCCTTGCATTTTGAATCTGCGTAGCTCTTATGCCTAGACTAGGCTACCTTGAGCCTATCGCGAATCAATTTTACTTTTTGTTCAGACTCCTTAATCAGATCTGGTCCAAACAACTGACGGTCTCCAACTTCATCCCACGACAACGGGGTCCTGCACCTCCTTCCGTACAAGGCTTCGAAAGGGGCCATCTTCGAATTGGATTGATAACTGTTGTTATAGGAGAACTCTGCGTATGGCAAATTCTCGTCCGAGCTAGATCCGTAATCTAGTGCACAAGCTCTCAGCATATCCTCCAAAATCTGATTGACTCTCTCGCTCTGTCCATCTATCTGCGGATGGAAAGCTGTACTGAATTCTAGCCTGGTACCCAAAGTTTCGTGCAACTGATTCCAGAACTTTGAGGTAAACTGGGTTCCTCTAGCTGATACAATGCTTCTTGGAACTCCATGCAGACATACGATTCTGGTCATGTATATCTTGGCCAACTTGGCACTAGTATAGGTAGTCTTTACTGGAATAAAATGAGCTACCTTTGTCAAACGATCGACTACAACCCAAATCGAGTCATAGCCTGAACGAGTCCTGGGCAATCCTGTAATAAAATCCATGCATAGCTTATTCCACTTCCATTTGGGTATCGGCAATGGCTGTAGCAATCCTGCTGGCTTCTCATGCTCTGTCTTTACTCTCTAACATACATCACAAACTGCTACATACTCTGCAATATCCTTCTTCATTCCGGTCCACCAGAAAATATCCTTCAAATCCAAATACATCTTGGTATTTCCTGGGTGAATCGAATATGGTGAATCATGGGCCTCTTGCAGAATCAACTTCCTGATCTCTGGGTCATTGGGCACATAAACACGGTCTTCAAACCATAAAGTATCGTGCTCATCCTCACGAAATCCTTTAGCTTTTCCTTTGCTTATTTTCTCCTTAATAGAAGCGATCTCCTTATCACCCTTTTGAGCTTCTCTGATATTATCCATCAAAGTAGACTGAATCTCCATTACTGCTACATAGCCTCCCGAAACTATCTCCAAACATAGCTCACGAAGATTTTTGGCTAACTCCCTTTGTAAATCTCCCGTCATTAAGGTGTTGACATGAATTTTACGGTTGAACGCATCAGCTACGACGCTAGCCTTTCCAGGGTGATAATGCAATCTCATATCATAATCCTTGATGAGTTCCAACCATCTCTTTTGTCTGAGATTCAACTCCTTCTGCATGAAAATATACTTCAAGCTTTTGTGATCCGTGTACATTTCACAATGGTTTCCAATGAGAAAGTGTCTCCAAGTCTTCAATGCATGCACTACGGCTGCTAACTCCAAATCATGTGTAGCATAATTCAACTCATGAGGCTTAAGCTATCGTGAGGCATATGAAACAACTCTTCATTCTTGCATAAGCACTGCTCCAAGTCCTCGACGTGAAGCGTCACAATACACCACATAGTCTTTGGTCTGATCTGGCAAAATCAACACTAGTGATGTAACCAAGCGTTTCTTCAACTCCTGGAAACTAGCCTCACATTCCTGGGTCCATATGAACTTGGTATCCTTCTTCAACAACTCTGTCAAAGACTTCGCAATCTTCAACAAATTTTCAATGAATCTCCGATAGTATCCTCCGAGTCCAAGAAAACTCCAGATCTCTCCAACTATTGTTGGAGCTTCCCAATTTGTCACAGTGTCAACCTTGGTGGGATCTACGGCTATACCTTCTCCGGATATAACGTGTCTGAGGAATCCAACTTCCTTCAACCAAAACTCACACTTGCTAAACTTGGCATATAACTGACGTGCTCCTTATGCTCCTCTTCATCCTTCGAGTAAACTAGGATATCATCAATGAACACTATGACGAACTTATCCAAAAACTCCATAAACACTTTGTTCATCATGTTCATAAAATATGTAGGTGCGTTAGTCAGACCAAATGACATAACGGTATACTCGTATAGCCCATACCTGGTGGAAAAATCGTCTTAGGTATATCCTGTTCTCGAATCTTCAACTGATGGTTTCCTGATTGCAGATCGATTTTGGAAAATACCTTAGCTCCTTGCAATCGATCAAACAGATCATTGATCATTGGTAGTGGGTACTTGTTCTTGATGGTTACTTCATTCAATCCTCGATAATCAACAACCATCCTTAACGATCCATCCTTCTTCTCCACTAGAAGTACTGGCGATCCCCAAGGCGAAGAACTTGGGCAGATATATCCTTTATCCAATAACTCTGTAATCTGCTTCTTAATCTCCACCAAATCCTTTGCGGGCATTCTATATGGTCTCTTAGATATTGGCCCTGTGACTGGCAAAAGCTCAATCAATGTAGCGACCTGACCCGAATGGATCACGTCTACTGTGCTACGATGTCATCCCTGGATCAGTAATGCTGACACCACACAGTACATCGAGGATTTATAGCAGAGTTGCAATCACACTCTTATTACATCGATGGCTCAAGAAGAACTTATTACAATAATCATGGCTTAAGGCCATCTAATAACGATAACAGCGGAAGGCTTGGAAGATAAGTGAGTCCATCAACTCCATCGGCATCACTGAGTATAGAACCACGACCTAAATTCCTTACTCATCGTCTGAAAAGTCTGCAACATGAAAGTTGCAGCCCGAAAACGGGTCAGCACATGGAATATGCTGGCAATGTAACACATAGAGAGTAATGCAACAATAAGCCTATACTACATGCATATTTGGCTGGTGGTAAGGCTCTATGGTTACAGTTTTGCGAAAAGCCAATTTTTCCCTACATCAAAGGAATAATTTTGTTTAACTATCATGGTGGTTGTTGAACATTGAGAATGGTTGACAGCATCGTCAATCCCAATTAAAAATACTCATTAAAAACCCAATAACTTTTATTAGAGGTAACATGTTGAGATTCACAAAGATATTCAAGTACTAGATACTCAAGTTGTCCATAACCGGGGACACGGCTAATCATGATTAGTTTGTTACTCTGCAGAGGTTTGCGCACTTTTCCCCACATGACTCGATCGCCTCCGTTTGGTTTCTCGCACTACATGGTGTTTGAGAAACGGATGACCGAGACATAGTCTTTCAGAAGCGCTAGCACCTTACATGTGGGTAGACCGTACCAACCTACATCCCCTACATCAGCTAGCCTACCCGTAAGAGTTCGCACAACTTAATCAACTACGCCAGAGCCCATAATTGGCTTGTGGCTGCACACGGAAGTTTCCAGTTTGAAATATCTTATGATCCCTTAGAGCCTGGGTGGCGGTCCGAAGAAATACAGGCAAGTCCTGATGGAAACCAGGTGCCTCAATCCACCCAGATGTGTGTTTAGGTTGCCACCTTAGATAAACCATTAATTAACAATCTCACATCTGTCATGGATATTCACTCACCCAATCCACGTCTACTAGCATAGCATAGCACAATAAGCAAACGTAGAAGTAACTCCCAAGGTTTCATAAGTAACAGGTAATAGGTACTACCTCAATTCTACTTCCCAATCCCACAGTTTAATTTAGATCCTAAACAATGCAAGTGTTTGAGGGTTTGATCTAATGCAATAAAACTGGGTAGTAGGAAAGATATGATCAAGTGTTACTTGCCTTGCTGATGATCCGCGTGTCCTAGAGATTCGAAGTAACAAGCGGCGCACTCCGGGTAATCTAACGCAGACAAACAACAAGCATACAATAAGTACTCATCTAATGCACAGGGAAATCTCGAATAAAAGATCTAACCAGAGAGTTCAACTTAAGAACCCTGGTTGCAAAAGAATCGAATCAAATAAGGCATCGAAAGTCGGAACTCGAGAGAGAACGACTCGGTTTAGAAATCTGAAATTAGGTCAAAATTTCACAGTAGCAAAACTCTGTGAAAGTTGGTTAGTCGGAACGGCGGTTTCGTTACGAAACTCCAGGCGTTTGAATCACCTGATTCCGATAAACGAGCAAGAATTAAAACAGATTTGAAAATTGGATCGGAAATCGAATCAGAAAAATAACGGATTAAATCCGAATAAAAGAAAAACGACGAACTGTTTAAATAACGGACGTTCGTTAACAGAACGAATCCAACGAACGCGTTCATTGAAACGAACGGTTCGGTGAACGTTCGTTAAAATAAGAAAACCGAAAAAAACCAATCTAGTTTATTTTATTTTTTTTAAATAAACCGGATCGATTTATTAGGGGAAAACCGGATCGGGGCGCGGGGCTACCTCCAGTGGTCTTCGCCGGCGGGGCTCCGGCGGGGCTCCGGGCGGGGCGGGAGGTCCGGCGGGGTCGGGAGGGGGCGGCGAGGGGCGGCGGGGTTCCGGCGTCGGCGGCGGGAACGGCGGCGGCGGCGGCTTCCTCGCGGCGGCGGGGTTCGGCTTGGGGAGGCGGGCGGCGGCGGGTGAGAGAGAGGGGGGGGGGCGGCCGGATATATATATAAGGGGGGGGCGGCGGGGTGGCTTGGGGAGGGGGCAAGGGAGGCGAGGGGGAGCCGGACTCCGGGAGGCGTGCGGCGGCGGGGCAGCTCCCGCTCGGGCGGCGGCGTGCGCGCGAGGGAGAGGGAGGCGGGGCGCTGGGCCGGGCCTGGCTGGCTGGGCCGGCTGGGCCTTGGCCCAGGGGGGGGGCGCGCGTATTTTTTTTTTTAAAAAACAAAACGAATTAAAAAAAATACCAAACGAACTCCGAATTAAATAAAACAAATTTTCCCCGACTCCTAAAAATGAGTCGAACAAAAAGAACTTTAAAAACGGCAAACATGCATAAATTTTTAAAATGCTCATTTTTGCCTAAGCAAAATAAATCTTCCAAAACCAAATCATGATTTATTTATAATATCTTCATTTTTCCTAAATATTGGGAAAGTCATATTATTCCCTCTCTTAAAATTTTTATAGGAAAAACTTTATGAAGATAATTAAATAAATCCAAGTGATCCTATTTTCAAAATTTGAGAAATCCCAAATATGAAAATAATGAAACTTCCAACTCTCTCCGAGGGTCCTTGAGTTGCGTGAAATTTTCTAGGATCGGAAAATGCGAGAAAAATATGATATGCATGATGACCTAATGTATAACATTCCAAATTGAAAATTTGGGATGTTACAAACCTACCCCCTTAAGATGAATCTCGCCCTCGAGATTCGGGTTGGCTAGAAAATAGGTGAGGGTGGTCCTTGAGCAAAACTTCCTCTCTTTCCCAGGTGGCTTCATCCTCAGTGTGGTGGCTCCACTGAACTTTACAAAACTTGATAACTTTGCTGCGGGTAACTCTGCTGGCATAATCGAGAATCTTAACAGGTTTTTCCTCATATGTCAAGTCATCCTTCAACTGAATTGCTTCCAGTGGCACTGTGTCTCTTAACGGTACCTCTGCTATCTCTGGGTGGCATTTCTTCAACTGAGAAACATGGAATACATCATGAACTCCTGACAGTCCTTCTGGCAATTCCAACTTATAAGCAACTTCTCCCATACGTTGCAAAATCTTATACGGTCCAACGAAACGGGGTGCTAACTTTCCTTTAACTCCAAAACGCTTAACTCCTCGAAGCGGGGATACTCTGAGATATACTCTGTCTCCAACTTCATACTCAATCGCTTTGCGCTTTGAATCGGTATAGCTCTTCTGTCTGGACTGGGCTACCTTGAGCCTGTCTCGAATTAACTTAACCTTCTGTTTAGACTCCTTAATCAAATCTGGTCCAAACAACTGACGATCTCCAGTTTCGTCCCATGACAACGGTGTCCTGCACCTTCTTCCATACAGAGCCTCGAAAGGTGCCATCTTCAAGCTGGTTTGGTAACTATTGTTGTAGGAAAATTCTGCATACGGCAAATTATCATCCCAGCTAGATCCATAATCTAGTGCACAAGCTCTCAGCATATCTTCCAAAATCTGATTTACTCTCTCAGTCTGTCCATCGGTCTGTGGGTGGAAAGCTGTACTGAATTCCAATCTAGTTCCCAATGTCTCGTGCAACTGGTTCCAAAATTTCGAGGTAAACTGGGTTCCTCTATCTGATACGATGCTCCTCGGAACTCCGTGTAAACACACAATTCTGGTCATGTATATCTTTGCCAACTTAGCACTGCTATAGGTAGTCTTGACTGGAATGAAATGAGCTACCTTTGTTAAACGGTCGACTATAACCCAAATCGAGTCATATCCTGAACGGGTCTTTGGCAAACCTGTGATGAAATCCATGCCTAGTTTATCCCACTTCCATTCGGGTATCGGCAACGGTTGTAACAATCCTGCTGGCTTCTGATGTTCTGCCTTTACTCTCTGACATACATCGCAAATTGCTACATACTCCGCAATATCCTTCTTCATTCCGGTCCACCAGAAAGTGTTCTTCAAATCCAAATACATCTTGGTATTTCCTGGGTGAATCGAATAGGGTGAATCATGGGCTTCTTGTAAAATCAACTTCCTGATTTCTGGGTTATTGGGCACATAAACACAGTCTTCAAACCATAGGGTATCGTGTTCATCCTCACGAAATCCTTTAGCCTTTCCTTTGCCCATTTTCTCCTTTATAGAGGCAACTTCCTTATCTGCCTTTTGGGCTTCTCTGATTTTGTCCATCAGTGTCGACTGAATCTCCAATGTTGCTACATAGCCTCTCGGAACTATTTCCAAACATAGCTCTCGAAGGTCCTCGGCTAACTCATTGGGTATTCCTCCCATCATTAGGGTATTGACGTGGCTCTTACGGCTCAATGCGTCTGCTACGACATTAGCCTTTCCGGGGTGATAATGCAATCTCATATCATAATCCTTGATAAGTTCTAACCATCTCCTTTGTCTGAGATTCAATTCCTTCTGTGTGAAGATGTACTTCAGACTCTTGTGATCCGTATATACTTCACAATGATTTCCAATGAGAAAATGTCTCCACGTCTTCAGGGCATGCACAACGGCTGCTAACTCCAAATCATGAGTGGCATAATTCAACTCATGGGGCTTAAGTTGTCGTGAAGCATACGAAACAACTCTTCCTTCCTGCATAAGCACTGCTCCAAGTCCTCGACGTGAAGCGTCGCAATACACCTCATAATCCTTAGTCTGATCTGGCAATATCAAAACTGGTGAGGTAACCAATCTTTTCTTCAACTCCTGAAAACTTGCCTCACAGTCCTCAGTCCATATGAATTTGTTATCCTTCTTCAACAATTCAGTCATAGGCTTAGCAATCCTTGAGAAATTCTCAATGAATCTTCGGTAGTATCCTGCGAGTCCAAGAAAACTCCGAATCTCTCCAACTGTCGTTGGTGCTTCCCAATTAGTTACGGTCTCAACCTTTGTGGGGTCAACTGCTATTCCTTCTCCGGATATAACATGTCCAAGAAATCCAACTTCCTTTAGCCAAAACTCACATTTGCTGAACTTGGCGTATAACTGATGTTCTCTTAGCTTCTCCAAAACCAATCGCAATTGTTCCTTGTGTTCCTCTTCATTCTTCGAGAAAATCAAAATGTCATCTATGAACACCACGACGAACTTATCCAAAAACTCCATAAACACTTTGTTCATCAGGTTCATGAAATAAGCTGGTGCGTTAGTCAGTCCAAATGACATAACGGTATACTCGTACAGTCCATATCTCGTGGTAAATGCAGTCTTGGGTATGTCTTGCTCCCGAATCTTCAACTGATGGTACCCTGATCGCAAGTCGATCTTGGAAAACACTTTGGCTCCTTGCAAACGATCAAACAGATCATTTATCATTGGTAGTGGGTACTTGTTCTTGATTGTTACCGCATTCAATTCACGATAATCAACAACCATTCTCAAAGATCCATCCTTCTTCTCTACTAACAAAACGGGTGATCCCCAAGGTGAAGAACTTGGGCGAATGTAACCTTTATCCAATAACTCCTTAATCTGATTCTTAATTTCCACCAAATCCTTTGCTGGCATCCGGTACGGTCGCTTCGATATTGGGCCTGTACCTGGCAATAACTCAATCAAAAACTCAATGTCTCTATCCGGTGGCATGCCTGGTAATTCCTCAGGAAATACATCAGGAAAATCCTTTACCACTGGTACTTCCTCCTGCACAACTCCTGATAAGCAATTCACTTGTGTCCTGTTTGGCACATGCCGGGATACATACTTGATCCTTCTTCCTTCTGGTGTGGTAAGCAAAATTGTCTTACTGGCGCAATCGATGTTTCCTCCATACATCGACAGCCAATCCATACCAAGAATCACATCCAGACCTTGGGATTCCAGAATAATTAAATCCGTTGGGAATACATGCCTTCCTATACTCAATGGTACTTGAAAACATCCTTGTCTGGCCATGTATTCTGCTCCTGGCGAGCTTACTAGCATAGGTGTTTTAAGAATCCTAGTGGGCAGGCTATACTTTTCCACAAATCCCCTTGATATGTATGAATGCGATGCACCAGTATCAAAAAGAACGAGTGCAGTAAATGACTTAACCAAAAACTTACCGATTACTGCATCGGGCTGATCTTCAATCTCCTCCACATTAACGTGGTTCACCTGTCCCCTATTGAAAGGGTTGGGTTTCTTTCCAGAGCTTCCATTGCCATTTCCATTCTGGCCTTCAGGACATTCATTGGCATAATGTCCGGTCTTCGAACACTTGAAACAGGTGACTTGACTCAGGTCTCTCTTGGTTGGGGTTGATGGGGTTGTTCGGTTCTGGCCGTTGCTTCCTCCATTCCCATCACCATTCTTGTGGCCATTATGGTTGTGCGAGCTACCTCCTCCATGGGTGTGCTGAAACTTAAATCCCGGTTTAGGGGTAAAACGGGGCTTCTGCTGGGCTCCAGAGTTATACTTCCCCTGTCCATACTTCCTCTTACGGTTCTCAATTTGCTGCTGCTTTCCTTCAATCATAAGGGCTCGGTCTACTAACTCCTGGTAGTTATTGAAACTTGCTACCATCAACGGCATGCTGAATTCATCATTCAGTCCTTCTAGAAACTTCTCCTGTTTAGCCGCATCTGTAGCAACGTCATCTGGGGCGTAACGTGCTAATTTGCTAAAGTCATCCACGTACTGGCCAACAGTCCTTCCTCCTTGGCGTAAGTTGCGAAACTCACGCTTCTTCATGGCCATGGCTCCTGCTGAGACATGGGCAGTGCGAAAAGCTTGCTGAAATTGATCCCATGTGACAGTGTCTACCGGGTAAGTGGCTGTGAAATTCTCCCACCATGCGGCTGCGGGTCCTTCAAGCTGATGTGCTGCAAACTTCACTCTTTCTCCATCTGTGCATCCTGCAGTGGTCAACTCCCTTCCTATCTTGCGGAGCCAATCATCTGCTACAATCGGCTCGGTGCTACTGGAGTACACCGGCGGATTTAGTCTAAGGAAACGAGTCAAATGATCCGCAGGTGGTGGTGGTGGGTTGTTGTTGTTGTTGCCCTGGTTCTGCACCAATGTTTGAATCAGGGTGTTCTGCTGCTGGATCAGTTGGGTGATCTCTGGCGGGAAAACGAATTCAGGGTCACGTCTCGGAGGCATCTGATGGGTTTAGAAAAGAAGAGAAATTTAGAATAGAATGAGGTCTAAGGGGAATCACTACCCAAATGCACATGAGCAAATGCACACAAAATCACTCCATTCAATCAACAAGGCTTACAACGATCTAACTATCGCAAGTGCGTGTACTATAATGTTTACATGGGGGAAATACTACTAATATGTGGGGGACTTCTACTAATTTGAACCGGTGGAAGATTCCATGATGTCTGCTCCAGCTTCGTCTTCAAAATCGGGTTCACTTGGATCCGAATCGGTGTCGTCGATGTTGATGTAGTCGCTTGGACATGCGACGTACTTGTCGTTCCTCCTGGGATGCTAACTTCTTCTTGAGTTCTTCGATCTCATACTTAAGATCGCTATTGTGCCTTGCTAGAGCTACGATCTCGTCCATGTAGTCCTTGCGTGTAGACTTTAGTTCTCCTTCTAGCTCGATGATCCTTGCCTTCGCATTCTTCAACTCTACCATATCATTGCACATCTGGTTCTCATGGCGTCGAATGTGCTGGTTTAACTCCTGGATAAAAGCTGCAATGGATCTATCCTTCTTGGTGCTGACTATGTCCCATTTGTCATCTCGGCGTCCGCAAATCTGGTAGATGGTGTCCTTGAGGTCTTCTTGATAAACTTCTCCAATGCGTCCTATGGTGATATGGGATGCCATGCTCCTTCCTAGACTCCAGGTTGGTGCATTGAAAACACTATCTATAGGCTTGGTGATTGGGGCGAATGTCCTTCCTGGAACGTGAGCGTGAATCTTCCAGCGCTCCTCTTCAGGCAGAGTGGCGTTGAAAGTCCCGGTGAAACTTGGTAGTCCAATGTCCAGGTACTTGGTAACTTCCTTCAAGTGAAATCCAAATGGTGTGCCTTCATCCGGTTGGGTGTACTTAATCTTCCGTTCCTTCATCCTAAAGAGTAGAAAAGATGAGGAGTTAGAAAATGAGAGGAGAGTAGTGATCTATGGCTTTAACTTAGTGGTCGTGTCCTACAGTCAGCGTGTGCTCTGATACCATTCTCTGTAGCGACCTGACCCGAATGGATCACGTCTACTGTGCTACGATGTCATCCCTGGATCAGTAATGCTGACACCACACAGTACATCGAGGATTTATAGCAGAGTTGCAATCACACTCTTATTACATCGATGGCTCAAAAAGAACTTATTACAATAATCATGGCTTAAGGCCATCTAATAACGATAACAGCGGAAGGCTTGGAAGATAAGTGAGTCCATCAACTCCATCGGCATCACTGAGTATAGAACCACGACCTAAATTCCTTACTCGTCGTCTGAAAAGTCTGCAACATGAAAGTTGCAGCCCGAAAACGGGTCAGCACATGGAATATGCTGGCAATGTAACACATAGAGAGTAATGAAACAATAAGCCTATACTACATGCATATTTGGCTGGTGGTAAGGCTCTATGGTTACAGTTTTGCGAAAAGCCAATTTTTCCCTACATCAAAGGAATAATTTTGTTTAACTATCATGGTGGTTGTTGAACATTGAGAATGGTTGACAGCATCCTCAATCCCAATTAAAAATACTCATTAAAAACCCAATAACTTTTATTAGAGGTAACATGTTGAGATTCACAATGATATTCAAGTACTAGATACTCAAAGTGTCCATAACCGGGGACACGGCTAATCATGATTAGTTTGTTACTCTGCAGAGGTTTGCGCACTTTTCCCCACATGACTCGATCGCCTCCGTTTGGTTTCTCGCACTACATGGTGTTTGAGAAACGGATGACCGAGACATAGTCTTTCAGAAGCACTAGCACCTTACATGTGGGGTAGACCGGTACACCTACATCCCCTACATCTGCTAGTCCACCCCGTAAGAGTTCGCACAACTTAGTCAACTATGCTAGAGCCCATAGTAGCATGTGGCTGCACACGGAAGTTTCCAGTTTGAAATATCTTATGATCCCTTAGAGCCTGGGTGGCGGTCCAAAAAAACAACAGGCAAGTCCTGATAGACATCAGGTGCCTCAATCCACCCAGATGTGTGTTTAAGTTGCCACCTTAGATAAACCATTAAAATTATCAATCTCACATCTGTCATGGATATCACTCACCCAATCCACGTCTACTAGCATAGCATAGCATAATAAGCAAACGTAGAAGTAACTCCCAAGGTTTCATAAGTAACAGGTAATAGGTACTACCTCAATTCTACTTCCCAATCCCACAATTTAATTTAGATCCTAAACAATGCAAGTGTTTGAGGGTTTGATCTAATGCAATAAAACTGGGTAGTAGGAAAGATATGATCAAAGTGTTACTTGCCTTGCTGATGATCCGCGTGTCCTAGAGATTCGAAGTAACAAGCGGCGCACTCCGGGTAATCTAACGCAGACAAACAACAAGCATACAATAAGTACTCATCTAATGCACAGGGAAATCTCGAATAAAAGATCTAACCAGAGAGTTCAACTTAAGAACCCTGGTTGCAAAAGAATCGAATCAAATAAGGCATCGAAAGTCGGAACTCGAGAGAGAACGACTCGGTTTAGAAATCTGAAATTAGGTCAAAATTTCACAGTAGCAAAACTCTGTGAAAGTTGGTTAGTCGGAACGGCGGTTTCGTTACGAAACTCCAGGCGTTTGAATCACCTGATTCCGATAAACGAGCAAGAAATAAAACAGATTTGAAAATTGGATCGGAAATCGAATCAGAAAAATAACGGATTAAATCCGAATAAAAGAAAAACGACGAACGGTTTAAATAACGGACGTTCGTTAACAGAACGAATCCAACGAACGCGTTCATTGAAACGAACGGTTCGGTGAACGTTCGTTAATTAAGAAAACCGAAAAAAAACCAATCTAGTTTATTTTTTTTTTTAAATAAACCGGATCGATTTATTAGGGGAAAACCAGATCGGGGCGCGGGGCTACCTCCGGTGGTCTTCACCGGCGGGGCTCCGGCGGGGCTCCGGGCGGGGCGGGAGGTCCGGCGGGGTCGGGAGGGGGCGGCGAGGGGCGGCGGGGTTCCGGCGTCGGCGGCGGGGAACGGCGGCGGCGGCGGCTTCCTCGCGGCGGCGGGGTTCGGCTTGGGGAGGCGGGCGGCGGCGGGTGAGAGAGAGGGGGGGGGGGGCGGCCGAATATATATAAGGGGGGGGGCGGCGGGGTGGCTTGGGGAGGGGGCAAGGGAGGCGAGGGGGAGCCGGACTCCGGGAGGCGTGCGGCGGCGGGGCAGCTCCCGCTCGGGCGGCGGCGTGCGCGCGAGGGAGAGGGAGGCGGGGCGCTGGGCCGGGCCCAGGGGGGGGGGGCGCGCGTATTTTTTTTTTTAAAAAAAAAAACAAAACGAATTAAAAAAAATACCAAACGAACTCCGAATTAAATAAAACAAATTTTCCCCGACTCCTAAAAATGAGTCGAACAAAAAGAACTTTAAAAACGGCAAACATGCATAAATTTTTAAAATGCTCATTTTTGCCTAAGCAAAATAAATCTTCCAAAACCAAATCATGATTTATTTATAATATCTTCATTTTTCCTAAATATTGGGAAAGTCATATTATTCCCTCTCTTAAAATTTTTATAGGAAAAACTTTATGAAGATAATTAAATAAATCCAAGTGATCCTATTTTCAAAATTTGAGAAATCCCAAATATGAAAATAATGAAACTTCCAACTCTCTCCGAGGGTCCTTGAGTTGCATGAAATTTTCTAGGATCGGAAAATGCGAGAAAAATATGATATGCATGATGACCTAATGTATAACATTCCAAATTGAAAATTTGGGATGTTACAATCAAAAACTCAATATCTCTATCCGGTGGCATGCCTGGAAACTCCTCTACAAATACATCAGGGAAATCCTTCACTACTGGTACTTCCTCCTGCACAACTCCTGTTAAGCAATTTACTTGAGTCCTTTTCGGCACATGCCGGGATACATACTTGATCCTTCTCCCTTTTGGGGTGGTAAGAAAAATTGACTTACTGGCACATTTAATGTTCCCTTCATACTTTGATAACCAATCCATGCCTAATATCACATCCAAACCTTGAGACTCCAAGACTATTAGGTCTGAGGGAAATACGTAGTTACCAATCCTTAATGGTAACCAATCACACCATAGACTAGCCATATATTCTGCTCCAGGCGAGGTTACTAACATGGGTGACCTAAGGGCTTGGGTTGGCAGTTTATACTTATCCACAAATCCCCTTGATATGTATGAATGCGATGCACAAATATCAAAAAGAACGAGTGCAGTAAATGACTTAACCAAAAACTTACCTATTACTGCATCGGGCTAGGTTCAACCTCCTCCACATTTACGTGGTTTACATGTCCCCTGTTGAAAGGGTTCGGCTTCTTCCCAGAGCTTCCATTGCCATTTCCATTCTGGGATTCAGGACATTCATTGGCATAATGTCCGGTCTTCTGGCACTTAAAGCAAGTGACTTGGCTCAGTTCTCTCTTGGCTGGGGTTGATGGGTTCGTATGGTTCTGGCCATTGCTTCCTCCATTCCCATTACCATTCTTGGGGCCATTGTGATTGTGCGAGCTACCTCCTCCATGGGTATGCTGAAAATGTCCTCCCGGTCTACGGGTAAAACGTGGTTTCTGCTGAGCTCCAGAATTGTACTTCCCTTGTCCATACTTCCTCTTGCAGTTCTTAATCTGCTGCTGCTTCCCTTCAACTATGAGAGCACGGTCTACCAACTCCTGGTAGTTATTGAAGGTGCTACCATCAACTACATGCTCAACTCATCATTCAGTCCTTCCAAAAAATGCGATGCACCAGTATCAAAAAGAACGAGTGCAATAAATGACTTAACCAACAACTTACCTATTACTGCATCGGGCTGGGCTTCAACCTCGTCCACATTTACGTGGTTCACCTATCCCCTGTTGAAAGGGTTCGGCTTCTTCCCAGAGCTTCCATTGCCATTTCCATTCTGGGATTCAGGACATTCATTGACATAATGTCCAGTCTTCTGGCACTTAAAGCAAGTGACTTGGCTCAGTTCTCTCTTGGCTGGGTTGATGGGTTGGTACGGTTCTGGCAGTTGCTTCCTCCATTACCATTACCATTCTTGGGGCCATTGTGATTGTGCGAGCTACCTCCTCCATGGGTATGCTGAAAATGTCCTCCCAGTCTAGGGGTAAAACGTGGTTTCTGCTGAGCTCCAGAATTGTACTTCCCTTGTCCATACTTCCTCTTGCAGTTCTCAATCTGCTGCTGCTTCCCTTCAATCATGAGAGCACGGTCTACCAACTCCTGTTAGTTATTGAAGGTTGCTACCATCAACTGCATGCTCAACTCATCATTTAGTCCTTCCAGAAACTTCTCCTGCTTAGCTGCATCCGTAGCGACATCATCTGGGGCATAGTGTGCTAGCTTACTAAAATCCTCCACATACTGGCCAACTGTCCGTCCTCCTTGGTGCGAGTTTCGAAACTCTCGCTTCTTCATGGCCATAGCTTCTGTAGAAACATGGGCAGTACGGAAAGCCTGCTGGAACTATTCCCATGTGACATTGTCGACAGGGAAAGTGGCTGTGAAATTCTCCCACCATGATGTTGCAGGTCCTTCAAGCTGATGTGCGGCAAACTTCACCTTTTCCGCATATGTGCATCCTGCCGTGGTCAACTCCCTTGCTGTCTTGCGGAGCCAATCATCTGCCACTATCGGCTCGGTGCTACTGGAAAACACCGGCGGATTCACCCTAAGAAAACGGGCTAAGTGATCAACAGGTGGTGGTGGTGGGTTGTTGTTGTTGTTCCCTCGATTCTGGTTTTGGACTAGCAACTGCATCAACGTGTTTTGCTACTGGATCAACTGGGTGAGCTCCGGTCGGAAGGTAAATTCGGGGTCACGTCTCGGAGGCATATGATGGGTTTAGAAAAGATGAGATTTAAGAATAGAGAGGGGTCTAAAGAGAAAACACTACCCATATGCACATGAGGCAAAAGCAAACAATTCACTCCATTCAATCAAACAAGGGCATACAATCGATCTATCTATCGCAAAAGTGCTCGGACTACTCTATTTACATGGTGGACTACTACTACAGATAGGGTGGTCTACTAGAAATATTCTTCGGTTGCAGACTCCATGATATCTGCTCCAGCTTCATCAACATAGTCATCATCGCTATCATCTGGATCCGAGTCGGTGTCGTCGCTGATGATGTAGTCTTCCGGGCGAATCTCCTTGGGTTCTTCGTCTTCTTCTGCTGGTGTAGGGCCTCCCATAAATATTCCAATCTTCTTGATCAGATAGTCATTCTTCTCCACTAGTACTTCGATTTCCTCTTCATAATCTTCATGTGTAGCCTTGAGTTCTTCCTCCAGTTCCTTGATTCTAGTCCTTGCCTTCTTCAGATCTATCATGTCGGCACATATCTGGTTCTCCTGACGTCGAATTTCCTGGTTTAACTCCTGGATAAAATCTGCAATTGATCTATCCTTCCTGGTGCTGATCATCTCCCAGTGCTCATCTCGGCACCCACAAATATGGTAGATAGTATCCTTGAGATCATTGCAGTAAACTTCTCCAATGTGTCCCATGGCGATGTGAGCTACCATGCTCTTTCCTAGACTCCAGGTTGGTGCATCAAAGGAAAACTCTATGGGCTCAGTGACTGGCATGAACGTCCTTCCTGGAACTTGAACTTGAATCATCCAGCGCTCCTCTTCAGGTAATGTGGTGTTGTAGGTTCCGGTGAAGCTTGGTACTCCTATGTTCAGGTATCTAGTGACTTCCTTCAAGTGACGTCCAAAGGGTGTATCTTCATCCGGTTGTGTGAACTTGTTCCTTGCATCCGCCATCCTAAAAGAGTAGAAAAGATGAGGAGTCAGAATGAGAAGAGTGAGTAGTGATCTAGGGCTTTATCTTAGTGGTCGTGTCCTACATTCAGCGTGTGCTTTGATACCATCTTGTAGCGACTAGAACTCAAACGGTCCAATCTCTGGGCTCAAGTGTCATCCCTGGATCAGTAATGCTGACACCACACAGTACTTGAAGGATTTATAACAGAGTAGCAATCACACACTTATTACATCGAGTGTCTCAAAAGAGAACTTATTACAATAAATATGGCTTAAGGCCATCTAAAAACGATAACAGTAGAAGGCTTGGAAGATTAGTGAGTCCATCAACTCCAACGGCATCACTGAGTAGAACCACGACCTAAAAGCCACCTTACTCGTCGTCTGAAAAGTCTGCTACATGAACGTTGCAGCCCGAAAACGGGTTAGCACATGGAATATACTGGCAATGTAACACATAGAGAGCAATAAAAATAATAAAGCTATTCTATATGCATATTTGGCTGGTGGAAAGCTCTATGGTTACAGTTTTGCGTAAAGCCAATTTTTCCCTACTGCAAAGGAATAAATTTTATTTAACTATCATGGTAGTTGTTAAACATTGAGAGTGTAGACACGCTCTCAATCCCAATTAAACATCATCATTAAAACCCAACAAAATTATTTAGAGTAACATGATGAGATTCACATGATAATCCAAGTACTAGATACTCAAGATGTCCATAACCGGGGACACGGCTAACCATGATTAGTTTATCCACTCTGTAGAGGTTTGGCACTTTTCCCCACAAGACTCGACCTCCTCCATTAGGATTCTCGCACTACATGGTGTTTGAGAAACGGATGACTGAGACATAGTCTTTCAAAAGCGCTAGCACCTTACGAATGGGTAGACCGTACCACCTACATCCCCTACATCTGCTAGTCTACCCATGTAAGAGTTCGCTCGACTTAGTCAACAATGCTAGAGCCCATAGTAGCTTGTGGCTGCACACGGAAGTTTCTAGTATGAATAATCTCATGATCCCTTTGAGCCTGGGTGGCGGTCCAAAAGAAAAACAGGCAATCACTGGAATACACATGTGCCTCAATCCACCCATATGTTTATTTAAGTTGCCACCTTAAATAAACCATTAAATTATCAATCTCACATCTGTCATGGATTTCCCTCACCCAATCCACGTCTACTAGCATAGCATGGCATAAAAGCAAACGTAGAAGTAACTCCCAAAGGTTTGATAATAACAGGCAATCACTGGAATACACATGTGCCTCAATCCACCCAGATGTGTATTTAAGTTGCCACCTTAAATAAACCATTAAATTATCAATCTCACATCTGTCATGGATTTCACTCACCCAATCCACGTGTACTAGCATAGCATGGGATAAAAGCAAACGTAGAAGTAACTCCCAAAGGTTTGATAATAACAGGTAATAGGTAATACCTCATATACTTCCCAACCCACAATATAATTAGACCCTAATCATGCAATGTGTGAGAGTTCGTCTAATGCAATAAAAACTGGGTAATAGGAAGTATGATCAAAGTGTTACTTGCCTTGCTGATGATCTGTGAAACCTAGCGATTCGAAGTAGCAAGCGGCGAACTCCGGGTACTCTATCGCAAACAAAGAAGCATATAATAAGTACTCATCTAATGCACAGGTAAAACTCAAATAAGAGATCTAACCAAAAAGTTCAACTTAAGAACTCCGGTTGGTAAAAAAAAATCAAATCGAACGAAGCAACGAAAGACAAACGACAAAAGAAACAACTCCGTTTACTAATCTGAATCTAGGTCAAATTTTACTGAGGCAAAAACTTTTTGAGTTGGTTAAACGGAAAGAGGGTTTCGAGATGAAACTCCAGGCGCTTGAATCACCTGATTCCGATAAACGAGCGAAAAGTTAAACTAAAGCGAACATTGGATCAGGAATCGTGATCAGAAAAATCGCGGATTTAATCCGAGAAAAAGAAAAAAACGACAAACGGGTTAAAGAATGAACGTTCGTTAACTGGAACTAAACGATGAACGCGTTCGGTAAAACGAGCGAATGAGCGAACGCTCGCTAAATAAATAAATCGGGGGAAAACCGATCCAAAAAACGAAAACTAGGGTTTTCAAAAAAACGAAACAGTTTTTCTTAGAAAACCGGCGGCGGCGGCTACCTCGGCTCGGGCTCCGGCGAAGCTCCGACGGGGCTCCGGGCGGCGACGGGTGGTGTGGGGCGGCGCGGGCGGCGGCTGCGGCATGCGGCGGCGGTGGCGCGGGCGGCGTGGGGAGGCGGCGGCGGTGTGGGGCTCCAGGGGGACTCTGGCGGGTTATAAAGGGGGGCGGCCAACTTGGGGAAGGGGGCGGCCTCGGGAGGCGTGTCCTCCTCGGACACGGCGGCGGCAGCGATTGGGACTCCGGTCCCGATCCAGTCTTGCGGGAGGCGGCGGCGACGGCTGGGCCGGCTCGGCCCAGTCGGCGCGGGGGGCTCTTAAAAAAAACAATATCGTTGCGACTAAAAAAATTCTAAAGAAATAAATAAAAATCTAAAGATGCCAAAACGAATTTTCACCGTCTAAATAAAATATTTAGAACAGGATGAACATTTTCTTGGCCCTAAATGCAGTTTTTGAAAATGTGCAATTTTTCCTAAATTCAAATAAAATAGCAAATAAAACCAAAAAAAATCTTATTTCATTTTTTATTAAATCCTCAATATTTTTTATTTTGGGAAAGTCATTTTATTCCCTCTCTCAAAATTTTTATAGTAGAAATAATAGAAGATAAAATAAATAAAATCAAATGATGCTATTTTCAAAATTTGAGAAAACTCAAATGTGAAAATAATGAAATCCCCAACTCTCTCCGAGGGTCCTTGAGTTGCGTGAAATTTCTGGGATCAACCAAAATGCAATAAAATATGATATGCAATGATGATCTATTGTATAACATTCCAAATTGAAAATTTGGGATGTTACACTTTCCCAAGGTGATTTACATTTCGATCCGAGGTCGGATCTTTCCCAAGGGGGAGGGGATGATGTGGAGCATCCTACGAACATCACCATGTACACCTTCATAGCACATCAAGCCCCTAGTGGACCTACCAGACTTAAGGTGAACCCGCTCCTCTTCTAGATTTACATGAATATCCATAGGACTTGGTTGCTACCTCACCATGGATCATTGTGCATCACTAGGTACGACGACGACCGCCACCAAGAAGTTGGGGAGCATCCTGGAGGCCAAGGAGAAGGACCCCAAGGCCACAAGGAGGAAGAAGGAGTGCAACAAGATCAACTCTGCACCTCCCAGGCGACCCCGTGCCCACGGGCCTTGAAGACCCCGTGCGCACGGACTACACAGGGACCTGACGCTGGAGCACCCCGTGTGCACAGGCTTGTACCGTGCCCACAGGACCCCAGTGCGCACGGGCCCAACTTACCCCATGCGCACGGGCCCCACAAGATGGACGGCTGTGATTGCTGTTTGGGCCTCCTCTTCATCCACCTCGTCCCTCACCTCCAACCACCTATATATTCCGTACCTAGACCATTTGTTAGGGATAGAAAAGTATATGAGATGATTATGTGAGATTTGCTCCTTGTACCCACTCCTCTAGGAGATCATGTCCTCCTAAGGGAGAAGATCCACTTGTGGATATCAAGACCCCCAAATGTGGGAAGGATCCCCATCATAGGATCATCAAGACCTCTCTCCTCATAGGATTGGGATGAACTAGTACCTTGTATCTTTCCTTTGTTGTTCTTGAATCATTGTGACCTCTTGTGTGTTCTTGGATCTAGCATATGTGTGATTGTATCTAGTGAATTGAGTGTTTCCTCTTGTTTTCTCTCTTGTGTTCTTCTTGTTCTTGGGGATTCCCCCTCCAATTCGTGAAAGATCCCCACTTAGGGTTCCACCCTACAACACTTATGGAGTAGCTCGGTGAGGATAGTGGCACAAAAATTTAATGCAAAATGTTAGCAAGAGTCAATAATGTTGAAAGAGATTCACAAATTCGCAAGTGAAACAAGTAGACCAATAGCAATATGTGGTACACGGAAACACACACACGGATATATAAATGGGCTCATGCAACTAAGTATGAGCACAAAATGTGGAATCCATGCAAAACTCTCGTGTTGCACAACTCAAGAGAGACGCTAGCACGATTGCTCAATAGGCGGATACGACATTTGTGCGCAACCTATAAGATGCAAAATGTATGAGCTTTCTATCCCAAGTATGCTATGTGTATGATGTTCCTGGTATTATGATCCAAGATGATCTTATATGAAAATGTGGTATGATGCCATGGCTATTGCTTACGAGCTTCTTTGCTCTCTCTTTTTCTTTGCTTAAAAGCTTATTATTATTTTTGTATGTGTATGGCCACTTTTGCACAATGCACAAACCAACATAGCAATTGTGTATATGCGAGAACAAACTTGTGGCACAAGGGATGATATGATACCAATATGATATGGTATGCATGCAATGTATGGTGTAGGTCACTAATGTGCACAAGTAACATTGTCGGCAATACTCAAATGGCTAGTCTCGATAGGCAAGTGACGCAAAATGGGCTAGGGGTTATCAATGCAATGGCAAGGGAATACAATAGAGGGATACCACGATACCAAGATGATATGAAGCTTACCATCCTTGGCGATGATGAGTGGTGGTGATCTTGATGGCAATAACAAGAGGATGGAGACTCGTCCCTAAGTAGCTGAAACACCTTAAGAAATGGAAAAACCACGAACTCAAAAATGTCAAATGTCAAATGTCAAATGGTGGTAGTGGGATGTGGTGGTGGTGTTGTGGAAGCTCAATGGAATTGCAGAATGGCAAAGATGGGTTGTGGAGTATGCAATGCGGAAATGGAGGGTAAGGCGGCGGACTATACATGGTGTCGGTGTTCGAAGCACGGTCTCTAAGTAGCCGAAACACCTTAGGAGACACAACTCACAACACAAACAAATTTGGGTTAAGTTGGGGTGGTGAACTGTATGGTGGGCAAGTCTATGCGGAAGTTATGGTAGTAGTGGTGGTTGATGAAGAAGAAACCGTCCCTAAGTAGCCTAAACACCTTAGGAGACTCAAAACACAACTCAAACAATCACTAATGCTATATGGAACAAAATGGGTTAGGTTGTGGAACTCGGTGGTGGTAATGCAGATGAGATGGTGGAAGCCCTAGGCAAAGATGTCAAAGTTTCAAAAATTTGATGGAGTCAAATGTTGGTGGTAGTATTTTTGTGGGAAGGGGGTGTCAACAGCTTCAAAACAAGCTAAAGAACGTCAATAAATGGAGTTCAGATGAATTAAATATGGCCAAAACAAAATTTCAGTCGTGTCAGTTACAAGGTTACCCGGACATCCGGAGGAGGTCCGGATGATCGGGGTCCGTCAAACAAATTTCCGTCGTGTGGGGTGTCCGGACATCCGGGAGATGGTCCAGTTGATCCAGGTGGATCCGGATGATCCGGGCAGGTCAAACTGCTTGGGATTTCCTCTTGGGGACTAATTTTTGGGCGGAAAATGGATGATTTTCGAGGCGAAATTAAGAAGATTTTGAGGATCGAAGGTGGGAAAACTTGGGGAGATGCTAGATCCACTTGAAACCAAGCAAATTCATGGATCAAAATGAACAAAACATGATCAAAACTCACAAATCACAAAAAAAAATTGGGGCTATTTTTGTGGGTATTTTCGAATTTAGGACGAAATCAACAAAATCAAGCTAGAAAACAAAGAGGAGAGGCTCCGAAATCGTGATCAACGTGGCTCATGATACCAAGATGAAGTAGGATGGAACCCTAATGGCCCGATGATGTGGAGCATCCCACATTCATCCCCATGTACACTCGGACTACTCTCCAAGCCCCAAGAGAACATACGACGAGACCTCGAACATACGCCATCGGACACAAGGTGAACTCGCTCCTCTCCAAATTGTCACTTTCCACATGCGAGACATGGCTACTACCTTAAACATGTGTGCTATGCATGACCAGGAGCCAAGAGGAAGACCATGGACAAGACGTCGAGGACACCAAACGCGAGGAACAAGAGAAGGAGCTGCCCGGAGGCTACAACCGCCGGACGACCGGTCCTTACCGGACGTCCGACCCCCCTCCAATGACCAGACGTTCGAACCTCCGGAAATCCTGAGCCTGAAGCCCGAGCCAAACGAGAGGACGTCCGACGCCACCGGACGACCGGCCACTTCCGGAAATCTGGTGCTAGCTATCCCGAGCCAAAACGCCGGACGTCCGACAAGTACCAGACGACCGGACCCCCGCGAGCCACCGGACGTCCGGTACCCGTCAGACGACCGGTGCCTGTCTGTGCGCAGAGTATCGGGCCAATTCCCATGTATCCCCCACTTACCCCTTCATGGACCTACACTATATATACTCCTCCACCACCTCCTAGTTAGGGTTAGCGTTGTGATAGCTCATTTCAGAGATAGAGCCTCACTCATCAATATCGGATCTACTCCTTGAGAGAGACCACGGCCCCTCTTCGGAGAAGATCCACCTTGGATTCAAGACCCCTTTACGGGAAGATCCCCTTGTAGATTCAAGACCTCCTCGTGGAGAAGAACGGGCTACCCTTTTGTATCATCCCTTGTTGGATTTGGATCGTTTATCTCTTTGTGTTTCGAGGATCTAGCATGTGTGTGACCGTATCTTGTTGGTTTGAGTGATTCTCTCATGTTTCCCCTCGTGTTCTTCGTGTTCTTCATGGGATCCGCTCCTTTCGTGAAAGATCGGGCCACTAGGGTTCCACCCTACATCATCCGATCTTTCACGAAAGGAGCGGATCCCGCGAAGAACACGAAGAACACGGGGAAGAATAAAGAGAAAACACGAGGGGAGACACTCAAGAACAAGTCCAATCACACATGCACTAGACAATCAAACACACAAGATCCACAAGGTACATGAACAACAAAGGGAAAGATACAAGGTAAGGTTCATCTCCATGAGGAGGTCTTGAATCCACGAGGGGGTCTTGAATCCAAGGTGGATCTTCTCCGAAGAGGGGCCGCGGTCTCTCTCGTGGAGTAGATCCGTAATGGATGAGCAAAGCTCTATCTCAAATGAGCTACTACTTTGCTAACCCTAGAAAGGAGGTGGAGGAGGTCTATTTATAGTCTAGTGGGCGAAGGGATAAGTGAGGGGCGAAACAGGTACATGGGCCTCGGTCCAGAGGCATGCATGCAGGCAAGGCCGGATGATCTGAATGGGGGTCCGGATGATCCGGGACCTCATCTGGATGATCCGGCTCCGACCGTGGAGATTCTGCAAGCTTCGAGTGTCTTCGAATGAAATTACTCGGATGATCTGGAGGGGGACCCAGACAATCCGGCTGAGCCCGGATGATCCGGACGGCGGTCCGGATGTCTGGCCTAGCTCCTGCAACCGCTCCGTCTTCTTCCTCTCCTTTCTTTCGTCTTCTCTTCCATGCGTCCGTCGCAGACGGTGTATTCGTTCCTTGGCGCTTGCACCCCTCCTCGACATCCATGAAGCTCCGACAATACCTATGCATGCACATGGGAGGAGTGTCAAGTAGTATACCATCCTCGAGAGGGTCAAGTGAACATGTGTAAAGGAGATGATTCACCTTTGTGTATGTGAAGTAGATGTCGCCCGTGTCACTTGCCAAATGGACTCTTGACATGGTGATGTCCGTAAGATGCTCCACATCAACTTGTCTTGATGGTCCCATCGGTCGGAGTAGATGATGATGAAGCTCTCGGCTTGAAGTTTCTTGTAGTAGGAGGATGACTTGAGGTTGTCAAAGTTTTCTTGTAACTAGACTTGTCGCCGTTGCTTGGGGCAGATTTGGTTGAGGTAGAAGGTGTTGGAGTCGTTGAAGCTTGGGTCTTGGAGAAACCATACATCTTTGATGAGAACTTGGCATACTTGAAGTCATCTTGCAATTGAAATTCCGCCTTGGTAGCTTGATGCACTAGCTCGATGAGGTTCGAGTATGGTTGGAAGTTGGTGATCTTCTTGATAGGATGATTGAGGCCATTCAAGAAACGTGCAATAGTTTGCTCATCATCTTCCATGACATTGGCTCGTATCATTGCAATCTCCATTTCCTTGTAGTATTCTTCAACGATCTTGGTTCCTTTCTTGAGGAGTTGGAGTTTCTTGAAGAGGTCTCGGTTGTAGTAGGTTGGCACGAAACGTGCTCTCATGACATCCTTCATTTGCGCCCAAGTAGTGATGGATGGTTCACCTCTTGCCTCTCGGCACTCAATGACTTTTTCCGACCAAATGTGGATGTAACCTTGGATCTCAAGGGATGCCATAGCGATCTTATTTTCTTCCTCATAGTCGTGCAAGAGGAACATTTTTTCAACCTTCAATGCCCATGAAAGGTACTCTTCGGGATCATTTCTTCCATTGAACTTGGGCATGGTGAACTTTAGCTTGCAGTATCGTTGCTCTTCGTTGTGTTGGGGTCGAGGGTGATGACGTTCTTGACGAGGAGGATTCTCTCCCTCAACTTGTTCTTGTTGTGGAGGATTTTCATTGACTTCTTGATCTTGGTGAACTTGGGGTTCTTGGCAAGGAGGTTGTGAAACTTGATGATGCACTCGAGCTTGATAGTTCCTCTCTTGAATTTCTTTGCAAAGCGCTTCTTGGTGCTCACGATTTTGCCGGTTGCGCGTGGCTACGGCTCAACTTGAATCTCGGAGGGCACGTTGCACCTCAAGTGCTTGAGCTTCCAGTAGTAGTTGGTGTTCTTGACGTTGTGCCTCGGCATATTGTGCATCTTGGTGTTGTCACGCTCGCTCTTCCTCTTCTTGATGGGATTGGCGTTGCCGTTCTCGTGCTTGCACAAAAGTACCTTGGTTTTGAAGGTGTTGTTGCTCTTGAGAGTCGTTGTCGTGTAGAGGATTGCGGTTTGCTTGATGATCGTGGCACGCGGCACGTCAAAGAGTATTCGATGTGGGAGTACTTGAGCCAGAGATGGTGTCATCGGAATGTCGACTTGAGCGGCTCCTTCTTGAGTAGGACGACGAGGTAGAAGAGCGGTTGGCCATCATGGTTCGAATATCCTCCTTGAGAGATGCCACGGATGTGTCAAAGTAGTCTCTTGTACGTTGCTTGGTGAGTCGAAAGTCGGTGGAGAGGTTGTCGATGTGTTCAGTCATTACTTGTTTCTCTTCATGCAAAGCTCGTTGTGCACCAAAGAGGTGGCTCTTTGTGACGTAGGTTGACATGTCGTCGTCTTGCTCGATGAAGAGTGGGTTGGTAGAAGTACATGGCCTATCCATCATTCCAAGCAAAATGTGTGCATGGGAGAAAGAGAAGAATTTATACCAAATGTACCTTGACTGATGTTGAAGATGGATCAATGATCACTCAAATGTGGAACAAGGAAATAGCACAATTGGTACCAATACTTGTCGGTTTCTCACACCTACACAAGTAAAAGCTTATAGTAGAGCTTGGTTAGGATGGTGGCACAAAATTTGATGCAATTGTTAGTGAGCTTCAATAATGTTGGAAAATATTCGCAAAATTGCAAATGCAACAAGTAGACCAATAGCAAAATGTGGTACATGGAAACACACCGCAAATAGATAAATGGGGTCGTGCAACCAAGGGATGAGCCAAAATGTGGAATTCACGGAAAATGCTCTTGTTGCACAACACTAGAGAGGCGCTAGCATGATTTCATAATAGATGGATACGAAGACTTGTGCACAACCTACTAAGCAAAAATGCAACGACTTCTATCCCAAGGATGCTATATGTGTGATATTCCGATGATATGATCCAAAATGATCGAGCATGACAATCTTAATGTAGTATGATGCTATGGTTCTTGCTTAAAAGCTCTTTGCTTATCTTTCCCTTTTGCTTAAAAGCTTGTTTGGCTCTTTCTCTTTTGAGCTCTTTTCTCATGCAATGCTTCATGAACCAAGATAGAAATTGTGTATGCAATGACAAATTTGTGACACAAAAGATGATACCAAGATATTTACCAAAATGATATGGTAAGTATGCAATGTGAAGTATGACCATTAATGTGCACAAGGGGCGTTGCCGGCAATACTCAAAGGCTTGTCTCGATGGGTAAGATATGCAAAATTGGGCTATGGTGGTTATCAATGTAATGCCATGAATACCAAGATGAGGTTACCGTTCTTGCTTACGGTATGGTGTCAAAATGGTGGAGTGGTCATTGTTGATGACACGTCCATGGCGAAGATGAGCTGCGGCAATTTTGATGTCGAACCATACCTAAATAGCCGAAACACAATAGGACACGGAATAACAACTCAAATTCTCAAAGCAAAACATGAAAAAATTGTCGGAATTGGTAGCGGTTAAGCGATGGTGGTGTTTGTGGGAAATGGGGGTGCTATGTGGAAGTGATGGTGGTATGCGGAAGTGAATGTGGGCACCGGAGCAAAATTTGATGAAAGTTAGGCGGGAAACGGGGCGGTGCATGGAGATGTTGCTGCCAGGGGCCGGATTTCCGGTCTTGAGGGCTGGATGTCTAGGGTGGCCGGATGTCCGGGCTCTGGATCCGTGGACGAACTTGAGGAACTCCGCATGGAAGAGGAAATTTCGGGGCAAAATTCGGGAGATTTTGTGGATGGAAATTGGGGAAAAGATGTGGGAAAGCTAGATCTACCTGCAATACATGAAATCCGGGGATCAAATCCAACAGAACTTCATCACACCAACAAATCACAAAAAAATTGGTGGCTATTTTTGTGGGGAATTTTCAAATTTAGGACGAAACCAACAAAACTAGGCTAGGAAACAAAGAGGGGAGGCTCCAAAATCATGATCAACGCGGCTCATGATACCAAGATGATGTAGGGTGGAACCCTATACCGCTGATCTTTCACGAAAGGAGCGGATCCCACGATGAACACGAAGAACACAAGGGGGAATCACAAAGTGAAACACAAGAGAATCACTCCAACCATCGAGATTAGGTCAGACATATGCTAGATCCTTGAAACACAAAAGGAGATACAAGATCGATGATCAACAAGGGACGATACAAAGGTAACCAGTTCTTCTCCGACAGGAGGTCTTGAGGTCTTCCTGTTAGGGGTATTGAATCCAAGATGGATCTTCTCCGAAGAGGTGACAGTCCCTCGCAATGGAGTAGATCCCGATGGATAAGCGAAGCTCTACCTGACATATGAGCTAACACAACACTAACCCTAGAAAGAGGGAGGAGGATGAGTATATATAGTCTAGGGTGCGAAGGGGTATATGTGCCTCGGCCCTACACTGTTCCAGACAGGGGAGGCCGGATGTCCGCGCATTCGCGAGGTGACAGTTTTCCGGGATGGAGGGTCTGGACGTCCGGGCTGACTGGGCCGGTCTTGATGCATTGGGAAGGAGGGCGCCGGATTTCCATGCTTGGTCCGGATTTTCGGGCTTGGCCTAATGTTCGGGTTGAGGCCGGATGTCCGGGGCCATAGGTTCTTGGCGGCTGTCGTGGTGGATACTCCAGGGGCCGGATGTCCAGGGTCATGGCCGGATATCCGGGTCCTAGAAGCTGCTCTTGACTCCTTCCACTGGTTCTCTTCATCTATGAACTTGGGGACTTGTCTGCCTTCATGTGCATCTTCGGGAGGGTCCTCTTGGTACCTAATCAGGCACAACATTCCGGACTTAGGTAGAAGCCATGCGTCAAGTGGATCATATGTGATATCACTAAGGAAGGAAGTCACCTCGGTCTCGAGAGCTCTTGCTCTAGCTCGTGTCATAGGTCCTCTTGGCACTTAGTTAGACGATGATAGGTCCATGGGAATGACCGTAGGATGCTCCGCATAAAACTTATAGCTAGTTACTCATTCTACGAGTAACATCACCACATACCAAAACAAAATGACTCTATAACCTAATAAATGAAGCTTTGCATGAAACTACACGTGCGATGACCACTGCAGCAATCCACTCAGGTTGTATGTAAACATGTTTATACTCATCATTCATGATTTTTACTAGAAATAGGATGTACATGGCGATGTCATCCTCATACCAGCCACTATTGATGGATGGCCACGCAGCATCGCTGTGCTCACCTGCTACTGCAACCCGAGTTGCGTATGTAGCAACTACGACTACAATGGAGTACTAGACGGACAAGGCATGTTGTCGGTGCTACTTCATGAGCTATCGAGCCGTCTAGACGAGCGCGCGGTAATAGACATCACGTGCCGAATGGAGGACGTCGTTCTTTCGCCGTGTCATGTCCATCACAAAGGTGGTGACGTACTTTGCGGGGTTGTCAGAGACGGAGTCCGTCGTCCCACTCCAGCGATGGATAACGCTCGCCCAAGAGCGCGAACATGGACACAGGTTCATGCAAACACGGCCGGATTTCATATAAACATGATGGATTTCATTAGATTTTCATTAAATAAGCTATGCTAGACCGGAGCTAAAGGTAGAATTAATATACCTAACCTAAATCGTCATCGGCCAATGCTTTGTCCTCCTCTAGCATCCGGCTAAAGAAGGATTGTGCAAGACACTAACTGTTTTCGCCAACGTCGCCTTAGCAATGGCCTTCATGGGATACAATCGGTGGCAGCCTCCTGTGCTCTACTTATCCTCAATGATGGCGGTGGGTGGGGACGTGCTGGCCATCACCTCATCGACATCCGCGTAGCCACGTCACCTCGTCAACATCCGCGACAACTTGTTTCTCTGCCTGCATGGCACGGTTACTCGCGCGTCGATGACGGATGGCGCAGTCGTAGGCAATGGAGGTGTTGTACGATGCGGCGACATCAAGGGCAGTGATGATGCCCGTGCCGCGGTGCTCCTCGACAAGTCGGCGTGGAGCAACTCGGCACTCTTCCTCGAGTTGGATTGGAGCGGCCAATTGCGGAACCACGCGCTAGCTTAGGGCAGCAACTGGCTCCATCGGGCTAGGTGAGGTAGGTGGAGTAGCGAGCTGACTTGCTCGTAACTGCCAGGCTCGACGGGCCATCCAGATGGCTTTTATGTCGGAGAACTGCTCTTCCTTCTCATCGGGTGCCGCCGAAAGAGTGGGGAAAATGGTGGAAGGAGGAGCTTAGTCGGTGTCCCCCTCCTGAACGGACGTGTGGCTGGAGTAGGTTTCTGGCATTCCACGCGGGTTTAAATGTAGGTGTTTGAATGCGGAGAGGTGGCGGGAATAGCTGGGAGTGCAGTGGGTGGCACCCTCGGACGCAGTGGAGGGTACCTCTGTCCTTGTTTATTGGTCCCCATTATATATTGTGTCAAATTTTGACTATAGATTGAACTAACAAAATGTTCATGCATGTTACCAAAAATTATATCATTGAAAACTATGTTCAAATACGAATCCATCGATATAATTTTTGTTGACATGCATTAACATTTTGTTAGCTAAAGCTTTGGTAAAAATTTGGCACAAACTACAAAGGTGACCTATAAACCAGGACGGAGGTAGTAACTTATAGACCCATTTTGCATTGGGAAGTGCTAAGTGATGTTAACATATCATGTTACTCTATTTGCCTCTCTCCTCATTAACTACTTGCCAACTCACCATTTTTGTTTATATGGCATCTATGTTACAACCTATGTTACTCCCACTATGACCAGCCTAAGAGGTCGCTTCCGCCCTGACCCCCTTAACCGTGGACCTTGACCATTTATATTCGGCTTTGAGCACAACATTATCCTTAACAGTTTTACCAAGTCTCAGTCGACTGAGACTTCGTTATGTCTCAATCGATAGTATCTTCCTTTGATTTTGAATGGAGAATCATGCAAAAAAATTCTTTTCAATTTTTATTTTTCTTCTTATATACTATATCACCTGACTTAGACTTGGTTAAGTCCCAGTCGACTGAGACCTACCCACACCCTGTCCTTAATGGACCTTGACAGTGTACGTCAGATCTGAGATCCCATTGCCATGTGTACCAGATGAATGACTCCAAGTTCGACCATCGCGATGCCAGGTGTGAGCCCGGGAACACTGTTGGAGAGACCCCCTCATAATTTTCCTACATTGGTCGTTTGATTCATAGGATAGAATTCTATAGGAATTTTTCCTATGACATCATGTATTAATTGGAAATCTAACATACACTCCAACTTTTTTCACTTCCTTCGTTTTTCCTGTGTCAAACACTGTGTTAATGATATGGGATTGAAGTGGACATGCCACTGCAATCCTTTATTTTTCCCATTCCTGCATTTTATGTTCTTACGAATGAAAGAAAATAAACGAAGAGAGTACATGCTCTAAATGATGTGCCATCACAAGAGCTGCCTATATTAATTAACCATGCTCTAAAAAGCTGGCCCAACTTAAGGTTAGCAGGTGACCGTGCGCTTGGCTCTTCGCCTTTTCCGGAAGTCAAACAATGAGGATGGTAAGTACTACAGTATATATACTTCTGGCAATCTGACAACGAATGACTACTGCACATCCACCGCCATAATTGTAAGCAAAAGCTTGTTCTCGTGTTGCGAGCCACCACGTGCGCGTGGGCGAGGGAGAGGGTGTAGCAAGCAAGCTTCTCACCGTTCTGCCAGTTGATGGGATGCATCAAAGTTATTTAGTACTCTCTCCAAAAAGGGCCGACCATGTATACGACTACCATCCCTGCTCCATCTACATACATGATTCACGTGCCATCGAGGAGAAAATTTATTGCGTAGTACGTGCCTTCAAAGTGCATGACTCACTTACGCACTGGACCTTGATTCTAGATGTCCCCCGTGTTGGCAAAAGGATGAACAAAGATCACGTCAAAAAATAAGTGGAAGAACAAAGATTCCAACGACCGAGAAGGAGCAAGGAACCTCGCGGTGGAGCGTCTGCACTCATAATATTTTATATTATTCCGCGATATAAAATCAGCCAAATCTCTCCACATTCCTATACCATTCTACTGTGTGATAGTAACTTTGAATGTAAGCCATTGATTCACTCTATCCAATGGACATAGTTGGAAAATTCTAACAAAACCGGCCATTGGATGAACTCTTTAGCACTCATATTGTTGCCACCTTGCACATCCTGCTGCAACGCAGAAACTACCGCGCCATCTGGTGAACCATCCTAGACATGCTGTTGTAGGGACTTGTAGGGCAGGTGCTCATGCAACATGTGGATTCAACTTCACATGCTGTCATGGTCAGCTTGCCCGTTTCTTTTCTTTACTTTTCTCTAAGAAGTACTCCCTCTGTAAACTAATACAAGATTTTTAGGTCACTACTTTAGTGATCTAAAAACTCTTATAGGGAGTACAAGCCTGCCATGTACATGAATAAATCTTGGTTGCTGCACTTACGTATGTGGCAGGACATGCTGTCCAATCTCCATTTAGTTCCTAATTTTGTGTTAACAAAGAAAAGACGTGGTTCATTTAAATTAAACTAGTCTAAACCAACATGGAGCTAATCAGTCACATTGAACATTCTTTTCTACCGGCAAAAAATGAACATTTTTTTCTGATATATTTGCAAAAAGATATATTCATAGTCTCACATGTTATTTTCGACTACCCAAATGTAATTTATTACTTCCTCTGTAAACTAATATAAGAGCGTTTAGATCACTATTTTAGTATTCTAAACGCTCTTATATTAGTTTACAGAGGGAGTACTATTTAAAGCATGCACAGTGCATGATAAGACAGTTTTATCTTAAGGCTGTCATGTAATCTAGAGGAGACATCAAAATATTTTGTAGTGGGTCATTTTTAGCCTTATCTTTTATAACATGATATTTCTCAATATTTGGTGAGACATAATACTAGTATGAGATCATCTATTAATCAAGAGAAGAAATGCATTTCCTTATGGTCTCTCTCATTCGCCTCATCATTTATCCTACATGGCAGTCCAATGATAATACCATTACAAACACGTAAAACCAGTTACCATTATTTCGTCAGTTGGTTGTAATGTTACCTGCAATTAAATAATAAAAATGCGTAATAAAGTACAACAACATCTTTATATCATTGTGAAAAACATCTATAGATTTGGCATGTGTATTTTAATTAGGTATATGTTTGTGTATGATAATTGACATGCAACACCGAAACACATCATACATCGCCCACCTCACACATTCGCCATATTCCTCGGCCTCTGTGTGACACCTAGTTATAGTATATCCAGCAGCCCGTATCGCTTCTTGCTCCTCATCCTTATAGCCAACTGACTGTACCTTATTATAATTTCTCTTTGACCAAATGGCCTCCCTAAGCCCGCATTAATTTCCAGGGCATGCTTCTCTCTACTCAATGTTGCGTGGACTTTGAGCATGTTGACAACTCCACTGCTAGCTTGATGGCTCATCTTGCAATTGACACTGACGCATTGTAGCACTCCTGCAAGGCCTAGAGGTTAATTTGAGAACAAGTACACAGAGGTTGATTTGACATACATGACATATAAGTCACATAAGTCATATCACTTTTTTTGAAAGATGTCGTAAAGTAACGCGATAGACCTTAGATTAACATGTGTTGAAAAATGGCTCATCTTGCAATTGACGCTGACACATTGCAACACTCCTGCAAGCCTCGGAGGTTCATTTGAGAACAAGTACACAAAGGTTAATTTGACATACATGACTTATAAGTTTGACAGAAATCATATCACTTTTTTTGGAAGACATTTAATTGCCTTAAATGTATATAATGCTCTGTCCTGGTAGTTGAATTAACCTCGAGGTCCATGTTTTGGAAACATGTCATAAAGTAACGGGATAAACCTTCATTCAAGCCAATCAACATGTGTTCAAAAAACAAAAATTATCAAAAAGTAACGAGATAGACCTTATTCAAGCCAATCAATATGTGTTCAAAAACCAACAAAATTCAAAAATTACAAAACAAGGACCTCGAGGTTAATTGAACTAATAGGATGGATCACTATATACATTCAAGGCAATTAAATGTTTACAATGATCCATCAAATTAGTTAATTTAACATCGAGGCCACTTCCCATCCGGTCACCCATCTTATGACTACTCCAGTCTCAACACAATTAACTTGGGAGTTCTGTTAGATGAGCTGTCGGTAGGGAAGCTGGTCCTTGTTACTGTAGGATGCCTCTTTGCATCCTTTATTGCATACCCGGATGACCTCCTGTTGCCACCCAATGGTCAATGCCACGTCCCCCATGAATGTAGAGCTTCCCTCCCTTGTCTAGCTGGTTCGCACGTTTTCCCATGTTTTTGGCTGCCTTCCAACCTATAGAACCACCTCGCGCCGGGCAATTCCTCTCCAAACACCTAGGGAGGCGGTTGAACCGAACAAGTCTAGACTTGTTTCTAGTGGATACATTGACTTGGTACCGGAAGGGTGTGATAGCTGACCCTGACAAAATAATTGCCTACCACATTGGGATACATGAGCATGGGTCCCACTTGTCAGCGTGCTAGACGGAGGATGGAACGCAAAGACAAAATGGAGTGCGAAGGGGTACGAATCGATCGGCTCACGTGTGATGACCACTGGAGCAATCCGCTCAGATTGTATGTTAAAAAATTCTTGTAAACACGGCCGATTATACTGTGAGTAGGTGACCATGCACTTGGCTCTTCGCCTCTTCGGAAAGTCGAACAATGATGATGGTACTACAGTATATATACTTCTGGTAATCTGACACCTAATGAACTGCTACACGTCCACCGCTTGTATAAAGCCCACTATAATTGTAAGCAAAAGATTCTCCGCGTGATGCGAGCCACCACGTGCATGTGGATGAGGGAGAGGGCGTAGCAAGCAAGATTCTTGTTGTTCTACGAGTTGACGGGACACATCAAATTTATTTAGTACTCTCTCCAAAAAGGGCCGACCATGTCCATGGTAACCATCCGGTGCTCCGTCTACATACACGATTCACGTGCCATCGAGGATTGTGTAGTGTGTGCCATCGAAGTACACGACTCACTTAGGCATTGCTTATCTCTATTTTCTTGCGTGACACGTCCACCTTGATGTTAGAAGTCCCACGTGTTGGCAAAACGATGAACAAATCTCACGTATAAAACAAAAGAGTGGAAGAACATAGATTCCCGACGACTGAGAAGGAGCAAGGAACCTCGCGGTGGAGCGTGTGCACTCATAATACTTTATATTATTCAGCGATATAAAATCAACCAAATCTCTCCATGTTTAACCGAAAGAGTCCGAAACACATCATAATGGCCCACCTCACGCATTCACCATATTCCTCGTCCTCCGTGCGACACCTAGTTATAGTATATCCAGTAGCTCGTCGCTTCTCGCTCCTCGTCCTGATATCCCGTGTGGCACCTAGTTATAGTATAATCGAAAGAGTACTTGCTCTTTGAGCAAAGGGCCTCCCTAAGAACACATTAATTTCCTGGGCATGCTTCTTTCTACTCAATGTTGAGTGCATGTTGAGCATGTTGGCAACTCCACTAGTACCTTGGTTGCTCATCTTGCAATTGACACTGACCCATTCTAGCACTTCTGCAAGGCCCAGAGGTTAATTTGAGAAAAAGTCCCTCGAGGTTTAATTTGACAGACATGACTTATAAGTTGACATAGGTCATACCTTCGATTAACATGTGTTCAAAAAACAAAAATTCTCTAAAATTACAAAACAAAGGCCTCGAGGTTGAACTAATAGGAGGGAGCACTGTATAGGTTTAATTAAACCTTACAGTGACCCATCCAACTAGCTAATATCAAGTCTACTTCCCATCCGCTCACCCATCTAATAACTACTCCAGCCTTAGCACATTTAACTTACAGTATCGTAAGATGACCTATCGGTAGGGAAGTTGGTCCTTCCTGATATAGGATGCCTCTTCATATCCTTTATGGCCCACCCGGATGACCGCCTGTTGCCGCCCAATGGCTAATGCCACGTCCCCCGTGAATGTAGAAGCCTCCCTCCCTCGTCTAGTTGCTCCCGGCGTTTTCCCCTGTTTTTGCTGCATGCCCACCTATACAACCGCCTTGCATCGGCCAATTCCTCTCCAAACAGCTAGCAAGGCGGTTGAACCGAACAAGTCTAGACTTGCTTCTGGTGGATTTGTTGACGTGGCACCAGAAGGGTGTGATAGCTGACTCTGGCAAAATAATAGACTACCACGTTGGCGTGAATGAGCATGCGGCCTACTTGTCAGCGTGCTGGACGGACAAAGTAATGCAAGAAAAATGGAGCGCGGAAGGGTGCGAACCGATTGGCTCATGTGTGATGAACACTGGAGTAATGCACTCAGATTGTACGTAAACAAATTCGTGCCAACACGGCCGGATTTCACTTCATTTACAAAAAAAATTGGTTTCCACCAGGACTAGGTTTCTCAGATTCGATGTGGGTTTAATGTAGGCATTTAAATGCAGCGAGGAGGCTCGTTCAGCCGAGTGTGCAGTGGGCGCCACCCTCGGCCAGTGCGCCGCTTCAATGGCGGACACAGTGAGAGGTCGCATCCGCCCTGTGCCGCCTTGACCGTGGACCTTAGCACACTAGTCGTTTGATTCATACGATTGAGTCCTATAGGAATTTTTACTAGTATGGAATCACGTGTACTACTACAAAATTTCATTGGAAATCTAGAATCCGCTCCAACTTTTTTTCACTTCCTTTCTTTCTCCTGTGGCATCAAACACTTAGTGCTAATACTCCTTTCTTTTTCCTATTCCCGCGTTTTAAGAATCCTAGTACTTACTCTAAATGATGTGTGAATCAAAGAAAAGAAACGGAGGTTTTAAGAATCCTAGTACTTGCTCTAAATGATATGCGAGGGTGTACTTGCCCTGAACGATGTGGATTTCCATTCCTCTTAGTCAATGTGTAATTCTCTATATGTATAGTCTTTCACGACCGGAGTAGGTTGAGGACTTGAGCGTGAGCGTGTGTCTTGCATCGTGTTTCATGTGCCAGATGGATGCGTGAGTGTTGCGTGCATGCATGTGTACGTGTGAGTGTTGCATGCATGCATGAGGCTTCTACTCCCTCCCATTGACATGTACATATTTCAAGCTTCATTAAAATGTTGCATTCAAGAATTAAGAGAAAACTCACTGATGTAGGTAAAAGTTTTGGTCTTTTGTTCTTCACACATGTACGCATGCATTCCAATTCATATGTTATTAAATAGAATTTTCTTGAGTAAAATGAGCCCATTATTGAGTAGTACTTTTGGAAAAAATCTTCAGGCACTCATCTTTTACTACTACTCCCTCCGTAAAGAAATATAAGAGCATTTAGATCACTAAAGTAGTGATCTAAGCGCTCTTATATTTCTTTACAGAGGGAGTACCATGGTTGATGATTATTTTATTGACCTGGATATAAAAACTGGAAGGAGGGAGTAGGTACTAGTACTAGTAGTACAACATAATTGGCGTCGGGTGCCTTGGCTAATGGTTCTTGTTGTTGGACACGATGAGAGTGGAGGCATAGGGATAATGTAGATAGGAAGTCTTGGCGATCCATTATTCCCCATCTCGGTCAAAGAGAGATAATTATTCCCGATCTCAGTTGGAGAGTACTTATTCACCTAGTCGGTGAAGTGACAATACACGCAGCAGCGGATGGGATACTTAATTAATAAGCCGAGCCAGCGTGTTGGTGTTACTAAATTAGCCTTACCCTATACTACCATCATGTTTGCTAGTGGAGCACGCTTCCGCAAATACGCCTACACACTTTTCTCTTCCATTAACTGACATATGGTCCCTCTTATGGTAGACCCACATGTCATTGTCTTAACTATTTACACTCCGAAGGACGAAAGGCCATGGAGGGTAGTCCCGAATTATTAAGCCGGACGAAACTAAGACCCTGCTTTTTTTGCTTGGCTCTGTTGGCATTGCATTTACTCATTGGGTTAATTAACTTACCAAGAAAGAAGGGACTGCATGCAAGTGTGACGGTCAAGACTACATGCAAGGAGGACAGAGACGGGGTTGCATGCAGTCGTATTAATATATAAGTAGGCAATGCATTACTGATTTAAGGCATCTTTCTCTCTTTCACATACCCAGCTGGTTGTAATGGTAGTATCATAGGTAGTGTCATGCATGCCAACTAGGAAAATTTGATGAGGTGGCATAGAATTAAATCAAGAAAGAGAAGGTTGAGTATCATATCATGATACCGTATCATATTAAATGGTGTGCTACTATGTGTCATGCATGGCATAAATGAAGTTAGCTATGATACTAACTTATGATACTGTGCACTATGGATGTAGTATCATACACTAGTATCATATGCATCGTACTAGTATATGATACTCGCCATTACGACCAGCCTAACTACCCAGAGTTATTTTTGCCTTGGACTTAGAGATTCTGACGGATGTAGTACTCTCTCCAAAAAGGGTCGACCATGTCCATGGCTAATCCGTCTGTCTAGGTGTATAAGTCATAGGTTGTGCACCCTGACCAAGGCGAAGGGAAAAATGAGAGATTTTAATGCTTACTTGCTAATTAATAGCACTGTATGCAATGAACTGACCACAGCATTTCATGTTTGAAAGTCTAAGGCTGGTTGTTTGATTGTCATAAGATGACTACACCTAGACGCAGGGAGTACCATCCCTTGCTCCTTCATTGAGTGCCTGCACGATTCACGTTCCATTGAAGAAAACAATGTTGCATACGTGCCATCGAATAGAATACCTTCATTTGTAAATATAAATAACGTGCCACCATGTCATGGTCCAACTTTGATTCATTCACGCCTGGTTCCGAACCCACCACTGATAACTACTACACTCGCCAAATTATTACATGAGCTACCTCTTCGTACAGAAATGAGCTCACCGTGTACCCGCACGTGAGTACGAAATAGGTAAACAGTACCTGCGGTGGTGCCTGCACCTCCTCTTGTCGTGCATGTATTCCTTTTTTGGTTGACTCGTGCACGTACTCCACCTACGTTCATGACCGTTGGTGAGTTTCTCTTTCTACTTACTCCATTTTCTTTCATGACCCGTGGACCTGGATGCTGGATGTCCCACGTGTCGGCAAAATGAAGAAGACCGTTTTCCGATGACCGAGAAGGAGCAAGGAACCTCGCGGTGGAGCGTTCTTAACGCTTACTATATTTTATATATTCAGCGATAGAAAATCAACCCAATCTTCTCCACATCTAGTAGTCCTCTGAAGCACAGTAGCCCAATGCACGCTATCACCACATTTCTTCTCCTCCGTGCGACACCTAGCTCTAGTAATCCACTGGCTCGTATTGCTTCTCGCTCCTCGTCTCTCTCAAAGTGCGGCGGGCTGGCGATTTGCCGTCTATTGAGGTCGGTTAGCGACATGGCAAGAGCATTCTAAAAAAATTATTATACTCTATTGTTATGCCAAGAAGAGGAAGCGCTTTGACCGACGGGCCAAACGAGACAGGTGTGCCATGCCGTGAGTCGGTCCAGTTTCTCGTTTTGAACTTGTTTGGTGTAGTAGTAACACTTGGTTTTGCACCTTCATAGAATGATGAAAATCCCCGCTAAAAAGGCGCTTTGCTTTCTGCTAATCTCGTCTACCATTCTTGCTTTGTTCATTAAATTTTTTAGTGCCATGATTAAGATATAATTAACCAATGCATGTACAACTTTCTTGTTTAATGTTGTAGTACTCCTCAGACATGCATGTTGTGATTAGCCCTTCATCCATGTGTTGCGATTAGTAATGTATTCTTCGAGGTTGCCTTTGACGTACGAAACTGACGGTGTGCTTTGAGCAACTTGTGTTTCAGTTAGTCTCGAAAAATGCTTTAAGCCCTATATAGGAGTACATGATACTAGCAAACGCTCACCATCTAGTAGTTCATTGGTTGGTTTTGATTTTTGAATTGAGTAGTGCTAGTACATTTGATGTTGTGCTGCTACCGTCCAATATTCGTGTGTGGTGGTTTGTAGAATAAAAAAAGGAGGTATTACTTACTGTGGGAAAGGTGAAGTGATGGTTTCTTCGTCCGAGCAACTTAGTACTCTGGAATATTGGAGTACCAATGGATTCAACGACTGATTGAAATAATGGTTGCTTCGTCCGAGCAACTTACTGTGGTGAAGGTGGGGCTTTGTGATTTGACTACTAACTAGTCATTATTATTGTGGCGTAGCAACTGGGTTGAATCTCCCTGGCAGTTGTGCACTCAATATTGGTGCATGGCAGGTGGAGCCGGATGAAGGATGTCCCACATGTCGGTGAAACGAAGTTGAATGGTTTCTGCCATTGCTATCAATCTTTCAGGATTTGTTTATATGTACACATAATTTTCTAGCATAATGAAATTGTATTGTAATTCTATGAAGGCTCCAACTTTGGTTCCCGCTGAAAAAAAGGTTTCAACTTAAGATTCATGAGTCCTCTTGCCTCAAAGATTGGCTCGTTACACATTCCATCAAATACAAATGAAACTACCATGACTGCTAATGCATCTCAATGACTCACAGATCAGCGCAAATATTCACATCAAAACTGAAGACAAAGTTGTGAGAAGGTGTACAAATAAAGAAAATTGGAGTACAATTGATCGATGTTGTTCGTAGGCATGGCTCTGTTTCCTGGCCACGGTCTTCATTGGTTGGCAGCTAGTTTCAAGCAGCTCTGTTGCCAAGAAAGAGGTGTATGGAGGACATCAAAATCCGATCATTTTGTGTAGTTCTACTAAAATCGAGTTGATCATCCCTATTTGCAAAGATATCCAGTCAGTGTGATTACAATAATAGTGGAACTAGATGATGAAACATAACACTCAAAAATAGAAGCCGATCACCTCTCTGATATCTCTTTAAGACCAAGTACTTCTTGGAGAAGATTAGGCTCGGAGTTGCATGAGGAGGAGAGAAAAACCAATCTCTCTTTCTGCAGTCCCATAGAAATGTAAAAACATTGCCCTGTGACATTTTGGCGGAACTGCACAAAAGACGCTGAAGAAAAGAGTGATTTGTGTAGTTCACCAAAAGGTCGCAATAGGAACGAGGTGAAAAGGATAGCCCTGTTTGCAAAAAGAGGTGGAAAGGAAACAATGACTGCCCAATAAAGGGTTGAAGACACATACGCCGACAAAAACAAGCATATTCCATGTCATAAGGGAAAGATAGCAGCATGGTGGATTATCAAACACGGTGTGAGGATGAGATTGCAAGATGGAATGTACGCCGGACGCGCTATGTTTTGGGCAAAGAACTAGGGAAGTACCACATGCCAGATTTTCCACATGCAGCAACGTGGGAAGATGGGCAGTCGAGCAAGGCCAGAGGGGATACCTGGGGATCATCAATATGTAACTATGAGGGCAGCAGCGGGCGGGATCTGCCCATACTGGGGCAGTGAGCAAGTGGGTTAGGCCCTACCGCGTCGGAGCTTGGTCAGAGAGAACGGCGGGTACCGTAGATCGGGACGTGCTGTCTCGGGGCCTTCGAACGGAGAAACGATGCACATCCTCCCTGTCCGCCAGCGGACAAGATGTGGCCGGATCAATGACCAATGGTGAGAGAGAGAGGCCACCGCCGCCTTGTGTGAGATAATCTGAAGAGAGACAAACCCCGGTAGGCAGGCTCCATTGTATATAGTGGAGCAGACTACTCTTTTCTCTAGAAAAATTGTTTTATATTTTGTGTACGTCCCATTTAGCAATATAACTTTATTTAAAAATAGCGCACCAACACATCAAGTTGAACTTTGTTTCGTGCATGCATGGTACACAACCTCCGTAGGTAAACAACCGCTACACGCGCTCAAATTAGCATGTGGCCTGCCATTTCGTACAGAAATGAGCTCCACCGTGTACCCGTGCAGGTCTGGCTGGGCACGAAGCGTGAGTACGTGCACCTATTCTCTTCATGTATGTACACCACCTACGTGGGTTTGTGTGAGAGAGATACAAACCTAGAGAGAGATAGGGTGTGGGTTCGTGAGTGTTTTTTGGGGGTGCATGAGAGATAGACAGGGAATATGTGTCAATGATATTTCAAACAAAAAATGTAATATATGTAATGTGTCTGAAACAGAGGCCTAGATATATCATATATAGAGCGGCCGATCCACGAGAAGAGAGTCGAGGTATCATCGCCGTGAGGTATCCATAGAATCGAAGAGAGGGATGAAGCGTGTGTGTGTGCGCGCGCGCGCGCAATCGATAAAGAGTGCCATCGAATTTGTGTGTCCTCGTGTCAAAGATATAGGGTGGCTGGCCTACTGGAACGTGAGAGGGGACAGGTGCAGTTTGTCTCTGTGGCATAGGTACCTACCTATAGTGTTCTACTATCGGTGTTTGGGGGGTGGGTGGGGGCAGAGACCTAATTATAGAGGTAGAATGGCTAGTATATGTGTCGACGAGGAGAGAGACCTACCTTATGTATTGACGGAGATGGGTCGGCATCCATGCATATGTGTAGGAGAGGAATAAGATTGGGGGAGAGACCGAGCTAGAGTGACGGAGGGGTTGGTGGTGGATTTGCTTCTCACAAATGGTGGGAGAGACCTGCGAGAGAAATGGAGGGTATGTCTGCAATATCAATAAGAGAAGGGATGTATGCCTGTCTGTGCACATGTGTGTGAGAGATAGATCGGGAGGCATGCACGAATGATGAGGGGGGATGATATGGATGTGGTAAGCAAACGCAACTACATAGGAAGATCAATCGTCCTTTGCCGGAGAAAGGGAGATACATAACTTGTGACATACGTCGATCAATGCATGGGGAAAAGAGTTATAGTTGACCTAGGTATATGTAGGGAGATCGATCAGTATACGCACATGTATGTGTTAGAAGAAAATAAGGCCCGCATAGAAGGATAGAGAGAGAGGGATGCATCTAAGAGGTGGTCCGAAAGGTCTAATATATCGAGGGGGGAATGTTCGAGTATGAGATCGATGAAAAGAGGGGCGGGAGTGAGGCATGGACGGTGAGAAGAGAAGAGGGAAAGCTTGTGTTTGTGGTAGGCACACCTGGCTAGAGAGGTATATCGATCGGTGTGTACCGGAAAGAAGGAGCTGGGGAGCCAACACACACCATGGATGAACGACCTAAAGTGAAATGACGAATGTGTGCGATGGAGCTGGAGAATGCTGAGGGAGGGTGAGAGGGAGGCGGACGTGTGCATGCACGAGAGAAAGCTAGCGCTAGCTACAAAGATAAGAGGATTGTGTGGGTATAAAAGACGAATAGATATCATAATTCATTATAAAAGTGGATTCAGATATTTGAAGAAGATATCATAGTGTTTTAAACCGACGCATGCATGAATATATAATGGTGATACGCATGGTGTGGTTAAGAACATGTTATACTACATATAATATACAGAACATTTATTTGAATTTGTGATAATTTTTGGCTTTTGCAGCTCAAGGCTAAATACTTGTCATAATGAAGGGGGCGGAGCACTATACTTTGTGTGATAAACACATTGTGCATATGAAACATGGTTTAGATTATGAAGATCTAGTTAGTACATCAAATGTACTATTATTTGGAATCAACATCAAGTGTATTCAAAATTTTGAATTCGAGTTCATATAGTACACATAGTTCCTATCTATCTCTATAGTAATCATGTGGTGTGTTGTTAAGATAATATGCGAATGATGGTTTCACTTCGCAACAATCATGATTGTTTAGATTCTTATTGAAGTAGAGAAACAAATTCAAATTTAGTTCAAATTGCAGTGGTAGTATAGACATTTGGAATGCACAAAAATGTTCGTATGAGTAGGTTACAAGCATTATACAGCCAGCAAAAACATTTAATGTTGGGAAACGTAGCATGCAATTTCAAAAAAAAATCCTATGCTTACGCAAGATCTATCTAGGAGATGCATAGCAACGAGAGGGGGAGAGTGTGTCTACGGACCCTCGTAGATCGAAAGCAGAAGCGTTTGACAACGGGTTGATGTAGTCGAACTTCTTCTTGTTCCGACTGATCAAGAACCGAATGTACGACACCTTCGAGTTCTGCACATGTTCAACTCGATGACGTCCCTCGAACTATTAATCCAACAAAGTGATGAGGAAGTAGATGTGTTCCATTAGCACGACGGCGTGGTGATGGTGATGGTGAAGTGATCTGCACAGGGCTTCGCCTAAGCACTAAGAAGATATGACCAGGGCGTAAACTGTGGAGGGGGGCGCCGCACACGACTAAGAATTGTTGGTGTGTGTTCTAGCACCCCCTCCCCATGTATATATAGGTGGGAGGGGGAGGGGAGCATCCATGGGTTGCACCAAGTAGGAGGAATCCTTCTTGGGGCCTAATCCAATTCGCCCCCCACCATATTTTCCGGAGGGGGGAGGAAGGAGGAGGGAGGAGGGAAGGAAGAGGGAGGCCGAATCTCTCCCCTTCCTTCTCTCTTCCCCTCTTTCCTTCTCCTCTGGTGCGACCCATATGGGGGAACAACAGCCCCTACTATCTACTTTGTTTCCCCTCTTAGCCCATTAGGCCCATATCTTTTGCCGAGGGTGCCCGGAACCCCTTTCCTTGACCCGATATGTACTCGGTACCACCGGAACATTTCGGTGTCCGAATGCTATCGTCCTATATATCAATCTTTACCTCTTGACAATTTCGAGACTCCTCGTCATGTCCGTGATCTCATCCGGGACTCCAAACAACATTTGGTCACCAAATCACATAACTCATATAATACAAAATCATCATTGAACATTAAGTGCGCAGACCCTATAGGTTCGAGAACTATGTAGACATGACCGAGACACCTCTCCGGTCAATAACCAATAGCGGAACCTGAATTATCATATTGGCTCCTACATATTCTATAAAGATCTTTATCGGTTGAACCATTATGACAACATACGTTATTCCCTTTGTCCATTGGTATGTTACTTGCCCAAGTGTCGATCGTCGGTATCTTCATACCTAGTTCAATCTCGTTACCGACAATTCTCTTTACTCGTTCCATAAGACATCTATCGGGGAAACTGATCCACGAACACCTATGGGGCCGGCGGACCGAGCCCCTTTCGGTTCGGTGGGGGGGCGGAGATCGCACGAAGAGCAGATCGAGGCGAAGCACACGAGCAGTTTACCTAGCTTCGGAGCTCTCCGGAGAGATAACTCTCCTACTGCTGCTTGTCTGGTTGTATTATGTTCTTGCTCGCGAGAGCTAAGTGTTTTCTGGCTTATGAATGAATCGAACCGAACCCCCTCTACGTTGCGCATGGGCCTCCTTTCATACACTAAAGGGGTCACCGACAGGTGGCAACGCAGAGAAGGGTACAAATGTAAAAAGTGAGGTGCTTGGTACAGTTACTTGTACAGTGCACCCTACCTAACCCTGACGGCAGGGGACAAGGGCATTAAATGCCCGTCTGAGTCGCCCAAACAGTGCAGAAAAGGACCGTTAGGGGCGCCACCGTTCGCCACGATGGCGATCTTGTCAGCTTCGCATGCCACTGCGCACCGCTGGCTGCACAGCCTCCCGCCACGCGCGCCTGGGGAGGCCCCCCAGAGCGACACGTTGGTGGATGCGCTGGAGCGTGGGCACAGAGTGGCCGCCTGCCGCGGCAAGTGCCTTGCCGCTGCTGTTATCTTGTCGGGTCCGGAAGCTTGTCGCTCACCGGGCCTCGGGGTACCTTGGTTGGTCTTCCCGGCAAGCTCCTCTTGCCGGGGCCTTGTTGCCTTGCCGGAGCGCGTGGCGCGTCGCGGCAAGTTCCTTGGAGTGCCTTGGTTGGCCTTCCCGGCAAGCTCCTCTTGCCGGGGCCTTGTCTCCTGAGCTTAAATACTTTGTTCTTGAATGGCTCCAAGGGAACCACGGAGGATCTTGGTGTTCGCCCGGCAAGCCTTGCCGCGGGGTGCTGCAACTGCCCGTGCACAAGTTCGGGGTACTAGGGTACCCCTATTCTAGTACACCGACAGGAGCCCCCGGGCCTGGGCCAAACACGGTGCCGAGCGCTGTTGGGCCAGGCCCAAGACAGGGCACGGGCACACGCGGACTGGGCCACACCGAATCTCGCTCCGTATCCACCGCGCTCTCCCCTAACGGCACGCGTTGAATGCGGCGTCGTGGGAGAGATCGTGGGTGGTTCTTTATTCGGAAGGGCGAAACGTCCGCCCCGTCCCTCTTTATAAGCAGAGGAAACAGGGGCAGTTCGTTCCCCCTCGCTGGTTGCTACTACTCCATCTTCACGAATCTCCGCTGCTCCCCCCTTCTTCTCGAAGCCGAGAGAGCAGCGCTCCGCCCCCCATTGCCACCAGCATCACCAACGCCGTCGACCTCCCCCACCACCTCCGCCATGGCTCCGAAAGCCGACAAGGGAAAGGGCGTGAAGTCGGCCGAGGCGCAGCGGCTCGCGGCGCTGCGGAAGGAGCGGGCGATCTTCTCCCCCCAGCTCGGCGTGAAGGAGCTGAGGGAGTACTTCTACCTCTTTTGGGCGACGGAGACGCGGGCGCATCCGCGCACGAGGGTACTCCCGGCCGCTGCTTCGGAACTGGCTCCAAACGGGTACCCATTCTTCGCGCTGTTCTTCTATTGCGGGCTTTGCCCGCCCTTCTCGGAATTCTTCTGCGATATCATGAACACCTACGGCTTCCGCCTCCTTGATTTCACCCCCAACGCCGTTCTGACCATGGCAGTTTTCGCACACTTGTGCGAAAACTTTGTCGGAGTCCACCCCAATGTTGCCCTTTTCCGCCACTTCTTCATACCTCGGGTAGAGAGAGGAGAGCCGCTTGCCGGAGGGATCGCCTGGATCTCGAGAGTCGGCAAGAAGGAGGCGTACTTGGAGGGTGAGCTCCGCAGCAAGTGGGAGGAGTGGAGAGCGGAGTGGTGCTGGATCGTCGAGGAGAATCCGCAGCCCTTCACCGCCGTGCGCCAAGCTCCAATAGTGCGCTGCAATGACTGGAGCAACGTGGCCCCGGAAGACGAGAGGCTGAAGATCGCCATTACTAGGATCCTTCGCCTTAGGCTTGCTGGGCTCACTGTAGGTGCTGTAGGCGCAGATTTCCTCCGCCGCCACATCGCCCCCCTGCAGGAGAGGGGGAGGCCCGCCTGGGAATTCAAGAACTCGGCGGACATCATGAGGCTGCGGCCGGGCCTCAACTACAACTTCACCGTCTTGGAGCTGGATGCAATGCTCCTGGAGTTGTTCAAACGCGACCCCCAGCACCCATTCACGCTGCCGAGGGGCGTCGTTCCATTGTGCAACAATTCTTCGCTTGACCGGATCCGCGCTATGATGCCGTTGTGCAATTCACACGGAATCGTTCCAACTTGGCAAGAGCCTGCGGATGACGTCGTGCAAGCGTTCTTCGACAACTTGGAAGAAGTGCCGGTCCACGCTGACGAGCAGAAGAGCCTCACCCGTGACACCACCGACGAGGAGCTGCAGCGCATCGCCACTAGGGCGGAAGAGGTTGCGGCCGCAGCTGCCGCGGGCGCGTTCGGGTTCACTGTGGAGGAGGCGGAGGCGGCAGAGGCGGCAAACCTTGCCGAGCGCGCGGAGTTCATTGGCGAGGAAGAGCCTGCCGGCTCTGAAGCTGAGCCGAGCGAGGCCGGCGAGGAAGAGCCCGAGCCTTCAGAAAGCTTGCCGCAGGCGGAGCCCCCGGCCCCGCCAAGAAGGCGTCTTCGCAGGGCCGCGGACGTAGCGGGGCGGCAGCCGGGTCAACAGCCGCCGAGCCGTGCGACACGCTCTACCGCGGCAAGCAATGTTGCCGCGGGAGCGCCTCACGCAGCAGCGGCAACTGGAGCGGGATCTTCCCGGGCCACCGCCACCGCCCCCGCCAAGCGGGCAAGGGATCCTACTCCTCCGCCTCGCCGCACCAGAGGGGAGCCGGACTTCGATCTTTCCGCGCTCAGCTCCGACGAGGAGGAAGAAGAGTAAGCTTCTTTGGTGCTCTTGTAGTTCTTCAATCTTGCTGTTTTTATCTTGTATCTGACTTGCTTCAATCTGGACTCCTTTCTTTTCAGGACGCTGGCCCAGAGAGCGGCGAAGAGGGCCAAGGCCGCGGTGATTGTCATCGAAGATGACCCCACCGTGTCAGCAGGGGGTGGGTCTGAGACCACCTTGACGGACCCGGCAACCACTCCTCAAAGCAGCCCCCAGCGCAGCCCCCAGCGTAAGTTCATAGTTAGCTTTCCGCTGTTAGGCGCGCATGAGTGCTTTTTCCTTTGTTGATATCTTGCTTGTTGATTTGTGTAGGAGCAGAGCAGCCATATCAGGAGCGCCCGGAAGCTGGTCCCGAAGTGCCATCTGCTTCGTCTACGCCGCCAAGGGAGGAGTTCCCGGTAAGGGAGCGCTCTCCGGCAAGGGGCAGCACCGTCGATCCTGCGGCGGCCGAGACCGCAACTGCGGATCTTGGCACAGGTAACTCACTTGTCCAAAAACTTTCCCTTGGGTTCTTCTTCTTCTAATTTTCTTCTCTTGGATTTTTGATTGATTTTTCTCCCTTCTTCGTTCTCCAGACCCATCTGCTGCTGAGCCAATGGAGACAGAGGGCGCCGACGAGGAAGGCGCGCATGGCAGCACTGACGACGCCGCCACCAACGAAGAAGGGGCCGGTGCTGATGAGACCGCCGGCGATGAGGCCGCCAAGGCTGCCGCCGCAGAAGCCGGCGAGGGGTCGGGCGATCGCACTGACGACCCTGAGGCCGTAGGAGTGCCAGGCGCTGCGCCGACCGCCGATCCCTCTGCCGCTGCTACGGGGCCGGGCTCCGAGGAGCCCCAGCCCGGAGCCTACTTGAAGGCTGGTGACGATATCTTCATCAAGCTACCCTGGGCGTTGAGCTCCAGGGCGCCGGTCGAGGGGGAAACTTTCGATGGGGAGGTGCTCGCCTCTGCTGCACTGTCGTTGGTCGACGCGCCCAACAGCAGCAGTGGCGAGCCTGAGGAGCAGCTACTGCGGAAGCTGCTGTCACTCTACCGCGCCCGGCAAGCCAAGCTGGCTTCCCGGGAAGCGCTTGTCGCGAAGGCGGGAGTTGACATGGAGAAGCGCGCGGAGGAGCTCCGGGGCCACAATCAAGAAGCTCTCCGGTCCCTGGCACAGGAGCGGGAGCGACTCGACGAGGAGCGCACGGCCTTCCTTCTCGAGAAGGCCGAAGCTGAGGAGGAACAAAGGCTGGCCGCCGAGAAGCAGTCCGCGCGAGAAGGTGAATTGGTGCAGCGAAAGGCCAACCTCGACAGCTACGAGGAGGAGCTCGCCGAGCGCGAGCAAGCACTTGGCGGGGCGCTCAAGGAAGCAAAGGACGCTGTCGCGATCGCAGAGGCCGCCAAGAAAGAGCTGGAGGAGAAGGTGGCGCAGCTGGAGGCCAACATTGGGAAGAGCGGCGAGGAGCTTGCCGCGCTCAAGCGTGAGCGTGAGAAGGATGCTGCCGCCCACGGTGAGCTGCAAGGTCTCCTTGCTGAGAGGGGAAAGGAGCTCAGCGCCGCCAAGGATTCCAATGCGGACCTGGAGCTGAAGCTGGCCACGCTGACGCAGACGCTGGAGGCCGCCAAGGAGCGGGAGAAGACCTTGTCGGAGAAGGTCAAGGCTGACAAGGCACTGCTGGAGAGCATCGCAGTTACCCAGAACTCATTCAGAGATACTGTGGAGCACTGGACCGAGGGTCTGGTGAATATTGCCGCAGTCATCAACGAGGAGCTGGCGCAGCTGGGGATGGAGGACTTTGGGTATCCCTTCGACGAGAATCTCCAACCCAGCGCCAAGCTCAGCCTGTTCTTCAAGGGCGTGGCGACGGCACTCCAGCGGCTCCGGGAAAGGATCCCAAAGCAGCTGGCCGACGAGTCGCGCAAAATCTGCGCCGGGGTTCTCCAGAAGGTGCTGATGAAGGTGGCCTTCCGCAATCCAGGCCTCAGCTTCACCAACGTCCTCAAGTCCTTGCCGCCAGACGCCGATCGGGACGCACTCAAGGCCCTTGTCGCACCCATTGTGGACAAGGTGAGCGAGATCAAGAGGGTTGAGGGCGACCGCGTAGACTAGGCCGCCCATTTCTTCTTTTCCCTTGTCGCTGCTAATCATGTTATGAAAACAGTCTGTTAGAGCTGCGACAAGTTATCTTGTAATATAACTTTATTTCTGTTATCAATTGCTATGTTATTTCCTCTACTAGATTCCTTCCTTTGTATGTTTTTACCCTACGCTTCTAGGGAACTTGTCGGCGCAGGCACCCGAGCCGCGAGCGCTGAGTGCGGAACTTCAGCAGCCTGCTGGCGGCGCTGCTTCCGACAAGAAACCTTGTCGCGACTAGATGCAGCACACTTAAGTTGTTGAGCGGACTCGAAACAAAGTAAGGGCGCAACTAGCCACGAGTTGGTTCCTCCGCGCACAGGTTTTCCATACAAAGCAGGGTCGTTCGAGGAAGATAACTCAAAAATTTAAAAACTGATTGCTCAAACTTTGGCAACTTAGCTTTTCTGTCGTTTGCTTCCCGGCAAGGCAAAACTTTGCTTGAACGACGCCTGGTCCATACCACAATCTTCTCCTTCCCCCCCGGCAAACTTGTGTGCGAGGGAACCTTCTTTTCCTTTGTTGAAAAGAAGAAAGAAGAGAAAATAATGATATGGAGCCCTTCGGCTCGTTATTGCTTACCGGATGTAGGTGCTGCACAAAGTGTCAGATAACGCATGCAAGAAAGAAACTAATGCATGAAATGGACAAGTTGTGCGGAGCACATGGGGTTTTATTTATGCACGGGATCTGCGCCCGGCTTTGTACAAAGGATTACATGCAACAGCGGCAAGACTTGTACAAAAGGTGGTTGCCGGAACGGGTTCCGGCAACCGCGCCCTACGGGAAAAACTTACGAAGATGTTCTATGTTCCAGGAGTTGCTCACCGGAATGCCATCTTCGGTCTCAAGGCGGACAGCGCCGGGCCTTGTGACTCGTTTCACCCGATAAGGGCCTTCCCACTTCGGCGTCAACTTGTTGGAATTCTTGGCGGACTGAACGCGCCGAAGAACAAGGTCGCCTTCCTCGAAGCTTCTGGCCTTAACTTTGCGGCTATGGTAGCGGCGCAAAGCTTGCTGGTATCGAGCAGCTCGTACAGCAGCCTGAAGACGATCTTCCTCAAGGAGCAGCGCGTCGTCTTGTCGCAGCTGTTCTTGCTCAAGCTCATCATAAGCGAGCACTCGAGGCGATCCGTATACGAGTTCCGTGGGGAGAACTGCCTCTGCTCCATAGACTAGAGCGAAAGGCGTCTGGCCAGTGGCTCGATTTGGCGTCGTTCTGATCGACCAAAGAACCACCGGCAGCTCCTCGATCCAGTTTCTTCCGCACTTGCGCAGCCTGTCGAAAGTTCTGGTCTTGAGCCCGCGCAGCACTTCAGCATTTGCCCTCTCTGCTTGACCGTTGCTTCTCGGATGAGCAACAGAAGCGAAGCAGACCTTGGCGCCAAGGTCTTGGACGTACTGCATGAAGGTGCGGCTCGTGAATTGCGTGCCGTTGTCGGTGATGATCCTGTTAGGGATCCCGAAACGGCAAACAATTGACCTGAAGAACTTGACTGCTGACTGTGCTGTCACCTTCCTCACTGGCTGCACTTCCGGCCACTTTGTGAACTTGTCGATTGCGACGTACAAGTACTCAAAGCCCCCGACAGCTCGGGGGAAAGGGCCGAGGATATCGAGCCCCCAGACCGAAAATGGCCAGGATAAAGGGATCGTCTGGAGAGCTTGAGCTGGCTGGTGTATCTGTTTGGAGTGGAACTGGCACGCTTCACACTTGGTTACTTGTGCAGTTGCATCCTGGAGGGCTGTCGGCCAAAAGAAACCTTGCCGGAAAGCTTTGCCGGCAAGTGCTCTTGCGCCAATGTGGTGGCCACATATGCCTCCATGTATCTCTGCCAACAGCTTTTGTCCATCTTCCCGGCAAATACACTTCAATTTCACACCGTTGAGTCTTCTTCTGTACAGTATGCTATCGACAAACTGGTACATACTTGACTGCCGGGCTACTTTTTCCGCTTCTTCTTGCTCTTCGGGAAGTTCTCCTGTCTGAAGGAAATGGACAATCTGCTGTGCCCATGCTGGAGCTTGTGGCTCGACAACAAGGACTAAAGGCACATCTGCTGCTGCGGGAACATCCGCTTCTACGGCAAGGACTTGCGGCCCTGCCGGAGCTTGATGTTCCCCGGCAAGCTTGCCGGAGCAAAACTTGTCGGGAGCGTCTGCTTCAACGGAACAAACCATAAGGCTTGCCGGAGCAGACTGCCCCTCAGCATCCTTGGTGTTGATCTTGGGGACTTTCTTGGCGGCGGCTTCGGGGAGCTCTGCCGGAAAGTAGTCACCAGAAACCAACTTCCTCTTCTTGCTTTGTCCAGTTGATGGTGTTACGGATGGTTGAGTCAACTTGAGCACAAAGATCCCTGGTTCCACAGGTAACTTTAGTGCGGCGCACTTTGACAGGCCATCAGCAATGTCATTCTGAGCTCTTGGGATATGCTCCATCTGTAGGCCGTCAAAGTGCTCTTCTAGCTTCCTCACTTCATCAACATATGCTTCCATCAATGGACTCTGGTAGTTCTTGTTCACTTGGCGGACGACAAGCTGTGAGTCACCCCTGACAATGAGCTTCTTGATCCCAAGGTCTGCTGCGATTCTGAGACCGGCAAGCAATCCTTCATACTCTGCAGTATTGTTGGTTGCTTGCTCCTTGGGAAAGTGCATCTGGACTACGTACTTGAGGTGCTCTCCGGTGGGCGCGACAAGCAGCACGCCCGCACCGGCGCCTTGCAGCGAGAAGGCACCATCAAAGTACATCAGCCACTCTTTGCTTGCCTCTTTGACGGGGATGCTCGTCTCTGGAATTTCTTCATCTGGTGTTGGCGTCCATTCTGCTATGAACTCTGCCAATGCTCTGCTTTGGATAGTTGAAGTGCTCTCAAACTTGAGGCCAAAGCTTGACAGTTCCAGCGCCCACTCGACAATCCTGCCTGTCGCTTCTGGATTTTGCAGTATCCTCTTCAGCGGAAAGCGAGTGACGACTGTGATCTCATGTGCTTGGAAGTAATGGCGCAGCTTTCTCGAGGCCATGAGGAGGCCGAAAAGCAACTTCTGCACACCAGAGTACCTTGATCTAGCCCCCTGTAGAAGGGAACTGACAAAGTAAACTGGACGCTGCACCATTCTCTTCTGCATCTTATCATGCTCCTGCGCAGATCCATCTCTGTCGGGACCAGAGCTTGTCGGCGAAGCCCCCTGCTTGTCGCTGGATGCATCTGCCGTGGTTGCTGGCTCATCATCTGCCTCCCTCTCCGCCACTAACGCAGCACTAACCACTTGATTGGTTGCCGCTATATACAGCAGCAACTTCTCTTGCGGCTTAGGTGCGACAAGTGTTGGAGTGGAGGACAGGTATCTCTTCAAGTCCTGCAGCGCAGCCTCCGCCTCCGGAGTCCATTTCATTGGACCTGCCTTTTTCAAAATTTTGAAAAATGGCAGGGCGCGCTCAGCAGATCTAGAGATAAACCTGCTGAGAGCAGCCACGCAACCGGCAAGCCTTCGTACATCCTTGACGCGCTTTGGTGCTTCGATCTGCTCAATGGCCTTGATCTTGTCGGGATTGGCTTCAATTCCCCGCTGAGACACGAAGAACCCGAGAAGCTTGCCGGAAGGGACTCCAAACACGCACTTCTCGGGGTTAAGCTTGAGGTTGATCTTGCGCAGATTTGCAAATGTCTCGTCTAAATCTTGAATCAGGGTCGCCCTGTTCTTGCTTTTGACCACTATGTCATCCATGTAGGCTTCCACATTTCTGTGCATCTGCGGCTCAAAAGCGTGGTGGACTACCCTTGCGAATGTTGAACCAGCATTCTTCAAACCGAAAGGCATCCGTACGAAGCAGTACGTGCCACACGGGGTGATAAATGCGGTTTTCTCTTCATCCTCTTCTGCCATGAAGATCTGATGGTATCCTGAGTATGCATCAAGAAATGAAAGCAAATCACATCCGGCTGTGGAGTCAACAATCTGGTCAATGCGCGGCAAGGGAAATGGGTCTTTGGGACAAGCTTTATTAACATCAGTGAAGTCAATACAAAGCCTCCATTTCCCGTTAGCCTTGCGCACGACAACAGGATTGGCCAACCATGTGGGATGGAGCACTCCTCTGACAAGGCCTGCTGCTTCCAACTTCTTGATTTCTTCTGCGATGAATTCTTGGCGCTCCACTGCCTGTTTCCTGACTTTCTGCTTGACGGGCCGCGCATGAGGACAGACGGCAAGGTGGTGCTCAATTACTTTCCTGGGAACACCGGGGATATCAGACGGTTGCCACGCAAACACGTCGACATTCGCCCGCAGGAAAGCAACGAGCGCGCTTTCCTATTTGGGGTCAAGAGTGGCGCTGATGGTGAAGGTACCACCAGTGCCGTCCTCCTTGGCGGACACCTTCTTGGTCTCAGGTGGAGCTGCCATTGCCTTCTTACACTTGCCGGTGGAGCTCGATGGTGCGTCCTCGACGGTAGCGCAGCACTCCGAAGAGGTGCGCTTGCCGGAGTGGGCATCAGAGCTCTTGCCGGACTTGGTCTTCTTCTTCCCCCCGGGAGCTTCAGCGGCAAGTGTCTTGCGTTCTGCTGCGGCTGCTGCTTCCCGGTAGATCTTGTCGGCACAGATAAGAGCATCCTTCTTGTCGCCAGGGACAGAGATGACACTTATCGGGCCTGGCATTTTCAGTACGTTGTACGCATAGTGAGAGGCTGCCATGAACTTGGCGAGTGCCGGACGGCCAAGGATTCCATTGTAAGGTAATGGAAAGTCAGCAACATCAAACGTGACCCTCTCAGTCCTGAAGTTCAGCTCGCTGCCAAATGTTACCGGCAACGTGATCTTTCCCTTCGGCTTGCTCCTTCCCGGGTTGATTCCTTGAAATGTACCGGTCTCTTCGAGCTCGCTGTCAGGGATCTGGAGTTTCTGGAGCACCGCGGAGGAGATCAGGTTCAAGCCGGCCCCGCCGTCAACTAGCATCTTAGTGACCTTGAGGTTGCGGATTGTTGGTGAAACCAACATCGGCAAGCACCCGACCGCAGTTATGCGATCAGGGTGGTCCTCAATATCAAAGATGATAGGCGTGCTGGACCATTTCAGAGGCTTGCGTGACTCGACGGGTGGTTCTGCTGCATTAACTTCCCGCACCCACTGCTTGAGCTGACGGTGCGAGGTATGCAGAGAAGCACCACCGTCAACGCACAGGACCTCTGTGGCTTTCTGGAACTCCTGCTCATCAGTCTCCTCATCATCCATGTCTTCATCGTCGTCGTCATCTTCATCCTTGTCGCGGCCGCGAGGAGGTCTGTCTCCTTGCCGCTGCTTGGCCTTGCCGCGGCGTCCTCCTCGGCCGGGACGTTTCTTGCCGGATCCCCCAGCACCTTCCTGGGCCTTCTCCTTGTCGCGCCGCTCGTATTCAGCTTTCTGTTGCTCAACAAGCTGCTCGACTTTCCTGCAGCTCTGGAGATCATGGCCCTTGGTGCGGTGGATCTTGCAATACTGCTTGTTGGTGCCGTCCTGCTTGTCGGCGACCGCCACCTCCGCGGCAACCTCCTTGCCGGAGTCACCAGCTTTGGCTTCCTTGGCGCCACCACCGTTGCCGGACTGCTCAACAACTAGCACCTCTTTGCCTTTCCTCTTCCTGTTGTTCCGCCGCCGGTTTTTCCTTGCCGGGGCAGCATCTTCACTGTCAGATCCTCCCGCTCCTACATTCTCTCCGGGGAGTCTCCTCCCTTCCTCAGCACGTGCACACTTGTCGGCCAGTGCATATAACTCACTGACGTCCCTGATCTTGCACATCGCCATTTCCTCCCGCATCCTGCGGTTTCGCACGTTCTGATGGAACGCGCTGATCACCGCGGCAGGGTGGACGTCTGGGATGTTGTGCTGCACACTGCTGAATCTCTGAATGTACTTGCGCAGGGGCTCTCCTTCCTTCTGGGCGAGCAGATGAAGATCACTCTCCTGGCCATGAGGCTTGTGTCCGCCTGTGAAGGCGCCGACAAACTGATGGCACAGATCAGCCCAAGAGGATATGGAGTTGTCCGGCAAGTGCATGAGCCAGGATCTGACGTTGGGCTTGAGCACCAGCGGGAAGTAGTTGGCAAGGATCTTGTCATCCCGTCCCCCGGCAGCCTGCACCGCAATGGTGTAGATGCTGAGGAACTCCGACGGATGCGTCTTGCCGTCGTACTTCTCCGGTACGTCTGGCTTGAAGTTCTTCGTGCTGGGCCACTGGACTTGCCGCAGCTCACGAGTGAACGCAGGGCAACCTACCGCGTACGGCAGATCGCCTGGTTCCCCTGGCGCATGCATGTCAACAGAGGGCCCAGCGCGCTTGTCGGATTGACGTCGCGCTTCTCTTCGGCGCTCGATGCGAGTTCGAGCGTCTTCTTGTTGTCGATCATGAAGAACTTGGCGCTGATCGCGACGAGCTCGTGGATCCGACGATGCGGTGGAGTCGCTGTCGAGGTGGATCCGGCGAGTCGGCGATCTTGGCCTTCGGGGTGGTGATTGCATGGTAGTTGCACCTCCACCCGTTTCGTCGCCACCGGCTCGCGCCCGGCAACCCTGCCGCGGCGGCGACGCGCTCGGCCGCCGTGGAGTGTCGCCGTTGGCGTAGCCGATGAGACTCTGAATGGTGGCCCTCCATTCGTCGATCTTGTCCGACGTCGGAGGGTAATCTAGGAGAGTTGAGCTCGCGCCAAAGCTTCTGCTGGAGTGGTGGGTGGCAGTGGCGGACGGCGCGAGGAGCGGGACGTGCTCGGACTTCTAACTATGTTAGAAGGAGCAGTATCCCGTCCAGGCGACCGTGCCCCGCTCGTGCCAGCACGCTGGCGTGCATGCTGGTCTTGAGCGCCCCGAGATCCACCAGCTTGGTCTTGGCCTATCATGCGTATGGCACTGCAAGTGCCATGACGCTGTTGGTCTTGCGCCTCCTGAGAGTGGCGCGGAACATGTACAGTCGCCGAGGTTTGTGCAGCCTTGTCTTGGACCTGGCAGCATCATAAGCTTCCTCGTCGACGTCCATTCTTCCGCCGGCGTCCATTCCACCACCCGTTTGCTCCAACGGTGGCGGAAGTGACGTGGACGGAGCGGCTGCCGCCGAAGTCTTCTTCTTCGGTGGCATGTTGATGAAGGGAATGAAGATCTAGCTCGTGTGAACGCCGGATCAGGTTCACACAATCTCGACGCCCCCTACCTGGCGCGCCAAAGATGTCGGGGAAACTGATCCACGAACACCTATGGGGCCGGCGGACCGGGCCCCTTTCGGTTCGGCGGGGGGCGGAGATCGCACGAAGAGCAGATCGAGGCGAAGCACACGAGCAGTTTACCCAGCTTCGGAGCTCTCCGGAGAGATAACACTCCTACTGCTGCTTGTCTGGTTGTATTATGTTCTTGCTCGCGAGAGCTAAGTGTTTTCTGGCTTACGAATGAATCGAACCGAACCCCCTCTACGTTGCGCATGGGCCTCCTTTTATACGCTAAAGGGGTCACCGACAGGTGGCAACGCAGAGAAGGGTACAAATGTAAAAAGTGAGGTGGTTGGTACAGTTACTTGTACAGTGCACCCTACCTAACCCTGACGGCAGGGGACAAGGGCATTAAATGCCCGTCTGAGTCGCCCAAACAGTGCAGAAAAGGACCGTTAGGGGCGCCACCGTTCGCCACGATGGCGATCTTGTCAGCTTCGCATGCCACTGCGCACCGCTGGCTGCACAGCCTCCCGCCACGCGCGCCTGGGGAGGCCCCCAGAGCGACACGTTGGTGGATGCGCTGGAGCATGGGCACAGAGTGGCCGCCTGCCGCGGCAAGTGCCTTGCCGCTGTTGTTATCTTGTCGGGTCCGGAAGCTTGTCGCTCACCGGGCCTCGGGGTACCTTGGTTGGTCTTCCCAGCAAGCTCCTCTTGCCAGGGCCTTGTTGCCTTGCCGGAGCGCGTGGCGCGTCGCGGCAAGTTCCTTGGAGTGCCTTGGTTGGCCTTCCCGGCAAGCTCCTCTTGCTGGGGCCTTGTCTCTTGAGCTTAAATACTTTGTCCTTGAATGGTTCCAAGGGAACCACGGAGGATCTTGGCGTTCGCCCGGCAAGCCTTGCCGCGGGGTGCTGCAACTGCCCGTGCATAAGTTCGGGGTACTAGGGTACCCCTATTCTAGTACACCGACAACATCATATTGTAACTAACTCTTAGTCATGTTGCTTGCAAGGCTTCTTATGATGTGCATTACTGAGAGGGCCCAAAGATACCTCTCCGATACTCGGAGTGACAAATCCTAATCTCAATCTATGCCAACCCAACAAACACCTGCGGAGATACCCGTGGATCATCTTTATAATCACCCAATTACATTGTGACGTTTGATAGCACACAAGGCATTCCTGCGGTATCTGGGAGTTGCATAATCTCATAGTCAAAGGAATATGTATTTGACATGAAGAAAGCAATAGCAATAAAATTGAACGATCAATATGCTAAGCTAACGGATGGGTCATGTCCATCACATCATGCTCCTAATGATGTGATCCTGTTATCAAATGACAACTCATGTCCATTGTTAGGAAACCTTAACCATGTTTGATCAACGAGCTAGTCAAGTAGAGGCTAACTAGGGACTATGATAGAGGCGAAGGTGTCCCGATGTTTCGATGAGATATATATCGTTTTCTGTGGGAGTCGACTTTGACGATCCAACTACGAACGTGCGAAGGCGTCGCAGCTTAGCAATCGCTAAACCAACTTCCGAGGGTTGACCACGCCAGAGCACGATCAACCTGACCACGAGGGTCTATTTCCTGCGAGCAAACGAAGAACAAGCAAAAAACTGAGATTGCAATCTGGATATTGCGAATAAAATAGGAAAGCTTTATTAATGAAGGTGGGGTTCTGTGACGTCTTGGTCTGGTCTTTGGACACAAACGAAGTACGCGAAGTTGCATCTATGGAGAACTTTTAGTCTAAACAAAACCCAAAGTCTAAACGACGCCCTAAGGGCTGTATATATGGAGGAAGAGGGGGCGGGGGGATTTCGTGGCCCTTGGAGGAGGGGTCCGAAACCAACCCTAACTCTTGTTTCCCCACACATACAGACTCTAAAAACAGCCTATACTTAAGTATTTCGAAAATACATGGGCATGGCCCAATAATAACGTGAAGCAGCACTTAGAATAGCCTCTGGACGAAATTTATGAAGTGGCATCTTGGTGGCTTCAAAGTTCTGAAATCATCACTCCTTATGGTGGCTTCAAAGTTCTGAAATCATCACTTGGAACTCCATTCTTGATCCCCTTGCGCATGCCATCATCTCCATGCTTGGTCTTGCTCCAGTGTTCATCCCTCTTATTCATGCTAGGCCCTTCATTTGTAAGCAAAACAAATGTATCCAATTTAGGCAGCATCATATTCTCATGAACATTAAAGTCCTTACCAAGAAATGAAAGTACCTGATAATTTAATTGGCGTGCGCGAGCTCTAGTAATTGGTCCAGTATGTATAACAGCAGGGGTTGTCGGTGTAACAATGGTATTGATGTCCTCATCAGACTAAGTGTTTTGTCTATGTATTCACACATGTACTAAGGTTTCTGGTCAATAAAATTCTAGCGTGAATAGTAAACCTTTATCATGAATAAGGAAATATAAAATAACAACTTTATTATTGCCTCTAGGGCATATTTCCTTTAGTCTCCCACTTGCACTAGAGTCAGTAATCTAGTTCACATTGCCATGTGATACCAATAGTTCACATCGCCATGTTATTAACACCCATAGTTCACATCGCTATGTCACAAACACCCAAAGGGCCGAGGAGGTTTGAAGCAAGATGGCTCAGAGAAGCTAGTTTTTTTAGATTTGGTACAGGAGACGTGGGACAAGCTTGGCACTGACCCAAACGTCTTGGGAGTTTTCGAAAAACTAACAAGCATGCACTCGGTTTTCCATGGCTGGGTCAGCGAGTTCTGAAAAAACCAAAGAAAAGACTTAGAAAAGCACAACGGGAGCTAGAAGAAGTAATGGCGGGTCCAATGACAGATGAGAATGAAATTAAGAGGAAGGAGCTAGCTAAACTAGTAGAGTATCTACTAGAACTGGAAGAGATACAAATCATGCAACGCTCGCGAGTTGATTGGCTCCGTTTTGGAGATCAAAATACAACTTTCTTCCTCGCTTATGCAGCAGCAAGGCGTAAAAGGAATTATATTAAGAAACTAAAGGATGATAATGGTGACCTCATGGAAGGTACAAAAGAGTTGAATCCGCACATACAAGGTTATTTTGCTAATATTTTTATGTCCGAAGTGTAGCACACAGATCCTCCACTACTTCAAAGAGTGCAATGAAAGGTCACAGACCAAATGAACAGGACACTCCTGGCTCCGTTTTCTGCCGAGGACATGCGTAAGGCTGTATTTAGCATTGGTGATCTGAAGGCCCCTGGCCCAGATGGATTACATGCAATATTTTTTAAGAAGTATTGGCATGTCCTGGGTGGTGATATTACTTCCACTGTTCTAAATGCTATAAATTTGAAGGAGATTCCACCGGAATGGAATGACACATCTATAGTCTTGATCCCAAAGGTGGATTCTCCGGAGTTAATCACTCAGTATCGCCCTATAAGCGTGTGCAATGTTTTTTTACAAAATTATCTCGATGATGCTTGCCGCACGTCTTAAGAGGATTTTTCCTGATATAATTTCTCCCACCCAAAGTTCTTTTGTACCTGGCAGGATGATTGCTGATAATGTCCTCGTGGCCTATGAGTGTATTCATAAAATCAAGAACACAAAAATCATCAGGCAGGTTTGTGTGCAGTCAAGCTTGATATGCATAAAGCTTATGATAGGGTGGAATGGATTTTTCTAAGAAATATGATGTAGAAGATAGGCTTTGATAAAAATTGGATTGATCTTTTTATGATTTGTGTGAGTTCTGTCAGATACAAAGTTAGATACAATTCTCAACAAACTGATATGTTTACACCGTTTAGGGGTATTCGACAGGGTGATCCTTTATCACCTTACTTGTTCCTGATTTGTGCAGAAGGGCTTTCCAGCATGTTGCAGTATGAAGAAGAAGTTGGTGGCATTGATGGGATTAGAGTGTGCAGGAATGCACCGTCAGTTTCGCACCTTTTCTTTGCTGACGATTCTCTAGTTCTCATGAGAGCAGATATGATTAATGCAACTTCCTTACAGCAAGTGTTGGACACCTATTGTGAAAACTCGGGACAATCGGTAAGTTTGCCAAAATCCAGTAAATTTTTTAGCCCAAACACTAATGTTCAAACTAGAGATGAGATTTGTCAGCAGCTACACATCACCACCGAAGCACTTTTGATAAGTATTTAGGCCTGCCGGCCATGGTTGGGGCAAATAGGAGCTACTGCTTTAGACACTTCTGTCAGAAAATAAAGAAATTGTTGAAGGGAAGGATGGAAAAACAATTGTCTACGGGAGGGAAGGAAGTTTTATAAAAGGCAGTTGCTCAAGCCATTCCTGTCTATGCTATGTCTGTTTTCTGTTTACCAAAAGGAATATGCAAAGAAATCACAGATTTGATCGCTCAATTTTGGTGGGGAGATGATGAGGAGAATAAGAAACTACACTAGTTTTCTTGGTGGAAATTGTGTATTCCTAAATGTGATGGCGGTATGGATTTCAGGAATTTATATTCTTTTAACCTAGCATTACTAGCCAAGCAATGTTGGAGAATGATTATATATCCAGATTCTATTTGTGCTAGGATCCTAAAGGCAAAGTATTTCCCAAATTCTGATTTATTGCTAGCCGGCCCAAAAAAAGGGATCTTCTTTTACCTGGCAAAGTATTTTTGCCGCTACTGGCTACTTTTAAACGAGGATATATATGGTGAATTGGATCTGGTGAGAAGGTGAACATATGGAATGATCCATGGATACCATCGAGCAGTGACAGGAAAGTCTTGACTCCCCGGGGACATTCTCTGATAACAAAGGTGAGTGAACTTATAGATCCCAGTACGGGCAACTGGGATGATCAACTTCTGAAGGATAATTTTAATCTGGTGGATGTGGCGAGGATCCTGCAAATTCCTCTTAATTATCAAAATTTTGATGACTTTATTGCTTGGCACCCCACTGCTAATGGGATCTTCTCTGTGAGAACTGCGTACCATGAGGAATGGGCACATAAGTATAAAGGACAATCTGGGGCAAATTTCACGTCAACTAGTGTTATGCAACCAAAGATTTGGGATCAGTTATGGAAGCTGCTGGTACTGTGGAAAATTTAGATTTTTTGTTGCCGTGCTTTACGAGGTATTGTGCCTTTAAAATCAATTGTAGCAAATAAGCACATCCCGGTTAGCGATGAATGTCCAATTTGCCGTAAAGGACCAGAAGATATGTGACACCTCTTATTCCAATGTAACTTGGCGAAGAGTCTCTGGGTGGGGTTTGGACTACTTGATCGCATAAACTTTGCTTTGCAGATTGACAGATCCGAATCAGCGGTTCTTGAATTTCTATTGTTAGAGCCAGACTCACCACTGGAGATCATGCAAACTATAAACTCTAAGGAGATTATTGTAGCTGGATCCTGGTGCCTTTGGTGGCTGCGGCATCAACATACTCATCATGATTCATGTCCTCCCCCATTTCGATGGACTAGCTCGGTCCTAGCGATCATCAGAAATTATTTGAAATCAACAAAGAAAGAAGTAGTAACAGAACATAAGTGGATGAGACCCCAACCAAACTTTATTAAGCTGAATGTAGATGGATGCTTCCATGCAGATGTATGTGCTGGCGCCATGGGAGCTATTTTGTGTGATGAGAAGGGAGGTTCATAGCTGCACATTGTGCTCTAGTAACATGAGAAGGGCTCATCGTAGCTTCTTCATAGTTCGTAGGTTCGTCATGGTCTAGTAACATGACTTCCAAAACAGGATTACCATACCACTCTGGTGCAGATTGTGCTCTGGTTGAACTACAAGGTTCAGTAGTAACTTGATCCGAAGATTTATGATCATTATCATTAGCTTCCTCTCTAGTTGGTGTAGGCATCACAGGAACTATTTTCTCTAATGAGCTATCTTCCAATTCGAGAGAAGGTACAATTACCTCATCAAGTTCTCCTTTCCTCCCACTCACTTCTTTCGAGAGAAACTTCTTCTCTAGAAAGGTTCCATTCTTGGCAACAAAAATCTTGCCTTCGGATCTATGCTAGAAGGTGTACCCAATTGTTTCCTTAGGGTATCCTATGAAGATGCACTTCTCCGATTTGGGTTCGAGCTTATCGGGCTGAAGCCTTTTGACATAAGTGTCGCAAACCCAAACTTTAAGAAACGATAGCTTAGGTTTCTTGCCAAACCATAGTTTATATGGTGTCGTCTCAACAGATTTAGATGGTGCCCTATTTAACGTGAATGCAGTTGTCTCTAATGCATAACCCCAAAACGATAGTGTTAAAACGGTAAGAGACATCATAGATCGCACCATATCTAATAAAGTATAGTTACGACCTTCGGACACACCATTTTGTTGTGGAGCTCCAAGTGGCGTGAGTTGTGAAACTATTCCACATTCTTTTATATGAAGGCCAAAATCGTAATTCAAATATTCGCCTCCACGATCAGATTGTAGAAACTTTATTTTCTTGTTGCGATGATTATCCACTTCACTCTAAAATTCTTTGAACTTTTCAAATGTTTCAGACTTGTGTTTCATTAAGTAGATATACCCATATATGCTCAAATCATCTGTGAAGGTCAGAAAATAATGATACCCACCGCAAGCCTCAACACTCATCGGACCACATACATCGGTATGTATTATTTCCATTAAGTCATTAGCTCTCTCCGTTGTTCTGGAGAACGGAGTTTTAGTCATCTTGCCAGTGAGGCATGGTTCGCAAGTATCAAGTGATTCCAAAAGCCAAATTACATGGAGTTTCTTCATGTGCTTTACACCAATATGACCTAAACGACAATGCCACAAATATGTTGCACTATCATTATCAACTTTGCATCTTTTGACATCAATATTATGAATATGTGTATCACTACGATCGAGATTGAATAAACCATTTACATTGGGTGTATGACCATGGAAGGTTTTATTCATGAAAACAGAATAAAAAGTATTCTCTTACTTAACTGAATAACCATATTGCAATAAGCATGATCCAGTCATATTCATGCTCAACGCAAACACCAAATAACATTTATTTAGGTTCAACACTAGTCCCGAAGGTAGAAGGAGTGTGCGATGGTGATCTTATCAACCTTGGAATCACTTCCAACACACATCGTCACCTCGCCCTTAACTAGTCTCTGTTCATTCTGCAACCCCTATTTCGAGTTACTAATCTTAGCAAGTGAACTAGTATCAAATACCCAGGGGCTACTACGAACACTTGTAAGGTACACATCAATAATCTGTATATAAAATATACCTTTGTTCACTTTACCATCCTTCTTATCTGCTAAATGTTTGGGGCAGTTCTAGTTCTAGTTACCATTTCCTTCGCAGTAGAGGCACTCGCTTTCAGGCTTGGGTCCAGCTTTGTGCTTCTTCATGGGAGCAGCAACTTGCTTGCCATTCTTCTTGAAGTTCCCTCTCTTTCCCTTGCCCTTTTTCTTGAAACTAGTGGTCTTGTTAACCACCAACACTTGATGTTCTTTCTTGATTTCTACCTTCGCTGGTTTCAGCATCGCGAAGAGCATGGGAATCATTTTTGTCATCCCGTTGCATATTATAGTTCATCACAAAGTTCTAGTAAGTTGGTCATAGTGACTAGAGAACTCTGTCAATCACTATCATATCTGGAAGATTAACCCTCACTTGATTCGAGCTATTGTAGTACCCATACATTCTAAGTTCATGCTCTCTGGCTGAGCTATTCTCCTCCGTCTTGTAGGCAAAGTATTTGTCAGAGGTCTCACACCTCTCGACATGGGCATGAATATGAAATACAAATTTTCAGTTCTTGGAACGTCTCATATGATCAGTGGCATTCAAAAAGTTTTTGAAGTCCCGGTTCTAAGCCGTAAAACATGGAGCACTAAACTATCAAGTAGTCATCATATCGAGATTGCAAAACGTTCATAACGTCAGCATCTACCCCTACAATAGGTTTGTCACCTAGTGGTGCATCAAGGACATAATTCTACTGTGCAGCAATGAGGATAATCCTCATATCACGGATCCAGTCCACATCATTGCTACTATCATCTTTCAACTTAGTTTTCTCTAGGAACATATCAAAAATACAAGGGAGCTACTTCGCTAGCTATTGATCTACAACATAGATATGCAAATAATATCAGGACTAAGTTCATGATAAATTAAGTTCGATTAATAAAATTACTTAAGAACTCCCACTTAGATAGACATCCCTCGAGTCATCTAAATGATACGTGATCCAAATCAACTAAACCATGTCCGATCATCACGTGATATGGAGTAGTCATCAATGGTGAACATCTCTATGTTAATCATATCTACTATATCATTCACATTCGACCTTTCTGTCTCCAGTGTTCCGAGGCCATATATGTACATGCCTGGCTTGTCAAGTTTAACCCGAGTATTCTACATGTGCAAAACTGTCTTACACCCCTTGTATGTGAATGTAGAGTCTATGACACCCGATCATCATGTGGTGTGTCAACATGACGAACTGCCGCAACGATGCATACTCGGGGAGAACACTTATACCTTGAAATTTGGGTGAGTGATCATCTTATAATGCTACGTACTAAGTAAAATGAGATGCATAAAAGATAAACATCACATGCAATCAAAATATGTGACATGATATGGTCATGCTTTTGATCTCCATCTCCAAAGCATCGTCATGATCTCCATCGTCACTGGCTTGACACCTTGATCTCCATTGTAGCGTCGTGGTCGTCTCGCCAACTATTGATTCTACAACTATCGTTATCGCATAGTGATAAAGTAAAGGAATTACATGGCGTTTGCATTTGATACAATAAAGAGACAACCATAAGGCTCCTTCCGGTTGCTAGTAACTTTTACAAAACATGATCATCTCATACAATAACGTATATCACAACATCTCTTGACCATATCACATCACAGCATGCCCTGCAAAAACAAGTTAGATGTCCTCTACTTTGTTGTTGTAAGTTTTACGTGGCTGCTACAGGCTTGTAGCAAGAACCATTCTTACCTACGCATCAAAACCACAATGGTGATTTATCAAGTTTGATGTTTTAACCTTCAACAAGGACCGGCAGCAGTCAAATTTGATTTAGCTAAAGTTGGAAAAACAGACACCCGCCAGCCTCCTTTATGCAAAACTACTTGCATGTCTATCGGTGGAACCGGTCTCATGAACGTGGTCATGTAAGATAGGTCTGGGCCACTTCATCCAACAATACCGTTGAATCAAAATAAGACATTGGTGGTAAGCAGTATGACGATCACCGCCCTCAACTCTTTGTGTTCTACTCGTGCATATCATCTACGCATAGACTTGGCTCGGATACCACTGTTGGGAAACGTAGCATGCAATTTCAAAAAAAATCCTACGCTTACACAAGATCTATCTAGGAGAAGCATATCATTGAGAGGGGAAGAGTGTGTTTACGTACCCTCGTAGACCGAAAGCGGAAGCGCTTGGCAACGCGGTTGATGTAGTCGAACTTCTTCTTGTTCCGACCGATCAAGTACCGAACGTACCGCACCTCCGAGTTCTGCACATGTTCAGCTCAATGATTTCCCTCGAACTCTTGATCCAGCAAAGTGTCGAGGAAGTAGATTAGTTCCATTAGCACGACGGTGTGGTGACGGTGATGGTGAAGTGATCCGTGCAGGGCTTCACCTAAGCACTACGAAGATATGATCGGAGGCGTGTAAACTGTGGAGGGGGCCCTGCACACGGCTAACAATTGTTGGTGCGTGTTCTAGGCACCCCCTCCCCACATATAAATAGGTGGGAGGGGGAGGGGAGTAGCCATGGGGCGCCCAAGTAGGAGGAATCCTACTTGGGGCCTAATCCAATTCGCCCCACTACCATATGTTCCGAAGGGGGAAGGAAGGAGGAGGGAGGACGGAAGGAAGGGGGATGCCAAATCTCTCCCCTTCCTTCTCTCTTCCCCTATTTCCTTCTCCTCTGGTGTGGCCGATGTGGGGGGCACAGAAGCCCCTGCTGGCTATTGTGTATCCCCTCTTGGCCCATTAGGCCCGTATCTTTTGCCGGGGGTGCCCGCAACCCCTTCCCATGACCCGATATGTACCCGGTACCCTCTGGAACACTTCTGGTGTCCGAATACTATCCTCCTATATATCAATCTTTACCTCTCAACCATTTCGAGACTCCTCGTCATGTCCGTGATCTCATTTGGGACTCCGAGCAACATTCACTCACCAAATCACATAACTCATATAATACAAAATCGGCATCGAACGTTAAGCGTGTGGACCCTACGGGTTCGAGAACTATGTAGACATGACCGAGACACCTCTCCGGTCAATAACCAATAGCAGAACCTGGATGCTCATATTGGCTCCTACATATTCTGCGAAGATCCTTATCGGTCGAACCGTTATGACAACATACGTTATTCCCTTTGTATATCTGTATGTTACTTGCCCGAGATTCGATCACCCGTATCTTCATACCTAGTTCAATATCGTTAGCGGCAAGTCTCTTTACTCGTTCTGTAATACATCAGCTTGTAACTAACTCATTAGTCACTTTGCTTGCAAGGCTTCTTATGATGTGCATTACTGAGAGGGCCCAGAGATACTTCTCTGATATTTGGAGTGACAAATGCTAATCGCGATCTATGACAACCCAACAAACACCTTCGGAGATACCTGTAGAGCACCTTTAGAATCACCCAGTTATGTTGTGACGTTTGATAGCACACAAGGTATTCCTCTAGTATCCGGGAAGATGTCGGGTGGAACCCTAATCGGCCGATCTTTCACGAAAGGAGCGGATCCCGCGATGAACACGAAGAACATGAGGAGGGAAACGAGGGAAAACATGAGAGAAACACGAGAGAAACACTAAACCAAACAAGAAATAGTCACACATGTGCTAGATCCTTGAGTACATAAGAGATCACATGATCCACAGACAACTAAGGACAATACAAAGGTAGCCGGTCTTCTCCGTGAGGAGGTCTTGAGGTCTTTTCCGCAAGGAGGTCTTGAATCCAAAGGGATCTTCTCCAAAGAGGGGCCGCGGTCTCTCTCATGGAGTAGATCCGATGTGGATGAGCAATGCTCTATCTCTAAATATGAGATAAACCAATGCTAACCCTAGAAGAGGAACGAGGAGGAGTATATATAGTCTAGGGAGTTAAAGGGGTACACGGTCCTCGGCCCTTCACTATGCACAAACAGGGGAGGCCGGACATTCGGGCGGTCGGTCCGAATGTTCAGGCTTTCACGTGGGGCTGGATGTCCGGGCTGGAGCGGTTGGCTTGTTGCTCTCGGCTTCGGAGGGGTCTGGATTTCCGGGCTGGAGGCCGGATATCCGGGAGCTCGGGAAGGGCCGGATATCTGGGATGGCTGGGCCGGATGTCCGGGGCCTATATGCGCTTGGAGGTTGAGCAGCTGTAGTGGACGACGCCCCAGGGGCAGGATGTCCGGGGTCACGGCCGGATGTCCGGGGCCTGGGAGGTGTTCTTGTCACCTTCCGTTGATTCTCTTGATCCGTGAACTTGGGGACTTGTCCCTCTTCACATGCATCTTCGGGAGGGTCCTCTTGGTACCTAATCATGCACAACGTCTCGGACTTAGGTAGTAGCCATGTCTCAAGAGGATCATATGTAATATCACTAAGGAGAGAAGTCACCTCGGTCTCGAGAGCTTTAGCTCTAGCTCGAGTCATGGGTCCTCTTGGCGCTTCGTGAGATGATTGTAGGTCCATGGGGATGACCGTAGGATGCTCCGCATCCCGGGAGTTGCATAATCTCATAGTCGAAGGAATATGTATTTGACATGAAGAAAGCAATAGCAATAAAACTGAACGATCAATATGCTAAGCTAACGGATGGGTCATGTCCATCACATCATTGTCCTAATGATGTGCTCCTGTTATCAAATGACAACTCATGTCCATGGTTAGGAAACCTTAACCATCTTTGATCAACGAGCTAGTCAAGTAGAGGCTCACTAGGGACTCAGTGTTTTGTCTATGTGTTCACACATGTATTAAGGTTTTCAGTCAATACAATTCTAGCATGAATAATAAACCTTTATCATGAATAAGGAAATATAAAATAACAACTTTATTATTGCCCCTAGGGCATATTTCCTTCATTTAATTGGACATAACATGGATTCATAGCTTTGAATAGCATTTGTACAGTAAAACGGGACAAGACTCTCTCTTTGTGTGTTGCGAATAGTTTATCTTTTTCTTTTTTCGTTGAGGGAAGTGTGAATTGATTTGGTACATACAATATTACATGTTAGGCTTGTCCCTAAAATTCAACCCGCACCTTGTTATCCCGAAAATTCAGATATCGTGCTCCCATAACTCGTGACTTCACAACCCTCGCCTTGCTATCCCGAAATTACAATGCACACGAAACTCCCTCCAGCTGCCAAATCCTGACATGCGAAATTACCCCTCTAACCCTGAGCCGAAAGGGCCTCTAGTTCAAATGGGAGGGGGTACTTTTGTAACACACCCTACATTTTGGACAAGCGCGTCCCTAAGTCATGGTTCCCGCCTCCCATCACCTCCTTTTCGCCATTCGACATCCCAGGCCACCATAACCTCTCTGCTCTAGCCGTGAAACCCCACCCTCCTCCATCTGCCACCCCACCGCTGCCCAGCCAGAGCCTCTTCCCCGATGATGTCATCCACCGCAATAGCTCAACGTCCCTCATCCACCACCCGGATGAGGATCCCTCGTCGATCTCGTCGTCCCGCCGGTTTAGCCGACCCATCCTCCACCTCCAAGGAGTTGTTCCGACAATCGCCTCGTCTATCGCGGCTGATCCATCTCCACAGTGCCGCCTTAACCTACTCCACCTGAACAACAGCATCCTGACCAACTCCTCGGATGAAGCTGAGGCCAACTCGGCGCCACCAAAGAGGTTGTGCACTCATCCCATCGCGCCTTCTCCTTAACTCCACCTCCTGGAGTCGACGGTGCTCCATCCCGCTCCCCCATGGCGCGGCTACCTCAATGTCGGCGCCACCAGGGACAGCTCCATGGTGGCTCTCCCCCAGTGTGAGGCTCCCTCGATTGCTGTGTGCATACCAGCCGGATCTGCTGTTGCTACACCGGCTCTCGCTCGCACTATTGTTGCTACTCTGGCTCTCGCTCGCTTGGCTGCTGCTGTAGTTGCTCCATCTCTCGCGCGGTCGCGCTGCTCCTCTACTCTTCCCCTTGCTCGTGCTGCTTCCCCGCTCTTGCTCCCGCTCATGCTGATGATGCTAGTACACGGGCTGCTGCAGCTACATGAGTTGCTTCTCTGGCTCTAGTTCGTGCTGCTCCTCTAGGCACTACTGCTCTGGTTGCTATCTGCTACTGGGTTCCCTGTTGATCGCCTGCTGATTTAGATCACCTTTTCTCTACTAATAGTGCTCGAGCGGCCTAAACTACATGTGAAGTGCCTCTCTGCTACCATGCATTCAGTTTCGACAGTAACATTCTGATTCCACAGTAAATTGCAGTTTCTGCAGTTAAGTTCTAAGTCAACAGCTTTTATCTCATCTGTTGTAGTCAGGTGTTTTTTGGTGATGTAAATTTTACATCTATCACTTTTTGGCAATGTATTTTACATCATCTTTTGGAGATGCTATTAGAATCCCACTTTAGATTAACGCTGTCTGTCTTATACTACTAAAGCCTCGACGTCTTGTGGCTCGCCAGAGCTGCTACAACGACGGAACCATCCATCACAACAGAGCAGTACCCTGGACGCCGTCTACAGATGCATCTGATCTTCCTCCACACCTCCAGCGCATCACTTATTACTCTACATTCATGTCAATCCATTAGGGCTATTTTGGTTCAAAGGAAAAAGTGAAGCAAAAACATAGTAATAGGAAATTTTCCTATGGCACTCTACTATTCAATTATTCGTGCATTTCCTTCAAAGGATTGGAGCAAAACATCCACCTAGACCTACTTTTCAAAATCCTACGCATGAAAATAAGACTAAGTGCACTAGTGGCAGAATAACAGTCTAACTGTAGACACTTTCATATGGTTTCACTTTAATTTGGCCATGTTTCATTGCATTCATCTGTTCTTCCAATTCCTGTAACCAAACACCCAAGTTGACAGAAATCCTGTGTTAACAAATGCTCTGCTCCCCACGTGCATTCATATCCTATTCTGGTGTTTTCCCTATCCCTGCGTTTTTAGAATCACGCAAGCCAAAGGAGCCCTTACAGAATTACTTCAATTACAGATAGGTGTCAAAGAAAACTTTGTGTAGTTTGTCCTGCTCCTGCCACGACGTCATCTGATGTAGGGTAGGAACCCTATATGGTCGATCTTTCACGAAAGGAGCAGATCCCCCGAAGAACACGAAGACCACGAGGGAGAAAACAAGGGGAATCATGAGAGAAACACTAAAACCAACAAGTATGATCACACATGCGCTAGATCCATTAACACAAAGGAAGATACAAGATACACGATCAACTAGGGACGATACAAAGGTAGCTGGTCTACTCCGATAGGAGGTCTCAAGGTTCTTCCCATAAAGGGGTCTTAATCCGCTTGGGGGATCTTCTCGTAGGAGGCGCAATCTTCGAGGAGAAGGTAACCACGTGGATGAGCAAAGCTCTCACATGAAATATGAGCTAATCCTTTGCTAACACTAGCTAGGATGAATAGGAGGTCTATTTATAGTCTTAGTGCAGTTGGGGGCGAAAGGAGGGGGTACATGGGCTGCGGCCCCGAAACTGGACATAGCCAGGTACCAGACGTTCGCTGGGGACTGGTCGTCCGGTGGCTCAAGGGAGTCTGGATGTCTGGTGGCTTCCAAACATCCGTTGGATCTGTTCTGTGATTGGGGCGCCGGACGTCCGGTCTCTTCGGTCTTCTGCTGATATTGGCTCGGGTGCAGTGGCGCCGGTTGTCCGGTCCGGGCAGGACGTTCGCTCGCTGGGGCTCGGCTGGGCTTCAGGCGCCAGACGTCCGGTCCCGACCGGTCGTCCGGTGGGTGGGACTTTTCCTGCAGCTCTCCTTCTTCTCCGTCTTCACCTCCATCTTCCTTAGCTTCTCCATGATACCTGAGCATGCACAATGTGTCCATATGAGGTAGTAGCCATGTCTCGTGTGCATCGAAGTGGAATTGTGAGAGGAGGGATGTCACCTCGGTTTCGAGAGCTCTTGCACGTGCTCGTGTCATGGGTCCAAGTGGTGTCATAGGAGATGTAGTTGGGTCCATAGGGATGACCTTGGGATGCTCCGCATCATAGTCCACCTCACTTGAGTTGCTCCATCTACAAAAGCATCCACCATACCAGACATCATGACTCATGACCATCTTTCGCCACCTCAGATCTCCTTCCCTGCTGCCGACACCCACCATAACTACATCACTATCATCGACTCTGCACATGAACCTAAGGAGTACACAGGTCCACAAGAGAGGTCGCACTCTTTTGTTTATGCTTATGTTATGCATTGCTTAATTCAAACTTGAGTTTTAAAATTGGGACAACTGCATTTTTACCCCTAGTTGGTTCCTACCCACGGGTTTTGCCCTTACTTTTCGAGCTCGCTCAATTTTGCCCTTACTTTTTCCGTCGTGGTCCCTAGAATGCCCTTTGACTGTTTGACCAAAATTTTATTCATACGAACTCAGAAAAATGCAAATAAGATATGGGGATGTTCAGAAAACATCACCTACATTTGCATGTAATTTTTATTCATGAAAAAAATATTGTTTATACCTTTTTATTTTTAATAATGTTAATCACATTAATTACCTCAGGTAGTTTAAAGGGTGCTTTTGTCCTGAGTGCAAATGATATGCACATAAAGGTAATGTTTATCTGAACATTTTGATATCTTATTTGCATTTTTCTGAGTTCATATGTATTAGTTATGAATTTTCAAAGTTTTGGTCAAACGGTCAAAGGGCAGTCGAGGGACCTCGATGCAAAAAGTAAGGGCAAAACTGAGCAAGCTCGAAAAGTAAGGGCAAAACCCATGGGTAGGAACCAACTAGGGGCAAGAATGCATTGTCCCTTTAAAATTACATGTGGGGCACATATCGAGGCACCAATGAATAGTATCTTTGTCTATTATCTGGTTCACCTAGGGTATGCCTATGTTGTTCACCTTGGGTGGGAAAAAATAGTAAAGCAATCATCATTTTTCTTTTTATTAAATTAATGCTATCATCAGCCTACTATCATTATTTTTGGAACCATCCACTGGTTGTTACCATCACTCTAGATTTCTGCAAGCTCTCCTTACATAATCTCACTATATTTTTCGTATGCAGGTCAGATATTGTACACACTCATTCTAAACATATAGAGAAAAAGAGAAGAGTTTTGCGTGGCAATACAATGTCACGCGGACATCGCTCCATGGTGGGTTCAATGGCAACCCCCCCCCTCCAGATTGTAATCTAGAGGAAGATATCTGTTCTGAGGCAGATTTAGACGCAGCTGACTACTGCTATTTACCCCCCGAGGTGTTTGCTCTAACTTGGCATGATGATGTTGGTCATATCATGCATATGTTGCCTTGCGGTGCCTACTTTCGACATCATATATGTCATCTGCATAGTTTAGACATGTTCTGTAAGGCCACCTGTTTAGTTTCTATATCATATATGTGAATTATGCAATCTCATCTCATTTAGCCAGCCAAAATATATGTGAAATATGCAATGCCATCATGTTTAACCAGGCATCATATATTTGAATGTATCTTGACAATCCTTTTGTTCATTACATGTACATTTGCCGAAAATGTTTGTACATTCAACTACTCTTCCTGTGAATCAGCCATTTGAGTGGGTGATGGAAAAATTAGAGTGAAAGCAAGGTCTTCAGAGCAGACAGTTCTACCTGTCGAAGCAGATCTCTTGCTGGGTCCCGATAGGTCTTCAGAGATGGATTCAGAGACACATGACTAGTCCTATTCCCCCACCGAGGTGTATGCTCTAACTTGGCATGGTTATACTACTCATATTCATGCAGATGGTGTCTTGCATTGCATAGTTTAGACATCATATACACAATATTCAACACCATGTTCTTAGTTCAGACATCATATATGTGAATGCCCTCTGCTTAGTATATAAATCCCACATGTGAATTAAATCATGTCATCCTGATTACTTACATAACATGTATGCGAATTATGTCATGCAAACCTGTTTACTAAACACATCATATAATTATCTCATGCCATCTTGTTTAGTTAGTCATCATATCTTTGAATTATGTCATGCCATGCTATCCAATTTAGATAGACATCATATATGTGAAATTAGGTCATGCTATCCTTTTTAGTTAAACAATATACATGTGTACTATTCCATGCCCTCTATTTTCCACACTATCTATTGCATCTGTCTCTCATACAAGGTTCGTACATTCAACTATGTTTCTTGTTTATCAGCCATTTGAATTGGAGCGGATGATGGCAGTATCTAGTGCAGTAAAAACACGGTCTTCAAATAAAACAATGCTTCCTCTTGGTGGAGATAGCACCCCAGTTGTACATGCACGAGAACCATGCCTAGCACACATAACCCAAACACTCACGGATTGTACCCCTACTGCGATGGACAGAGAACGAGCTTCACCCAATCTAACCCCAACCCCAGCAGATAGTAACCCAGTTCCAGTTGACACAACACCATCTCCACCATAGAGCTCCCAAACAAGAGCATTTAGTGAGGCATCTCCAGTTCCCAAAGCGCCAGCGGTACCACGGCGAACCCCAACTCCACGAGTTAGTACACCTATTCCTGTGGACGAAGCACAACAAGTGATTCTCAGTTTAGCATCTATCGCATTTGATGTTGTTAAATCCTATGTGCGTATCTTCCCATCATGGAAGTATTATACTGAAGATGAAGGAAAATGCCAGTGCAGGTGTTCGTCTAGGAGTTATGTGTAAGTATTGTTTTGATGGCAATTACTTTGCTTTGTCCCATACATTCTACCTCCATGCTGGTTATAATAGAGCAAATGTTCCAATTTTTCTCTATAGAGAAGGACGGATTTGGAAACTGAGGATGAGGTAACATGGTTAATACCACTGCTATCTTGAAGAATGCTCGGGGCAGTATTGGAATTACCTGAAGAAAACATACTTCACTAGCAAAGAAACTCACCAAATTCCCTTACATTATCCCGAGACATATTTATGGGACGATGACTGGGAACACCTTGTTCTGTACTAGTCCCGAACCAAGAATGTGGTAAGGTCTATGAGCTCATTTTTTATTTTTAAGTACTATATGTCTATGTCTTATTGTACTTTATTCATGTAGAACAAGTGCTTAAACCTGAAGAACAACTGTTCTCATTTAAGATTCCATTGCTATCGTGCATACTACTTTGCTCTTGTATCACTGTATTTACTCATACAAACTTATTTTTAAATTGAAGGATCCAATCGAAACTCCAATGGCACAATAGGTATGTTTAAGCATGTTTCTTTAAAAGATTTACTCTTCTAAATAGCTCTGTTGATTTCATTTCAATTGTGTGTACAGTTGACTTCTCATATCATGCACATTACTAGCATCACAACATTTCCAATAGTGTTGTTCTACATGTAGACCCATGGTACCCATCTGAAATCTTGTTGTGCCGTGTAGTTTCCCACGCTTTGTATTCTTTCAATGCTGCTTTTTCTTGAACTGATATGATTTGAACCGTGTCTCTAGTTTGATTTGGCAAGACAATGCAGTGACCATAGGGCATAGATATATATTTGTTTGATGCTTTTATTTTGTACTACTTGGCAATAGAAGACTTGGTAGTTTAATACTATCCACCTTACTACTGAATTGGTTCACCGAAATGAGTTTCATATACTACATGCTAAACCTGTTATGTGTCTGCTTGTTTCTTCTTTTAGAATGCTGATAGAATATTGGGGAAGTGTACCTTATTAAGCAATGGTAAAGGAAGTAATGCAGATAAGGTTCATGATAGTGAGACATCCTTGTTGGTCTTCAACAAAGCTGATAAAACAGCTAAGGAAAACTATCCTAAAGACAGTGAGACAACCCCAAGTCATGTCTTGGTGTAGTGTTCGAGTTACTGGCCACTACCGCCGACACAAGCTATTCGAACTCACTTTCGGAATCAGTTCGGTTTATTGAATCTCAACTACAAGCTAAAAGACATCGATCAGCTCTGCTGCGACAAGAAGCCAAAGGACTGCGAAAGTCCCTCAAGAATTCAGATGCATACTTTCTGGTAAAACAGCAAGCGTTGGAAGATTTTAGCGCCAAACAGGAGAAAGCTCATAAGCTTGCTAACCTTATTCCCAGCATGGTGGATACCCAGGATAACGTTTCTTGAGCTCTTCTGAAGTTGTTTTAGTTATGCACTTGTTTTGCTGCAGCGCTTATTTGCACTGGTGGCCAGTTTAGATGGCCAGTGTATGTAATATGCTGCTATGTTCCCTATATTTGCACTGGTGGCGAACTTTGATGTCCAGTGAATGTAATATGTGTAATATCCATAATAGCCTAGTGTTAGTTGCTTGTTTATTTATTTCCTCATTGTCTTGTTTAGTTGTTTGTTTGTAATCACTGTAGTTCTTTTTCCACCTTTTTCTAGTGGCCACAATAACCTATTTTTATAACTAGGCCACAATAACCATGGGCAACATACGAACTGTTGTAACCATGGTCCTGCTACCTGCTGTAGTGACCATGGGCCTCCTACGGGCCGTAGGATCTATGGGCCTTCTACGGGTCGTACCATCGACAGGACAAACATGGGCCGTAATATTCATGGACCAGTAACTGTCCGCAAAATGGGCCGTAAACGGGCTAGACTGGAAATCGTCTATTGATGGCCCGACCATAACGGGCCGTTAATAGGCCAAAATGTATAACCGGCTTAATTCTATCGGCAGGCATCATGGGTCGTTAATGGGCTGTATTTGATGACGCTGTGAAAATAGCCCAACAGGTTAACGGGCCACAAACGGGCTGACTGTAACCACGGGCTGAATTTGGCCCACAAGCGGAACAGGCCAGTAACGTTCCAAAAATAAATGGGCCCTTAGAAGGCCGAAAGTTAACACAGGCTAGAAACGGCCCAACGGAATAATGGGTTGTTGCTAGGTATAAAGTGATACCCTATTCATAATGGGCCAGTTTCACCACAGGCCTTTAATGGGCCTAGAGTTACAACGGGATGGAATCATATTGGATGGCCCAGATGATGGTACTATGCCTAATTCAGATAGGCCATGACGGGTCGTGAGTTAGCGGGCTGTAAATGGGCTATATGCGAACAAGTTATTAACAGACTTTTCGTGGGCCAGCCAGCTACCTTTTGACCAAGTCAAATGAGCCGGCCTTTTCACCTAAATGGGCCTTTGTTGGGCCATGCCATGTGTCGACGAATCATAGGTGCCTCCCGTCCAATGAGTGGATGTCATCTGTCAAAACAGTGAGCCGACACGTGGTTCCTCCGGTCATTAAGAATTTTTCACGTGGAAAATCTGCATTGGTCCGGGCTGGTAATGGGTTATCGGATCCAAACCAGAACACGATAGCTTAACAGCGACCCGCTACAGTGGATGCCACGTGTCGGTTACGCTTGACGAAAGCACTTCCATGATGAGCCATTTATCGTCATGGAAGTGGACACTTCCGTGATGATAATTTTGGTATTGTCATGGAACACTTCTACGACAGCACATGTATGACTACCTTGACTCTGTCATAAAATCGCCATGGATGAACATTCATGACAGAAAACGTGACCTAGTGTGACAAACATGTATCATCACAGAAGTGGTTTTTTTGTAGTGGTATCAAGCATCCCAATATTAATTCATGCTCGTCCTTGAGTAGGGAAATGGTAAATATAGAATTTTTGATGTATTCAACATGTATTCATTTCTTTTGTAGCGTGGATATTTGGACTTGAATGCATACTCTATAATTTGACATGATGACATCAATACTCAAGCATACCAACAAGCAACCATGTCTTTCAAAATATCAATGCTAAAGAAAGTTATCCCTAGCCCATTATTCTCAATCATGGATCCATTCATGAAACACACTCAAATATTAGCTACATCCCATACACAAGTGGGATAATATTGTTCCCTAGTTGGTGCTTTTGTAAGAGAAGATGGAGACTCAACATAAAAATAGAAATTGCATAAAAGTAAATAGATAGTGCCTTCATAGAGGGAAGCAAAGATTTGTTGAGGTGCCAGAGCTTAAGGCTTAAATTAGAGATAAAAATATATTGAGAGACATGCTTTTCCTGTCACTGAAAACGAGCAAGAATTCCCAATATCTTCCATGCTAGACAAATTATAGGTGGTTCCCAAATAGAAAGTAAAGTTATTTTATCTCCACCATTCCTTCACAATCCCTGGCTAGCCGTATCCACGGGTGCCTTCCATACCAACACTTTCCAAGGAATTCATTATCATAGTTTTTTTATTTCGGGACTCGGCATCCCTATTACCTGCCACACTCTCATGCAATGATAGTTAAATAAACACTCATCCTGAGAATAAAATATCTAGCATGGAAATATTGGCCACCCCTGCCGCTTCATGGGCAGTACAGACACACAAAACAGAAATTTATTTTGAAAATTATAGTTGGAACATGCAAATTTACTTGGAATGACATGGAAATACCGCATATAGGTAGGTATGGTGGACTCATATGGCACAACATTGGGTTTTAGGAATTGGATGCACAATCACCATTCCCGCTTAGTACAAGTGAATGCTAGCAAATAGATTGAGAGGCGACCAACCAAAAAACAAGAACAATCATAAACGTGCATTGAGCATAATTAACACTAAATAGTGCACCACAAGTGAAAGAGGCAAAGGTGTCCCGTCTTCCGATGAGATGGTGGCTATAGTTTTGGAGGAAGTCGACTTTGACGATCCGACTACGAACGTGCGAGGATGTCGTGCCTTAGCAATTGCTAAACCAACTCCGAGAGGTTATTGACCACGCCGGAGCATGATTAACCTGACCATAAAGGTATGTTTCCTGCAGGCAAACAAAGAACAGGCAAGAAACTAAGATTGCAATATGGATATTGCGAATATAAGATGAAAACTTTATTGATCAAGGTGGGGTTTTGTAACGCCTTTGTCCGGTCGTTGAACACAAACGAAGTACACGAAGTTGCAGCTATGGCGAACTTTAATCTAAACAAAACCCAAAGTCTAAACGATGCCCTAAGGGCTGTATATATGGAGGAAGAGGGGGGGGGGGATTTTCGTGGCCCTTGGAGGAGGGGTCCGAAACCAACCCTATCTCTTGTTTACCCACACATATGGACTCTATAAACAGCCTATACTTAAGTGTTTCGAAAATTCATGGGCCTGGCCCAATAATAAGGTGAGGCAGTACCTAGAATAGCCTCTGGACAAAAATTTATGAAGTGGCATCTTGTATATTCCATCCAAGGCTTCATGCACTCCTTATGGGGTCTTCAAAGTCCTGAAATCATCACTTGTAACTCCGTTCTTGATCCCCTTGCGCATGCCATCATCTCCATGCTTGGTCTTGCTCCAGTGTTCATCCCTCTTATCCATGCTAGGCCCTTTATTTGTAAGCAAACAAATGTATCCAATTTAGGCAACATCATATTCTCATGAACATTAGAATCGTTACCAAGAAACGAAAGTACCTGATAATTCAATTGGCGTGCGCGAGCTCTAGTAATTGGTTTAGTATGTATAGCAGCTGATGAGTACATAACTACCTTGGATACGACCACAAATATTGCATACATGCATATTTGTCAGGTGATTTTAGTGCAAACTATTCAATAATCTATTTATGTTATCCAGAACAAAAATACTTCACACACTTTTGTGTTTTGTCTAATTGCAGGTGTATGGGAGATTTGTACAATTCACATACGAAGATACGGGAAAAGGAGAAGTTTAGGTTCTGTTCAAAAAGTCCTCTCACGTCACTTTTAGGCCAAGGGAAGATATAGTCTAAGTCTCTCACGTTCTGGATTCAGATTCGGACTGCACATACATACCTGACTCAAAACATCAGCAACTCTTTCATACGGACTCCAAATTGGGTGATTCTTTTTTTCTTGGAAAGTAAATTTCGTGATCTTTCCAACCCAATTGGACTCACCTTCAAATTCGTCCGAAGAATTGAGATATCAACGAAACAATCTGACGCTGCAGCAGAATCCGAGTCAAACAACAAGTCCAAAGGTGTTGCACCACCTCCACTTGGGCCCATGAGCCTTGTACGACCTAGGCTTAGTTTTAGGCTGCCTTGAGACATCCCTCCACTTCCTTGGCCGTCACCCCTTGCTCCTATATAAGTAGATCCATCTAGTAGCTTTTTCCTTGGGATTTGTTTAGTTAAAAGTTAGCCATTTCAACTTCGTCTACTTCGTTTGTGTCCAACGACCAGACCAAGACCGCTTACGGATCCCCACCATTATCAATACTTCATATATATTCGCAATATTCATATTGCTTTATCATATTCTTGCTCGTTCTTCGATTGCTTGTAGGAATAGACCTTCGTCGTCAGGCTGACCATGCTTCCGGCATCGCCAGTAACCTCAGGAGATTGGTTTAGAGGTTGCTCAGGCGCAACGTCATGCACGTTTGTAGTCGGATCGTCAAAGTCGACTCCAGCAAATCGATAGTTATCATCTCATCGAAAGATCGGGACACCTTCGCCTCTATCAAGTGCTATCAGTTTTTAGGTTGCTCGGTGAGAATTTCCAGTTTTTCCTAGATTATATTTATTTTCTTACCTATTGTCCAATAAAAAGCCACAAAAAAGTTAGATGATGCAGAGCATCCAATGGAAATCACCATGTCAAGAGTCCTTTTGGCGAGTGACACGTGCGACATCTACTTCACATACCCAAAGGTGAACCATCTCCTTTACACGTGCTCACTTGACCCCTTCGAGGATGGTATACTACTTGACACTCCACTTGTGTGCATGCATAGGTATTGTCGGAACACTACGGACGACGAGGAGGAGTGCAAGCGCCAAGGTACAACTACACCATCCACGAGGGAAGCCTGGAAGCAACGACGGAAGAAGACGGAGCTGCTGATGCTACAACGGCCGGACATCTGGGCCAAGGGCCAGACATCTGGCGCATGTGCATTCACCTAGGATCTGCACCAGCAGAAGGCCAAGAGCTTCAGCGGCCGGACATCTGGCGCCAGCCCGTACATCCGGCGCCTCAGCAACGCCCGGACATCCAGCGACCAACCCCGGAAATCTGGCGATGCCTATCCAGAGAAGAACAGATTCGGCCACTACTAGGCCGGACATCCGACCAGTGCCCCGGACATCCGGCGTCTCGCGAACAGCCAGACCTCCGGCCCCTAGCTCAGACATCCGGCGCCTGCCTGCGCGCAGAGTCGGTCCAAAGGCCCATGTACCCCTCTTTCCCACTTACCCCTTCGTGGCTTAGACTATATATACTACTACTCCTCCTCCTAGTTAGGGTCAGCGTTTGTTTAGCTCATGTTAGAGATAGAGCTACGCTCATCCACATCGGATCTACTCCACGAGAGAGACCGCGGCCTCTACGGAGAAGATCCCTTTGGATTCAAGACCTCCTTGCAGAGAAGATCATCAAGTCCCCCTCTTGGGCGGCCCCATCAAGACCTCCTCACGGAGAAGACCGTTACCTCTTGTATCGTCCGTTGTTGACTTTCAATCCTGTATCTCTCTTTGTGTTCATGGATCTAGCGCATGTGTGATCATTATTGTTGGTTTAGTGTTTCTCTTTTGTTTCCCTTGTGTTTTCCCTCGTTTCCCTCGCGTTCTTCGTGTTCATCGCGGGATCCGCTCCTTTCATGAAAGATCGGCATATTAGGGTTCTACCCTACATCTTGGTATCTAGAGCCAGATTGATCATGATTTTGGAGCCTCCCCTCTTTGTTTTCTAGCCTAATTTTGTTGATTTCGTCCTAAATTCAAAAATCCCCACCAAAAATAGCCCCCAATTTTTTTTGTGATTTGTTGGTTTTGATGATGTTTTGTTGATTTTGATCCATGGATTCATTGTGTCTTGAGTAGATCTATCTTTCCCCCAAGTTTCCTCACTTTCCATCCATGAAATCCATCAAATTTTGCCTCCCAAATCATCAATTTCCGCCCCCAATTCGAAAATTTCTGCCCAAACGAGATCTAGAATCGTCGGGACGGACATCCGGGCCCCAAGCCGGACATCCGGTTCCTGGAGCGCCAAATCTGCACGGTTCTGGACATCAGGTCCAGTATTTTCGGCCCCGAGCCCGGATGTCCGGCCCCTGGCATCTCAGCCATCCCATTTCACCGTTTTGTCCATAACTAATTCATCCGGTGTCCGATTTTCGCGTTCTTTAACTCGTTGAAAAGCTCTTGCATCCCCCTTCCAACAAAAATACTACCATAACCATTTGACTCCATCAAATTTTTGGAACTTTGGCATCTTAACCAATTTTGTTCCCCATCGCATTAGTGGTTGCTTGAGGAGTGATTCGAGTATCCTAAGGTGTTTCGGCTACTTAGGGACGGTTGCTTCTTCATCAACCACCACCACCACCACTTCCGCATAGGCTTGACCACTATACACTTCCGCCACCACCTTAGCCTCCATTTCCACATTGCCTACTCGCAAAACCCATCATTGCATTTCCGCAATACCATTGAGCTTCCGCAACCACCACCGCATTCCCGCTACCACCATTTGACATTTGAGATTTTGAGTTCATTGTTTTTCCGTTTCCTAAGGTGTTTCGGCTACTTAGGGACGAGTCTCCATCATCTTGGTATCTCCATCAAGGTCACTGCCACTCATCATCGCCTCGAACGGTAACCTGCATATCATCTTGGTATCGTGGTATCCCTCCATGGTATATTCTTTGTGCCATTACATTGATAACCCCTAGCCCATTTTGCGTCACTTGCCTATCGAGACTAGCCATTTGAGTATTGCTGGCAACGTTACTTGTGCACATTAGTGATCTACACCTTCCATTACATACATACCATATTATATTGGTATCATCATTTCATCTCTTGTGCCTCAAGTTTGTTCCCGCATATGCCCAATTGCTATCTTGGTTTGTGCATTGTGCAAAAGTGGCCATACATATACACACAAAAAAGAATAAAGCTTTTAAGCAAAAGAGAAAGAGCAAATAAGCTTGTAAGCAAGTGCCATAGCATCATACCACATTGCATATAAGATTGTCATATCCGATCATCTTGGATCATCTTGAGATAAACACCGGGAACATCATATACATAGCATACTTGGGATATAAGTCGTTGCATTTTTTCTCCTATGGGTTGTGCACAAGTGTCGTATCCGCCTATTGAGCAATCGTGCTAGCGTCTCTCTAGAGTTGTGCAAAAAGAGCATTGTTCGTGGATTCCACATTTTGTTGTCATTCCTTGGTTGCACGACCCCATTTATCTATCCGTGTGTCTGTTTCCGTGTGCCACATATTGCTATTGGTCTACTTGTTTCACTTGCGAATTTGTGAATCTCTTTCAACATTATTGACTCTTGCTAACATTTTACATAAATTTTTTGTGCCACTATCCTCACCGAGCTCCACCATAAGCCTTATTTGTGTAGGTGTGAGAAACTGTCAAGAATTGGTACTAATTGTGCTCTTTCCTTGTCCACATTGGAGTGATAATTGATCCACTTTCAACTTCGGTCAAGGTACATTTGGTATTCGTTTTTCTCTTTCTACCACTCACATTTTTCTCTTGGAGTGATGGATAGGCAAGCATTTCATCTTCGGTCTACAACAACAACGACGAGTTCGATGCCACGAACAACTCCAACGACGCCAAGATGCAAGCTCAAATGGAGGAGAGCAAAGCCCTCATCAAGTCCTACAAGCGGTCTTCCTCAACTTCTAGAAGATGTTCAAGAGCACATGCCTCCAAGCTACCATCTCCGGCAAAATCAAATCGGCATCGACACCATCACCAACAAGGACGTGAAGGTCAAGAGCTCAACATCAACAACCGCTCAATGACTTCACCATCACCCTTGGCATCTTTGCCAAGCAACTTCAAGGCATCTTCGCCTACGGACATACGGCATCTTCGCCCACAAACACCTCAAGAGAAGCTCCCCAAACTCAAGTTCGCGACTTCCACAAGCTACTACAACCTCGACACCGTCCACAAGATTCCTTTCTATGGGACTGAAGAACCTGAGGAGTATCTTGAGTGGGAGAGTTTCATGGACGACTACCTCAAGCTACATCAACTTCCTCCCAAAGATCAAGTGAAGTGCGCCACAAGGAACTTCCACGACTACGTGTCCACATGGTGGCTTCACACACCTTCGGAGACCTACGACTTGAGTTGGCCAAAGATGAAGAGAGCTTTGCGGCATGAGTTCGTGCCCCCAACCTACACGGAACAACTACAACGCAAATTGGAGAACACCATCCAAGGATCCAAGTCCATCGACAAGTACTTCAAGGAGATGAAGGAAGCCTTGCGACGAGCCGGTGTGGACGACCCCATTTCGATGAAGTTCCACTTCATGATGGGATTACACAACGACATCTCCTAGACAATATTCCTCGAGAACTACAAGTCCCTCGACGACAACTACATTGGTGCTCTCAAGGCGGAACAAGAACTCATGAAGGCCAAAGCTTCTCCACCCCAAGCTCACTTCGTGACGACCAAGCTCCATGAGAACGAGCATGAGGCTAGTACCACCAAGATGTCCAAGCCCGATGAGCTCCAAGACGATGCTCCCAAGTTTGACTTCACTGCCATCCCTCTTTGTGGCATTGATGATGCCGAGTCTACTTCGACTCTTTTTCAAGATGGTGCTGCGACAAGTACGACCACAGAGAACCTCAAGGACCAAGCTTTGGGGGCGAGCGACAAGGTGGCGAGCAAGGATGATGCTTCCATCTTAGGATGTGAGAGTGATGATGTGCCATCTTCGGCCTTCATCCACGGCGACAACAACGAGATTGTTGAGCATGAGATTTTCCCTTCGACCACGGCGACGTATGATGACTTGAGTGACGTGTGCCACCATATTGAGAGTGAGAGTGACTTCACCACTAGCCCCATATATGTGTTGCCACAATTCACATGTGAGGAGAGACACAACCCCCACCACTTGAGTGAGATGAGTGACTCCACCATATGTGAGTTTGAGTGCACCTATTTTGAGGGAGTGAGTGAACCACCACATAGAGAGAGTGAGATAGTTGATAGGTCATGCGAGGCCACTTTCAACACTAACGACTTGACCTCTACCTCCATTGTGTCTTCTCATTTGGTGCTAGGTCCCTTATATGATGACGCACCGATTCTCGATGACTTCGCCCTACCTTTGGACAAGACGATGTTCATGGTGGAATGTGATGCACCCCCACATGGTTCCATCAAAATGAATATGGCCACCATTTGGTCTTTCCCACCTCACGTACACCACATGAGTGGAATGACAAAGGTAACATATGTGAAGGTGATGCTCTAGTCCCACTAGTGGACATTCTTGACATTGATTGCTTGCATGATGTTGGTCAACCTATTTCCATGCTTCATGCTAGTGTGACTTCCCCATGTGATAATTTACCCATTTATGATGGGTATGATGATTGCCATGTGGAGTCTATTAGTTGTGATGCCATGTTACATAGGATATCTTGTGCTAATTCTCTCGGCCACTTCATGTTTGCCAATCCGCTTTACTTGTCATATGCTATGCATGAGATCAATCATATGTCATATTTGCAATCTCTTCATAGTGACTATGCATATGCTATTAAAATAAACCCAATTTGCACATATGGCATAGATGAAAAGCCCATGGTTATTGGCATTTGTTTTTCTTGTGATGATATTGATATGCTCCCTTTGCATAATTTATCTCATATGCCATGCCATGAACACCTAGCTTCAGATATGCATTGTTTTGGATGTTGTCCATTTTCTCCATTTGATCTTTCCAATATTTCTCATGAGGAGACCCCCATAGTTTCCACATACATTTTAGGAGATTTTGATTCATCCCATTCATTGCATGATCCCAATACTTGTGTGCACCATATGCTTCCCATGAATAAATATGCTATTGATGTGCCATATACTTGCATTCTCAATTTGTGTCCCCATCGTGTTATACACAATAACTATTCTTTCATGATGGATGACATGTTCTTATACCATGCATCAAATTACTTTGAGTGATGCTTATCTTGTGCTAACTCTCACGTGCACATACACATCATAATGGATGATGTGTACATTTACCACACACACAATCTCTTTCGTTTGTGTCTCTTTTGTGTAGGTACCCATGAATTCTTGTCAACCTCGCAATCCCACGAGTTGACAAAACGAGCTCTAGAGAGCAATGATGACTTGGGATTCCATGGATTGTCTTTCCCACCGCTCTCTTCGCGCAAAGACTTCGCGCATTTATTCTACATGACCCTCACTTGGCTATGGGTTGTTGTCCATTACATATTATATGCCCATCTTACCATGTTCCCTTTGCATGATATGTTCATTCCTATGCCTTTTCCATGCATTTGTGACCCATGCTTTGCACTACACATGATGATTGATTCTCATACTTGTATGTGTATTTGCAAGTTTGGTGGAGATATCACTTGTGATTGCCATATTTGCTTTGTGCCCCATGCCTATGATGATACTATGATCTTGCTTTGTGTTCGTGCTTGCGATATGTCATGTGCATTGCCTATGCCTATTATTTTCTCACATGACATGATTGCAATGGTTTCCTCTAGTATGTTGCATCTTCGCACTACTAGCTTGCACAACTTGATTACTACAATTTCTTATGTTGCATCACCGATGATTCATACTTGCTCATTTAATGCGGTTGATGACAATGATCTACATGCTTATCACATGATTGTTATTGCTTGCCGTCATATGTCCCCATGTGTTTCCTCTCTCATGCTAGATGATTTTTCGTGTATTGAGTGCAATTATGCCTTTAGTCTTGATAATGAGTTTGCCCCCATAGCATTCTCGCATATATTTGGAGATTTTGACATTTCTCTTGTGAAGCATGCTTGTCTTACCTCTTTGCACCATATACCTAGTGCCATGAATATTGCCGTTGTTGCATCATATTATTCATGCACTTGTGCTTCTAATGGTTATGTGCAAGAGAAGAGAACCATCATGATGGATGATGTGTTTATCTACCATGCGCATACGCTCTTTCTTTTGTTGTGTGCATGTGTAGGATACTTGGACTTCGTGTCAACTTCCACTTCACATGAGTTGACCATCCGAGCTCTTGAGAGCGAACCACCTTCTACCACAATGATTCTACATCGCACTTTCTTGTACTTCGGCATTGTGAAGGACGCACAAGCTCACGCCTACAAGGTGACATCTTTCTTGAGCGTGGATATGACAGATCATACTACTTGTGTTGCTTGCACCATGAGACTTGTTGTTCATCTTGGACCACTTGATTGCGCACATGTTAGAGATCTTGCTTTGACTTGTCATTTTCACCGTTACATGCATCATGATATATATGTCTTGTGTGTTGCATCCAATTCTTGGATTACTTGCTCCTATCATATGTTTGGTTGCAACAATGTCATCACTTCACATATGCCATGTCCCATTGATTGCTACATGCTTGCCTTGATTGCCTCACACCTGATGAACAATTGCTCTTTCCATTGTGTTGAGTACCAAACAATATCCACTACACCGCTTGCACATTATGCTTGGATTGTCTTGCACTTGAACCATGTGTTTAGACACTTCATTTTATTTGGTGTTGTGAATGCTTCTTATGCCTACCATAACCTTTCATTGAGCGCTTTTCCCATGCTTTATATGACTTTAAGGTAGATGCTTATTCTCTTGTTACACATATTTGCATCACTACCTCAAATTTACATGCTTGTCCCCATGATATCTTTGATTGTGCTTGATTGATATGCTTACATGCCATGTCACAACCCTTTGTCACACCATATGCTTTGCATGATGACGACACTTGTTTGGTGACTCACCTCTTGAATGCTTGGTTTTGCACTAATGCTAACCACATTTGTTTTTCCAAGTGTTTGTTGTCCTTACTCCTTTTGAAGGAATCAAAAGATGGTGCGACATTGGAGAGTGCCCATTTCAAGCTTCAAGATGACAACTACTTGGTGAACATCCACTTCTACACTGCGAGGCCATCTCTTTCCCATGGTGATTTGGTTTTCAATCCGAGGTCGGATCTTTCGCAAGGGAGGGGAGATGATGCGGAGCATCCTATGGACATCACCATGTCAAGAGTCCTTTTGCTGAGTGACATGTGCGACATCTACTTCACATACCCAAAGGTGAATCATCTCCTTTACACGTGCTCACTTGACCCCTTCGAGGATGGTATACTACTTGACACTCCACTCGTGTGCATGCATAGGTATTTTCGGAAAACTACAGACGACGAGGAGGAGTGCAAGCGCCAAGGTACAACTACACCATCCGCGAGGGAAGCCTGGAAGCGACAACGGGAGAAGATGGAGCTGCTGATGCTACAGCGACCGGACATCTGGGCCAACGGCCGGACATCCGGCGCCTGTGCAGCCACCCAGGATCTGCACCCACAGAAGGCCAAGAGCTTCAGCGGCCGGACATCCGGTGCTAGCCCGGACATCTGGCGCCTCAGCAACGCCCGGACATCCGGCGACCAACCCCGGAAATTCGGAGACGCCTATCCAGAGAAGAACAGATTCAACCACCGCCAGGCCGGACATCCAGCCAGTGCCCCAGACATCTGGCGTCTCGCAAACAGCCGGACATCCGGCCCCCAGCCCGGACATCCGGCGCGTGCCTGCGCAGAGTCGGGCCAAAGGCCCATGTATCCCTATTTCCCACTTATCCCTTCGTGGCTTAGACTATATATACTACTACTCCTCCTCCTAGTTAGGGCCAGTGTTGGTTTAGCTCATGTTAGAGATAGAGCTATGCTCATCCACATCGGATCTACTCCACGAGAGAGACCACGACCTCTATGGAGAAGATCCCTTTGGATTCAAGACCTCCTTGCGGAGAAGATCATCCAGACCCCCTCTTGGGCGTCCCCATCAAGACCTCCTCACAGAGAAGACCGTTACCTCTTGTATCATCCGTTGTTAACTTTGGATCTTGTATCTCTCTTTGTGTTCATGGATCTAGCGCATGTGTGATCATTATTGTTGGTTGAGTGTTTCTCTTGTGTTTCCCTCATGTTTTCGCTCGTTTCCCTCCTCACGTTCTTCGGGTTCATCGCGGGATCCGCTCCTTTCATGAAAGATCGGCTGATTAGGGTTCTACCCTACATCATTAGATCTATTCATCCTTTGTCCAAGCCAGTCTGAACCTTTGCAATTTTCTTTTCATTGCTTGCTTAGTTGAATTATCGGGTGCATCATCGTGTCGAGTTGCTGGTCTTAGTGTCTAGTTCATTTAGAGTTTCAAGTTATGTTCACATTAGTCACGCCGCCGCTGCATCATTATCCTTTCCGCTGTCCACCACCCATCCATCAATTTCCACCACGTGCTACCCATCATTCATTGTCATAATCATAGTTGAGATCGTTCACATCTTCGCTTGATCCAATCTGCATCTTATCTAGTTAATTTGGAAAGAGGGAGAGAGAGAAAAAAGACAGAGAGAAAAAAGAGAGAAAAAAAATAAAAAAAAAGTCAGAAAAAAAAAGAGAAAGAAAAAGAAAAAAGTGTGAGAAAAAAAAGGGAGAAAAAAACAAAATTCGGATCTATCTAGACTCAATCTCGTAGTTGAATTCGGATTGGAATCTATTTTGTGCACTATTTAGTAAAACAGGCATAACTTCCTCATACGAAGTCCGTTTTGGCTCCGCAAGTACTGAAAGGAAAGCTAGTGACGAGCTGCATCTAAATAGTTGCAGAAGCTATTTCAATATTTGTCACATCAAAATCGGCTTCTAAATAGGTCTTTTTGCTCTCCGAAGTTCACGAACACAGCTTATTCCAGCTTTCACGCCAGTTTTCAAATTTTTTGACTCCTCATATCAACTCCGAATTGAGTCATTCCTATTGGGTTTGAAAGCTTGAGTCAATACCATTCTTGAAAAAAATTATCAAAAAATGGCACAAACTTTTCCAGAGGAAAGTTGGAGAGAAAGTTGTTGATATATCCTGCTTGGCTATTGTTTCACATCATTATCTTTATGGCTATTGTGATCTTCACTTATATTTTGCTTTCTAGAGCTACTTCATATCCTTTATTGATGCTAGTTGTGCTACGGTGTGACCTCATTAATGTTCTACACTCGCGTCTCTACTCCGGTCTAGCCTAGGACCAGCACAGTACCGTCATTGAGCATTTATTCAACATTGCATCTCTGAATTAATTATTGCTAATCTTTTGCTACCATATATAGCCAACCCATCTCTGCATATTTCTACACCGTGTATACGTACGTTCCCCTGGCAATCGCTTCACACAATCTTTGGAGTTATTTGACACCGCTGGTTTCCTGTCACCACCTGCCGCATGGTAAGAGCTTGTAAGATATTGATATTTGCTTTACTGTGGGCACTTTACAACCACATCCTAGTAGTTCATAGGAACATTATTCTCGAATTTTGTTTCTTGTTTCTACTAATCATGGCAGGTTCCGGAGATAGAAGTTCTTGGACAACTGACAGATCTTCACCATCACGAGAGTTGGGACAACACACACAAGCACATGGTCAGGTTATCTTTTTACCGTCATTTGAGGGTAGAATTAATCCTACTATTTATCTAGCTTGGGAGCTTGAAGTAGAACAAGTTTTTAGTCACCATGACTTTGCTGAACTTGAGCGAGTGCGAGCAGCCACTAGAGCATTTACTGGTTTTGCTTCTGTTTGTTGGAGTGTGCATTGTAAGAAAAACATTGATAACCAACCCACAACTTGGAAATATTTGAAATATGTAATGAGACAACAATTTTTCCCTCCTTACTATCGTCTTGAATTGCTTCGCAAATTTGAACAATTTAAACAAGGCAACAACACTATTCATGCTTACTACCAAGAGTTCAAATCTTATATCCATCATTGTGACATAGAAGAATCTGAGGATGATATAATGAATAGATTTTTTGGTGGTTTGAACCATGATATTCAGGCAAGATTTCATTATATTCCTCGTTGCATTACTGGTATGTATGTTCGTGCTTGTACCTTTGAGAGACAGATACAGGAGGATGCATTGGGTGACTACAACAACTACTATTCCAGTTCATGCTCACCACCGCCTGTTGGTGCCTCCACCGTTGCACCTACTAGAGGAGCCCCACCTCAGATTGTGAGTGTGACATCATGTCAAGTGTATGGTACATTGTCATTGTCCATAGCTACATCAGCTACGTCTTTGCGACAAGGTAACAGTAAAAGTATTGATGATATCACTTCACATAAGAATGATGCCTGCCTAGTTAACTTGAATGCATCATGTGTTGAGTTACCTGTTGATTTGAGCACACCACCTATTTTAGAGAATCTTGTTACTGTCATGAATGCATCATGTGATCAAACAACTGAAATACCAACAATTTTGAGTGCACCCATTGAATTAACTGTTGATGCAAAAGAACCAATGTTTAATCATTTTGATATGACCTCTAATCTTGGTGATGATTCTGTGTCCAATGACTTATTGCATGTTTGCTTATTTAAGGATGTTTTAGCATGTAAATTTGATGCAACTAAGGTTTATTCACCAATGTTGGGATGGTTTAATGATGAACATTGTCAATGTTTTGAAATGAATAAGAGCTTCACTTATATGTGCAAACTGAGTTGCAATATTTTCATGCCTTCTACTTCTTGTGATAGTTTTTTGGCTTTAGATTTTATGAATTATGAAAGTTACTCATGTATACATGTGTCATATGTGCAAAAATCAAGGGAAGTAAAAATGGATGACATATACATATACAACATGTACACCTTGTCTCTTTTGTTAACCACATTTCAGATTAAGCAACGCCGAGGACGGCTTAGTTTTCAAGAAGGGGAGGATGATGAGGACATGACTACCTTGGATACGACCAAAAATATTGCATACATGCATTCTTTTCAGGTGATTTCTAGTGCAAATAATGGCACACCTTTGCAGGTGTATGGGACATTTGTACAATTCACATATTGATACGGGAAAAGGAGAAGTTTAGGTTCTGTTCAAAAAGTCCTCTCACGTCACTTTTGGGCCAAGATAAGATAGAGTCTAAGTCTCTCACGTTCTGGATTCAGATTCGGACTGCACAGACATACCTGACTCAAAACGTCAACAACTTTTGCATACACACTCCGAATAGGGTGATTCTTTCTTTGTTGGAAAGTAGATTTCGTGCTCTTTACAACCCAATTGGAATCACCTTCAAATTCATCCGGAGCATTAGATATCAATGAAACAATCTGACGATGCAGCAGAATCCGAGTCAAACAACAAGTTCAAAGGTGTTGCACCACCTCCACATGGGCCCATGAGCCTTGTATGACCTAGGGTTAGTTTTGGGCTGCCTTGGGACGTCCTTCCACCTCCTTGGCCACCACCCCTTGCTCCTATATAAGTAGATCCATCTTTTAGCTTTTTACTTGGGATTTGCATAGTTAAAAGTTAGCCATTGCAACTTCTTGTACTTCGTTTGTGTCCAACGACCAGACCAAGACCGCTTACGGATCCCCACCATTATCAATACTTCATATATATTCCCAATATTCAGATTGATTTATCATATTCTTGCTCGTTCTTCGATTGCTTACAGGAATAGACCTTCGTGGTCAGGCTGACCGTGCTTCCGGCATCATCAGTAACCTCAGGAGATTGGTTTAGAGATTGCTAAGGCACAACGTCGTGCATGTTTGCAGTCGGATCATCAAAGTCGACTCCACCAAATCGATAGTTATCATCTCATCGAAAGACCGGGACACCTTCGTCTCTATCAGCAGCAAGGGTTGTGGGTATAACATTGGTGTTGATGTCCTCATCATCCTCCCCTTCTTGAAATGAAGTCATCCTCGACGAAAGCTCCTCCTCGTCACCCAAATAAGGCTTCAAATCTACAATGTTAAAAGTGGGACTAAACCCAAAATCTGCAGGCAGCTCAAGTTTATATGCATTATCATTTTTTCTCTAACACCTTAAAAGGACCAGCAACACGTGGCATTAGCTTTGATTTGTGCAAATTAGGAAATCTATCCTTACGCAAATGTAACCAAATAAGATCTCCAGGTGCATACACAACATGTTTTCTACCCTTATCTCCAGGAAGTTCATATTTAGCATTCATACGCTCAATGTTTTCCTTAGTTAACTCATGCATTTTTAAAATCAATTCAGCACATTATTTAGCATCAAAATTAACCTTCTCCGAAGATGGAAGAGGCAACAAATCAATAGGTGCACGAGGTAGGAAACCATACACAATTTCAAAAGGGCACATCCTAGTAGTAGAATGCAATGAACGATTATAAGCAAATTCAATATGGGGCAAGCATTCTTCCCACATTTTCCTATTATTCTTCAAAATAGCCCTAAGCATAGTAGACAATGTTCTATTGACTACTTCAGTTTGTCCATTAGTTTGGGGTGACAAGTAGTACTAAAAAGCAGTTTAATCCCCAACTTAACCCATAAACATCTCCAAAAGTGGCTAAGAAATTTAGTATCACGATCTGAAACAATAGTATTTGGCACACCATCCAAGCAAATAATTTCACGAAAGAACAAATCAGCAACATTAATAGCATCATCGCTTTTATGACATGGTATAAAGTGTGCCATTTTCGAGAACCTGTCCACAACAACAAATATGCTATCCCTCCCCTTCTTTGTTCGAGGTAAACCTAAAAAAAGTCCATAGATATATCCTCCCAAGGAACAGTAGTTACAGGCAAAGGCATATACAAACCATGAGGATTGAGTCGTGACTTAGCTTTTTGACATGTAGTGCAGCGAGCAACAAAACGCTCAACATCCCGTCTCATCTTTGGCAAAAAGAAATGTGTAGCAAGTATATCCTCCATCTTCTTGACGCAAAAGTGTCCCATTAATCCTCCTCCATGCGCCTCCTGCAACAACAAAAGACGAACGGAGCTAGCTGGAATGCATAGCTTGTTAGCACGAAACACAAATCCATCGTTAAGAACGAACTTGTTCCAAGTTCTCCCTTCCTTACAATTCTGCAATACATCTTTAAATTCAGCATCATGCACATATTGATCTTTGATGGTCTCCAAACCAAATATTTTAAAGTCAAGTTGTGAAAGCATAGTATAACGACGAGACAATGCATCAGCAATAACATTTTCTTTACCCTTCTTGTGTTTAATGACACAAGGGAAAGTCTCAACGAATTCAACCCATTTAGCATGTCTACAGTTCAGTTTTGCTTGACTTTTAATGTGTTTCAAAGATTCATGATCAGAATGTATAACAAATTCCTTGGGCCATAAATAATGTTGCCATGTTTCTAAGGTCCGAACAAGAGCATATAATTCTTTATCTTAAGTAGAATAGTTCAGACTAGGCCCAATCAATTTTTGAGTGGTAAAGTTGATGCACTTATGAAATTGGTTTCTAATAAAAATGCTCCTATTGATCCCAATGTTGTGACTTTGCCCACTTTGATTGAGCAAAATAATGATCACATATATGTGAATTTTGTCTCGCGAAGCAATATTAATAGTAATGCTTATAGAGGTAATTTTAATCCTAGCCCATTTCCTGGAAATTCCTCTAATAATTATGGTAATGCTTATAATAATAATAATAATAATAGGATGCCCTCTAATCTTGAAAGTAATATTAAAGAATTTATCAATGCTCAAAAAGTTTTCAATACTACGATAAAAGAAAAATTGAGTAATCTTGATGATATGTTTAGGAGCATCGATAGAATTATTCATAATGTGGAAAATCTAAAGACAAAAATTTTGCCACCGAAGATTGATAGTAATGATTGGTATTTCTTCTATTGATTCCTTTTTTTAGAAAAAGTGATTCCTCTTGGTTTATTTCATAGTAATGATGAAGAGGTTAATATTATTGGTGTTTCTTCTAGTGATTCCTTGTTTAGTAATGTTAAACCTAATGATAGGGGTAGTGAAGAAGAGTCAACTTTAGTTAGAAGTCGTCCCCATTATTCAGAGGGTGAAAACCTTGATGAAAAAAATTGCAAAAAGTGGGTTTGGCGAGGGGAAAACTTTAACTCGTGATGTGCCCATTCTCTTGGATTACAAAGATTTTAATTATGATATTTTCTCTTTGATTGAGTGTATTTATGTGTTAGAATCCATGCTAAATTCACTGAATGCCTATGAACAAAATAAGGCTTTTACTAAACATATTGTAGAAGCGATGATGAAAGCCTTAGAAGATTAATTTCTAGAAAATTTTATGATGAATGGGAACCCACCATTAAAGTCAAGATTAAAAATTATGAATGCAATGATTTATGTGGTTTGGGCGCTAGTGTTTCTACAATTCCAAAATCTCTATGTGATGTGCTAGGTTTTACCAATATGGATGAATGTTCTTTTAATTTGCACTTGGAGGATTCTACTATTAGAAAGCCCTTGGGTAGAAATAATCAATGTGCCTGTTGATTTTATTGTAATTGACATTGATTGCAATCCGTCTTGCCCCATCATAATTGGTAGACCGTTTTTACGAACTGTAGGTGCCATTATTGACATGAAAGAAGGGAATATTAAATTTCATTTTCTGTTAAAGAAGGGTATGGAACACTTCCCTAGAACTATAATTAACCCACCATATGAGTCAATAATTAGGGCCACCTATGGGGCTAAAACGAAAGATGACAACACTTGAATGATAGAGGCGAAGGTGTCCCGATGTTTCGATGAGATAGATTTCATTTTCTGTGGGAGTGGACTTTGACGATCCGACTAGGATCGTGCGAAGAGGTCACGCCTTAGCAATCGCTAAACCAACTTCTGAGGGTTATTGACCACGCCGGAGGACGATCAACCTAACCACGAGGGTCTGTTTCCTGCGAGCAAACGAAGAACAGGCAAGAAACTGAGATTGCAATGTAGATATTGCGAATAAAGAGGAAAGCTTTATTAATGAAGGTGGGATTCGGTGACGTCTTGGTCTAGTCGTCGACACAAACGAAGTACGCGAAGTTGCAGCTATGGTGAAATTTTAATCTAAACAAAACCCAAAGTCTAAACGATGCCCTAAGGGATGTATATATGGAGGAAGAGGGGGAATTTCGTGGCCCTTGGAGGAGGGGTCCGAAACCAACCCTAACTCTTGTTTTCCCAGACATACGAACTCTAAAAAGAGGCTATACTTAAGTATTTCGAAAATACATGGGCCTGGACCAATAATAAGGTGACGCAGCACCTAGAATAGCCTCTGGACGAAATTTATGAAGTGGCATATTGTATATTTCGACCAAGGCTTCATGCACTCCTTATGGGGTCTTCAATGTCCTGAAATCATCACTTGTAACTCCGTTCTTGATCCCCTTGCGCATGCCATCATCTCCATGCTTGGTCTTGCTCCAGTGTTCATCCCTCTTATCCATGCTAGGCCCTTCATTTGTAAGCAAAACCAAATGTATCCAATTTAGGCAGCACCATATTCTCATGAACATCAGAATCATTACCAAGAAACGAATGTACCTGATAATTCAATTAGCATGCGTGAGCTCTAGTAATTGGTTTAGTATGTATAGCAGAAGGGGCTGTGGGTGTAACAATGGTATTGATGTCCTCATCATCATCCCCTTCTTGAAATGAAGTCGTCCTCGATGGAAGCTCATCTTCCTCACCCAAATAAGGCTTCAAATCTGCAATGTTAAAAGTGGGACTAACCCCAAAATCTGCAGGCAGCTCAAGTTTATATGCATTATCATTTATTTTCTCTAACACCTTAAAAGGACTAGCAGCACGTGGCATTAGCTTTGATTTCCGCAAATTAGGAAATCTATCCATACGCAAATGTAACCAAACAAGATCACCAGGTGCAAACACAACATGTTTTCTACCCTTATCTCCAGCAGGTTTATATTTAGCATTCATACGCTCAATGTTTTCCTTAGTTAACTCGTGCATTTTGAAAATCAATTCAGCACGTTGTTTAGCATCAAAATTAACCTTCTCCAAAGATGGAAGAGGCAACAAATCAATAGGTGCACGAGGTAGGAAACCATACACAATTTCAAAAGGGCACATTGTAGTAGTAGAATGCAATGAACAATTATAAGAAAATTCAATATGAGGCAAGCATTCTTCCCACATTTTCTTATTATTCTTCAAAATAGCCATAGGCATAGTAGACAATGTTCTATTGACCACTTCAGTTTGTCCATCAGTTTAGGGGTGACAAGTAGTACTAAAAAGCAGTTTAGTCCCCAACTTAGCCCATAAACATCTCCAAAATTTGCTAAGAAATTTAGTATCATGATCTGAAACAATAGTATTTGGCACACCATGCAAGCGAATAATTTCATGAAAGAACAAATCAGCAACATTAACAACATCATCGCTTTTATGACATGGTATAAAGTGTGCCATTTCCGAGAACCTATCCACGACAACAAATATGCTATCCCTCCCCTTCTTTGTTCGAGGTAAACCTAAAACAAAGTCCATAGATATATCCTCCCAAGAAACAAAGTACAGGCAAAGGCATATATAAACCATGAGGATTGAGTCGTGACTTAGCTTTTTGACAGGTAGTGCAGCGAGCAACAAAATGCTCAACATCCCGTTTCATCTTTGGCAAAAAGAAATGTGTAGCAAGTATATCCTCCGTCTTCTTGACGCCAAAGTGTCCCATTAATCCTCCTCCATGCACCTCCTGCAACAACAAAAGACGAACGGAGCTAGCTGGAATGCATAGCTTGTTAGCACGAAACACAAATCCATCATTAAGAACGAACTTGTTCCAAGTTCTCCCTTCCTTACAATTCTGCAATACATCTTTAAATTCAGCATCATGCACATATTGATCTTTGATGGTCTCCAAACCAAATATTTAAAGTCAAGTTGTGAAAGCATAGTATAACGATGAGACAATGCATCAGCAATAACATTTTCTTTATCCTTCTTGTGTTTAATGACATAAGGAAATGTCTCAATGAATTCAACCCATTTAGCATGTCTATAGATCAGTTTTGCTTGACTTTTAATGTGTTTCAAAGATTCATGATCAGAATGTATAACAAACTCCTTGGGCCATAAATAATGTTGCCATGTTTCTAAGGTTCGAACAAGAGCATATAATTCTTTATCATAAGTAGAATAGTTCAGACTAGGCCCACTCAATTTTTCAGAAAAGTATGAAACGGGTTTGCCATCTTGTAATAACACACCTCCTAATCCAATTCCACTAGCATCACATTCAAGCTCAGAAGTCTTATTAAAATCAGGAAGTTGGAGTAATGGAGCATGTGTCAACTTATCTTTCAATACCATGAAGGCATCTTCCTGTGCGGTACCCCAAACAAAAGGCACATCCTTCTTTGTAAGCTCGTTGAGAGGTGCAGCAATGGTGCTGAAATCTCTCACAAAACGCCTATAGAAACTAGCGAGGCCAAGGTAACTCCTCACTTGTGTGACCATTTTGGGCTGTGGCCAACTCTCAATAGCTTCAATCTTTGCTTTATCAACTTCAATTCCCTATGGAGTAACAACATAGCCAAGAAAAGATACTCGGTCGGTGCCAAAGGTGCACTTTCCGAGGTTACCAATCAAACGTGCATCACGTAGAGCAATAAAAACAGCACATAATTGTTCCAAATGTTCCTCCAAAGATTTCCTATAAATCAATATGTCATCAAAGTAAACTACCACAAATCATCCAATGAAAGCACATAAAACTTTGTTCATTAATCTCATGAAAGTACTAGGTGCATTAGTTAACCCAAAAGGCATGACTAACCACTCATATTATCCAAACTTAGTTTTAAATGCTGTTTTCCATCATCTCCCAATTTCATACGAATTTGATGGTATACACTACGCAAATCAACTTTGGAGAATATTGTAGAGCCACTCAATTCATCAAGCATATCATCTGGCCTAGGAATAGGATGACGATAACGAATAGTAATGTTATTAATGCCTCTACAATCAACGCACATACGCGACGTACCATCCTTTTTCGGTACTAAAATGATAGGAACAACACAAGGACTAAGGGATTCGCGTATATAACCTTTGTCGAGCAGGTCTTGTACTTGACGCATAATCTCCTTCGTCTCCTCTGGATTGGTACGGTATGGTGCACGGTTGGGTAATGATGCACCAGGAATTAATTCAATTTGATGGTCAATCCCTCAAATAGGTGGTAATCCCGGTGGCACGTCTTGTGGAAAGACGTCAACGAACTCCTGCAAAATGTTAGTGACAGCAGGAGGCAAAGAGGAAGGCACGTCCTCGAATGAAAATAATGCATCTTTGCACACAAAAGCATAGCAAACAGATTTGCTAAAATCTAGATCATCAATATCAGATTAGGTGGCAAGTAAACATGCACTTTTCAATTTAATTTCAGAAACAACACTAGATGGTTTATTATTAGGCTTCATTTTTCTCTCAAATTCTTTTGCCACAATTTGATTTTCACTCTTTTTTTCTCCCGTTTTGCTTTATTAGCTCTATTGATATCATCTTTCAAAATGGAATCAGGAGACATAGGAAGCAAAGTAATATTTTTATCCTTATGAACAAGAGTATACTGATTGTTTCTACCATGGTGTACAGAATTTTTGTCAAATTTCCAAGGTCTACCAAGTAAGAAGGAACAAGCTTGCAAACTAAGGCATAGCCTAGTGGTGGGAAGGGGATAATGCCTTCCTACCCACCCAGGTTCAAGATATGGTACTTACAATTTGGGTTTGTTGCACCAATTATACTGTAGGGGGTTCCCTTACAGCCTTTCTGCCAAAAAAAGAAGGAACAAGCTTGCATAGGTACCACATCACAATCAACATCATCAGCATATGTAGAGATACTAAAATGCACACGAACAGTATGTGTTACCTTAACCTTGCCACTGTTGTTGAACCATTGGATGTAGTAAGGATGTGGATGAGGTCTTGTGGCGAGAGATAGCTTCTCCACCATCTCCATGCTAGCCAAGTTGTTGCAGCTCCCTCCATCTATGATGACGCGAACAGAATGTTCCTTCACAACTCCCATTGTATGGAACAAATTATGCCTATGATTTTGCTCAGCTTGTGTGACCTGCACACTCAAAACACGTTGAGCAACTAAACATTCATACCTGTCAGCATCTTCAGGAGCCATGTATTGCGTGTCATGATCAGAATCATCTCCACCGTGTTCTTCACGTGTAATAAGAGCCAAAGTCTTCTCATCATAGTCACTAGAGGACTCAAACCCACCATCCTCAGTAGCAATCATCACACGCTGAGATTTGCATTCTCTTGCAAAATGTCCTCTTCCCTTACAATGATGACAAATAATATCACTTGTGTGCCCTGTTAATGCCATGGAAGAAGGAGAGCTCTACGCAGGCCCGGCAGGTGTGCTCTTCGCAGATAGTGGTGGTTGTGCTTTCTTTCTTGTATCATGGCTGGAGGTGGCATCCGATGGAGGTGCAGGTCTAGTCGAAGTAGAGGATGCACGTGGTGTCCATGATGAAGATCGACCTGCAGAAAAGTTAGCTCGCGCCAATGAATGTCGATCCTGCACTTCACGTTTAGCATTACAAGCAAGATGGAATAAACGAGTGATATTAGTATACTCCTTATACTCTACAATGGTCTGAATCTTTCTATTTAATCCACGCATAAAACGTGCAAGCATAGCTTCATTCTCCTCAACAATACCACATCTAATCATGCCAGTTTGTAATTCCTGATAATATTCTTCTATAGAATTTTTTCCTTGTCTTAAACGCTGCAATTTTTTGAAGTAATTCACGTTGATAATAAGGTGGAACCCAACGAGTACGCATAGCAGCTTTCAAAGCAGCCCAAGTAGCTGGAATGGTATATAATGTACAATGTTCAGACCAGCAAACACATAAAAAACTAGTGAAAGCACAAATAGCAGCAGGAACACGTCTCTCCTAAGGATATTGTAAACATGTAAAACGTTGTTCAGTTTCTAACTCCCAAGTAAGATATATATTAGGGACATATCTACCCTCAAATGGTGGAATATTCAATTTCAGTTTAGGGAGATGGTCATGATCTCGTACGTGAGGGGGAGCCCTACCATTGCCGTTATTTGCATGTGGACGACCTGGTGGTTGTGGTTGCATGTAGTTCTAATTTTGATCAACCTCATCCTCGTACTCTCCCGCATAATCATCCTCCTCCGCATCAGTAGTAGGAGCCACAGAAGTATCGACAGCAGCACCAACAGCTTGGCCAGGCGCAAGAGGGAGACGGCTCGCCCTGCGGAGGGCTGTTTTCGTGACGTGGAGGTAGTCATTGTTGTTGTTGTTGTTGTTGTTGTCGTCGTTGTTGTTGTTGTTGTTGTTGTTCTTGTTGTTGTTGTTGTTGTTGTTGTTGTTGTTGTTGTTGTTGTTGTTGTAGAGGTGCGTTAGGTGCAGCTGGTGGTGGTGGTGGAAGACGCGCGGGAAATTCATTAAACTTGTTATCGAGCTTTGTTTCGAACGTCTTCTCCATTCCATCTATCTTCTCCATGGCCTCTTCAAATCTGTTTAGCACATCTTGCACCTGTCCACTCATCATTTGCTGAAATTTATCATGCAACTCCTTATTCGCCATGTTTTCCCAGTCAGTCTCGTCGGCTTGTGATCCTGCCATAGTTAGTAGCAATAGAAACACACAAGAATATGATCCTACAGACTACTAACAAGAGGTGGTGGTGGGTGTCACAAATCCGTCAAGCAAATCTCAAATTCTTACCAGTTCTTACCCAGCAGCAGGCGGTGATCGGCAACCGTCGTAGTCAAAACTCTTAGAGCATGGATATAGTGATTACCAGGGAAAGTCAAATGAAAGACGTAGATGTATGTGGAGCTAGGAAGGCTTATAATATGGTAGCAAAAAGGGTAAGCAATAATCAATTCAGAGATACAAAGTTGAATAAACGCTCAACGACGGTACTGTGCTAGTCCTAGGCTAGACCGTGCTAGAGACGCAAGCCTAGAACACTAACGAAATCACGGTGTTGCATGTAAACAAGGGAAAAGCACATGCAGAAACTTTTTTTTGCTCTGTTTTTTTGGCGCTCTTTTTTCGCACTTTTTTTGCAAAAAATCACTATAATGGCGAGTGTCTCAAAATTCTTCCCTCGTCAAACTGACAGGATGGGCACGGAAAAAAAATTGACTTTTTTTTCGGAAATTAGGGCAGCGACGACGAAAAAGTGCGACAAAAAATCACTATGATGGCACGTGGCTCAAAAGACTCAGAAAAGCCTAAAGATAAGATTGGGGGAAAAATTTTGCCTGCAAAAATTTTGGCCTAAAAACTGCTTTATTAGCCACGTGCCATCATAGTGATTTTTTCGCACTTTTTCATCGTCGCTACCCTGATTTTTGAAAAAAAAAGTCAAAAAAAATTGCGTGCCCATCCTATCATTTTGACGAGGGAAGAGTTTTGAGACACTCGCCATTATAGTGATTTTTCGCAAAAAAAGAGGAGCACAAAAAAACAGAGCGAAAAAAAAGTTTATGCATGTGCTTTTCCCTTGTTTACGTATAGCGCCATGATTTCGTTAGTGTTCTAGGCTCGCGTCTCTAGCACGGTCTAGCCTAGGACCAGCACAGTACCGTCGTTGAGCGTTTATTCAACTTTGCATCTCTGAATTGATTATTGCTGAACCTTTTTGCTACCATATTATAAGCCTTCCCAGCTCCACATACATCTATGTCGTGCATTTGACTTTCCCTGGTAATCGCTCTATCCAAGCTTTGAGAGTTTTGACTACGACGGTTGCCAATCATCGCCTGCTGCTGGGTAAGAACTGGTAAGAATTTGAGAATTGCTTGACGGATTTGTGACACCCACCACCACCTCTTGTTAGTAGTCTATAGGATCATATTCTTGTGTGTTTCTATTGCTGCTAACCATGGCAGGTTCACAAGCCGACGAGACTGACTGGGAGAACATGACGAATAAGGAGTTGCATGATAAATTTCAGCAAATGATGAGTGGACATGTACAAGATGTGCTAAACAGATTTGAAGAGGCCATGGAGAAGATAGATGGCATGGAGAAGACGTTCGAAACAGAACTCGATAACAAGTTTAATGAATTGCTCGCGTGTCTTCCACCACCACCACCGGCTGCACCTAACGCACCTCTACAACAACAACAATGACAACAACAACAACAACAACAACACCACCACCAACAACAACAACTACTACTACTACTACTACTACTACTACTACTACTACTACTACTACTACTACTACTACTACTACTACTACTACTACTACTACTACTACTACTACTACTACTACTACTACTACTACTACTACTACTACTACTACTACTACTACTACAACTACTACTACTACTACTACTACTACTACTACTACTACTACTACTACTACCTCAACGTCACGAAATAGCCCTCCACCGGGCGAGCCGTCTCCCTCTTGCGCCTGGCCAAACTATTGGTGCTGCTGTCGATACTTTTGTGGCTACTACTGCTGATGCGGAGGAGGATGATTATGCTGGAGAGTACGAGGATGAGGTTGATGAAAATCAGAACTACGTGCAACCACCAGCACCACAACCACCAGGTCGTCCACATGCAAATAATGGAAATGGTAGGGATCCCCCTTAGGTACGAGATCATGACCATCTCCTTAAACTGAAATTGAATATTCCACCATTTGAGGGTAGATATGTTGCTGATATATATCTTACTTGGGAGTTAGAAACTGAACAACGTTTTACATGTTTACAATATCCTGAGGAGAGACGTGTTCTTGCTGCTGTTTGTGCTTTCACTAGTTTTGCATGTGTTTGGTGGTCTGAACATTCTAGATTATATCTCATTCCAGCTACTTGGGCTGCTTTGAAAGCTGCTATGCGTACTCGTTGGGTTCCACCTTATTATCAACATGAATTACTTTCTTCGCTAAAAAAATTAACGTGAATTACTTCAAAAATTGCAGCGTTTAAGACAAGGAAAAAATTCTGTAGAAGAATATTATCAGGAATTACAAACTGGCATGATTAGATGTGGTATTGTTGAGGAGAATGAAGCTATGCTTGCATGTTTTATGGGTGGATTAAATAGGGAGATTCAGACCATTCTAGAGTATAAGGAGTATACTAATATCACTTGTTTATTCCATCTTGCTTGTAAAGATGAACGTGAAGTGCAGGATCGACAGGCATTGGCACAAACTAACTTTTCTGCAGGTCAATCTTCATCATGGACACCACGTGCATCCTCTACTTCGACTGGACCAGCACCTCCATCGGATGCCACCTCCAGCCGTGATACAAGAAAGCAAGCACAACCACCACTATCTGCCAATAGCACACCTGTCGGGCCTTCGCAGAGCTCTTCTTCTTCCATCGCATCAACAGGGCACACAAGTGATATTATTTGTCGTCGTTGTAAGGGAAGAGGACATTTTGCGAGAGAATGCAAATCTCAGCGTGTGATGACTGCTACTGAGGATGGTGGGTATGAGTCCGCTAGTGACTATGATGAGGAGACTTTGGCTCTTATTACACGTGAAGAACACGGTGGAGATGATTCTGATCATGACACGTAATACATGGCTCCGAAGATGTTGACGGGTATGAATGTTTAGTTGCTCAACATGTTCTGAGTGTGCAGGTCACACAAGCTGAGCAAAATCATAGGCATAATTTGTTCCATACAAAGGGAGTTGTGAAGGAATGTTCTGTTCGCGTCATCATAGATGGAGGGAGCTGCAACAACTTGGCTAGCATGCAGATGGTGGAGAAGCTATCTCTCGTCACAAGACCACATCCACATCCTTACTAAATCGAATGGTTCAACAACAGTGGCAAGGTTAAGGTAACATGTACTGTCCGTGTGCATTTTATTATCTCTACATATGCTGATTATGTTTATTGTGATGTGGTACCTATGCAAGCTTGTCCCTTATTACTTGGTAGACCATGGCAATTTGATAAAAATTATGTACACCATGGTAGAAACAATCAGTATACTCTTGTTCATAAGGACAAAAATATTACTTTGCTTCGTATGACTCCTAATTCCATTTTTAAAGATGTTATTAATAGAGCTAATAAAGCAAAACAAGAGCAAAATAAGAGTGAAAATCAGATTGTGGCAAAAGAATTTGAGCAACAAATGAAGCCTCATAATAAACCATCTAGTGTTGATTCTGAAATTAAATTGAAAAGTGCATGTTTACTTGCCACCAAATCTGATATTGATGATCTAGATTTTAGCAAATCTTTTTGCTATGCTTTTGTGTGCAAAGAGGCATTATTTTCATTCGAGGACGTGCCTTCCTCTTTGCCTCCTGCTGTCACTAACATTTTGCAGGAGTTTGCTGACATCTTTCAACAAGACGTGTCACCGGAATTACCACCTATTCGAGGGATTGAGCATCAAATTGACTTAATTCCCGGTGCATCATTACCCAACCGTGCACCATACCATACCAATCCAGAGGATACAAAGGAGATTATACGTCAAGTACAAGACCTGCTCGACAAACGTTATATACACGAAGCCCTTAGTCCTTGTGTTATGCCGCTGAGGAGGGTGCGCGCACGGGCACGGGCGCGGCGGGTGCAGCCAAACGCACGGGGACCGGCGCCGCGGTGGGTGGAGGGGCGCGCACAGGCACGTGCATGGGCGCGGCGGGTGCAACCACACGCACGGGGACCGGCACCGCGCTGGGTGGAGGGGCGGGCACGGGCGCTGGCGCTGGCATGTACACGAGCTCGCGCGGGTCCGCTAAGACCTCACTGACGCCCGTGGCTTCTAGCTCTGCGATAGTGCTCGGCGACCAGCCCGTCAATGCTATGGGGATGGTCGCTGGCGCGGGTGCAGGGATGGGAGCTGGGATGGGAGTGTCGTGGGAGCAAGTCTGACAGTAAGAGTAGGGGGTACGTAGGAGGAGGCAAGGTCCTAACTACGGCGAGGTTGTGCACGCAAGGTTTATGAGTTCAGGCCCTTCTTGGAGGAAGTAACAGCCCTACGTCTCGGTGCCTGGAGGCTTGGTCGATTGGATATGTGTGAAAATTATAAGGGGTGCGAACCCTTCTGCCTGAGGGGGGGGGTGGCTTATATAGAGTGCACCGGACCCTTCTAGTCCTCAGTTACACATGGTTCAATGTATATTAAGACAGGGCGTTACTGGTAACTCTAGCCATAAAGGACTATAAATGATCTTTAAGACTACGGAGTGAACGCCTGACCGTTGCCATCCTGGGGTGGCTTTAGATCTTCTATTCTCCGAATGTTTCTTCGTGCGGTCGAATGACTATATCTTGGTCGAGTGGAATTGGGGTACCCGAGTGATATATCATGGTCGAGTGGATTGCAGTGTCCTTGGGTAGGGTGTCTAGGACAGGCCTATGACCCTACCCTAGGTACATGTCATCGTCATTAGCCCCGAATGAATTGAGGTCCGAGTGAAGAAGGGTTGAAGTTGGTTCCGACTCAATTATGTACCCCGGAGGCATTCCACTGGAGTCCGGAAATCATGTTGAGGCTTCAAGCTTATTTCAGTCGCCTAGATAGATTCAGAGGTCGTCGAGTGAACTATATTGACAATCTTTGAGTATTGTTACGGTGCAAAATCTTCGGCGTGATTGGTTGCTCTGTTGTTTCCGGATCTCATGGGATTCGAAACTTTTGAGAAGCGCGCGGGACGGGGCGTGCCATAGTAATTGAAGCGGGATGACAAGGGTGCCTCGGTTTTTGCACTGCCTTTTTCGGCACATATCGGGTGAGTGACTGTTGCGGGATTTTACATGATTGCTCGGGCCCACGAGTCAACCACTTGGAAGTAGACCCATAAAAGGCAACGAGGCCGATGCGTTTGCACAGTGCGCCTCATTTTCTCTCTTCTTCCTTTGCTTCTCCACTGCGTCCTCCTCCACTCTCATCGCCGCCGCTCCGCCCGTGTGCAGTCTGTCGCAATGAGAAAGGACAAGATGATGGCCCTGGAGCACGTGAAGAGAGCGATGGAGAAGGGCAAGAAGATGGCTTGGGGGACGTCATCGCGATCTAGTCTGTTGCCGGGTTGGATCCAAGGAGACTGGATCTTCTCCACTGTCGGGCGGGATGACCTGGAGAAGCTCATTGAGTATGGCAGTCCTGGAGATTGCCGGAAGGGGAATGCGAGCCCCAGCCGCATGAGGGTGGGCGTGTCCTCCTCACCACCCATGTCGACCGAAGTTTCTCTCTTCCTCCACACCCATTCTTTAGGGGTTTCTTGAACTTCTTCGGTGCCCAAATCCACCACCCTCCGAACACCATCACGTATCTTGCTGCTTATCTCGATGTGCGAAAAATTCTTGGGTTGCTGATGTGGAGCATCCCAAGGTCATTCCCATGGACCCAACTACATCTCCTATGACACCACTTGGACCCATAACACGAGCACATGCAAGAGCTCTCGAAACCGAGGTAACATCTCTTCTCTCACATTTCCACTTCGATGCACATGAGACATGGATACTACCTCAATCGGAGACATTGTGCATACTCAGATATCAAGGAGTTGGCCATGAAGAAGCTAAGGAGCAAGGATGATCAGAAGAGGAAGATGGGCGTGAAGACAGAGAAGAAGAAGAAGAGTTGTGGACAAAGCCCCAGCCACCGGACGACCGGCCGGGACCGGACTTCTAGAGCCTGAAGCCCCAGCCGAGCTACAGCGAGCGGACGTCCGGCCCAGACCGGACGACCGGCGACACTGCACCGGAGCCAAATGAGCGGAAGTCCGACGCCACCGGACTTCCGGCGACCGGACGACCGGCCCCTTCCGGAAATCCGCAACGTCCACATCTGAGCCAGAACCAGCGGACGACCGTCCACTACCGGACGTCCGACTGCCCGTGAGCCACCGGACGATCGGCCCCCAGCGGACGTCCGGTACCTGGCTCTCTCCAGTTTTCGGTCCTGAAGCCCATGTACCCCCTCCTTTCGCCCCCCCCCTATTTGCACTAAGGCTATAAATAGACCCCCTATTCATCCTAGCTAGGGTTAGCGTTGTGTTAGCTCATTTGTGAGATAGAGCTTCGCTCATCCATATCGGATCTACTCCTTGAGAGAGACCGCGGCCCCTCTTCGGAGAAGATCCACCTTGGATTCAAGACCCCTTTACGGGAAGATCCCCTTGTGGATTCAAGACCTCCTCATGGAGAAGAACCAGCTACCCTTTGTATTGTCCCTTGTTAGATTTAGATAGTGTATCTCTTTGTGTTTCGAGGATCTAGCATATGTGTGACCATATCTTGTTGGTTTTAGTGTGTCTCTCATGTTTCCCCTCGTGATTCCCCTCGTTTTCCCCTCGTGTTCTTCGCGGGATCCGCTCCTTTTGTGAAAGATCGACCACATAGGGTTCCACCCTACATCATCTTGGTATCATGAGCCACGTTGATCACGATTTCGGAGGCTCCCCTCTTCGTTTTCTAGCTTGCTATTTTGTTGTTTTTATCCCTAATTCAAAAATTCTCCACAAAAATAGCCCCAATTTTTTTTGTGATTTGTTGTTGTGTTGAAATTTTGTTGGATTTGATCCGTGGATATGCTTTGTTTTGAGTCAATCTAGCTTTCCCCCCTTGCCCCACCCTTTCCATCCACGAAATCGCTCGGATTCAACGAATTTCGACCTCTCCATCACGAACACCACTAGTTCATCCCGTGCCCGATTTTCGCCCAGGCACCGGACGTCTGCTCGCCACCGAACGTCTGACGACCGGACGACCACTCACCATCGGACGTCCGGAGTAACCTAACGAAACTGAATTTTCTTCAGTTTTGGTCACCACCACCGCCCTACATTTTCGCATATGCACTCCTACCATCTGCACCATCACCACTTTCGCATTCCTCCATCATTGCTTACCAGTTTCACAATTCGACACGTGTCGCCACTTCGAGCTTTGAGAATTTGAGTTGCGGTTCCGTATCCTTTTGTGTATCGGCTATCTAGGTACGGTTCCACATCAACATCACCGCCGCTCATCTTCGCCTCGGATGCGTCATCAATAACGACCACCTCGACTACATCTTGGTATTTGTGATTGGATCACCGTCATCCATTCTTGCTTACAGACGAGGAACAGAAGAACAGTAACCTCATCTTGGTATTAGACATATCACTCTTGCCATTACATTGATAGCCATCATAGCCTTACTCCTTTGCGTCGCTTACCCATCGAGACTAGCCTTTGAGTATTGCTGGCAACGAGACTTGTGCACATTAGTGATCATACTTCCCATATCATACATACATCATTGTTGCATATCTTGGTAACATCTCTTGTGTCACAAGGTTGTCATCGCAAACACAATTGCTATCTTGGTTCGTCAAGCATTGCATGAGAAAAGAGCTCAAACAATAAAGAGCCAAACAAGCTTTTAAGCAAAAGGAAAATATAAGCAAAGATCTTTTAAGCAAGCACCATAGCATCATACAACATTAAGATTGTCATATTAGACCATCTTGGGTCATATCATCGAAACACCTTGCATAGAACATACTTGGGATAGAAGTCGTTGCATTTTTGCTTAGTAGGTTGTGCACAAGTCTTGTATCCGCCTATTGTGCAATCGTGCTAGCGTCTCTCTAGTTTTGTGCAACATGAGCATTTTTGTGGACTCCACATTCTGGCTCATCCTTGGTTGCCCAACCCCACTTATCTTTTTGCGTGTGTGTTTCCGTGTACCATATATTGCTTGGTCTACTTGTTGCATTGCAATCTTGCGAATCTTTTCCAACATTATTGAAGCTCACTTACAATTGCATCAAATTTTGTGCCACCATCCTAACCAAGCTCCACCATAAGCTTTTACTTGTGTAGGTGTGAGAAACCGACAAGAATTGGTACCAATTGTGCTATTTCCTTGTCCACATTGCAGTGATCATTGATCCACTTTCAACTTCGGTCAAGGTACATTTGGTATTCATTCTTATCTTTCTACCACTCACATTTTTCTATTGGAATGATGGATAGGCCAAGTACTTCTACCAACCCACTCTTCATTGAGCACGACGATGACATGTACTCCTACGTCACCAAGAGCCACCTCTTTGGTGCCCAACGTGCTTTGCATCAAGAGCAACAAGCAATGAGTGAACAGATTGACAACCTCACTGCCGACTTGCGACTCTCCGAGTAACGTACAAGGGACTACTTAGACCACAAGGTCAACGATCACAAGCAATATAACGACGCAATAATGGACGAGATTTGCGCTTTTTTGCTCAACTGCTCTTCTTCCACTTCGTCTTCATCAAGAAGGACTCGCTCAAGTCGACACTCCGACTTCACCCTCTCCGGCTCAAGTACACCGACATCAAACACTCTTCGACGTGTCGCGCGCAATGATCGTCAAGCAAGCCTCAATCCTCTACGCGATACCAACTCTCAAGAGCACCGACAACATCAAACCCAAGAGGCTTTTGCGCTAGCACAAGAACAGCAACGACAATGTCAACATGAAGAGGAAGAGCCCATGCTTCTACACCAAGAAGCACAAGATGCCGAGGCACAACGTCAAGAGCAACAATTGTGAGATGCTCAAGCACTTGAGGCACAACAAGCCCTGCAAGATGCAAGTCGCACCTTAGCCAACCGAGGCCGACAAGCTCGTGAACATGAAGAAGCACTTCGCGAAGAATCTCAAGAACGAAGATTTCAAGCTCGCGTGCATCGTCAAGTTCCTCCTCGAGCTCGATATGCTCATCCACAAGCTCGCCAAGAACATGAAGTTCATCAAGAGCATGAAGACAATGGGAATCCTCCACGACAAGAACAACATGAGGTCGACAACCCTCTTCTCCAAGAGCAACATGAGCTTGACAATCATCAACAACATGGATGTCATCATCCTCGACCCCAACACAATGAAGATAAACGCTACGGCAAGCTAAAGTTCACAATGCCCAAGTTCAATGGAAGCAACGATTCCGAAGAATACCTTTCATGGGAATTGAAGGTCGACAAAATCTTCTGTTTGCACGACTTTGAAGAAGATAAGAAGATCGCAATGGCATCCCTTGAGTTCCAAGACTATGTCCTCATTTGGTGCGAACAAGTTATCGAGCACCGAGAGGCAAGAGCTGAACCACCCATCACTACTTGGGCACAAATGAAGGATGTCATGAGAACACGCTTCGTGCCTACCTACTACAACCGAGACCTATTCAAGAAAGTCCAACTACTCAAGAAAGTAACCAAGAGCATTGAAGAGTACTACAAGGACATGGACATTGCCATGATAAGAGCCAATGTCATGGAAAATTATGAGCAAACTATGGCACGTTTTTTGAATGGACTCAACCATCCTACCAAGAAGATCGCTGACTTCCAACCATACTAGAACCTCATCGAGCTAGTGCATCAAGCTACAAAAGCGGAACGTCAAGTGCAAGACGATTTCAAGTATGCCAAGTTCTCATCCAAGTCATACGGCTTCTCCAACACCCAAGCTTCAACGACTCCAACACCGTCTACCAAGCCTTCTACAAGCAATGTCGACAAGTCGAGTTCCAAGAAAGCTTCGTCAACTCCAAGTCATCCTCCTACTACAAGCAACTTCAAGCCGAGAGCTTCATCATCATCCACTCCAACCGATGACACTGTCAAGACGAGTTCCTTCAAATGCTTCACATGCGGAGGCCGAGGCCACAAGTCCTACAGGTGCACCAACAAGCGGACCATGATCCTCAACGACGACGACACCTACGACTCGATGAGTGAAGGAGAAATGGATGCTCTTGAGCAAGTTGCCATGCACCAGCAAGTGAACGATGAAGAGGAACAAGTCTTTTGCGATGAAGATTCAAGCCCCGCTCTTGTTGTCTCCAAGGACTTGACTCTCCAACATCACCAAGAAGAAAACCAAAGATGCCATATCTTTCACACCAAGGCCTGCATCAATGGAAGATCCGTCAAGATCATCATCGATGGAGGGAGTTGTCATAATCTTGCAAGTGAAGAACTTTGCTCCAAGCTCCAATTGCCCAAGACGAAGCACCCACATCCATACAAAGTGCAATGGCTTAGCGACTCCGGCACTATCCAACTCGAGCATCGAGTACAAGTCTCCTTCAAAAGTGGCGCCTACGAAGACACCTTAGAGCGTGACGTCGTTCCAATGACCGTTTGCCACCTTCTCCTTGGACGCCCATGGCAATTTGATAGAGGAGTCATCCACAACAGCCGAACGAACCACTACATCTTCAAGATGAAGGGAAAGGAGTATGTACTTTGTCCCATGTCCCCGAGCCAAGTGATCGCCGACAAGCAAGCCACCCATCGCGGAGACAATAGTGAGAGAGCGAGCCACCAAAAAGAGAGCGAGTGCCACAAGCCCAAATAGAGCGCCTCCACGATGAGCGAAAAGAAGAAATTAGTCCTATTTTCCACCAAAAGTGAGATAAGAGGAGGGTGTGAGAACCCATCTAGTGTCCTACACTACATCCTTTTGTGCAAGGACAGTGAAGCACTAGTGTTGTCTTCTCTTTTGCAGGAATTTCACGATGTTTTCCCCGATGAGCTACCTCCGGGACAACCTCCACTACAAGGCATCGAGCACCGCATCGACCTCATCCCCGGAGCACCGCTTCCGAACAAAGCTCCGTAACGCGTCAACCCCGAAGAAACCAAAGAAATACAAAGGCAAGTAAAGCATATCATTGACCATGTGTTGTAGGGTGGAACCCTAAGTGGAGATCTTTCACGAATTGGAGGGGGAATCCCCAAGAACAAGATGAACACAAGAGGGAAAACAAGAGGAACACTCGAGAACAAGTCCAATCACACATCCACTAGACCAACAAACACACAAGGTCCACAAGGTACATGAACAATCAAAGGGAAACAAGATACATGGTAGAGTTCATCCCAAATCCTATTGTCGGTGCGGAATGACACCTATGGGATCACAAGAATCCCTACTACGGTTAGCGGGGCGCGGGGTCATGGGAAGAGCGGATCTAACAGGTAGCCCACAGTTTGTTTATCCAGGTTCGGGCCGCAAGGATGCGTAAAACCCTACTCCTGCTTTGGTAGATTGTATATCTGTGTTCTTGAGCTAGCTATGGGGCGTGAGGAGCTCCAAAAAGCCGAATCCCTCTCCTGGTCGCCTCGGGCCTCCTTTTATAGAAAAAGGGGTTGCCACAGTGGCACACGGGAGGTGGAAAGGGTACAGTGATGCGAGGTTATCCCTCGCATTACATGACAAGGCGCATTTAATGCGTCTTGCTTAGGTGTCCTTGCTTTATCGGGGATGGGGGGAGAGGTCTGTCTCATCCGTCGCCGCTCCTTCTTGTGTCGACACGCGCCCTGGCCAGCGATGCCTGAGATGCCACGTAGGTAGGCAGGCAGCTGAGGTGGCGCAGTGGCGGGTCTTCACGAAGATTTGCATGCCGCCACGCAGGTGCCTGCCCAGCTGGTTGGGTCGGCAGCTACATGCATGCGGTGGTGGAGGGTTAGTCGGCGTGGGCCTAATGGTGGCCCTGCAGGTGTCCTCGGTAAGGGCCTTGCTGGGGCCCTGGCAAGGGTCTTGTCAAGGCGCCTGCTGTCATCCCCGGCAAGGTGCTTGCCGGGGGCCTTGTGGTCTTCCTCGGCTGGGATCCCGCCAAGGGTTGTCATCTCCTTAGTGCGTATCTGATCTTGAATGTCTTCACGAAGATCTGCATGCCGCCACGGGGATGTCTCCCGAATCCTTGCCCTTTGGGGGCAGTGGACTCAAGGGTGACTTGCTCCGTAGGCGTGGGACGAGTCGCCGCGGCAAGGGTCTTGTCAGGGTTGCTAGAACCGTCTCCCGGCAAGGATCTTGCCGGGGAAGTTCGCTTCGTCCCCTTTGCTCTTCGTGGTCTTGGCCTTGGTGTTGTTCTAGTTATCTTGAGCTTCGGTCTTACCCTGGCTCACCTCCCTCGCCTTGCTTGGTGTGGTGGTGCCCGTGGCTCAGACTACCCGTGCACAGTTATAGGGGTACAAGAAGTGTACCCTTCTTTTTGTGCACCGACAGGAGCCCCCGGGTCTGGTCCACACATAAGCGCAACGCGTTGTTTGTGCTAGGCCCAAAAACGGTGCGCGGGCAGGTGGGGCGGTTTTTACCGCGGTAAGATTCTTCGCGCGCTGCGCTTCCCACGACTCCCGCGCGTGGCGCGGCGTTGGGAGGTGCGTGTGACGTGGGCGGCATGCGTGGGGTTGGTTCCCGCAGGCATGCGTCACGTCATAGTAAAGGGGGCGGTTCACGCCTTCCCCATAAACGGAGGGAGGCGTGGAGGCGCGGCCCATTTACTGAATGGGGCCGAGGCGCGGTCCTCGAGGCGTCCACTCCCCACGATCGCGGGGTGGGCAGAGGTCGCCTCACCCGTCCCCTCGGTTCTAAACGTCCGCCACGTGTCTCCCATGCGCTTGGGGTGGCAAACGGTGGAGGCGGGAAACCGGGCCATCGCTGGTTGGGGCAGCGGGTCAGCCCTGGCTCCCTGCGCCTCCCGTGTCTTGATTGGCCGAGCGGGGCGGCCAAGCCCCAACCCCGATCCTTTATAAAGAGCGGGAGGGCGATGGCGTCTCGCATTCCTTCATCTTCTTCTTCCTTCAGCTTCTGCTCCTCCCTTCCATCCGTCATGGAGAGAGGGAATCCCGGTCCTTCAATAGTGGCGGCGAGGGTCGCCGCTCGACAACGTGCCCCTCCTTCTCCTGCGCTTGCGGTGGCAGAGCCAGCCGCGAGGGGAAGGGGGAGGGGGCGAGGCTGTGGGCGAGGCCGGGGCGCTCGGGGAAGAGGAGGACGGGGTGGCGCGTCAGCCTCGCCTCCGCCAGCAGCTCCTCCTCCAATGGAGGGCCACGTTGGGGACGACCTTTGTGAGTTCTTCGTCAGGCTGCGCCGGCCGCCGCGCCGTCGCCTTCGTCTCCCGACTCCATTTGCACGGGAGATGGAGCTGGATCCGCCGGAGTCGTTGTGGCTGCACATGAGGGGCTGCGGGATCAGTGGCACGCAGGCCCATGTCGACTTCCCCGCCCCTCACGTGATGTATCTTTGTCGAGGATGGAAGACGTTTGCGCATATCCACCACTTGACGGAGGGGCTCACTCTCCATTTTAAGCTGATGGAGGGTGGCCTTCTCTCCGTCAAGGTCTTCGGGTGCTTTGGGACCCGTGCAAGGTGTTGGGTGGAGAGCTCTTCTGATAGCGAAGACTCCTCCTCGGGCGGGAGTGACGAGGAGGACAGCGGCAGCGACGACGAGGGTAGTAGGCGGCAGGATGACGGGTCCGATTAGGTGTCAGGTGCCGCTTCGTGTGGCACCAGCGACCCCATCATCCGCGTCGCCGGCTCCTTGAACTTCTCGGGGTCGTCTCCTTGGGCGGCTGGCGTTGGGAGGCTACAGAAGATGAAGAGGGCGGGCGGCAAGGCCGTCAAGTCGGAGTACGCAGGCATCGATGCCTTCGACGCGTGCTGACGTCCTGCCGCCTCATCTTCGAGCTCTGCTTCTGGCGCTGCCATCACCATCCAGCCTTTGGACGGCCACCAAGATGTTCTCTTGGTGTCTTCTGAAACCCGTAGCTCGCCTAGGTGCTCCTTTTGTCCCTTTCGCCTCCTTGACCTGCCTCCAGAGGAGGGGGGCAAGAAAGGGATTACGGGCACCTTATCTCTTTTTAGTTTGTAAGCCTTCGGGCCTTTGTTGAATTTAAAACTTGTAATCCAATCATTCATGTTTTTCATTCCCTATGGATTGTACCTGAGTGGAATGTTTTTAATGAAAAAGGGATGCTTGCCGGGTCATTTGTTTGTGGGTGAAACCCACGGCAAGGAATAAATCCTTGATATCTTTAAGATAAACATTTCCTTGCCCGGCAGCAGGCCTTGCCGTCTCCCCACTTCGCTCGACCTTTCTCACGCCTTTGGCGGAGGCAGGGATGAGGCGGGTTAAGGATCCTTGTGTAGGACCTTGAAGTAGATGTGTCTAGAGGGGGGGTGATTAGACACTTAATGCTAAAGTTGCAATTTTAAGCTTTTTTGGTTTAAGTGGAGTTTAGGCATAATTTCAACATTCACAATACATATCAAGCAAGCATGCAAAGAGTGTATAGGCAGCGGAAAATAAAGCATGCAAGTTGCAAGAATGTAAAGGGAAGGGTTTGGAGAATTCAAATGCAATTGGAGACACAGATGTTTTTCCCGTGGTTCGGATAGGTGGTGCTATCCTACATCCACGTTGATGGAGACTTCAACCCACGAAGGGTAACGGTCGCGCGAGTCCACGGAGGGCTCCACCCATGAAGTAGCAACCTTGTCTATCCCACCATGGCCATCACCCACGAAGGACTTGCCTCACTAGCGGTAGATCTTCACGAAGTAGGCGATCTCCTTGCCCTTACAAACTCCTTGGTTCAACTTCACAATCTTGTCGGAGGCTCCCAAGTGACACCTAGACAATCTAGGAGACACCACTCTCCAAGAAGTAACAAATGGTGTGTTGATGATGAACTCCTTGCTCTTGTGCTTCAAATGATAGTCTCTCCAACACTCAACTCTCTCTCATAGGATTTGGATTTTGTGGAAAGAAGATTTGAGTGGAAAGCAACTTGGGGAAGGCTAGAGATCAAGATTCATATGGTAGGAATGGAATATCTTGGTCTCAACACATGAGTAGGTGGTTCTCTCTCAGAACATATGAGTTGGAATTGTGTATGTGTTCTGATGGCTCTCTCCACGAATGAAGAGGAGGTGGAGGGGTATATATAGCCTCCACACAAAATCCAATTGTTACACATAGTTTTCCAATCTCGGTGGGACCGAATCAACAAACTCGGTCGGACCGAAAAGGTAAACCTAGTGACCGTTAGAGATTTTCGGTGGGACTGACATGCAACTCGGTAGGACCGATATGGTTAGGTTTGGGGCATAACGTAATCTCGGTGAGACCGATTACACAAACTCGGTGAGACCGAGTTTGGTAATAAGCTAACCAGAGAGTTGGTCAGGTAAACTCGGTGGGACCGATTTGCTCTTTCGGTGAGACCGAAAAGTTACAAAAAGGAAACCTTGTAGGAGTTTACATTGCAATCTTGGTGGGACTGATTCGCTCTTTCAGTGAGACTGAAAAGTTACGAAAGGGAAATAGAGAGTTTGCAATCCCATCTCGGTGAGACCGAGATCCCTATTGGTAGAACCGAATTGCTAGGGTTTGGCAGTGGCTTATGACAAGTGAAACTCGGTGGCGTCGGATAGAAAGAATCGGTATGACCGAGTTTGGCTTAGGGTTTAGGTCATTTGTGGAAGTGGGAAAGTAGCTGAGGATTTTGGAGCATATCATTAAGCACATGAAGCAAGAGGCTCATTAATCAACACCTCATCCCTCCTTGATAGTATTGGCTTTTCCTATGGACTCAATGTGATCTTGGTTCACTAAAATGTAAAATGAAGAGTCTTGAGCTTTAAGCTTTAGCCAATCCTTTGTCCTTAGCATCTTGAAGGAGTTCCCACAACCTTTAGTCCATGCCACTCCATTGTTGAACTTATCTGAAACATACTAGATAGAAACATTAGTCCAACAAGAGACATGTTGTCATCAATTACCAAAACCACCTAGGGAGCACTTGTGCTTTCAATCTCCCCCTTTTTGGTAATTGATGGCAACATACATCAAAGCTTTAGATAAGGATATAAAGAACAGCAAGTAAAGCTTTCGAAGGACATGCAACAAGCATAGGCTCCCCTTACATGAATGCAATCATATGAATATAAAATATAGAAGCATGTGAGAGCATAATCATGACAGAGTAGGCAAAGTATTACATGTATCTTGGCCATATGCATCAGAGTAAAAGATTATCAAGGAAAATACCTTCATGCTCATGAGTCCTTCTTGCAAACAGTATGTACATAAGCAAGAACTCCTCATACTCATGATTTTGATGCATACACTTACCTTGTAGTCTTTGAGTTGGCTTAGGATGGAATGAACCTGCACAAACAAAGTTAGATAACACAGGTACATCCACTAGCCAGAGCAAACAAAAGAAACCACAAGAATACCAAGACTGGGATGACATGTAGAGAGTGAGTACAAGGTACCACATTGGATTCAACATGTCCCCAAGAATAAAGATATGCAATGAATTTGACTGATTTCTTTCCCTTAGGTGTCTTGCTCCCCCTGAATCTTACATGGGATATTGGGAGAAGATAGGGAACAGAAAATCAGAGCTGAAAGATACAAATGGATAGAACTTAATGCAAATACATGTCTTTCCCCCAAAAAGGCATGTGACATCTCTCCTCTTGAACATCAAGCATCTAGGATCCTTGAGTATTTTCTCCCCCTGGAAATCTCTTTCTCCCCCTTAATACTTTCTCTCTTGTAGGTTTAGTTCTTTAGTTCTTGAGACTTTTTCTCTCCCTTGATGTGATCTCTCTCTCCTACAAGCTTTGATGTGATCTCTCTCTCCCCCTTTGACATCAATTTCCAAGAAGGGCTTTCTGGAATCCGTCGTATAGGTTTGGTCCTTGAGACTCAGCACAAAGCAATGGATAAAAGTGTGATGCTTGAAGAGGACAAGATTCATTGAGTAGAGCTGGATCAGAATAAATATAGAACAAGTGGCAAATTGTTTTTCCTATTGCGAAGTCGGTGGCACCGAGTGGAATGTTTCGGTGGTACCGAAAGGATTTGGTTGGACCGAAAATTACAAGTCAGTGAAACCGAGTTTACACAGAGAAAAACATTTGTCACCTCAGCTCACTAGTCATGTAGGATCTCACAAAGATTTGCAATGAATTACCTGAAGGATTTGCAAGGAATTGAATGCAGAAAATGCAGAACAAAAACAAAGAGAAAAGAGAAGAAACTGAAAGATCTAGATGAAGAAGTTATTTTGTTTTTTGTTTTTTTTGAAAAAGATAAGGAAAATAAACATGCATGAGATAAATGCAATAACACAAAGAAAGAACACAAGAGAACTTCATCTAGAGTTGGGCGGTGACATAGTCACCTATGTTAGAGTATATTGACTTAGGAGTCAAGTGAGAACACTTGATCATAGGTCATACTCATCGTTTAAGCTCAAAATGGGGTTACTATTTTTCGTTTAAGCATCTTGATGTATGCACATCTTGTTGAGTTGCTTTGACTCATGTCTTGGAGCAAAGCTTCTCTAAGATGGAGTAACATACCTTGGGTGGTGGTGTGGTTCTTGCTCATGTAGTTGAACTTGTGTGGGTGCTCAAAGTTGATGTAGCTCATCAAGAGTTGGGAGCACCACTTGGGGTTTGAGTTCATCTACCTACATGGGTTAGTTCTTGCAAGGGAGAGCACTTGTGTATCCAAAAATGACAATCATGAAGCTCAACATAGAATTTATCAAAGGATATGTTTGAATGGTTTTGTGCTTCCTTGTCTTCAACCACCGTTGTGTAGAGACTCGGTGATGTAGAGATTGCTCAAGATGTGAGTGAGTCGCAATCTCATGGAATTAGATTCAACCAAGCACCTACATGGGTTAGACAACATGCAAGGTACAAATATATCCAAGACATAAGATAATCATCATAAGAGATATATCATGGATTAGTCATAAGCTCATGTCTTGCATGTATCCAATGGAGTTCCTACTCCAAGTTCGAAGCAGCAATGATGTTCAATTCTCCTCTCAACCTGCAAAACACTTTCTCATCAAGAGGTTTAGTAAATATATCCGCTAATTGCTTATCGGTGCGAACATGCTTAAGATCAATGTCACCCTTAGCAACATGATCTCGAATGAAATGATGACGAACTTCAATATGCTTAGTTCGAGAATGTTGTACAGATTATGACCAATTTTGATAGCACTTTCATTGTCACAAAGTAGTGGAACATGTTTCACATAGATCCCATAATCTTTAAGAGTTTGGGTCATCCAAAGTAATTGAGCACAACATGAACCAGCGGCAATGTATTCCGCTTCGGCGGTGGATAAGGATACCGAGTTTTGTTTCTTGGAAGACCAAGACACAAGAGATCTACCTAGAAATTGACAAGTACCAGAAGTGGACTTTCTATCAACCTTGTCTCCGGCATAATCCGAGTCGGAATAGCCAACGAGATCAAAAGAAGATCTCTTAGGATACCAAATGCCAAAGTTTGGTGTATGGATTAAGTATCTCACTATCCTTTTCACAGCCTTAAGATGACATTCTTTAGGAGTAGCTTGATATCATGCACACATGCACACACTTAGCACAATATCGGGACGTGAAGCACATAGGTATAACAATGAACCAATCATAGAGCGATAAACCTTTTGATCAACCGGTTCACCATCTTTGGTTAAATCATTATGTCCACTAGTAGGCATGGGTGTAGACATACCTTTGCATTCTTGCATATTGAACTTCTTGAATAAGTCCTTGGTGTACTTTGTTTGAGAGACAAATGTACCTTCCTTAGTTTCCTTGATTTGCAAACCGAGAAAGAATTTGAGTTCACTCATCATAGACATCTCAAACTTCTCTGACATTAGCTTTCCAAACTTTTCACTAAAGAGAGGGTTAGTTGAACCAAATATGATATCATCAACATAAATTTGGCATACAAATAGTTCTCCATTAACCCTTTTAGTAAAAAGAGTAGAATCAATTTTACCAATTTCAAAACCACTTGCAGTAAGGAACTTGGTCAAGCGTTTATACCATGCTCTAGGAGCTTGTTTAAGACCATAAAGAGCTTTGTGATGTTTGTAAACATGATTAGGTTTCTTATGATTGACAAAGCCGGGAGGTTGTTTGACATAGACTTCCTCCTCTATTTCACCATTTAGAAAAGCACTTTTAATGTCCATTTGGTACAAGGTGATGTTATGGTGATTAGCATAGGCAACTAAGATGCGAATGGACTCAAGTCTAGCAACGGGAGCATATGTCTCACCATAGTCCATACCTTCGACTTGTGTGTACCCTTGGGCGACGAGACGTGCTTTGTTGCGAACCACTTGTCCATCTTCATCTTGCTTGTTGCGAAACACCCATTTTGTACCAATGATGTTGTGGTTGTTGTCGGGCTTCTCAACCAATGTCCAAATTTGGTTTCTCTCAAAGTTGTGTAGCTCTTCATGCATAGCGTTTATCCAATCCGGATCTTCCAATGCTTCTTCAACCTTCATAGGTTCAATGCTAGAGATAAATGAATAGTTTTCACAAAAGTCAGCTAAACGAGTCTTTGAGCGAGTGATTCTCCCGGTTTGTATATCATTGAAGATTTGCTCGACGGGATGATCTTTGGCAATTCTTGCTCGAACTCGTGAGAGCTTTTGCTTGGGTCTTTGTTGAACATCTTCTTCATCTTGTTCTTCTTCTTGGCCTTCTTCATTGTTGACGTTGTCGTTCTCTTGTCGTGGTGGAGAAGGAGGTTGTTGATGTTTGTCTTGATGCATTTCCTTGTCTCCTTCATCTTGGTGTGTCCCGCTTGTGGATGCTTCCGTATCGATTCTTGGTTCACCTTGTCGTGAAGTAGAAGCTTCCACTTGGATGGATGAAGTACTCTCCTTCACCTCCGTTGGACGAACTTTGCCAATGGACAAGTCTTGGATTGCTTCTGAAGGGTCTTTGTGTAACGCCCCAAGACCGATGCTTCAAAAGACTTCCAGCTATTCCGAGTTTTGCCATGTGTTTCTTTTGTGCTTGCTCTTTTATTTTTGCATTGCATCATGTCATCATGCCATCATGCCATTAATTTTGAAAACTCAACTAAATAAATTGTATGGATCTTCGATCCATTTAAATCGAGGGAAGGGTGACTTCTCTTTATAACATACCCTCCCGATATTTAGGGAGCTATAATAAAATATTCCATTGTTTTGGAATCGCCTTAACACACTTGCAAAATATCCCAATGCCTTTATTATCTTCATTCTTGGTCTCCAACTCTGCCCATAAATTATTTCATCATTTTCCGGAGCTCCACCAAAAATCCGAACATTTTTGGACCTTCCCAAACCTCACTTCCTATTCAAATCATTTGAATTTAAATCAAATGAGTTTGAATTTAATCTTTCAATCATGCCTCTTTCTATTTTTCTTGGTACGAGCATATTTTTGTGAGTCCAAGGAAATTATCCTCTTGCGCATTTTCTTTCCCTAACCCTCCTTTTCTTTTCTTCTCTCTTTTTGCTTTTCTGCTAAAGTAAATATAAGAGAGAGAGAAGAGAGAGAGGTAAGCCCAGCCAGGCCTCTGGCCATTTCCTCTCCACCTGGGCCGACCCAACCGGCCTGTCAGGCCCAGCCCACCTAACCCTCCTAACCTAACCCGACCCCCTCCTCCGCATCTCTCTCCCTCTCGTTCCCTGCCCGCCGCCACACCCGCACGCACGCCTCACCTCCTGCGCCCGATCCCCATCTCTTCCTCTCCTCGCGCTCGACAGCTCCCCCGCTCCATCCTCTCGATCCCCTCGCTCCTCGCGCCTCCGCCTCCGCCCAAGGCCTCGCCCTTCTCCCCCGCAAGCTCTCCATGGCGCCTGCAGCCGTCTCCCTCCTTGATGCCGGCGAGTCCACGCCGAGCAGGAGCCGCGCCGTCTTCTTCACCTCCTGCCCGCGTCCCTCTGCTGCCTTGTCGCCGTCGGGCTGCGCCGCGTGCCCAACCTCCTCCCTCGCCTGCGGCCTCCTCCTCGTCGCCTCTGCGCGCGACCCTGCTGCCGTGCTGCTCCTCACCCGTGCGCCTCCTCGCCCGCGCATCTCCTCCACCAGCAGCCTACCGTGCCCCGTCGCTCACCTGACCGCTCCTTCCCTCGCCCGTCTCCGGCTAGGTCCGAGGCCTAGGGACCGGGTCCTCCTCGTCTTGGCCATCCCCGTCGTCTGCCCCGCGCGCCAAATCCGTCGCCGTTGTCCTCATGAGCTGCTCTGTCCATTAGGGCTCCCCTCCTAGACGAGTTGGCTGCCCCGTTGGCCTTGCTGCCTTTGTCGTGGCCAAGTCAACCCAGACGCCCGGAGTCCATCTTTGGTTGCACACCAAGTCGGCCATGCCTTGCTGCCTCCTGTACACTGTTGGTCAACAGTTGATGCACGCCAAGTACTTCGACTACAGCCGATGCCCCGAGGACACCGAGTACGACTACACACGGCGATGCATCAATTTAACTACCGTCGACCTGAACATCTATGGAAACGTGTACAATTACCGTCGCCACATGAACAACTACTTCCACTACGAGATGCACCTCTACCGACGCCGTGTACGACTACTTCCCACGACGACCGTTGCGAGAACGTCTACTTCCATCTACACCGCATCAAACTCGAACCGCCCCGAAACGCACGCTTCAAAGGTATAACCACCGAGAACGACCGCCGTGGAACGAATGCATGTGTGTTGTATGAGATGCCCGCATTTGCACCGTGTCCGAAATTGTCGCGTGCATGTTTCACCTCGTTGCCATGCCACCATCTTGTGGGAACCCGGTATCCGGGATCACCCCACCTTCTATCGCATGTCACGCTCTCGTCACTTTTCCTTTTGCACCGGTATCTCCATGAGCTATCGGAACCGGAATATTGCCGTGGCATCATTTTCGGATTCGTTGCCGTGGCATCCGTTTCATTCCGCCATGGTGACAAATGCTTCATAACATGCTCTTGTCAACATTTTCATAAAAAAATTGCATACTTATGTTTAATATTGTGTTGGCATTAAACTGCTAAATGACATGGGGATTCTCCGGAATTGTTGTTTGTTGCTTCCGGCCTCATTTAACCTTGACTAGATATGTAGTTTAACTATGCTTCACCCTTTGCCATGTTTAACAACACTTAATATTGTTGAGTACCTAACCGAGAGAGAACTAAATAATTGATGTGGTGTTCCGTCAATATGCAACTCGTGCATATTGAGCTCCACTTAAATTGTAGTGTTGTTTGCTTCATTTTTCCATGCCATGCCTCATTAAACCGGACATGCCTCATACTCGTTTGTGCATCATGCCATGTTGATGTGTTGGTTGTTTACTATGTTGTGTGCTTCTTTTCCGGTGTTTGCTTCTTCGGGTTGGTTCCGGTTACGTCGCTTTTGTGAGGACCCGTTCGACTATGTCCGTTTGTCTTCTTCATGGACTCGTTCTTCTTCCTATCGGGATCTCAGGCAAGATGATCATACCCTCGAAATCACTACTATCTTTGCTATGCTAGTTTGCTCGCTCTTTTGCCATGCCAATGCTACGATGCCTACCATTTGCTTGTCAGCCTCCCAAATTGCCATGTCAAACCTCTAACCCACCATGTCCTAGCAAACCGTTGATTGGCTATGTTACCGCTTTGCTCAGCCCCTCTTATAGCGTTGTTAGTTGCAGGTGAAGATTGAAGTTTGTTCCTTGTTGGAACATGGAGATGTTGTTTCTTGTTGGAACATGTTACTTGTTGGGATATCACAATATATCTTATTTAATTAATGCATCTATATACTGGTAAAGGGTGGAAGGCTTGGCCTTATGCCTGGTGTTTTGTTCCACTCTTGCCGCCCTAGTTTCCGTCATATCGGTGTTATGTTCCCGGATTTTGCGTTCCTTACGCGGTTGGGCTATTATGGGAACCCCTTGAGAGTTCGCCTTAAGTAAAGATCTTCCAGCAATGCCCAACATTGGTTTTACCATTCGCCACCTAGCCTCTTTTTCCCTTGGGTTTCGCGGACTCAAGGGTCATCATTATTTTACCCCCCCCCCCGGGCCAGTGCTCCTCTGAGTGTTGGTCCAACCTGTCAGCTGCCGGTGGCCACCAGGGGCAACTCTGGGTTGGACTACCCGTACCTTGGACAATCTGAGTGTGCCCTGAGAAAGAGATATGTGCAGCTCCTATCGGGATTTGTCGGCACATTCGGGCGGTGTTGCTGGTTTAGTTTTACCCTGTCGAAATGTCTTGTTGTACCGGGATACCGAGTCTGATCGGAATGTCTCGGGAGGAGGTCTATTCCTTCGTTGACCGTGAGAGCTTGTGATGGGCTAAGTTGGGACACCCCTGCAGGGATTTGAACTTTCGAAAGCCGTGCCCGCGGTTATGGGCAGATGGGAATTTGTTAACGTCCGGTTGTAGAAAACCCGAAGTTGACCTTAATTAAAATACATCAACCGTGTGTGTAACCGTGATGGTCTCTTTCCGGCGGAGTCCGGGAAGTGAACACGGTGTTGGAGTTATGTTTGACGTAGGTTGCTCTAGGATCACTTCTTGATCTCTACTAGCTTCACGACCGTGCCTTGCTTCTCTTCTCGCTCTCTTTTGCGATTGTAGCCACCATATATGCTAGTCGCTTGCTGCAGCTCCACCTCATTACCCCATCCTTCCTATAAGCTTAAATAGTCTTGATCTCGCGGGTGCTAGATTGCTGAGTCCCCATGGCTCACAGATACTTCAAAAAAACCAGTTTGCAGGTGCCTATGTTACCAAGCAGGAGACGCAACCAAGCTCAAGGAGGAGCTCGATGAAGATCTTGCCCTTTGTGTTGTTTCATTTTAGTTGATCAGTAGTGGAGCCCAGTTGGGGTCAATCGGGGACCTTTGTCGCATTTGGGGTTCTTCTTTTATTTTGGTTCCGTAGACGGACCTTGATTGTATCTGGATGATGTAATGCTTTATTCATGTAATTGTGTGAATTTGGCGATTGTAAGCCAACTATGTATCTCTTTCCCTTATGTATTACATGGGTTGTGTGAAGATTACCTCACTTGCGACATTGATTTCAATGCGGTTATGCCTCTAAGTCGTGCTTCGACACGTGGGAGATATAGCCGCATCGAGGGCGTTACAAGTTGGTATCAGAGCCTTCCCCGACCTTAGGAGCCCCATTGCTTGATCGTTTTTAGCGGCCAAGTTTGAGTCTAGAAAAAAATGTTTTGAGTCATTTAGGAATTATATATCGGGGAGTTTAGGAATTCTTTTTACTTCCCAGTCTCCCCATCGCTCTGGTAAGGCATCCTGACGTAGAGTTTTGACTCTTCTCTTCTCAAATTTCACTAATTTTTTTTAGGATCACGCGGGTATCTTGGAATCGTTCCGATGGTTTTATGACGAGAACATTGTCTTGGTGCCTCCTGTCAGGGGTTTTGTGGAAGTGTCCCGGAGAGTTGAGCTCTGAGGTGTTGTCATCATAATTTTATCGTTGCAGTTCTGGAATACCTGAGTTTAGTACGCCGACATCGAAAATCTCTTTTATGCAGTTCGTTGGTGAGATAACCACGATGCCACCCAGTACTGGGGCGGGAGTTCGGGAGTATCTCCATAACTTGTATAACGGATGCTTTTCGAAGGTTGAGGTAGATGATTTCCGAAGGTTTCTTGGTTATGTGTTGAAGGATGGATACAGCTGGATGTAGGATTTGCTAGTTTGGGTGAGATATTATGCTTCCCCTGTATCCCCAACACCTGATTGCATAACCGGAAAATTTCGGGAGTTTCATAGGTGGGAATTCAAGTAGCTCTTAGGATATCTTTCCGACGAATGTATGATATGAAATTGGGGTTCGACGTCTAGTGGTCCGCCTATTCACGGTTGGTTTTACAGTGGTCTCATTGTGTCTTAAAGAGTCCTTGGCTATGCCGACTCGGGGACGCTTCGTATGTCATGTGCACTGCCTTGTACATGATGGTGCTGTACGATCGAGCCCGTGTGGGCCCCACCACGAAAACTTCGGACGGAATCTCTATCATATGTTTGTTCCGGCTTATTCTGCAAGCCAATCCTTTGTTTTGTTTTATTTGTGGTATTCGAGTTGCTTCGAGTCAAATGTTGAATCCATACCTTTCTTAAATGGTGTTCTCATATTTCTATGGGAGTGCTAATCCTTTTGATCATCGAGATTGTCATGTCAATTCTTTCCAACTGGTGTGCTTCTTTTCAAGTGGATCCGATCATTTCAACATTCGCAAGATCACCTCTCAGTTTTCTCAACGGTGTTTGTTTCATCCGTCCCAAGTTGTTTTTGTTTTCCCGCCCTCCCACCCCTTTTCTTCAAGGACTCATTTATTTTAATCAAGTATCCATTTATTCATGTGAAGTCACTTCACTCTTTTCGATCAATGTTCTGATCCGGTGATTCCTCGTGAAGATGCTCACGAGCTTCTAGTTCATCATCCTTCATTATTGTTTCTTCTCCGGTGGTGTTAATTTCAAGCTTTCGGTGTTGATCATATTTTTTTTTCGTCGTGTCAAATGCTTGTTCATACCGGTGCACCTCTCAATCTTTCACTTCTCGCTTTTCATTTGTTCTGGAGTGCTCAAGATATCTCGGAAGACTTGTGTTTCCATTCTCAATCGGTTCAAGATATTTCGAGGTTGTTATCTCATTCAAGCCATTTAATTCAACCGGTGCTTTCTCTCTTTTAAATCATTTCAACGGTGTTTTCTTTTGAGTGGGCCCTAACCCACAGGTTTTTTCCCCAGGATCTTACCTGACTCTTCTAATTATTCTGGTGCTATTCCCAAATTCTTTTCAAAGTGTGACGTAAGAATGGATTCCATCAGTCACATGCCTTCTCCAAGATCGCTTTGAAATATTTTCATCGTTGGTTCAACCTTTCCAATTTTCATTCCGGAGTATCTCAACAATTCATGGTGGTTCTCATCATCTTTCTCAACTTTTGAAGATCGAAGAAGGATTTCTCTTAAATCTTGGTCCATTCTCTTGAAGATTCATGGTTCTAGCTTGATGCTATCCTCATAATTGTTTTGATTGTGACAATTCTTTTCAACCATCTGATGCATTTCAGGAGTTGCTTCCTTTCTTGATAATCCGAATGCCATCATTTCTGAATATTACTCATTCTCAACCTTCAACTCTTGTTCTCCAAATCTTACCGGTGATTCATTCATATACCCTCTAGTCAGCTCATGATCTCTTCATTCTCATGTTTCTAAATCGCCTCAAGTACCTTCATTCGTTTTCCAATTCTTCCCGATGAATTGTGCCTTTGTTACTTTCATTTTCAATTCTTACGGTGGTTCGTTCAAGAGTTGTCTTTCCTTGGTTATCATATCAATTCATTCGTTGTTTCCAAATTCCACCGGTGGTTCATGAAGATTTTCTAAAGTTTGCGCCAATTCTATCTTGATCCTTTCTATGAGAATAAGTAGTATGCCAAATCTGTTGCTTGTCATCAATTTAAATTGGTGAAGGATAGGCATGACATAATTCTTATTCTTGTTTCATCCAAGTGATTAATTCCTTCTTCCAGAGATTGTTCATGATGAAGTAATTCTCAGTTCTAATATTCATCTTTTCTTTCCAGAGTTCCAAGTTTTCTTGGTTATATCGTCGCAAAGCTCCATCTAAATCATCACAAGGCTCACCTTGTTCTTTCAACTTCTCTTTCTTTCTATCATTCTTTTATTACCGGAGTTCTCCATGGAAGATCTACATGATGGTTCATCAAGGATTTTATTCCTTCTTGAAGTTTTCATCGAGATTCTTTTTAAGGAGCTAAAGCATTCTTCATCTCGCATTCCGAAGTGCATTTCCTTTCTACCATATCATTGGAGGTGGTATTATGTCATTCTTGATAATTTCCCTTCGTGCTTCGTGTTTCACAAGTTATCAAGTATGAGATATTTTAAATCCATTAATCTCTTTGTTGGAGTTATCTTGGTATAGATTTCACCTAAAGCCTTCCCTATGGCTTGTTGCTATCTATGTTGGTTATAAATGACCCAAGTTATTCATCTATCCTCCCGGTGAATTAAGCTTCTCATCTCCTTGTTGTTATCAATCTAATATATCGTTTCCATTAGTGGCAGAATTTCACCTCATAGTTTTGAGATGTGTTCCATAAGCCCACTACAAACTTATTCTTTTCGTTGTTGGTATTCCAACAACTTTGTTCTAACCTTCCTGCAAGGATGCTTTCCAAATTAAATTGTGGTAGGAGTTGACATTTCCTTCTCCGTCCCTTTATCCCAACAATCTAACTTCTATTCTTTCGTTCCGGAGGCATTGTGATGTTGTGCTTTTCACTCATCATCTCGAATTGTGAGGATCGTGTTCTTTTCCTTGCTTATCCATTTAACCGGAGTCTCATCCAAGTGCTTTAATTTTGCCAAATTCATGTTCTTTTCCTTCCATCTTCAACCGGAGTGCTGCCCAAATTCTTTCTCTCTCATCTTGTTTTAACTGGAGTGGTTTCGAATTCTATCTTGTCCATTAAACTCTTGATTCGTGTCTTTGCAACCTTCAAGTTCCCGTAATGTTCCTCGTTCCTCTTTTCTAACGGATTGTTTGCAATCTCGTTCATCTCTAATTTCTCAACCTCTCAAGGTTCGTGGTTTCACTCATTGGTCGAAGAAGCAACTTAGTTTACCGCTTATCTTCCTCTTCCGTTTCCCTCCGGTGCCATCCTAGATCTCGGGACGAGATCATCTCGTAGTGGTGGAGTGTTGTAACGCCCCAAGACCGATGCTTCAGAAGACTTCCAGCTATTCCGAGTTTTGCCATGTGTTTCTTTTGTGCTTGCTCTTTTATTTTTGCATTGCATCATGTCATCATGCCATCATGCCATTTAATTTTGAAAACTCAACTAAATAAATTGTATGGATCTTCGATCCATTTAAATCGAGGGAAGGGTGACTTCTCTTTATAACATACCCTCCCGATATTTAGGGAGCTATAATAAAATATTCCATTGTTTTGGAATCGCCTTAACACACTTGCAAAATATCCCAATGCCTTTATTATCTTAATTCTTGGTCTCCAACTCTGCCCATAAATTATTTCATCATTTTCCGGAGCTCCACCAAAAATCCGAACATTTTTGGACCTTCCCAAACCTCACTTCCTATTCAAATCATTTGAATTTAAATCAAATGAGTTTGAATTTAATCTTTCAATCATGCCTCTTTCTATTTTTCTTGGTACGAGCATATTTTTGTGAGTCCAAGGAAATTATCCCCTTGCGCATTTTCTTTCCCTAACCCTCCTTTTCTTTTCTTCTCTCTTTTTGCTTTTCTGCTAAAGTAAATATAAGAGAGAGAGAAGAGAGAGGTAAGCCCAGCCAGGCCTCTGGCCATTTCCTCTCCACCTGGGCCGACCCAACCGGCCTCTCAGGCCCAGCCCACCTAACCCTCCTAACCTAGCCCGACCCCCTCCTCCGCATCTCTCTCCCTCTCGTTCCCTGCCCGCCGCCACACCCGCACGCACACCTCACCTCCTGCGCCCGATCCCCATCTCTCCCTCTCCTCGCGCTCGACAGCTCCCCCGCTCCATCCTCTCGATCCCCTCGCTCCTCGCGCCTCCGCCTCCGCCCAAGGCCTCGCCCTTCTCCCCCGCGAGCTCTCCATGGCGCCTGCAGCCGTCTCCCTCCTTGATGCCGGCGAGTCCACGCCGAGCAGGAGCCGCACCGTCTTCTTCACCTCCTGCCCGCGTCCCTCTGCTGCCTTGTCGCCGTCGGGCTGCGCCGCGCGCCCAACCTCCTCCCTCGCCTGCGGCCTCCTCCTCGTCGCCTCTACGCGTGACCCTGCTGCCGTGCTGCTCCTCACCCGCGCGCCTCCTCGCCCGCGCGTCTCCTCCACCAGCAGCCTACCGTGCCCCGTCGCTCACCTGACCGCTCCTTCCCTCTCCCGTCTCCGGCTAGGTCCGAGGCCTAGGGACCGGGTCCTCCTCGTCTCGGCCATCCCCGTCGTCTGCCCCGCGCGCCAAATCCTTCGCCGTTGTCCTCGTGAGCTGCTCTGTCCGTTAGGGCTCCCCTCCAAGACGAGTTGGCTGCCCCGTTGGCCTTGCTGCCTTTGTCGTGGCCAAGTCAACCCAGACGCCCGGAGTCCATCTTTGGTTGCACACCAAGTCGGCCATGCCTTGCTGCCTCCTGTACACTGTTGGTCAACAGTTGATGCACGCCAAGTACTTCGACTACAGCCGATGCCCCGAGGACACCGAGTACGACTACACACGGCGATGCGTCAAGTTCAACTACCGTCGACCTGAACATCTACGGAAACGTGTACAATTACCGTCGCCACATGAACAACTACGTCCACTACGAGATGCACCTCTACCGACGCCGTGTACGACTACTTCCCACGACGACCGTTGCGAGAACGTCTACTTCCATCTACACCGCATCAAACTCGAACCGCCCCGAAACGCACGCTTCAAAGGTATAACCGCCGAGAACGACCACCGTGGAACGAATGCATGTGTATTGTATGAGATGCCCGCGTTTGCACCGTGTCCGAAATTGTCGCGTGCATGTTTCACCTCGTTGCCATGCCACCATCTTGTGGGAACCCGGTATCCGGGATCACCCCACCTTCTATCGCATGTCACGCTTTCGTCACTTTTCCTTTTGCACCGGTATCTCCATGAGCTATCGGAACCGGAATGTTGCCGTGGCATCATTTTCGGATTCGTTGTCGTGGCATCCGTTTCATTCCGCCATGGTGACGAATGCTTCATAACATGCTCTTGTCAACATTTTCTTAAAAAAATTGCATACTTGTATATGTCATCCGCATCATGATAACAACAATTAAAATGTTTAATATTGTGTTGGCATTAAACTGCTAAATGACATGGGGATTCTCCGGAATTGTTGTTTGTTGCTTCCGGCCTCATTTAACCTTGACTAGATATGTAGTTTAATTATGCTTCACCCTTTGCCATGTTTAACAACACTTAATATTGTTGAGTACCTAACCGAGAGAGAACTAAATAATTGATGTGGTGTTCCGTCAATATGAAACTCGTGCATATTGAGCTCCACTTAAATTGTAGTGTTGTTTGCTTCATTTTTCCATGCCATGCCTCATTAAACCGGACATGCCTCATACTCGTTTGTGCATCATGCCATGTTGATGTGTTGGTTGTTTACTATGTTGTGTGCTTCTTTTCCGGTGTTTGCTTCTTCGGGTTGGTTCCGGTTACGTCGCTTTTGTGAGGACCCGTTCGACTATGTCCGTTTGTCTTCTTCATGGACTCGTTCTTCTTCCTATCGGGATCTCAGGCAAGATGATCATACCCTCGAAATCACTACTATCTTTGCTATGCTAGTTTGCTCGCTCTTTTGCCATGCCAATGCTACGATGCCTACCATTTGCTTGTCAGCCTCCCAAATTGCCATGTCAAACCTCTAACCCACCATGTCCTAGCAAACCGTTGATTGGCTATGTTACCGCTTTGCTCAGCCCCTCTTATAGCGTTGTTAGTTGCAGGTGAAGATTGAAGTTTGTTCCTTGTTGGAACATGGAGATGTTGTTTCTTGTTGGAACATGTTACTTGTTGGGATATCACAATATATCTTATTTAATTAATGCATCTATATACTGGTAAAGGGTGGAAGGCTTGGCCTTATGCCTGGTGTTTTGTTCCACTCTTGCCGCCCTAGTTTCCGTCATATCGGTGTTATGTTCCCGGATTTTGCGTTCCTTACGCGGTTGGGCTATTATGGGAACCCCTTCACAGTTCGCCTTAAGTAAAGCTCTTCCAGCAATGCCCAACATTGGTTTTACCATTCGCCACCTAGCCTCTTTTTCCCTTGGGTTTCGCGGACTCAAGGGTCATCATCATTTTACCCCCCCCCCCCCCCCCCGCGGGCCAGTGCTCCTCTGAGTGTTGGTCCAACCTGTCAGCTGCCGGTGGCCACCAGGGGCAACTCTGGGTTGGCCTAACCGTACCTTGGACAATCTGAGTGTGCCCTGAGACAGAGATATGTGCAGCTCCTATCGGGATTTGTCGGCACATTCGGGCGGTGTTGCTGGTTTAGTTTTACCCTGTCGAAATGTCTTGTTGTACCGGGATACCGAGTCTGGTCGGAATGTCTCGGGAGGAGGTCTATTCCTTCGTTGACCGTGAGAGCTTGTGATGGGCTAAGTTGGGACACCCCTGCAGGGATTTGAACTTTCGAAAGCCGTGCCCGCGGTTATGGGCAGATGGGAATTTGTTAACGTCCGGTTGTAGAAAACCCGAAGTTGACCTTAATTAAAATACATCAACCGTGTGTGTAACCGTGATGGTCTCTTTCCGGTGGAGTCCGGGAAGTGAACACGGTGTTGGAGTTATGTTTGACGTAGGTTGCTCTAGGATCACTTCTTGATCGCTACTAGCTTCACGACCGTGCCTTGCTTCTCTTCTCGCTCTCTTTTGCGATTGTAGCCACCATATATTCTAGTCGCTTGCTGCAGCTGCACCTCATTACCCCATCCTTCCTATAAGCTTAAATAGTCTTGATCTCGCAGGTGCGAGATTGCTGAGTCCCCATGGCTCACAGATACTTCAAAAAAACCAGTTTGCAGGTGCCTATGTTACCGAGCAGGAGACGCAACCAAGCTCAAGGAGGAGCTCGATGAAGATCTTGCCCTTTGTGTTGTTTCGTTTTAGTTGATCAGTAGTGGAGCCCAGTTGGGGTCGATCGGGGACCTTTGTCGCATTTGGGGTTCTTCTTTTATTTTGGTTCCGTAGACGGACCTTGATTGTATCTGGATGATGTAATGCTTTATTCATGTAATTGTGTGAATTTGGCGATTGTAAGCCAACTATGTATCTCTTTCCCTTATGTATTACATGGGTTGTGTGAAGATTACCTCACTTGCGACATTGCTTTCAATGCGGTTATGCCTCTAAGTCGTGCTTCGACACGTGGGAGATATAGCCGCATCGAGGGCGTTACACTTTGTCTCCTACATCAATTGGCAATTGCTCTACTTGCGAGCCATTAGATTCATCAAACTTCACATCTACCGTCTCTTCAACCTTTCGGGTGAAATTGTTGTAGACACGGTAAGTGTGAGAGTTTGAGCCATAACCAAGCAGGAAACCTTCATGAGATTTAGGAGCAAACTTTGAACGATGACTCTTATCAAGAATGTTGCACTTTGAGCCGAATACTCGAAAGTATCCAACTTGGGGTTTGTTACCGGTGAGGAGCTCGTATGCCGTCTTGTCGAGTAGCTTGTGAAGATACAAGCGATTTGTTGCGTGACAAGCTGTCTCAATCGCTTCTGCCCAAAAGTGCTTCGGCGTCTTGTATTCATCAAGCATCGTTCTTGCCATTTCGATGAGCGTCCGGTTCTTCCTCTGAACAACTCCATTTTGTTGAGGTGTGTACGTAGCCGAGAACTCGTGTGAAATCCCTTCTTCGTCAAGAAAGGTGTCCACATTTGCGTTCTTGAACTCCGTCCGTTGTCACTCCGAACCTTCTTGATCTTCACGTCAAACTGATTTTGGGCCTTCCTAGCGAAGTTTCTGAAGATCTTCTGGACCTGCGACTTGTCATTAAGAAAGAACACCCACGTAAATCTTGAAAAATCATCAACTATAACTAGACCAAAAGAATTTCCACCGAGACTCTTGTAGGCGTTGGGACCAAAAAGATCCATATGAAGTAGCTCGAGTGGCCTCCTTGTGGTCATGATGTTCTTCACGGGATGTCTTCCTCCAACCTGTTTACCTGCTTGACAAGTAGTGCAAAGTCTATCCTTATCAAATATGACATCGTTAACTCCAAGGATATGATTTCCTTTAATAAGCTTGTCAAGGTTTCTCATGCCAACGTGACCTAGTCGTCTATGCCACAACCAACCTTTTGAGGATTTAGCAATAAAGCAAGTTTTAGGTTGTGCCTTTTTAGAGAAATCGACAATGTAAAGATCACCTCTACGCATGTCGGTAAAGACCATTTTATGATTGTCTCGACGAAATACTTGGCACTCTACCTCAGTAAATAGGACATTCAAACCGAAATCAGCAAGTCTAGATACTGAAAGTAAGTTGTAGCCAAGAGATTCAACGAGCATGACATTTTGAATGGAACTATCATGTGAGATGGCCACCTTACCAAGGCCCACCACTTTACCTTTTGAATTATCACCAAAGGTGACATATTTTCGAGGGCCGTCATTTTCAGCAAGCTCACGGAACATCTCTTCATCTCCGGTCATATGATCAGTACATCCACTATCAAGAACCCATTCATTTCCTCCTGACTCATATCCCCGAAGATTTGCCGTAAGACCAAAATGTCTCATTGCATCATCAAGATCGAAGTCACTATCATCATCATCATCATCATAGTATCCATGTTCATCATGATCTTGTGACTCATCATTTCCTAGAAAGGGTAATTCATTAGATAAATGGTCATCAAAGTGGTCACTTTTATGAATTCTTATAGCTTCGAATATAATATCACTAATGATTCCAACATCCCCTTTAGCATGCTTGAGATTGGTAAGCTCAAATAGACAATCACCAAACTTAGGATCACTAGAGTTCGTCTTACTCAAGACAATAGATTTATGGAGAATTTCATCCAAATTTTTCAAGGAATGATCGGGAAATCGTTCCTCAAGAAATTTCCATATAGTATGGGCACAATTAAGAGTAGGAAAACTAGCAATCAAATTTTTGGGCAATCCTCTAATGATGAGCTCAATAGTTCTAAGATTGCGAATCATGTCAATATCTTCATCTAGTGTAGGATGCAAAGGATCAATATGAGGTGCACAAGGACTAGCAATATACTTGTTCAAATGATATTGATTGAAGATTACAAGCATCTCATTTTTCCACTCGTGAAAATACTCTCCATCAAGAATAGGCACTCTATGTCTAAGACTCCCTAAAGTAGACACATCCATCTTCCTCCAATGGTGATTAAACCAAGGCAATGGAGACCAAAGCTCTGATACCACTTGTAGGACCTTGAAGTAGATGCGTCTAGAGGGGGGGGGGTGATTAGACACTTAATGCTAAAGTTGCAATTTTTAAGCTTTTTCGGTTTAAGTGGAATTTAGGCATAATTTCAACATTCACAATACATATCAAGCAAGCATATAAAGAGTGTATAGGCAGCGGAAAATAAAGCATGCAACTTGCAAGAATGTAAAGGGAAGGGTTTGGAGAATTCAAACGCAATTGGAGACACAGATGTTTTCCCGTGGTTCGGATAGGTGGTGCTATCCTACATCCACGTTGATGGAGACTTCAACCCACGAAGCGTAACGGTCGCACGAGTCCACGGAGGGCTCCACCCACGAAGGGTCCACGAAGTAGCAACCTTGTCTATCCCACCATGGCCATCGCCCACGAAGGACTTGCCTCACTAGCGGTAGATCTTCATGAAGTAGGCGATCTCCTTGCCCTTACAAACTCCTTGGTTCAACTCCACAATCTTCTCGGAGGCTCCCAAGTGACACCTAGCCAATCTAGGAGACACCACTCTCCAAGAAGTAACAAATGGTGTGTTGATGATGAACTCCTTGCTCTTGTGCTTCAAATGATAGTCTCCCCAACACTCAACTCTCTCTCATAGGATTTGGATTTTGTGGAAAGAAGATTTGAGTGGAAAGCAACTTGGGGAAGGCTAGAGATCAAGATTCATATGGTAGGAATGGAATATCTTGGTCTCAACACATGAGTAGGTGGTTCTCTCTCAAAACATATGAGTTGGAATTGTGTATGTGTTCTGATGGCTCTCTCCACGAATGAAGAGGAGGTGGAGGGGTATATATAGCCTCCACACAAAATCCAACCGTTACACACAGTTTTCCAATCTCGGTGGGACCGAATCAACAAACTCGGTCGGACCAAAAAGGTAAACCTAGTGACCGTTAGAGATTTTCGGTGGGACTGACATGCAACTCGGTAGGACCGATATGGTTAGGGTTTGGGCATAACGTAATCTCGGTGAGACCGATTACACAAACTCGGTGAGACCGAGTTTGGTAATAAGCTAACCAGAGAGTTGGTCAGGTAAACTCGGTGGGACCGATTTGCTCTTTCGGTGAGACCGAAAAGTTACAAAAAGGAAACCTTGTAGGAGTTTACATTGCAATCTCGGTGGGACCGATTCGCTCTTTCGGTGAGACCAAAAAGTTACGAAAGGGAAACAGAGAGTTTGCAATCCCATCTCGGTGAGACCGAGATCCCTATCGGTAGAACCGAATTGCTAGGGTTTGGCAGTGGCTTATGACAAGTGAAACTCGGTGGCGCCGGATAGAAAGAATCGGTATGACCGAGTTTGGCTTAGGGTTTAGGTCATTTGTGGAAGTGGGAAAGTAGCTGAGGATTTTGGAGCATATCATTAAGCACATGAAGCAAGAGGCTCATTAAGCAACACCGCATCCCTCCTTGATAGTATTGGCTTTTCCTATGGACTCAATGTGATCTTGGATCACTAAAATGTAAAATGAAGAGTCTTGAGCTTTAAGCTTTAGCCAATCCTTTGTCCTTAGCATCTTGAAGGAGTTCCCACAACCTTTAGTCCATGCCTCTCCATTGTTGAACTTGTGCTTTCACCTTGTTTCATCCTTTCGCTGCTGCGACTACGACCAAACTTGGCCCCAGGAACGAGCCCTAGGGCCTAGAGTTATGGGCGCACGGTAGCTTAGGGGAAAATGAGGTTTCACATACCTCAGTCCATAATGGAATGCATGATAAGGGATGAAGAACTTATCTGAAGCTGCAGTCCCCGGCAACCCTGGTTCGCCATGGTGATTCTTTGCTCTTGTAGCCCCCGGCAATACTGGCTTGCCGGGGGCTAGATGCTGGTCTGTTCCTCTTCTTTTCCTCCCCAAGCGGTTCGGCACAGATACCCGTGTGTCCTGTGAACCAAGGAAGACAAAAGAAAGACAAAGAGACGCACACTCGACCTCTAAGCTAGGGGTTAGTCGCCGCTAAGCACTATCAACCCTAACCAAGGACGAGACTCGACCTCGCATGCATGCTATAACTCAGGGCGCCAGCGCTTCATTTACTTATGCTCACGGTCTGCGCCTGGCTTTGTACAAAGGGTTACATGCGTCATCGGCAATGCTTGTACAAAAGGTGGCTTGCCAGGGGGCCCGTCAAGCCGCGCCTCACGGGTAAAACTTGCGAAGATGCTCAATGTTCTAGGAGTTACTCACCAGAACGGCATCTTCGGTCTCCAGGCGGACTGTGCCGGGCCTGGCGACTCGTATTACCCGATAAGGGCCTTCCCACTTTGGCGTCAACTTGTTGTAATTCTTGGACGATTGAACGCGCCGAAGAACAAGGTCGCCTTCCTCAAAGCTTCGGGCATGAACCTTGCGGCTATGGTAGCGGCGTAAGGCTTGCTGGTAGCGCGCTGCTCTCACAGCCGCCCGAAGACGATCTTCCTCAAGGAGCGTTGCATCATCTTGGCGCAGTTGCTCTTGCTCAAGCTCATCATAAGAGAGTACTCGAGGTGACCGTATATGTGTTCAGTGGGGAGAACTGCTTCTGCCCCGTATACCAGGGCAAATGGTGTCTGGCCAGTGGCTCGATTTGGTGTTGTTCTGATTGACCAAAGAACCACCGGCAATTCATCAATCCAGCGCCTTCCACTCTTGTGTATCCTGTCAAAGGTCTTTGTCCTTAAGCCTCGCAGTACTTCAGCGTTTGCTCTCTCAGCTTGACCATTGCTTCGTGGGTGAGCAACGGAAGCGAAACAGACTTTGCTTCCGAGGTCTTGGGTATATTGCATGAAGGTGCGGCTTGTGAACTGTGTACCGTTGTCGGTGATGACCCTGTTGGGTACACCAAAATGACACACTAGTCCCTTGAAGAATTTGACGGCTGACTGAGCTGTGACCTTCCTCATTGCTTCCACCTCTGGCCACTTTGTGAACTTGTCAATCGCGACGTACAAGTACTCAAAGCCCCCGATAGCGCGGGGGAAAGGGCCCAGTATGTTGAGCCCCCAGACCGAGAAGGGCCAGGAGAGAGGAATGGTTTCAAGGGCTTGAGCTGGCTGATGAAGCTTCTTTGAATGGAACTGACACGCTTCACACCTGGTGACTAGTGTCGTACTCAGCCATATTGTTTGTCGACACCTCCCTGGGGAAGTGCATCTGGATCACGTACTTGAGGTGCTCTCTGGTGGGCGCGACAAGCAGTACGCCAGCCCCGGCGCCCTGTAAGGAGAAGGCTCCATCAAAGTACATGATCCAGTCGCAACTTGCCTCCTTGCCGGGGAGAGCAGTCTCTTGGGTTTCTTCGTCAGGCGTCGCGGTCCATTCTGCAACGAACTCCGCCAGGACTCGGCTTTGAATCGTTGAGGTACTCTCAAACTTGAGGCCAAAGTTGGACAGTTCCAGTGCCCACTCTATGATCCTTCCCGTTGCGTCAAGATTGTGCAATATCCGTTGCAGAGGGAGGCGAGTGACGATAGTGATTTCGTGCGCCTGGAAGTAGTGACGCAGCTTCCTCGAGGCCTTAAGAAGGCCGAAGAGCAGTTTCTGCACACCGGAGTACCTTGATCTAGCCCCCTGCAGAAGGGAGCTAACAAAGTAGACCGGGTGCTGCATCATCTTCTTCCTTGGCGGCACTCCAACCGGCTTCGTCGTCTCGGCATCGATGGCATCGGGCTCCGTCGCTGCTATTACCTCATCATCAACTTCTCTCTGCGCCACTAGTGCGGCGCTGACCACCTGGTTCGTTGCCGCCAGGTATAGCAGCAACGGTTCCTGTGGCCTAGGCGCAACTAGTATTGGCACGGAGGAGAGGTACCTCTTCAAATCTTGCAATGCTGCTTCGGCTTCTGGCATCCACTCCAGCGGGCCCGCCTTTTTCAAAATCTTGAAAAAGGGAAGGGCACGCTCGGTGGAGTTGGAAATGAACCTGCTCATGGCGGCAATGCAACCAGCAAGCCGACGCACATCCTTGACTCGCTTGGGCGCTTCAATCTGCTCTATAGCTTTGATCTTGTCCGGATTGGCCTCTATCCCACGCTGTGACACAAAGAACCCGAGAAGCTTGCCAGACAGGATGCCGAAGACGCACTTCTCAGGTTCAGCTTGAGATTGATCTTGCGTAGGTTTGCAAATGTTTCTTGTAAATCTGATATGAGGGTTGCCCTGTTCTTGGTTTTGACCACTATATCATCCATATAAGCTTCCATATTTCTATGGAGCTGGGGTTCAAAACCAATCTGGACCACCCTTGCAAATGTTGAACCATCACTATTCAACCCGAAAGGCATCCGTATAAAGCAATACGTACCACATGGGGTGATGAATGTCGTTTTCTCTCCGTCTTCCCTTGTCATGAAGATCAGGAGGTAGCCGGAATAGGCATCGAGGAACGACAACAGGTCACACCCAGCTGTGGAGTCAACAATCTAGTCGATGTGCGGCAACGGGAAGGGGTCTTTGGGACAAGCCTTATTAATATCCGTGCAATCAATACACAGCCTCCACTTCCCATTTGCCTTGCGCACCACCACCGGATTGGCCAACCACGTTGGATGGAGCACTCCTCTTACCAAACCCGCTGCTTCCAGTTTCTAGATCTCCTCTGTGATGAACTCTTGTCGTTCCAAAGCTTGCTTTCTGACCTTCTACTTGACGGGCCGCGCATGAGGACAGACAGCAAGGTGGTGCTCAATCACCTTCCTGGGAATGTCGGGGATGTCGGATGCTTGCCAAGCAAACACATCGACATTCGCCCGCAGGAAGGTGATGAGCGCGTCTTCCTATTTGTCGTCAAGGGTGGAGCTTATGGTAAAAGCTCCTCCCGTGCCGTCCTCTTTGACAGAAACCTTCTTGGTTCCCGGCGGTGTGGCCCTGGACTTCTTGTTTCTGTCGGCGGAGCTCTCTGGCACGTCCTCGATGGGAGCGCTACACTCCGAAGAGGTGCGCTTGGCGGAGTGGGTGCCTGAGGTCTCACCGGTCTTCTTCTTTTGCCTTCCCGGGGCTCCAGTGGCAGGAGCAAGCACCTTAGCAGCGGCAGCTGCTGCAACTGCTTGTTGGTAGAGTTGGTCAGCGCAAATTAGCGCATCCTTCTTGTTGGAGGGGATGGTGATGATCGTCACAGGTCCAGGCATCTTCAGGGTGTTGTAGGCGTAATGTGATGCCGCCATGAACTTGGCCAGCGCTGGGCGTCCAAGGATCCCGTTGTAGGGCAAGGGGATCTTGGCAACATCGAACACGATCCTTTCTGTCCTGTAGTTTAGATCACTTCCAAAGGTCACAGGCCGCGTGACCTTCCCCTTTGGTTGACTTCTTCCCGGGTTGACCCCCTGAAACATGCCCGTCTCTTTGAGGTCTCCGTCAGGAATCTGCAATTTCTCGATCACGGCAGGCGAGATTAAGTTCAGACCGGCCCTACCATCGACTAGCATCTTTGTCACCTTGAGGTTGCGTATTTTTGGTGAAACCAACAATGGAAAGCACCCGACCGCAGTAGTGCAATCAGGGTGATCGTCAGTGTCAAAAATGATAGTTGTGCTGGACCACTTCAGCGGCCTTCGGGCATCAAACGACGGTTCCGCCGCTGTAATCTAACGCGCCCACTGTTTAAGCTGGCGGTGAGAGGTATGCATCGAGGCACCACCATCAACGCAGATGGCCTCTGTAGCTTTCTGAAATCCTTGGTCACCAGACTCATCGTCCTCTTCGTGATCATCGTCTTTTGGCTTTTTGTCATGGCCCTGGGCGGGCCTCTCCCGCTGTTTATCCTTGCCACGACGGCCCGCCTGGCCGTCACGCTTCTTGCCGGACCCCTCAGCACCGTCCTGGCCTTTCTCCTTGTCCCGCCTCTCATATTCAGCCCTCTACTTCTCAGCAAGGAGCTCAACCTGTCGGCAGTTCTGGAGATCATGTCCTTTGGTGCGATGGATCTTGTAGTATTGCTTGTCGGAGTTTCCTGGCTTCTCGGCAGCCGCCAAGGCCCAGCAGGCGACACATCCGGCAATTTCCTTGCTGGGGTCATCTGCCTTGGTTTTCTTGGCAGAGCCGGAGTCGCCAGATCCCTCGACGGCAAACACAGCTTTACCTTTGCGCTTCCTATTGCGGCGCCGGCCTTTCCTCGCCGGGGCGGCAGTATCCTCATCTGAGGAGTCGGTTTCCACGCCGGCATCTTCACCGGGGTACTTCCGTCCCTCTTCAGCTCGGGCACATTTGTCAGCAAGAACATAGAGTTCTGCCACATCTTTCACCTTGTTCATTGCCAGTTCTTCGCGCATCTTGCGGTTACGCACGTTCTGATGGAACGCGCTGATGATGGCGGCAGGGTGAACATCAGGGATATTGTACTGTACCCGGCTGAACCTTTGTATATACTTGCGCAGACTCTCGCCTCCCTTCTGGGGAATGACATGCAGGTCGCTTGCTTGTCCATGGGCTTGGTGACCTCCCGTAAAGGCGCCCACAAACTCATGGCACAAATCCGACCAGGAGGAAATAGAGTCTACTGGCAAGTGCATCAACCACGACATGGCATTGGGTTTAAGAGCCAATGGAAAGTAATTCGCAAGCACCTTATCATCGCAGGCTCCGACGGCTTGCATCGCGATGGTGTAGATGCTGAGGAACTCAGACGGGTGAGTCTTGCCGCTGTACTTTTCGCCAACGTCAGGTTTGAAGGTGCGGTGAGTGGGCCACTGGAACTGCCGCAGCTCACGGGTAAAAGCCGGACAACCTATATCATAAGGTAGGCCTCCAGGGCTCTCCGGGGCCGGGTGGTTCACAGCAAGCCCTGCTCGCCTGTCTGACTGGTGGCGCGCTCCGCGCCGACGCTCGATAGTGGTTCGAGCGTCTTCATGGGCTCGTTCCCGAAGAACTTGGTGCTGGTCACAGTGGGTCCGCGGGTCAGACGATGTTATGGAGATGGCGTCACTCGCGACGTCGCGACAAGCCGACGTCCACAGTACCGGATGGGGAAGAGGTGAATGCACCGTGGTCGCGGAGCCACCGGCTTTTCCACCACTGGTCCACAGGACTCCATCGGAGCGTCGACCCGGGGGCCCAGCCGGACTTGGTTCGTCTTTATTGGCAACCGCAACAAGGCTTCGGATAGTGGCTCTCCATTCGTCGAGTTTCCCCGTGGTGGGAGGAAAGTAGGGAGCAACTGCGCGCGCCAGGGCCTCTGCTGGCGTCGGTGGCAGCGAAACCTGCACGAATCGCGACGCGCTTAGAATTTTGACCATGTCAGAAGGAGCTCTATCACGACCCCGCGGTCGCATGCCGTTTTCACCAGCGCCTCAGCGAGTGGGTAGGTCTTCTACGTCCCGGGAGTGGTGCTCGGGGCTCTTCCCGCGGCGACGCCTGGGATCTTCGGCGTGATTACGCTGTTCGTCCCGCGCTGCCCGGGAGGAGCGCGCTGTTGACGCCGGCATGGGAGTCTTGGAGGCCCTCGCGTCGCCTTTGGGCGGGGCGGCGATGACCTTGGAAGGCCCCGCTCCACCCGCGAGGGACTTGGCTCCGCCTTTGGATTTGGCGACGTGTGGCCCGTTACCAGCCCACAAACATCGCCGCCTCCCAAACTCCGGCCGCCGGGATGGTGTTGGTGTTCGCAAGCAGCGCCCCGAGTCCTCTCTGCGACCGGCCCACTGCTCGCCCACGTCGGGACGGGCTGTCCGGCTTCCGACTGGCCAACCGCCACCGTTGTCTTCTTCTTGGGCACCATGATGATGAAGAAGCGCCGAACTAACTGCTAAAGCCAATTCTCACAACTGCACTGACCCCCCTACCTGGCGCGCCAAAGATGTCGGTGCGGAACGACACCTATGGGATCACAAGAATCCCTACTACGGTTAGCGGGGCACGAGTTTGTGGGAAGAGTGGATCTAACAAGTAGCCCACAGTTTGTTTATCCAGTTTCAGGCCGCAAGGATGCGTAAAACCCTACTCCTGCTTTGGTGGATTGGATATCTGTGTTCTCGAGCTAGATATGGGGAGTGAGGAGGTCCAAAAAGTTGAATCCCTCTCCTGGTCGCCTCGGGCCTCCTTTTATAGAAAAAGGGGTTGCCACAGTGGCACACAGGAGGTGGAAAGGGTACAGTGATGCGAGGTTATCCCTCGCATTACATGACAAGGCGCATTTAATGCGTCTTCCTTAGGTGTCCTTGCTTTATCGGGGATGGGGGGAGAGGTCTATCTCATCCGTCGCTACTCCTTCTTGTGTCGACACGCGCCCTGGCCAGCGATGCCTGAGATGCCACATAGGTAGGCAGGCAGCTGAGGTGGCGCAGTGGTGGGTCTTCACGAAGATCTGCATGCCGCCATGCAGGTGCCTGCCCAGCTGGTTGGGTCGGCAGCTGCATGCATGTGGTGGGGGAGAGTTAGTCGGCGTGGGCCTGATGGTGGCCCCGCGGGTGTCCTCGGTAAGGGCCTTGCCGGGGCCCCGACAAGGGTCTTGTCGAGGCGCCTGCTGTCATCCCCGGCAAGGCGCTTGCCGGGGGCCTTGTGGCCTTCCTCGGCTGGGATCCCGCCAAGGGTTGTCGTCTCCTTAGTGCATATCTGATCTTGAATGTCTTCACAAAGATCTGCATGCCACCACGGGGATTTCTCCCGAATCCTTGCCCTTTGGGGGCAGTGGACTCAAGGGTGACTTGCTCTATAGGCGCGGGACAAGTCGCCGGGGCAAGGGTCTTGCCAGGGTTGCTAGAACCGTCTCCCAGCAAGGATCTTGCCGGGGGAGTTCGCTTCGTCCCCTTTGCTCTTCGTGGTCTTGGCCTTGGCGTCGTTCTAGTTCTCTTGAGCTTCGATCTTACCCTGGCTCACCTTGCTCGCCTTGCTTGGTGTGGTGGTGCCCGTGGCTCAGACTGCCCGTGCACAGTTATAGGGGTACAAAAAGTGTACCCTTCTTTTTGTGCACCGACACCTATGAAGGAGATGAGGGCTTGATGATCTAGATAGATCCTTCCCTAGATGGTGGCTTTATCCACTAGGGATCTTCTCCAATGGAGGCCTTGTACTCCAATGGAGTCTTCTCTCTCAAGAGGAATCCCTCAAGGGGTGGTACATGAGCTAAGCTCTAATATCTAGATCTATTCTTAGCTAAGTCTAAATGGAGGATGAAGGGGAGTGTACATAGGTCCAAGGGATGAAGGGTAAGTAGGGACGAGATGGGGATACAAGGGCCAAGCCCAACAGCCACGCACAGGGGGCCCCGTGTGCATGGGGTAAGTGGACCCCATGCGCACGGGGTATACAGAGACCCGACGCATGAGCCCATGCGCATGGGGTCCAGGAGGCCCGTTGGCACAGTACACGCACGTGCGCACAGGGCCTTCAGGACCGCCAGCCTGGGAAGCCCGTGGGCACGGGGTCAGAGGGGCCCGTGTGCACGGGGTCGCCTGGGAGTTGGTGCCTTCTTCTTGGCGCTTCCTTCTCCGCTTCTAGGCTTCCCTCTTGGATGGTGTAGATGTTCTCTTCTTCTTGGACTCCTCCTCGATGAATGTGTAGCTCCGCTCACACCTATGTATGCACACGAGAGAGGGGTCAAGTAGTATACCATCCTCGAAATGTACAAGTGGACACGTGTAAAGGAGATGATTCACCTTTGTATGTATGAAGTAGATGTGGCACGTATCACTTGCCAAATGGACTCTTGACATGGTGATGTCCATAGGATGCTCCGCATCACCATGGACATGTGCATGGAAGTTTGAGCCCTTGTGCCGTCCTGGTCATTCTTGTGCCAAAACGAGACAGTAGCTTTTGCATGTGCTCCGATTGTAGACCTATCAATGCTATCACCGTTCGTTATAGGTATCCCATTCCACGCCTTGACGATATGCTTGATGAACTTAGTGGTGCCACTATCTTCTCAAAAATTGATCTGAAGAGTGATTACTATCAAATCCGCATACAAGAGGGTGATGAATGGAAAACCGCTTTCAAAACCAAGTTTGGCTTGTATGAGTGGTTAGTCATGCCTATGGGTCTATCGGAAGCACCGGGTACTTTTATGCATCTTATGAATCATGTCTTTCGCCCTTACATTGGTGTGTTTGTTGTGGTCTACTTCGATGATATCCTTGTTTTTAGCAAGTCTCTCCAAGAGCATGTCACCCATGTCCGAACCGTTTTACAAACTCTTCGAAAAGAGCACCTCTATGCTAATATGGAGAAATTCCTTTTTGCCGTTGACAAGCTCGTTTTCTTGTGTTTTGTTGTTTCCTCTAAGGGTGTTCATGTTGATGAGTCCAACATCAATGCTATTAAGACTTGGCCACAACCAACCAACTTGCAACAAGTACGTAGCTTTCTTGGCCTTGCGGGTTTCTATCATCGCTTTGTGAAAGATTTTAGCACCATTGCTTCGGCTTTGCATGCTTTGAGTAAGAAGAATGTGCCTTTTGTTTGGGGACCATCCCAAGATACCGCTTTCAATGAGCTTAAGAATTTTCTTACTCATGCTCCCGTCTTTGCATTACCCAACTTTGACAAACCCTTTGAGATTCATTGTGATGCTAGTGGTAATGGCATAGGAGGTGTGTTAACGCAAGAGAAGTGCCCCATAGCTTACTTTAGTGAGAAACTTTATGGAGCGCAACTCAATTACCCCATCTATGACAAAGAGCTATATGCTTTAGTCCATGTTTTGCTTGAATGGGAACACTATCTTCGTCCTAATGAATTTATCATTCATACCGATCATGAAACGCTCAAGTATCTTAAGGGCCAAACCAAGTTGAACAAGTGTCATGCTAAATGGAGTGAATTTATTGAATCTTTTCCTTATGTCATCAAGTACATTAAAGGTAAGGAAAACATTGTGGTGGATTCCCTTTCCCGCATATGCATGCTTGTTACTCAACTTGAATTGGATGCCATTGGTTTTGAGCATATAAAAGACTTATATGAGCATGATCCTACTTTTGCTACTCCTTATGCCAAGTGTTTGATGCACACTTCTTGGGAACTCTATTACATCAAAGATGGATATCTTATGAGAGCTAACAAGCTTTGCATCCCCGAGTCTTCCCTTCGTTTGTTGCTTTTTTAGGAATCTCATGGGGGAGGCTTAATGGGACATTTTGGACGCGACAAGACATTCGCCATGCTCTCCAAGAACTATTTTTGGCCCAAGATGTTTCGCGATGTCAACCGCTTCACCAACCGATGCTCTACATGTCACGAAGCTAAGTCCAAAGCTCAATCCCATGGCCTTTAATGCCTCTCCCAATTCCTTATCAACCATGGGAAGACATTAGCATGGGCTTTGTACTTGGATTGCCTAGGACTAGAAATGGAATGGATTCTGTATTTGTCATTGTGGACCATTTCTCCAAGATGGCACATTTAATTCCTTGCAACAAGATAGACAATGTTTCACATGTTGCTAATCTCTTTTGTAGGGAAATATTGCGTCTACATAGAGTGCCAAAGACGATCGTATTGGACTGCGACGTCAAGTTCCTTAGCTACTTTTGGAAGACCATATGCGCCAAGCTAGGAATCAAGCTATTCTTCTCCACGGCGTATCACCCACAAACCGACAGCCAAATGGAGGTGACCAACCGCACACTCTCCGCTCTACTTCGGGTACTCATCAAGAAGAACATCAAGGAGTGGGAGGAGTGCCTACCTATCGTCAATTTCGCCTACAACCAAGCAGGACACTCAACAACTGGCAAGTAACCCTTCGAGGTCGTCTACGGATTCAACCCATTGTCACCATTGGACATTCTTCCTCTACCACTCCAAGAGCGCATCAATTTGGACGCAAGTGCATGTGTGACTCATCTCAAGAAGGTGCATGAAGATACAAGACATACTATCGAGCACCAAGTACAACAACTTGCGACCAAGCTCAAGATCAACAAGCGCCCATGGTCTTCAACATTGGTGATCTCGTGTGGCTACACCTTCGCAAGGACCGATTTCCACAAGAACACAAGTCCAAACTTCAACCACGAGCGGAGGGACCCTTCAAGGTGCTTGCACGCTACAACGACAATGCATACAAGATTGACATTCCACACGACAAGTACTCCGTGAGCGACATCTTCAATGTCAAAGATCTCTCTCCCTACCATGGTGATGAAGAATTTGATCTGAGGACGGATCTTCCCCAAGGGAAGGGAGATGATGCGGAGCATCCCAAGGTCATCCCCATGGACCTAACTACATCTCCTACGACACCACTTGGACCCATGACACAAGCACGTGCAAGAGCTCTCGAAACCGAGGTGACATCTCCCTTCTCACATTTCCACTTCGATGCACATAGACATGGCTACTACCTCAAATGTTAACATTGTGCATACTCAGGTATCAAGGAGTTTGCCATGAAGAATGTAAGGAGTAAGGAGGATTAGAAGAGGAAGATGGGCGTGAAGAAGGGGTAGAAGAAGAAGAGCTGTGGACGAAGCCCCAGCCACCGGACGACCGGCCGGGACCGGACGTCCGGAGCCTGAAGCCCCAGCCAAGCTACAACGAGCGGACGTTTGGCCTAGACCGGACGACCGGCGACACCGCATCGGAGTCAAACGAGTGGAAGTCCGATGCCACCAGACGTCCGGCGACCTGACGACCGGCCCCTTACGGAAATCCGCAACATCCACATCCGAGCCAGAACCAGCGGACGAAGGTCCACTACCGGACATCCGGCCGCCCGTGAGCCACCGGACGACCGGCCCCCAGCGGACGTCCGGTACCTGGCTGTGTCTAGTTTCGGTCCCGAAGCCCATGTACCCCCTCCTTTCACCCCCATTTGCACTAAGGCTATAAATAGACCCCCTATTCATCCTATCTAGGGTTAGCGTTGTGTTAGCTCATTTGTGAGATAGAGCTTCGCTCATCCATATCGGATCTACTCCTTGAGAGAGACCATGGCCCCTCTTCGGAGAAGATCCACCTTGGATTCAAGACCCCTTTACGGGAAGATCCCCTTGTGGATTCAAGACCTCCTCACGGAGAAGAACCGGCTACCCTTTGTATCGTCCCTTGTTGAATTTGGATCGTGTATCTCTTTGTGTTTTGAGGATCTAGCATATGTGTGACCATATCTTGTTGGTTTTAGTGTTTCTCTCGTGTTTCCCCTCGTGATTCCCCTCGTGTTCTTCATGTTCTTCGTGGGATCCACTCCTTTCGTGAAAGATCGGCCACATAGGGTTCCACCCTACATCAGTTGCCAACCGCACTGGGGTATGTTTAAGCATATCTTCACTTGTCAATCTCAGTCCGTGAAGAAACCCATCCGACTGACGAAAAGACACATGTGATTCAGATGTGCGGGGGTTTAGGGATCTAGACCAGAGGTAGGAGTACTTTTCCTTCCATTACCCTTCCTGAGTTAGTTCGGGGATGGCAGTCGACCTGGTTCTACTGCAAGGATGTTCCGACTCCTGGTCAGTCGACCGGTCTCCCCCCTTTCACTATGGAATGACTCCTCCAACCTTCTTCATTGACCATGGCTCCCGAGGTGAGAGGCGAGCTGAACCTTCTAGTCGACCAGGTCGTCAACTTAGTCCGAGAGGGGGTGACTGGTATGGATCTGTTGGAGGTGTTCCTCAGTCGACGCATCTAGCTTCTCCAAGCTCAAGACCACCCAATGTGGATGTACTCAAGCCCTGGAGACACCGCTCGGGTCCACCCAGAGGAGGTCGCCGAGGAGACAGTGGCTCAATGGTTGTCAAGCATCACCGGAAACAAGGACAACCCCAGAGGGTCCAGGAGAGTTCATACATTCGACATCAACCATGAGCCGGAAGAGGTTATGCTCAACACACCGAGTGCTTTCTTCTTTTAATCAGTTATCGCCCTTACATCCGACTGACTCTTGTTGACTTGCACCTTGCAAATTTACATGAAGATGTATTCGATGTGAAACAGGGAACAGCTCCAGGAAGGAGAGGAGAGTGGCAACTGGCAATCCCCAGATGACAATGAAGATGACAACGACGACTCGGGCGGCATTGAGGAAGTCGACTCGCCGCCCCACTCAGAATGTCGATCCACACAGTCCCAAGACCCCGCAGGTGGGCGCGACAAGGTAGCTCCTCCAAGCACACAGGTGCAAAAGCGCACGCGGACTTCGTCCCCAGAACCAAATGAAAAGGCTGCTAAGCATCTCAAAGTCGCCCCTTCGAAGCCTCAGAAGTCCTTGCCCAAGATCAAGGTGGATGTTCCTGTTGCTTCTCTGTAAGTGTTATGTTTCTTCTCTTTGTCTTCCATATTTTTATCGACTCATCTGCTTGCTTAACCGAGTGAGTTTTTGGAATTGTCAGTGCGGCTACCTCTGGGACGTCCATGAATGTTGACAAGGAGCAAGATGACGAGGAGACTGCAGATGTGGCCACTTCACGAGTAGGTACAACTCCACAGCCTTGCCCTCACTTTGTCAATTGTTTTGTTGGTCGACTGAACTCTTAAAGTCGAGTGTTTTGTAGCGCCACCGAATATTATTGAACTTCTAGACAACGACGTCCATGAAGACGTGCCTCGGAAGAACACAGGAAGAAAGGGCAGGACTTCGAGCAGGAGGGTGCCTGCCAGCAAAGTGTCTAAGTCATCTCCAGCACTAGAATCAGTCATCCAGCAATCCGGAGATCCAGTTCGGGCTTCTGTTTCATTCGCCGATCCTCTGTCGACTGATCGTCCTTCAGTGTCGACTGCCCAAGTCCTTGCTCCGTCTATGTGACTCCATGCTTCAGATCCCCTTGCCGCCTCGTCTGTTCCACAAACTCTGCTCTTCGTTACCCATCACGTCCCAGAGGACTAAGTAAGCGCCGCTAAGGAGGCTATACGCCAAGCAGGCCTTATGATGGAGCAAATGAAGGTGGTGCACGCGGCCAACAAGGCTGACTATGATGCCAGCTCTGCTGTTCAAACCAACATCCAGGTGAGTTGATTTCTGACTGGTCTTTTAGCTTGAGCTTAGGTCTGTTAGGATATGGTACTTGAAAACTGCTGCCTTATTATTCATAAGATGTCCATGGATGAGCATTTTCAAACGTTATGTGCATCTATCATGAACTTGCATCTGTACACCCACTTGGTGTCTTCTTTCGCTTTGTAGATTTTTTAGTTGACTCGCCCAATCTTTGTCGAGTGAACTCTTGAACCAGTGGGGGCACGCCGAGTGCACCCACTGGGTGTAGTCCCCGAGACCGCCGTCGAATGTTTGATTCGGCGGGTGTCTTTCCAAAGTGTTGTTTTGCCACAGGAGTCTCAGAACTTGTTTGTTTGTAGTATATTCCCTCAGCTTTGAACAGATCTCGTCGAGTGAACTCTGAGCCAGTGGGGACACACTAAGTGCACCCACTGGGTGTAGTCCCCGAGACCGCGGTCGACTACAGGCAGTCGGCGGTGGCTGAGCGCAAATGTTGTTTGTCGTTTTACTCCTTCCACTCGGACTGGATGGACCATGTCGAGTGGGAAGTCGAACTAGTGGGGGCACGCCAAGTGCACCCACTGGGTGTAGTCCCCAAGACTACTGTTTAATGTTTGATTCAGTAGTAGTCTTTGAGCATGTTTTTCCATAATAAATTGAACTTGTATCTTACCGCTCGGAAGCAATCGATCGTTGATTCTGTCGACTGACGTGTATTAACTGTCGACTGCAGAAATCTAGTGAGCTCGGGGCCTAGTTCGCTGAATTAGAGATGAAACAAATTCAGCTCAACCTTGATCTAGAACTGGCTGAGGAAAATTTGAATAAGGCCGAAGACGAAGCAGCCATCATGAGAGGTAAAATTCTGTCGACTGTTAGCCTTGCCATCCTTTCTTTTCAACCTTTAAACCAAGTGACTTCACTCGAACAGATGTGCGTAGTGAAAATCGTCAACTCCAAGCTCGTCTGAAGAATATTATTTCTTTAGACAAAATGAAGCAGACTCTAGAGCAGAAGGACCTTGACCTCGCAGCAGCAGAGAAGATGGTGCGGGAGAGAACTGAACTTGCTGACAATAAGCTGGCTACAGTGGGCAAGTTAGAAGAAGAGAACGCCAAGCTAGAAACTTCCATTGATGAAGCAAACAAAGAAGTCGTGCAGCTGAAGAAGGATAAAGTGTCCTTGACCGACAGAGTCGAAGATCTCACTCGGAGGAGGAACGAATTGGAGACTTATCTGGGAGGCCTTCCAAGAAGATGTTCCTCATGCTCGAAGGTACTTTCCCTTATCCGACTGTTTTGCAACCGCCGACTCATCATATGGCGGTCGACTCATTATTTTTCTGTGCATGCAGAATTCTGTCAAAACTTTGAGGAAGAGACTGGGTGGATTGAGACGAATCTAGACCCCATCAACTCCCTCTCAAGGACGAGGCTGCGATGAACATGCTGCGACTGGAATCTCGTCTCGCCAGTGTTATGAACTACCTTGGTCGACTGAAAGTGGTGGTGTCGCAGATCGACACAAAGGTATGGCCAGGTGTGACGTTCTAGAATTACCTCGAGTCTCTGATGACTCGACTCAACGAAATCCCTGGTCGAGTGGAGGCATGGAAGAAGTCATCTGCTCACTGCGGTGCTGACGTGGCTCTGTCTCTGGTCCGTGTTCATTGCAAGGAGGTTAGAGAAGAGAAGCCGACATCTCTCAAGGTCGCCAACACCAAGAAGCTTCAATTCCAGTCCTTTACATCAAGGCTGCCACTCGCATCGCAGATGGAATCGAACTGGATGAATTCATCGAGCCAGCTAGCCCTTCTCCTACCGAATGAAAAACTTGATAGCTTGATTTGATTTTCCTCGGGATGCCGAGTGATTTTGTAATCATTAGAACTCTTTCGGGATTGACACTCGAGTACTTCCACCGGTGGTTCTGAACATTCATGGATTTTATCTGAACTTGGTTTTTTTCTTCCAAATGCAGTTGCTTTGTCTTTATCACCTTTGAGTTTGTTGACTTGAGCGAATTGGGAATAATAACTGAAACTCCGAGTGGAAGGGTCGCTTCCCACTCGGAGTTAACGTTGTAATTGTGGCGTAGCTCTGAGTATAACCAGACGTTGTACTTGTGGTGCAGCTATGAGAACGGCCAATCATCGTATTTGTGGCGTAGCTCCGAGTGAAACCAAACATAGTACTTGTGGCGCAGCTCCGAGAGCAGCCATACGTTGTATTTGTGGCGCAGTTCCGAGTGCAACCATACGTTGTATTTGTGGCGCAGCTCCGAGTGCAACCATACTTTGTATTTGTGGCGCAGTCCCGAGTGCAACCATACGTTGTATTTGCAGCACAGCTCCAGGTGCAACCAAGCCTCCGAGTGGGAGGATTGCTCTCCACTCAGAGTAGTTTTGTAACTTAGGTGAGTACGGGGTCACAGCTAAGTCCCCGAGTAGGAGGATTGCTCTCCACTTGGAGTACTTTCGTAACTTAGGCGAATACGGGGTCGCAGCTAAGCCTCTGAGTGGGAGGATAGCTCTCTACTCGGAGTAGTTTTGTAACTTAGGCGAGTTCAGGGTCGCAGCTAAGCCCCCGAGTGGGAGGATTGCTCTCCACTCGGAGTAGTTTTCTAACTTAGGCGAGTACGGGGTCGCAGCTAAGCCCCCGATTGGGAGGATTGCTCTCCACTCGAAGTAGTTTTGTAACTTAGGCGAGTACGGGATCGCAGCTAAGCCCCCGAGTGGGAGGATTTCTCTCCACTCGGAGTAGTTTTTTAACTTAGGCGAGTACGGGGTCACAGCTAAGCCCCTGAGTGGAAGGGTTGCTCTCCACTCAGAGTAGTTTTGTAACTTAGGCGAGTACGGGGTCGCAGCTAAGCCCCCGAGTGAGAGGATTGCTCTCCACTCAGATTAGTTTTTTAACTTAGGCGAATCAGATTCGCGGCTAAGCCTCCGAGTGGGAGGATTGCTCTACACTCAGAGTAGTTTTGTAACTTAGGCGAGTACAGGGTCACAGCTAAGCCCCCGAGTGGGAGGACTGCTCTCCACTCGAAGTAATTTTTTAACTTAGGCGAGTATGTGGTCGCAGCTAAGCCCCCGAGTGGGAGGATTGCTCTCCACTCGGAGTAGTCTTTTAACTTAGGCGAGTACGGGGTCACAGCTAAGCCCCTGAGTGAGAGGGTTGCTCTTCACTCGGAGTGTTTTTTAAACTTAGGCGAATCGGTTTCGCTGCTAAGCCACCCACGGGGGGATTTGAGCACATATGTTTATGGGATAACAATCTTTAATACACCACAAAAATCTTGTCTTGGATAAGCAAACTGAAGGATTCTTATTACAACTTGTCGATCCAAGTGTTTAGGTACAAAAACAGCGGAGCAGCTTCGCATTCCACGAGCGTGGCTCGTCTTCCTTGGCTATGTTATAGAGGTGATACGCCCCGTTGTGGAGCACCTTGGTGATGATGAAGGGGCCTTCCCAGGCCGGAGCAAGTTTGTAAGGTTGTTTCTGGTGCACTCGGAGCACAAGGTCTCCTTGAAATGCTCGACCACTGACATTTTGGCCATGGAATCGACGCAGGTCTTGTTGATAGATGGTCGACCGGATTAGAGCCATCTCTCGTTCTTCATCTAGGAGATCAACTGCATCTTGGCGTGTCTGTTCTGCTTCAGCTTCTGAGAAGAGTTCCACTCAGAGGGTGTTGTGCAGCAAGTCACTCGGAAGCACAGCTTCAGCACCAAACACCATGAAGAAAGGAGTTCGGTTAGTCGACCGGTTGGGAGTTGTTCTAAGTCCCCATAGGACAGATGGCAATTCAGTCACTCAAGCTCCAGTAGCATGCTTGACATCGCACATCAGTCGGGGTTTCAGCCCTTGAAGGATCAAATCATTTGCCCTTTCTACTTGCCCATTCGACTGCGGGTGCGCAACAGATGCGTAATTGACTCGGGTGCCTTGGGAAGCACAAAACACTCTGAACTCATCATAATCAAAGTTGGAGACATTGTCTGTGATAATGTTGTGAGGGACTCCATATCTGAATATCCACTACTAGGGAAAACCCTAGCAGTAGCGCGGGTATTTTCCCTATCAGTAGCGCGGGAGGATGCGCTATTGATAAGTCGCTACAACTAACATGTAGCAGTAGCGCCTGTCGTCCCACGCTATTGCTATACATGGCTAGCAGTAGCGCGCTTTAGTGCAGAGCGCTGCTGCTAATATCTGCAGCGCTTTTTAGCAGGAAGCGCTACTGGTAAGGGAGTGCTACTGCTAACTTTGTTCCCCTCGCTACTGCTAGTTTTATTAGTTTCTGTTTTTTTCTGCATATTTGTTTTGTATTTGAATAGGCTTTATACAATAATCTTTAGCATATCATACACATACCAATGTAATCATAGCATATACATACAAATAGTCTCATCAAATCATGTCATCATCATAATCATCATCCAACACCAAGTGGTTTCTCGTCATCATATCGAAAATAGCGATACAAGTCTCGATTACTTGCAACTACATTGTCATCCATCTAAACAATGATATACACGAGAAGAGCTATCAATTTGCCTTAACCTAAACTAACTACTGGCTGTCGCTTGGAAACCGGAAACCAGTACACCTGGGCCTGACATTCCGGCCACTCATCATATACTCCTGGCATAGCACTTCTTCGCCATCGATGATCTATACACCTGCATCATCACATGAGTCGATGATATGCAACATATATAGTTGAGCAACATAAATAGACAAACTTGGCAAAAATAGAATCAACATATCATAAGCATAAATAACAAAGTTCATCGTACCCAAAATGCCCTAACTAGAGTGATCTTCTCTAGTCGAGGAGGACGGTTTAATTACATCACAAATAAAGTTTCGTCGTGTATAATTCAAAGTTTCGCCATACATATGGTATGGACTAAACGGACACATTCTCATATATCGACAATCACTCCATGTCGTGCCATCCATCCAAGTCAGGGAGGTAGTCCCCGAGCTTAGTGAAAGGCTTCAGGTCGAGACGCTAAGCGGCTACGCGTGTTCGGACGTCTTCCCGCGACATTTGTCCTTCTTCGTAGAACATCCCTGTTTTTCCTCTAGATGTGATAGAACTCAGCTCGAAGTCGATGATCCTCGATATCTCCTAAGTTCTTTGCCCATTGCAGAATATGGGCATCGCCGGATGTAGGTGACATGCGAAGGTTCTGGTGATCCTGTCTGTACTCCAGCATGTGGTGTAGGCCATAGAATCCATCATTAATAGAATCACTCGGTTGCTGGTTGCAGCAAAAGTCGGTCTTATGGCCGAAGGCGGGCCTGTCGTCTCTTTTCTTCTTGTCCTTGACCTCTGCACCCCATGCGCTGTAGTAAAGCATAGCACCGTCGAGAACAGACTTGATGTGGGTGTAATCCTTTTTGTTAATGTTCTTCGATGAGTCCAAGTAAAGAGTGTGGGAGTATGGGGGTAGAGGATGATGAGGAAGGCGCGCCCGCCGTTGCGCAAAATAAGTACACCTCAAATTAATTAGCCTCCATTGTGCAAATGAATGATTGAAATCAAAGGAAGGATATCCGTGCGGATGACTTACATGGGATGATAAGGCATGAGAATCGCCTCCTTGTCCGTATTGGCGAGCATGAAATTGACGATGTATTCCCTCGTGTATTCAGGGTGCTTTGCGCAGACTCCCAAGAAGCCCTCGTGCATGAAGTACGGGTCAGTGAACACAGATATGAGGTATCTACAAAACCCCGATGAGGTAGTTCATGTGCAAAGCATAAAGGCGGACAAACGCAAAATCCAGCTTCTTCAAGTGAAACATGTCGAAGATGTAATCGAATCGAAGGAAGAACTTCTCCACGGGGAATGTGTCGATGTACGACGATCCCCGCGACACGTTAACCACATAGAGTGGGTATCCTAGATTTTTTGAGGCGATGATGCCTATCTCTATCCGCAGCACATCATCATGAAGTCTCCTTAAATCGTCGAATCTGGCCCCTAGTGCTGCTTCGGGTAGGATTGGTTGACCGGAGATATGCCATTTTGCCGCACCGGGGATATCTATACGGTCTTGAACCCGAGGCTGCTGAGGCGGCTGGATCATAGAAGCAACTTTTTTGCCTTTCCTCGGTCTCTTCCTAGACTTCTTTACTACCGAAAGCTTGTCCATAATACGTTCAGACTCCGGAGGCGGCAATTCAGGCACCGACTCATGACGCTCAAACCCTGAGTAGGCGCCAGTATTGACATATTGTTGAGTGTCATCCTCATCCTCATCCTCATCTATGGCGACATCACCAGCGACTAATGGAGTAGGCGAGGTGTTGATGTTCATAACTAACTGCATGCTCGTGGGTGTGCTCCCGGCCGCCTACAGACGAAGCAAACTCTTTGGCCACAATAGGACCCACCCATTGCAACAATCTCGAAGCCACCGCGGGGTCTCGTCGTCATCCCGCACTAGTACCAGAGGAGCCAAATTCTCATGGCCCGGTTTGACACTGGCCACGGAAACCTTGAAGACTTCCGAGGAGATCGGCCGGCTGTGGAACAATGGTTCCTTCGGCTCCATTATCGTCGCCTTCCCCACGTCCACCTTCTGGTGGCCGATGGTGTACAATATGGTGCACGGGGTTTCGTCGGCCCGCAAAGAAAAGTCTGTGATGTGAGACATCCGGAAGGCAACGAAAATGGTAGATTATATATTTATTGAAGGGGACTGGTGTGACAGATACCGTGAGGGCGTCGAGCCCAGCCAAAGACGAAGCACCGCCGAGCATGTCCGGTGCCGGAGGCAGTGCGGGAGCAGGTGCGGGAGCCGGTGAGGGAGCCGGTGCGGGAGCAGGTGCAGCTACAGGTGCTGGTGCAACGCTAGTCGAGCTGCTCCTGAGGAAGTCAGCAAGGGGAAAGTCTGCTACATTTTTTTCTTCTGAATTTTGCCTGCTCCAATTTAAAACAACAGGAACCAAGGTAGTATACATATCTACAAGCACCTATTTTGCGGCAGCTACCGTTGTTGTGACTGTCTCAGATGATTTCATTTCAACCGCAATCTCAACCTTCTTGTCGATGTTTTCTTCAGTTAACCTCCGTCTTTCTTTTCTCTCCTCCGTGGTCTCACAGCAGTACTTCTTCCATGTGGCGCCGTCTCCGACACCGTGCACGCATCCATACGACGGTCGAGTCTCCACCGGGAGTCTTTTCAACATGTTCAACGCCCGATTGAATGGAGTGTCCCACTTGGGCCTCACCAACGCCTCAGACGGCGAGTTGCTTTCGGCCGCAATCCTGTGCTGCTCTCTTTGCAAAAGGCACAAGGATCATTTACAAACATGACTAACATGTAGTCGAATTGATCAGAAACTAAAATTACCGGCAGTCTCATGAACTCCGTCGTGACCGCGTTCTTCTCGAAAACCTTCTTCACTGGGTCCCAATGGTGCCGGGCCCTAAGGACGTCATGCTCCTGCGGGACGGTGAACTCCGCCAAGGGGTCTGGGATGCCCAAACTCGTCCTCCTTGGCCCATATGGACCTCTTCCCGTTGTAACCACGGCTTCCGAGGTGGTGGCACCCAATGTTCTTCTGTTGAAGCCCCTTCATGTACTTTGACTTTTTTAGCAGCTTCGGCCTCGCAAGCCACCTTGAATATTTCAAAGTGGTCTGTCGTGATTGTTGGTTAATCCTTTACAATCTCGGAGTCGGGTTCCTTTTCGTTGACGATCCGATCTTTCACCCTTGCTTTCCAGGCGGCCAACGTGTCGCTAAACTTGCTCATGGCATGTTTGTTTATCTTCTTCATTGTCGGGTCCTTATCTAGATCTTTATAATCCTTTTCATTCCAGCCCGGGAACAAGAATATCTGGTGCAGCTTCTTTTGGAGGGAGGGCCTCATATTATCTATCTTGTTTAGTTTCTCATCATTGATGGTGGCGGTTGTCTGTATGATGCAGCCATACGCGCTTCCTCTGGCGTGTTTGGCTCAAAATTGCCGTCGTACACCTCCGTGACCACCAGTCTAGTAGTCCTGAGCTTGTTAGGAAGCCATCGCCTCTTTGCTTTCGGTTCTATACCGGCTCTTCTAGTCTGGGCGCCGGTCTCAGTCTCAGCGCCGGTCTCGATGCCGGTCTCAGTCTCAGCGCCGGTCTCGATGCCGGTCTCAGTCTCAACGCCGGTCTCCGTCCCAGTGCCGGTCTCGATGTCGGTCTCAGTCTCCGATGTGACAGGTGGACCCAGCAACATCAACTGTTGATCGTCGGCTTCCCTCAAAAATTCCTCTGCCGCCAGGTACACGTTTTCACAGTCACCAGAACCCTATCCTTCATCGTTGTTAGCCATGTTTCCTACGATTAAATCTAGTCAATTAATTCTAGACCTAATAAAATGAATAATGACATAAAAAGGCCTATGCTTTACAGGAACGTTGACTCCTTCCCGGTGCCGCAAATTGCGGGCACTCGATATGTCCTAGTTTGTAGCACAAGTCATGCCGAAATTCAGGGAAAATTTTGGCATGACCTTTGCTAAAAAGTGGACAAATCGAGCACCTGAAATTTTTTGAAACGGAAATGAATCAACATTCTAGAAAAACATAGGCCACCCGAGCTTCATTCCCTGGAAACAACAAAAGGCCACATGGGCACAATCGAACCACACTTCAATGAAAAGATATAACATGACTAACCGGGCCACAATCGAAACACACTTCCCTGGAAACAACAATAATAGTCTAGGAAGGATCATCTTGAAAATAAAACTTGCCTAAATTCTTTTCCCAGAAAAATAGTGGTCTTTTCAAAAATCAAAAACCTTTGCAAAATGACCTCACTAAACACTTCTCTGCCTAGGATAGAACCCAAATTTTGTTCCAGCTATTCCTCTCTCTCTCTCACACACACACACACACACATTCTTTTCTCTAACGCTTCTCTGCCTAGGACAGAACCCAATTAAATTGCGAAGGAACTCCATTTCTCTAACCCTTCTCACCTAATGCCCTAAAATAAATTTTTCCTCTAACCTAGCGAACCTAGTTAACCTAGCTTGTTAACCTAATGAACCTAGCTATTTAACCTAGTTAGTTAACCTAGTTAACCTAGATAATTAACCTAATTAAACTAGTTAACCTAACTAGTTCTCTGTCAAAGCCCTAACTAAATTTTTGCACTAACCTAGATAATTAACCTAATTAAACTAGTTAACCTAGCTAGCTAGTTCTCTGTCCAATGTTTGTGCTATGCATGAGAGGGAGAGGAGGGGTCGGGGCTTACAGAGGATGGCTCTGGTCGTGGCGAGTGAGGCAGTGGTGGCAAGGAAGGCAGGGGCGTCACCGGTGACGGAGAGGGAGGCAGTTGTGGCGATGAAGGTAGAGCATCGAGGGTGGCTCCGTTGGCACCAAGGGCAGCTCCGGTGGAGTTGATAAGGTCGTGTGGCTTCGGTGGCGTCGACGGCGTGCGGCTCTGGTGGCTCCGGGGGCGTTGACGTTGGCAGGAGAGGTCGGCGAAGTAGGGCGACGGCAAATTGGGGAGACGGCGGTGAAGTGGAGCGAGAGATTTGGGGGAGAAGTGGTGGCCGGGGGGAAACCGCATTTGGGTTAAGTCAAACTTAGCGGTAGCGCGTTTCTGTAAAAGCGCTATAGCTAAGTTAGCTATAGCACTTTTCAGTAAATGTGCTACAGCTAAGCTATGTATTTTCCTTTCCTTTTCTTATTTCCTTTTCTCTTTCTATAGCGGGAGTCTAAACAAGCACTACTGCTAAGTTATCTATAGCGCCCGTGATGAACAGACACTACTGCTATTCCTTTCTCCTTTTCCTTTTTCATTTATTTTTCTTTACATTCTATTAATTTTTTCTTTCTCCTTTTTTCATTTCTTTCATTTCCATTTACTTTTCTATTTGTTTTTCATTTATTTTTCTTTTCATTAACAGTAGCACGTTTCACAGTAAACGCGCTGCTAAAATAAACTTAGCGGCAGCGCTCTTTCTAGAAGACCGCTACTACTATATGTAGCATGCCGGCTTAGTAGTGAGAATTTTAGTAGTAGCGCTTTTAAAAGGAGACGCGCTACTGCTACATTTGTGTATGTCGTGCGTTTATCCAGCACGTGCTACTGCTATTTAGTAGTAGCGCCCTTTTTTATCAAGCGCTACTGCTAAAGTTCTGTGTATAAGGTTTTCCCTGTGTATAAGGTTTTCTGTGTATAAGGTTTTCCCTAGTATAAAGTTCTGTTTTATCAAGCGCCACTCCTTGACAGAATCGTTAAAGGTTCCCGTTGGCCATATGACGTTGGTCATCTTGCTCACCATAGCGCCCACACAATCGGCATGCTCGTCGCCCACCACCTTGGGCTTCACATTAAAAACCTTCAGCCATAAACCGAAGTGCAGTGAAATGCGGAGAAAAGCCTCGCACACGACGATGAACGTCGAAATGTTGAGGAAGGAATTGGGGGACAGATCGTGAAGATCGATCCCATAATAATACATGGTGCCACGGACGAACGGGTGGAGGAGAAACCCTAGCCCGCGGACAAAGTGAGGAAGGAATACAACCCCCTCGCGGGGATCCAGAGTGGGGACGATCTGTCCCGCCGTCGAGAGACGGTGGCTGATTTTCTTGGCCAGATACCCGGCCTCCCGAAGCTTTTTGATATCCTTCTCTCAGACAGTAGAGGCCATCCATTTGCCTCCTGCTCCAGATCCGGACATCTTTGGAAGACCTTTTGTGGGCAGAGAAGGTGAACGCTTGGGCGCTGGAGCCTGAGCAGAAGGGAATGAATCGGGAAGAAGGCGTGGGTGAAAAGAGTGAATCCTTGTCCCTTTATAAGGGCGGAAGAGGCGATGCGCCTCCCCACTCACCTGGTAAAACCTCTTATTCCCCAAGCGCCGTAATTGATGGCGCGGTTGGGTTACCCACATCCGTATTGGTGAGAATCCCGTGATAGGGGGAGACGATCTCTGCTTCGACAAGACGTGTCAAGAAAACTGCCTCATGATATGTGCAGTGCTGGTTGAGAAAAACAGTTCGAATAATGACTGGGCCATGACATGATGTCATGTTGCTAAACGTGTCAGCAGATTAGATTTGTGGAAATATTATTCTCTCTACGGTGGTATGTGGAACTTGTTTTGCAGAGCCGGACACTATCCTTGTGTTCAAAATCTTCTATGGAGTATTTGGAGGAAGAACCCGCCTTGCAATGCCGAAGACAAATCTACGCGCCAGACTCATTGTCATTGAAGCTTGGTTCAGGGGCTACTAAGAGAGTCCTAGATTAGGGGGTCTCTGGACAGCCGGACTATATCCTTTGGCCGGACTGTTGGATTATGAAGATACAAGATTGAAGACTTCGTCACGTGTCCTGATGGGTCTTTCCTTGGCGTGGAAGGCAAGCTTGGCAATACTGATATGTAGATTTCCTCACATGTAACGGACTCTGTGTAACTCTAGCTCCCTCCGGTGTCTATATAAATCAGAGGTTTTAGTCCGTAGGACAACAGACAATCATACCATAGGCTAGCTTCTAGGGTTTAGCCTCTACGATCTCGTGGTAGATCAACTCTTGTAATACTCATATCATCAAGATCAATTAAGTAGGACGTAGGGTATTACCTCCATCAAGAGGGCCCGAACCTGGGTAAACATTGTGTCCCCCGCCTCCTGTTACCATCTGCCTTAGACGCACAGTTCAGGACCCCCTACCCGAGATCCGCCGGTTTTGACACCGACACTCATCCCACTTGATTTGGAAGACGATGTTGTTGGTGTTGAAGAGGTGCGACAGGTGCAGTGGGTGGTGTAAGACGTGCGAGCAATTCATTAAACTTGTTATCGATGCCATCTATCTTCTCCATGGCCTCTTCAAATCTATTTAGCACATCTTCCACCTGTCCACTCATCATTTGCTGAAACTTATCATGTAACTCTTTGTTTGTCATGTTCTCCCAGTCAATCTCGTCGGCTTGTGATCCTTCCATGGTTAGCAGCAATAGAAACACACAATAATATGATCCTACAGACTACTAGGAAGTGATGGACAGTCACCAATCCGTCAAGCGAATCTCAAATTCTTACCAGTTCTTACGAAGCACCAGGTGGTGATCGGAAGTCTTCGTAGCCAAAACTCTCAAAGCTTGGATAGAACGATTACCAGGGAGAGTCAAACGCACGACGTAGATGTATGTGGAGCTTTGAAGCCCTATAATATGGTAGCAAAAAGGGTCAACAATAATCAATTCATAGATTCAAAGTTGAATAAACGCTCAACGACGGTACTGCGCTGGTCCTAGGCTAGACCGTACTAGAGACGCTAGCCTAGAACACGAACAAAATCATGGCGTGACACATAAACAAGGGAGGAGCACTCTCTGAAAAAAATTCACTTTTTTCCTATTTTTATTTTGCTCCGCAATTTTTTTCAAGAAAGTCTACAAATGGTCCAAAAACTGCCTAGCCAGAATTTTCCAGACTATTTTTTTGAGTTTGGAACTATTTTTCTACTACGGGTAGCACGGAATTTTTGGAGTCCTACTCTATCACGACTCGAAGTATCGCGTGATCTGAAACTCGAAAACAAAGCAACAAATACTGGACTTGGACTAGGACTGGTAGCGTAAATGAATCTGGTGGTACTCGGACTAGTGGCGGCGATGAATCTGGTGGAACTCGGACTGGTGGTTGTATATGGCGATGGTATATCTAGACTCAGATTGGTGGTTGTATATGGTGATGGTATATGTGGACTCGGATTGGTGGTTGTATATGGCAGCAGCGATGTATATGGTGGGGTGGTGGCATATGGCAATGATGATAACGATGGTGCAGCGGCAGCATGACAACCTGTGAACAGAACTCGAAACTCTAAGGGACTAGACGCTAAGACCAGCAACTCGACACGACGATATAACCGCAAATTCAACAAAGCAAAACTCTAAAAATACTATGCAAAGGCTCAGATTGGTTCGAATATGATGAACTAACCCTAATTTTTTTGGCTTTTTTCGTGGACTGTAGGTAGGAAGAACAGACTCGATCTAAACTACGAAAAACTGTAAAATCTCACCGAGCAACCTCGAGCTCTGATACCACTTGATAGAGGCGAGGGGCCCGATCTTTCGATGAGATGGTGGCTATCGTTTTGGTGGAAGTCGACTTTGATGATCCGGCTATGAACGTGCGAGGACGTTGCGCCTTAGCAATCATAAACCAACTCCGAGAGGTTATTGACCACGCCGGAGCACGATCAACCTGACCACGATGGTCTATTTCCTGCAAGCAACGAAGAGCAAGCAAGAAATTGAATTTGCAATCTGGATATTGAGAATATAAGAGGAAAGCTTTATTGATGAAGGTGGGGTTCTGTGACGTCTTGGTCTGGTTGTTGGACACAAATGAAGTACGCGAAGTTGTAGCTATGGCGAACTTTTAATCTAAACAAAACCCAAAGTCTAAACGGCGCCCTAAGGGCTGTATATATGGAGGAAGAGGGGGAAATTTCGTGGCCCTTGGAGGAGGGGTCCGAAACCAACCCTAACTCTTGTTTCCCCACACATACGAACTCTAAAAATAGCCTATACTTAAGTATTTCGAAAATACATGGGCCTGGCCCAATAATAAGGTAACGCAGCACCTAGAATAGCCTCTGGATGAAATTTATGAAGTGGCATCTTGTATATTTCGTCCAAGGCGTCATGCACTCCTTATGGTGGCTTCAAAGTCCTGAAATCATCCATTGGAACTCCGTTCTTGATCCCCTTGCGCATGCCATCATCTCCATGCTTGGTCTTGCTCCAGTGTTCATCCCTCTTATCCATGCCAGGCCCTACATTTGTAAGAAAAACAAATGTATCCAATTTAGGCAGCATCATATTCTCATGAACATTAGAATCATTACCAATAAAACAGAAGTACCTCATAATTTAATTAGCGTGCGCGAGCTCTAGTAATTGGTCCAGTAAGTATAGCAACAGGGGCTGTGGGTGTAACAATGGTATTGATGTCCTTATCATACAACCACAGATCTGCTGTGGATTCTGTTGCGTGACTGGGAGACAGCTGAATTTTTCTCCCCTGCCGCTCGGAGCAGCGCTCGGATTTGCAACAAACCTCTACCAGCTTTCGAGCGAGATGGCTGAATCGACTATGCTATACGGGTTGCAGCTGCAAGATTCTAGATCGATGTACAGTATACCTGAGGTTCAGGCGGAAACAATTGTCGATGTCGTTGACTGGATTTAGGGACTTGACGACGGGCGCACTTGTCGGGTGAATGTCGGAGATTCTCCAATCGCGCACACTCAGCCAAGGTGGCTAGACGCACGGCCTCCAAGGCCCGAGCCTTGGAGGTCTCCCAACAATGGGGGTGTGGAGCGCCTCCACGTTGCGATGATGTAGCTCGTCCCTCTGCTCCGAAGTGAGGGCTTCAGGGTGATATTCGTCGTGACCACGCGACAGGCCGCCACCGGCACCACCAATATGACGGAATCCAAGAGGGATGCGCGGAGTGTTTACCATGAGGACTTCCGCCGTGGGGTCGCTGCTCCCGCACTCGGAAAGAGTCTCCGCAGAACCATTTGATAGGTCAAATAGTCCATAGAGATTTTCACCGGGCACAATTGTTGCGACTTGAGGGGTGACCGACTGGCGGGCCACCGCATGTTTCACCCAACGCTGAAGCAGCGATTGACCAGATCTTTTGCGACGATGTACAGCTAGAAGGGCGGACGGCATTGGAGCTGACCGATACTGGGTCAACGGCTGCCGCAAGAGGATGCCACAGGCACTCGCACGGAAGTGCGCGGCACCAAGGATGGGAAGGGCCTTGACATCGAGGGGGGCCTCTTGGAGCCAGGCAGAGTCGTCGGCGATGAAAACAAGTGCGTCGAGACGGATCTCACGGCCCAAGGCCAAACCACCGCCAGAAACCATGTTGATGGAGATCGGAAAAACTACAACCTCACCAGAAGTCGCTAAGACAACCGCCCCATGGTGGGTGCCAACTATCGTGTGAGCAAGTTTGACAGTACGAGTAGGGGGTACGTAGGAGGAGGCAAGGTCCTAACTACGGCGAGGTTGTCCACGCAAGGTTTACGAGTTCAGGCCCTTCTCGGAGGAAGTAACAACCCTACGTCTCGGTGCCCAGAGCCTTGGTCAAATGGATATGCGTGAAAGTTACAGGGGGTGCAAACCCTTGTGTCAGAGGAGGGGGTGGCTTATATAGAGTGCGACGAACCCCTCCAGCCCTCAGTTACACAGGGTTCAATGTACATTAAGACAGGGCGTTACTGGTAACGCTAGCCATGAAGGACTATAAATGATCTTTAAGACTACGGAGTGAACGCCTTCTCAATGCCATCTATCTTCTCCATGGCCTCTTCAAATCTATTTAGCACATCTTCCACCTGTCCACTCATCATTTGCTGAAACTTATCATGTAACTCTTTGTTTGTCATGTTCTCCCAGTCAGTCTCGTCGTCTTGTGATCCTGGTTAGAAGCAATAGGAACACACAATAATATGATCCTACAGACTACTAGTAAGTGGTGGACAGTCACAAATCCGTCAAGCGAATCTCAATGTCTTACAAGTTCTTACCAAGCAGAAGGTGGTGATCGGCACTCGTCGTAGTCAAAACTATCAAAGCTTGGATACAACGATTACCAGGGAGAGTCAAATGCATGACGTAGATGTATGTGGAGCTTGGAAGGCTTATAATATGGTAGCAAAAGCGTCAGCAATAATCAGTTCAGAGATGCAAAGTTGAATAAACGCTCAACGACGATACTATGCCGGTCCTAGGCTAGGCCGTACTAGAGACGCGAGCCTAGAACACGAACGAAATCACGGCGCGACACGTAAACAAGGGAGGAGCACTCTCTGATTTTTTTTCTTTTTTTCACTTTTTCCTCTTCTTTTTGCTCCGCGATTTTTTTCGAAAAAGTCAACAAATGGCCCAAAAACTGCCTAGCCAAAATTTTCCAGACTATTTTTTTGAGTTTGGAACTATTTTTCTACTGCGGGTGGCACGGAATTTTGGGAGTCCTACTCTGTCACGACTCGAAGTATCATGTGATCTGGAACTCGAAAACAAAGCAACAAATACTGGACTCAGACTAGGAGTGGTAGCGGAGATGAATCTGGTGGTACTCAGACTGGTGGCGGCGATGAATCTGGTGGAACTCAGACTGGTGGTTGTATCTGGCGATGGTATATGTGGACTCGGATTGGTGGTTGTATATGGTGATGGTATATGTGGACTCGGATTGGTGGTTGTATATGGCAGCGGCGATGTATATGGTGGGGTGGTGGTATATGGCAATTGCGATGACGATGGTGCGGCGGCGGCGTGACAACCTGTGAACAGAACTCGAAACTCTAAGGGACTAGATGCTAAGACAGGAACTCGACATGATAATGCAACCGCAAATTCAACAAAGCAAAACTCTAAAAACACTATGCAAAGGCTCAGATTGGTTCGGATATGATGAACTAACCCTAAATTTTTTGGATTTTTTCGTGGACTGTAGGTATGAAGAACAGACTCGATCTAAACTACGAAAAACTGTGAAATCTCACCGAGCAACCTGGAGCTCTGATACCACTTGATAGATGCGAGGGGCCCGATCTTTCGATGAGATGGTGGCTATCATTTTGGTGGAAGTCAACTTTGACAATCCGACTATGAACGTGCGAGGACGTCGTGCCTTAGCAATCGCTAAACCAACTCTGAGAGGTTATTGACCACGCCGGAGCACGATCAACCTGACCACGAGAGTCTATTTCCTGCATGCAACGAAGAACAAGCAAGAAATTGAATTTGCAATCTGGATATTGCGAATATAAGAGGAAAGCTTTATTGATGATGGTGGGGTTCTGTGACCTCTTGGTCTGGTCGTTGGACACAAACAAAGTATGTGAAGTTGCAGCTATGGCGAACTTTTAATCTAAACAAACCCAAAGTCTAAACGACGCCCTAAGGGCTGTATATATGGAGGAAGAGGGGGAAATTTCGTGGCCCTTGGAGGGGTCCGAAACCAACCCTAACTCTTGTTTCCCCACACATACGAACTCTAAAAATAGCCTATACTTAAGTATTTCGAAAATACATGAGCCTGGCCCAATAATAAGGTGACGCAACACCTAGAATAGCCTCTGTATGAAATTTATGAAGTGGCATCTTGTATATTTCGTCCAAGGCTTCATGCACTCCTTATGGTGGCTTCAAAGTCCTGAAATCCTCAATTGGAACTCCGTTCTTGATCCCCTTGCGCTTGCCATCATCTCCATGCTTGGTCTTGCTCCAGTGTTCATCCATCTTATGCATGCCAGGCCCTTCATTTGTATGCAAAACAAATGTATCCAATTTAGGCAGCATCATATTCTCATGAACATTAGAATCATTACCAATAAACGAAAGTACCTGATAATTTAATTGGCGTGCGCGAGCTCTAGTAATTGGTCCAGTATGTATAGCAGCAGGCGTTGTGGGTGTAACAATGGTATTGATTTCCTCATCATACAACCATAGATCTGCTGTGGATTATGTTGCGCGACTGGCAGACAACTGAATTTTGCTCCCCTGCCGCTCGGAGCAGCGCTCAGATTTGCAACAAACCTCTATTAGCTTCCGAGCGAGATGGCTGAATCGACTCCGCTATACGGGTTGCAGCTGCAAGATTCTAGATCGATGTACGGTATACCTGAGGTTCAGGCGGAAACAATTGTCGATGCCGTTGACTAGATTCGGGGATCTGATGACGGGCGCACTTGACGAGTGAATGTCGGAGATTCTCCAATCGCGCACACTCAGCCAAGGTGGCTAGATGCACGGCCTCCAAGGCCCGAGCCTCGGAGGTGTCCCCAACAATGCGGGTGTGGAGCACCTCCATGTTGCGATGATGAAGCTCGTCCCTCTGCTCCGAAGTGAGGGCTTCAGGATGATATTCGTCGTGACCACGCGACGGGCCGCCGCCGGCACCGCCACTGCAACGGAATCCAAGAGGGATGCACGGAGTGTCTACCATGAGGACTTCCGCTGTGGGGTCCCTGCTCCTGCACTCGGAAAGAGTCTCCGCGGAACCAGTCGAATAGTCCGTAGAGAGATTCACCAGGCTCAATTGCCGCGACTTGAGGGGTGGTCGACTGGCGGGCCACCGCAAGTTTCACCCAATGCTGAAGCCATGATCGACCAAATCTTTTGCGATGGCGTACAACTAGAAGGGCGGACGGCGTTGGAGCCGACCGATACTGGGTCAATGGTCGCCGCAAGAGGATGCCATAGGCACTCGCACGGAAGTGTGCGTCACCAAGGATGGGAAGGGCCTCGACGTCGAGGGGGGCCTTTTGGAACCAGGTGGAGTCATCGGCAATGAAAACGAGCGCATCGAGACGAATCTCGCGGCCCAAGCCCAAACCACCGCCAGAAACCATGTTGATGGAGATCGGAAAAACTGCAACCTCACCGGAAGTCGCTAAGACAACCGCCCCATGGTGGGTGTGACCTATCGTGTGAGCAAGTTTGACAATAAGAGTAGAGGGTACGTAGGAGGAGGCAAGGTCCTAACTACGGCGAGGTTGTGCACGCAAGGTTTACGAGTTCAGGCCCTTCTCGGAGGAAGTAACAACACTACGTCTCAGTGCCCGGAGGCTTGGTCAATTGGATATGCGTGAAAGTTACAGGGGGTGCGAACCCTTGTGCCTGAGGAGGGGGTGGATTATAGAGAGTGCGCCGAACCCCTCCTGCCCTCTGTTACACAAGGTTCAATGTACATTAAGATAGGGCGTTAATGGTAACGCTAGCCATAAAGGACTATAAATGATCTTTAAGACTACGGAGTGAACACCTTCTCAATGCCATCTATCTTCTCCATGGCCTCTTCAAATCTATTTAGCACATCTTCCACCTGTCCACTCATCATTTGCTGAAACTTATCATGTAACTCTTTGTTTGTCATGTTCTCCCAGTCAATCTCGTCGGCTTGTGATCCTTCCATGGTTAGCAGCAATAGAAACACACAATAATATGATCCTACAGACTACTAGGAAGTGATGGACAGTCACCAATCCGTCAAGCGAATCTCAAATTCTTACAAGTTCTTACCAAGCAGCGGGTGGTGATCGGTAGTCATCGTAGTCCAAACACTCAAAGCTTGGATAGAACGATTACCAGGGAGATTCAAACGCACGACGTAGATTTATGTGGAGCTTGGAAGGCTTATAATATGGTAGCAAAAAGGGTCAGCAATAATCAATTCAGAGATGCAAAGTTGAATAAACGCTCAACGACGGTACTATGCTGGTCCTAGGCTAGGACGTACTAGAGACGCGAGCATAGAACACGAACAAAATCACGGTGCGACACGTAAGCAAGGGTGGAGCACTCTCTGAATTTTTTTCTTTTTTTCACTTTTTTCCTCTTTTTTTTGTTCCGCAATTTTTTTCCAAAAAAGTCTACAAATGGTCCGAAAACTGCCTAGCCAAAATTTTCCAGACTATTTTTTTGAGTTTGGAACTATTTTTCTACTGCGGATAGCACGGAATTTTGGGAGTCCTACACTATCATGACTCGAAGTATAGCGTGATTTGGAAATCGAAAACAAAGCAACAAATACTGGACTCGGACTGGTAGCGAAGATGAATCTGGTGGTACTCGGACTCGTGGTCGCGATGAATCTGGTGGAACTCGGACTGGTGGTTGTATATGGCAATGGTATATCTGGACTCGAAATGGTGGTTGTATATGGCGATGGTATATGTGGACTCGGATTGGTGGTTGTATATGGCAGCGGCGATGTATATGGTGGGGTGGTGGTATATGGCAATTGTGATGACGATGGTGCAGCGGCGGCGTGACAACCTGTGAACATAACTCAAAACTCTAAGGGACTAGATGCTAAGACCAGCAACTTCACACGATGTTGCAACCGCAAATTCAACAAAGCAAAACTCTAAAAACACTATTCAAAGGCTCAGATTGGTTCGGATATGATGAACTAACCCTAATTTTTTTGGCTTTTTTCATGGAGTGTAGGTATGAAGAACAGCCTCAATCTAAACTACAAAAAACTATAAAATCTCACCGAGCAACCTGGAGCTCTGATATCACTTGATAGAGGCGAGGGGCCCGATCTTTCGATGAGATGGTGGCTATCAATTTGGTGGAAGTCGACTTTGACGATCCGACTATGAACGTGCGAGGACGTCGCGCCTTAGCAATCGCTAAACCAACTCCGAGAGGTTATTGACCACGCCGGAGCACGATCAACCTGACCACGAGAGTCTATTTCCTCCAAGCAACGAAGAACAAGCAAGAAATTGAATTTGCAATCTGGATATTGCGAATATAAGAGGAAAGCTTTATTGATGAAGGTGGGGTTCTGTGACGTCTTGGTCTGGTCGTTGGACACAAACGAAGTACGCGAAGTTGCAGCTATGGAGAACTTTTAATATAAAAAAATCCAAAGTCTAAACGACGCCCTAAGGGCTGTATATATGGAGGAAGAGGGGGGAATTTCGTGGCCCTTGGAGGAGGGGTCTGAAACCAACCCTAACTCTTGTTCCCCCACACATACGGACTCTAAAAATAGCCTATACTTAAGTATTTCGAAAATACATGGTCCTGGCCCAATAATAACGTGACACAACACCTAGAATAGTCTCTGGACGAAATTTATGAGGTCGCACCTTGTATATTTCGTCCAAGGCTTCATGCACTCCTTATGGTGGCTTCAAAGTCCTGAAATCATCAATTGGAACTCCGTTCTTGATCCCCTTACGCATGTCATCATCTCCATGCTTGGTCTTGCTCCAGTGTTCATCCCTCTTATCCATGCCAGGCCCTACATTTGTAAGACATATGTATCCAATTTGGGCAGCATCATATTCTCATGAACATTAGAATCATTACCAAGAAACGAAAGTACCTGATAATTTAATTGGCGTGCGCGAGCTCTAGTAATTGGTCTAGTATATATAGCAGCAGGGGCTGTGGGTGTAACAATGGTATTGATGTCCTCAGCATACAACCATAGATCTGTTGTGGATTCTGTTGCCCGACTGGGAGACAGCTGAAATTTGCTCCCCTGCCACTCGGAGCAGCGCTCAGATTTGCAACAAACATCTACCAACTTCCGAGCGAGATGGCTGAATCGACTCCGCTATACGGGTTGTAGCTGCAAGATTCTAGATCAATGTTCGGTATACCTGAGGTTTACGCAGAAACAATTGTCCATGTCGTTGACTGGTTTCGGGATCTGACGACGGGCGTGCTTGTCGAGTGAATGTCGGAGATTCTCCAATCGCGCACACTCAGCCAAGGTGGCTAGACGTGCAGCCTCCAAGGCCCGAGCCTCGGAGGTCTCCCCAACAATGAGGGTGTGGAGCGCCTCCATGTTGCGATGATGCAGCTCGTCCCTCTGCTCCGAACTGAGGGCTTCAGGATGATATTCGTAGTGACCACGCGACGGGCCGCCACCGGCACCGCCACTATGACGGAATCCAAGAGGGATGCGCAGAGTGTCTACCATGAGGATTTCCACCGCGGGGTCGCTGCTCCCGCACTCGAAAAGAGTCTCCGCGAAACCAGTCGAAAAGTCCATAGAGAGATTCACTGGGCTCAATTGTTGCGACTTGAGGGGTGGCCGACTGGCGAGCCATCGCATGTTTCACCAAACGCTGAAGCCGCGATCGACCAGATCTTTTGCAATGGCGTACAGCTAGAAGGGCGGATGGTGTGGGAGCCGACCGATACTGGGTCAATGGCTGCCGCAAGAGGATGCCACAGGCACTCGCACGGAAGTGCGCGGCACCATGGATGGGAAGGGCCGCATTGAGACGGATCTCGAGGCCCAAGGCCAAACCACCGCTAGAAACCATGTTGATGGAGATCGAAAAAACTGCAACCTCACCGGAAGTCGCTAAGACAACCGCCCCATGGTGGGCGCCAACTATCGTGTGAGCAAGTTTGACAGTAAGACTAGGGGGTATGTAGGAGGAGGCAAGGTCCTAACTATGGAGAGGTTGTGCACGCAAGGTTTACAAGTTCAGTCCCTTCTCGGAGGAAGTAACAACCCTACGTCTCGGTGCCCAGTGGCTTGGTCAATTGGATATGCGTGAAAGTTATAGGGGGTGCAAACCCTTGTGCCTGAGGAGGGGGGTGGCTTATATAGAGTGCGCCAAACCCCTCCAACCCTCAGTTACATAGGGTTCAATGTACATTAAGATAGGGCGTTACTGGTAACGCTAGCCATAAAGGACTATAAATGATCTTTAAGACTACGGAGTGAACGCCTGGCCGTTGCCATCCTGGGGTGGCTTTAGATCTTCTATTCTCTAAGTGTTTCTTCATGCGGTCGAATGACTGTATCTTGGTCGAGTGGAATTGGGGTATCCGAGTGGTATATCATGGTCGAGTGGATTGCACTCCAATGTGATTTCAGTAGGTATCTTCTATTGTTTCTTGAATGTACTTCACTTTAGCGCAGTGTCCTTTGGTAGGGTGTCTACGAGAGGCCTATGACCCTGCCCTAGGTACATGTCATCGTCATTAGCCCCTGAATGGATTGAGGTCTGAGTGAAGAAGGGTTGAAGTTGGTTCCGACTTGATTATATGCCCTAGAGGCATTCCACTAGAGTCCGGAAATCATGTTGAGGCTTCAACCTTATTTCAGTCGCCTTGATCGATTAAGATTTCGTCGAGTGAACTATATTGACAATCTTCGAGTATTGTTACGGTGCGAAATCTTCGGTGTGATTGGTTGCTCTTCTGTTTTCGGATCTCAGGGGATTCGAAACTTTTGAGAAGCGCGCGGGATGGGGCGTGCCGCAGTAATCGAAGCAGGCTGACAAGGGTGCCTCGACTTTCGCGCCGCCTTTTTTTGGCCACGTATTGGGTGAGCAACTGTTGCGGGATTTGACAGGATTGCTCGGGCCCACGAGTCAGCCACTCAGAAGTAGACCCCTAAAAGGCGCCGAGGCCGATGCGTTTGCACAGTGCGCCTCATTTTCTGTCTTCTTCCTTTGCTTCTCCACCAAATCCTCCTCCACTCTCGTTGCCGCCGCTCTACCCATGCGCAGTCCATCGCAATGGAAAAGGACAAGACGGCAACCCTGGAGCACGCGAAGAAGGCGACGGCGAAGGGCAAGAAGACGGCTCAGGGGACGTTATCGCGATCCGGTCTGCCGCCGGGTTGGATCCAAGGAGACTGGATCCGCTCCACTGTCGAGCGGGACGACCTGGAGAAGCTCGTTGAGGATGGCAGTCCTAGAGATTGCCGGAAGGGGAATCCGAGTAGTAAGCTGGGATGGTAGTGTCGTGGGGATGGGAGCTGGGATGGGAGTGTCGTGGGAGCAAGTCTGACAGTAATAGTAGGGTGTACGTAGGAGGCAAGGTCCTAACTATGGCAAGGTTGTGCGCGCAAGGTTTATGAGTTCAGGCCCTTCTCGGAGGAAGTAATAGCCCTATGTCTTGGTGCCTGGAGGCTTGGCCGACTGGATATGCGTGGAAGTTACAAGGGGTGTGAACCCTTGTGCCTGAGGAGGGGGGTGGCTTATATAGAGTGCGCCGGACCCCTCTAGCCCTCAGTTACATAGGGTTCATTGTACATTAAGACAGGGCGTTACTGGTAACGCTAGCCATAAAGGACTATAAATGATCTTTAAGACTACGGAGTGAATGCCTGCTCGTTGCCATCCTGGGGTAGCTTTAGATCTTCTATTCTCTGAGTGTTTCTTCATGCGGTCGAATGACTGTATCTTGGTCGAGTGGAATTGGGGTATCCGAGTGGTATATCATGGTCGAGTGGATTGCACTCCAATGTGATTTCAGTTGGTATCTTCTGTTGCTTCTTGAATGTACTTGACTTTAGGGTAGTGTCCTTGAGTAGGGTGTCAAGGAGAGGCCTATGACCCTACCCTAGGTACATGTCATCGTCATTAGCCCCTAAATGGATTGAGGTCCGAGTGAAGAAGGGTTGAAGTTGGTTCCGACTAGATTATATGCCCCGGAGGCATTCCACTGGAGTCCGGAAATCATGTTGAGGCTTCAACCTTATTTCAGTCGCCTTGATCGATTTAGAGGTCATCGAGTGAACTATATTAACAATCATCGAGTATTGTTACGGTGCGAAATCTTTGGTGCGATTGGTTGCTCTGCGGTTTTCGGATCTCACGGGATTCGAAACTTTTGAGAAGCGCGCAGGGTGGGGCATGCCGTAGTAATCGGAGCGGGCTGACAAGGGTGCCTCGATTTTTGTGTCACCTTTTTTGCCACGTATCGAGTGAGCGCTTTTGTGGGATTTGACAGGATTTCTCGGGCCCATGAGTCAGCCACTCGGAAGTAGACCCATAAAAGGCGCCGAGGCCGATGCGTTTGCACAATGCGCCTCATTTTCTCTCTGCTTCCTTTTCTTCTCCACCGCGTCCTCCTCCACTCTCGTCGCCGCTGCTCTACCTGTGCGCAGTCCGTCACAATGGGAGAGGACAAGACGACGGCCAGCACGCGAAGAAGGCGATGGCGAAGGACTAGAAGACAGCTTGGGGGACATCATTGCTATCCGGTCTACCGCCGGGTTGGATCCAAGGAGACTGGATCAGCTCCATTGTCTAGCGGGACGACCCGGAGAAGCTCGTTGAGAATGGCAGTCCTAGAGATTGCCGGAAGGGGAATCCGAGTAGTAAGCTGGGACAGGAGTGATGTAGGGTGGAACCCTAGATGTCCCATCTTTCACAAAAGGAGCGGATCACGCGAAGAACACGAGGGAAATCACGAGGGGAAACACAAGGGGAAACACGAGAGAATCACTCAAACCAACAAGATTAAGTCACACATGTGCTAGATCCTCGAAACATGAGAGGAGATACAAGATCCAAAGTCAGCAAGGGACGATACAAATGGTAACCGGTCTTCTCCGTGAGGAGGTCTTGAATCCACAAGGGGATCTTCCCGTAAAGGGGTCTTGAATCCAAGGTGGATCTTCTCCGAAGAGGGGCCATGGTCTCTCTCAAGGAGTAGATCCGATATGGATGAGCGCAGCTCTATCTCACAAATAAGCTAACACAACGCTAACCTTAGAAAAGTGGTGGAGGAGTCGTTTATATAGGCAAAGGGGGCGAATGGGTACATGGGCCTCGGCCCAACATCATGCACGCAGGAACTGTCCGGATGATCCGGGTGTTGGTCGAGATGATCCGGGCTTCGGCGGTCCGGATGATCCGGGTCGGCGTTCAGATCGTCCGGCTATGTCATGGGGGCTGCGGGAGGTCCGGATGTCTGGGTCCTGGTCCGGGCATCCGAGGTTGGCCCGATTATCTGGGACTAGGGTCGGATGATCCGGCTTTGATGCAGCCTCGGTTGCTCTCGGTTCTCCAATTGTCCGGATTGTCCGGGGTGGGGTCCGGATCATCCGGGCTGGGTCCGGATCATTCGGGACCTTGTCCGGATCATCCAGCCAGCCTGGGATTTGGCTGATTTCTCCTTCGTCTTCACGCATGTCTTCCATTCCCGATCCTTCTTGCTCCTTAGCTTCTCCATGACTAGCTCCTTGGTACCTGAGTATGCACAATGTCTCCGTTTGAGGTAGTAGCCATGTCTCATGTGCATTGAAGTGGAATTGTGAGAGGAGTGATGTCACCCCGGTTTTGATAGCTCTTGCACGTGCTCGTGTCATGGGTCAACTAGGCACCTGGTGAGACGATGATAGGTCCATGGGGATGTTCTTGGGATGCTCCGCATCCTCTCCCCTCCCTTGGGGAAGATCCAACCTCGGATCAAATTCTTCATCACCATGGTAGGGTGAGAGGTCCTTGACATTGAAGATGTCGCTCACGTTGTACTTGTCTCGCGGGAGGTCGATCTTATAGGCGTTGTTGTTGTAGCGTGCAAGCACCTTGAAAGGTCCATCCGCTCGAGGTAGAAGCTTGGACTTGCGTTCGGTTGGGAAGCGGTCTTTGCAAAGGTGTAGCCACACAAGATCACCAATGTTGAATACCATGGGGTGCTTGTTGATGTTGAGCTTGGTCACAAGACGTTGTACTTGGCGCTCGATGGTGTGCCTTGTATCTTCATGTACCTTCTTGAGATGGTTCACACGTGCACTTGCGCCCATATTGATGCGCTTTTGTAGTGGTAGAGGAAGAATATCCAATGGTGACAATGGTTGAATCCGTAGACGACCACGAAGGGTGACTTGCCTGTTGTTGAGTGACTTGCGCAGTTGTAGGCGAACTCGGCGATAGGTAGACACTCCTCCGACTCCTTGATGTTCTTCTTTATGAGCACTTGAAGTAGAGCGGAGAGTGTGCGGTTGGTCACTTCCGTTTGGCCGTCAGTTTGTGGGCGGTAGGCCGCGGAGAAGAGTCGCTTGATTCCGAGCTTGGCGCATAGGGTCTTCCAAAAGTAGCTTAGGAACTTGACGTCGCGGTCCGAGACGATTGTCTTTGGCACTCCATGTAGACGCCATATTTCCCTACAAAAGAGATTGGCAACATGTGAAGCATCGTCTATCTTGTTGCTAGGAATGAAATGTGCCATCTTAGAGAATCGGTCCACAACAACAAATACCAAATCCTTTCAATTTCTAGTCCTAGGCAATCCAAGTGCAAAATCCAAGCTAATATCTTCCCATGGTTGACATGGAATTGGGAGAGGCATGTAAAGGCCATGGGATTGAGCTTTAGACTTAGCTTTGCAACATGTAGAGCATCGGTTGGTGAGAAATTGACGTCGCGAAACATCTTGGGCAACAAACGAAGGGAAGACTCGGGGATGCAAAGCTTGTTAGCTCTCATAAGATATCCATCTTTGATGTAATAGCGTTCCCAAGAGGTATGCGTCAAGCATTTGGCATAAGGAGTAGCAAAAGTAGGATCATGCTCATACAAGTATTTTATGTGCTCAAGGCCAATGACATCCAATTCAAGTTGAGTAACAAGCATGCATATGCGGGAAAGAGAGTCCGCCACAATATTTTCCTTACCTTTAATGTACTTGATGACATAAGGAAAAGACTCAATAAATTCACTCCATTTAGCATGATGCTTGTTCAACTTGGTTTGGCTCTTAAGATACTTGAGTGTTTCATGATCGGTATGAATGATGAATTCATGAGGGCGAAGATAGTGTTCGCATTCATGCAAAACGCGGACTAAAGCATATAGCTCTTTGTCATAGATGGGGTAATTGAGTTGCGCTCTAGAAAGTTTCTCACTAAAGTAAGCTATGGGGCCCTTTTCTTGCGTTAACACACCTCCTATGACATTACCACCAGCATCACAATGAATCTCAAAGGGCTTGTCAAAGTTGAGTAAAGCAAGCACGGGAGCATGAGTAAGAAAAATCTTAAGCTCATTGAAAGCGGTATCTTGGGATGGTCCCTAAACAAAAGGCGCATTCTTCTTGCTCAAAGCATGCAAAGGCGAAGCAATGGTGCTAAAATCTTTCATAAAGTGATGATAGAAACCTGCAAGGCCAAGAAAGCTATGCACTTGATGCAAGTTGGTTGGTTGTGGCCAAGTTTTAATAGCTTTGATCTTGGAATCATTAACATGAACACCCTTAGAGGAAATAACGAAACCCAAGAAAACGAGCTTATCAACGCCAAAAACGCACTTTTCCATGTTAGCAAAGAGATGCTCGTGAAGAGTTTGTAAAATGGTTCGAACATGGGTGACATGATCTTGAAGAGATTTGCTATAAACAAGGATATCATCGAAGTAGACCACAACAAACACACCAATGTAAGGGCGAAAGGCATGATTCATAAGATGCATAAAAGTACCTGGTGCTTCCGATAGACCCATAGGCATGACTAACCACTCATACAACCCAAACTTGGTTTTGAAAGCGGTTTTCTATTCGTCACCCTCTTGTATGCGGATTTGATAGTAACCACTTTTAAGATCAATTTTTGAAAAGATAGTGGCACCACTATGTTCATCAAGTATATCGTCAAGGCGTGGAATGGGATACCTGTAGCGAATGGTGATAGCATTGATAGGTCTACAATTGGAGCACATGCGAAAGTTACCGTCTCGTTTTGGCACAAGAATGACCGGGATGGCACAAGGGCTCAAACTTTCACGCACATGTCCATGGTCTATGAGATGCTTTACTTGCCATTGTATTTCTTTGGTTTCTTCAGGGTTGACGCGGTAGGGAGCTTGTTCGGAAGAGGTGCTCTGGGGATGAGGTCGGTGCGGTGATCGATGCCTCGTAGTGGAGGTAGTCCCGGAGGTAGCTCGTCGGGGAAAACATCTTGAAATTCCTGCAAAAGAGAAGACAACACTAAAGCTAGAGCTTTAGAGGTGTTAGTGCTTTGTGCATCGTCCTTGCACAAAAGGACATAGTGTAGGACACTAGATGGGTTCTCACACACTCCTCTTATCTCGCTTTTGGTGGCAAATAGGACTAAGTTCTTCTTGTCGCTCATCATGGAGGCACTCGATTTGGGCTTGTGGTGCTCACTCTCTTTTTGGTGGTTCGGTCTCTCACTATTCTCTCCATGATGGGTGGCTTGCTTGTCAGTGATCACTTGGCTTGGAGACATGGGTCGAAGTACGTACTCCTTTCCTTTCATCTTGAAGATGTAGTGGTTCATTCGGCCATTGTGGATGACACCTCTATCAAATTGCCATGGGCGTCCAAGAAGGTGGCAAACAGTCATTGGAACAACGTCGCATTCCAAAGTGTCTTCGTAGGCACCAATTTTGAAGGAGACTTGTACTCGATGCTCGACTTGGATAGTGCCAGAGTCGCTAAGCCATTGAACTTTGTAGGGATGCGGGTGCTTCGTATTGGGCAATTGGAGCTTGGAGCAAAGTTCTTCACTTGCGAGGTTATGAAAACTCCCTCCATCGACGATGACCTTGGCGGGTCGTCCATTGATGTCGGCGTTGGTATGAAAGATGTGGCATCTTTGGTCTTCTTCTTGGTGATGTTGAAGAGTCAAGACCTTGGAGACAACTAGAGCGGGACTTGAATATTCATCGAAAAAGACTTGTTCCTCTTCATCGTTTACTTGCTGGTGCATGGCGACTTGCTCGAGGGCATCCATTTCTCCTTCACTCATTGAGTCATAAGTGTCGTCGTCGTTGAGGATCATGGTCTGCTTGTTGGTGCACTCGTAGGACTTGTGGCCTCGGCCTCCACATGTGAAGCATTTGAAGGAACTTGTCTTGACAGTCTCATCGGTTGGGGTTGATGATGATGAAGCTCTCAGCTTTAAGTTTCTCATTGTAGTAGGATGACTTGGGGTTGACGAAGCTTTCTTGTAACTCGACTTGTCGATGTTGCTTGGATAAGGCTTTGTTGATGTATAAGGTGTTGGAGTTGTTGAAGCTTGGGTGTTGGAGAGACCATATGACTTGGACGAGAACTTGGCATACTTGAAATCATCTTGCACTTGGCATTCCGCTTTGGTAGCTTGATGCACTAGTTTGATGAGGTTAGAGTATGGTTGGAAGTCGGCGATCTTATTGATAGGGTGATTGAGTCCATTCAAGAAACGTGCCATAGTTTTCTCATCATCTTCCGTGACATTGGCTCGTATCATGGCAATCTCCATCTCCTTGTAGTACTCTTCAACGCTCTTGGTTCCTTGCTTGAGTAGTTGAAGTTTCTTGAACAGGTCGCAGTTGTAGTAGGTAGGCACGAAGCGTGCTCTCATGGCATCCTTCATTTGCGCCCAAGTAGTGATGGGTGGTTCATGTCGTCATCATGCTCAATGAAGAGTGGGTTGGTAGAAGTACTTGGCCTATCCATCATTCCAGGAGAAATGTGAGTGGGAGAAAGAGAAGAACATATACCAAATGTACCTTGACCAAAGTTGAAGGGGGATCAATGATCACTCCAATGTGGAACAAGGAAATAGCACAATTGGTACCAATTCTTGTCGGTTTCTCACACCTACACATGTAAAAGCTTATGGTGGAGCTTGGTTAGGATGGTGGCAAAAAATTTGATGTGAAAGTAAGAAAGATTCAATAATGTTGGAAAAGATTCGCAAATTTGCAAATGCAACAAGTAGACCAAGCAATGTAAGGTACACGGAAACACACACGCAAAGAGATAAGTGGGGTTGTGCAACCAAGGATGAGCCAAAATGTGGAATCCACAAAAATGCTCGTGTTGCACAACACTAGAGAGACGCTAGCACGATTGCACAATAGGCGGATACGAACTTGTGCACAACCTACTAAGAAAAAATGCAATAACTTCTATCCCAAGTATGCTCTATGTATGTGTAAGTGCATCTAGTGCCACCCCTAGTTGGTTTTGCAGTATTGACGACAAACCTGGTTGAGGGACTAATGTGTTTGTGAGAATTGTAGGATAACACAGGTAGAAGTCCCTCATTGATTCGGTTTTCCTACCAGAGATGACCCCTAAACATGTATGAAGACATTGAAGTCAAAGGTGGGATGTGAAGACATTCATATTGAAGACTATGACAAGAGAACACATCGTGTGAAGACTATGGAGCGCGAAGACTTAGTTGTTTCATCGTTCTTTTTCTTCTTCATTGAGTCATAGGAACCACTGTACTGTTAAGTGGGGTCCAAGAGAACCAGTCAAAATGACTGAAGAGATGCTTAACCAAAATCCTATATCTTCGAGCGAAGTCTATGAGAGCAAATCTTGTCCAGAATTGGATAAGTCAGCTTTGCTTGTAGCCCAAGTAAAGTTGCCGTGTGTGTGTGAAATCTGACAGTTGGAACATGTGTCAGTTCCTTAGTGACCCAGGGTCATTTTGGACAAATCAGGTCGGGTTGCCTAGTGGCTATAAATAGCCCACCCCCTACAACCATAAACGGTTGGCTGCTCAGAGTTAGTGTACGACTTTTGTCGTTTGAGAGCAACCCACCTCGAGGCCTTTGAGAGAGAATTCCTTGCGAGGATAAAGCCCTAAACACCCAGAGCCAAAGAGTGTTAGGCATCACTTAAGTCTTCCTGTATGTGTGATCTGAAGACTTATTACACTTGAGGACTGTGAATCCTCCAGCCGGTTAGGCGTCGCGCTCTCAGCATTGAAGAGTCATTGTAGATTGCCGGTGAATGAAGTCTGTGAAGGTTTGGAAGTCTGCCTTGAAGACTTACCAGAGTGATTGGGCGAAGACTGGGTGTCCTTAGCTCAAGGGGAATAAGTTGAAGACACGGTCTTCTGAGTTGAATCTCAGCCTCCCTAACCAGACGTACAGTTGTCACAGCAACTGGAATTGGTCCAACAAATCATTGTCTTCAACGAGTCACTGGTTCTATCCTTCCCATCTCTTTATTTACAGTTGCATTATATTTGTCTTCACTGAGTGACTACTTGTTCTGATTGGCTTCATACTATCTTCCTACCTGATCCATATTGCCTAGCTACCATTAGTTGTTGTGCTTTCACTTCATTGAATACTTGACTATGGTTTTCTTAGTGTAGTCTACCTTCCGCTGCCTGGTAATAGGTTTATTTCTATCGTTTGTCTTTGAAACTCCCATGTTTTGAATACTTTCTTAAAAATTGGCTATTCACCCCCTCTAGTCGATCACTAGCCCTTTAAATTGGTATCAGAGCAAGGTACTCCCTTATTATGTGTGATTCGGTTTAACCACCTGGAGTTTTAGCTATGTCGGCCGCAGGGATAATCAAATTCTCCATTGCGTGCCCAGTCTTCGATGGAACTGAATATCCCTACTGGAAGAATAAGATGCGCATGCATCTTGAAGCCATTGATGTCGACCTATGATATGTCGTCAAGAATGGCGTTCGCAAGGCTGGTGAAGGTGTCACCGCTGCTGATGTCAAGAAGTTCATTCAACTGGATTCCACTGCCAAGAACATCATCTGTGGTCATCTGACCAAAGGACAGTATGGCCGTGTGAGTGCTTTGGAAATATCTAAGCTAGTCTGGGACTGGCTCTCCAAGGTCAACGAAGGCGTCTCAACCCAGAGAGATCAAAGAATCAGTGTCCTTCGCAACCTCTTCAACCACTTCAAGAGAAATGACAATGAGAATGTTCAGCTCACGTTTGATCGACTCACTGACATCAGAAATTAACTTCAAGCCCTTGGCGCTACTGAGATCACCAAGCATGAAGTCGTCAAGACACTCCTGAGATCACTTGACAGCTCGTTTGACACCCTAGCCCCGATGATTCAACAACGTCCTGACTTCAAGACACTCGATCCGTCTGACATACTTGAAAGGCTCAACACACATGAGTTTCAACTTTCTGAGAAAAGAGACATCTACGGTCCCAACTATGGGCGAACTCGTGCCCTGAAGGCAAAAGTTGTCTCCTCATCTTAAGAAGAATCTAACAGCAGTTCTGATGACCCTGAAGACATTGGAAAGGAGCTTGCTATGCTTGTGAAGAATTTCCAAAAATTCACCAAGAAGAAAGGCTTCAGAAAGTCTTCACGGTCAAGCTCAAGGAATGATGAAGCTTCTGCTCATGACTATAAGAAGAGAACATGCCACAAGTGCAAGACACCTGGCCACTACATCTCTGAGTGTCCACAGTGGGACAATGAGGACAAGAAGAATAAGAAGAGCAAGTAGTATGATTCTGATGACAAGAAGAAGAAGAAATACTCAAAGTCTTCTTCCAAGTCTTCCTCAATGTCTTCATCACACAAGAAGAGCTCATGTGGCAAGGCTCGTGCATTCGTTGGCAAGGAAATGGATTCAGAGGTGGAGTCCGCTTCTGAGGAGGCGGAGGTGGAGTCTGAGGAGGAGTCCGATTCTGGCGTTGCAAGTCTGGCTACAGCATACGTTGCTAAGTCCATCTTCAACACTGAAGACAATGGCTTCATCACCGACGCCGATGCAAATGACAAGGACTAATCCGCTCCCACCTACTGCTTCATGGCACATGGTGCCAAGGTAAACACACACACTACTCACTATCAAACATCCAGTGAAGATGACTCTGATTGTGGTTCCAAACCCAGCTACAAAACACTTGCTAAAATTGCAACTGAACAACAGAAAGATGTGGAACATATTCAAAAATTGTTAGACAAAAGCGATGACCTATTAGACGCTGAAATGACTCGATCTCAGCCCTTAATTGAAGACATAAAAAATCTTCATGTTAAGTATGAGGAGCTTGAAAGTCGTCATGAAACGCTCTCAACAACTCATTAAAAGCTTTCCTATGATTATCTTCAAAGGAAGCAGGATCTTGAGAAATTGAGAGCGGCTCATGAAGATCTTCAGAAGGAAAATGAGTCACTTGTCGCCAAACAGATCAGTTCCGCTCAGGAAGGATTTGAACCACCATGTCTTAAATGCATTGAGCGTGACAACGCTACTTCTGTTGTTGGATGTTCTACTGCTGCTACTATTGCAATATCTTCAATTGTTGATGTGGTAACTAACCCCTCTGCTGAGGATACCATTGCTATTGCTGATGAAAATGCTAGGTTGAAGACATTGCTTGAAACAGGGATGTACAAAAGTCTCAAAGGGCATCAGACACTATGTGATGTCCTCAAAAGGCAGATCCTGAACCGAAACCCTAGGAAAGAGGGTCTTGGGTTCGAAAGGAAAATGAATGTTGATGGCTCTTACTGGAAACCTGAGCAGTACCCCAAAACCACATGGGTTGCTGCAAAGGAACCTTCAGTGGATCCATCCACCCTGTCTGCCTTCACTTGTGCTAATCCCATTGTTATTAATGAATCCTTTGATGCAAACTATAAACTGTTTAAGAATCAAAATGGTGAAGTGTTTGCCAGGTATATTGGTACTAACTGCAGGAATGGGCCACCTATGAAGAAAGTATGGGTGCCGAAAATGTGGTTGGAGAATCTTCCTGTGAATGTCGTCATGACACCACAAGTGAAGAAGACAAACCCCAGACCACAGGCTTCGTATGGTCCAAAGGCTTCATACAAACAAAGGACTCACCTGAGTCGCACTAACACAAATGTTTTGTAGGGAAACCATACTCAGGCCTATGAATATGAGTGCATTTCATCAAGCCGCCATGTTCATAAGACCAAGAACTACTCTGCTTATTCTTATGAGTACTATTGTCCACCTGCAAGACTATTTGCTAGGGCTCCAAAGCCAAAGTTCTCAGATGCTGCACTTAGACTCATTGCTTCGAAGCCACCCTTGAAGATGTGGGTGGCTAAGAAAGCTTAACTCTCTTTTGCAGGGAAGGGTCTCCAGCCGAAATTCAAATTCATCTGAAGCTATTGCTGGGGACCTTAAACATCTTGTAGGGCGCAAGATCAAATGCCCAAATGGTCTTATTATGTATTTTGTTCTTGAGTCGCTTGCTACTTGCCCTATCAGTCCTAACCTCGATCTAAGCTTTCATAATCCACTTGCTCGTCAAATGTTTATGCTTCACAATTCTCTTCGTGAAGCCTATCCCCCTAACTGCACTGTAGGGTATGACACCAGCTGCTTCAGAATGGATTATTGATAGTGGGTGTACTAATCACATGACTGGCAAGCAAAGTCTTCTCATGGACTCAACTTTACGTCCATCTGACAAGAGTCACATCACATTTGCTGATACTGGTAAAGGAAAGGTATTGGGTCTAGGTAGAGTTGCAATCTCGAGGGATCAACACATGGATAAAGTAATGCTTGTTGAATCCCTTGGTTTCAACTTAATGTCTGTCTCAATGCTTTGCGATTTAAACATGATGGTGATATTTGGAAAATATCATTGCCTTGTTCTAATGGAATCTGAAAAGTCTCTAGTCTTTGAAGGGTATCAGAAAGATGATTTCTCAGCAGGATCACAGCTTGCCGTATGTCTTCTAGCAAAAGCTTCAGAATGCTGGCTCTGGCATCGGAGGCTAGGGCATGCTGGCATGAGGAACTTGCACACTCTTGCAAAGAAGAAGCATGTCATAGGCATCGAGGGCGTCAAGTTCAAGAAGGATCACTTATGCGGTGCCTGTGAAGCAGGAAAGATGACGAGGGCCAAGCATCCCTCGAAGACAATCATGACAACGACTCAACCCTTCGAACTGCTCTACATGGACCTCTTCGGTCCCACTCACTACTCAACTCTTACTACTACTGCTTGTCTCTATGGCTTTGTCATTGTTGATGATTATTCAAGATATACTTGGGTGCATATAATCCTCTACAAGACTGAATTGCAGGATGTCTTCAGACGCTTCACCAATCGAGCCATGAACACCTATGGCGTCAAGATCAAGCACATCAGAAGTGACAATGGCACTGAATTCAAGAACACTGGCCTCGACACTTATCTTGATACTTTGGGCATCACTCATGAATTCTCAACTCCGTACACGTCGCAGCAGAATGGCATCATGGAACGCAAGAACAGAACACTTATTGAGATGGCCCGGACGATGCTCGATGAATACAAGACTCCAAGAAAGTTCTGGCCTGAAGCCATTGATACTGCATGCCATATCATCAATCGTGTTTATCTTCACAAACTTCTGAACAAGACATCCTATGAGCTCCTTACTGGCAAGAAGCCAAATGTCAGTTACTTCGGAGTATTTGGTGCCAGGTGCTGGATCAAGGATCCACATCACACTTCAAAATTTGCACCGAAAGCACATGAAGGTTTTATGCTTGGATATGGAAAGGATTTGCACTCCTACAGAGTCTTCAACCTCTTTCACTATAAAGTGGTTGGAACTATGGATGTGCAGTTCGATGAGACTAACGACTCGCAAAGAGAGCACCTGCCAAATGTGCTAGATGAAGTTCCATCCAATGAAACCATCAAACTCATGGGAACTGGAGAAATCATACCATCTGAAGCTCAGCCTGAAGAGGAACTCATCATCTCTGCACCAGATCAACCTGAAGACAGTGCTCAGCCTGATGACAATCCTTCTAACGATGACAATGATCAACAAGAGCAAAATCTTCGTCCTATTCATCCTCGTGTTGCAAATGAAGTACAGATTGAGAGAATAATTGATAGCATCAATGCACCAGGTCCACTCACTCGTTCAAGGGCAACACAGCTAGCAAATTTCCATGGGTACTTCGCATTCGCTCAATATCTGAACCCAAGAAAGTTGATGAAGCCTTCATGATCCTCGTAAGCACAATATCATAGGCACTAAATGGATATATCGCAACAAACAAGATGAGCATGGTCAAGTTGTCAGAAACAAAGCTCGTCTCATTGCTCAAGGATACACTCAAGTTGAAGGAATTGACTTCGATGAAACATTTGCTCCTGTGGCTAGGCTTGAAGCTATACGCATACCGCTGGCCTATGCAAATCATCATAACATTCTTCTGTATCAAATGGATGTGAAGAGCGCCTTTCTCAATGGCAAGATTGAAGAAGAAGTGTATGTTGCACAACCGCCTGGCTTTGAAGATCCAAAACATCCTGGCATGGTTTACAAGCTGAACAAGGCACTGTATGGCCTTAAACAAGCCCCTCGAGCTTGGTATGACACACTCAAAGACTTCCTGAAGAGCGAAGGCTTCAAACCTGGTTCCCTGGATCCCACTCTCTTCACGAAGACATATGATGGTGAACTGTTTGTGTGCCAAATATATGTGGATGACATTATGTTCGGCTGCACTAACCAGAAATACAGTGAAGAGTTTGGATATATGATGCAAGAGCAATATCAGACGTCCATGATGGGTGAGCTGAAGTTCTTCCTTGGTCTTCCAATACGACAGCAACGCAACGGCATCTTCATATCTCAAGAGAAATACCTCAAAGATTGCCTGAAGAAGTTTGGAATGCAAGACTGCAAAGGCTACACGACGCCAATGCCAGCTAAACACCATCTGGGTCCCGACGACAATGGTAAAGATTTCAATCAAAAGGTATACCGATCCATGATTGGTTCTTTGCTTTATTTATGTGCATCTAGGCCAGATATCATGCTTAGTGTTTGCATGTGTGCCCGGTTCCAAGCGGCACCAAAGGAATCGCATCACTTAGCTGTGAAGCGAATTCTTAGATATTTGGCTCACACACCAACGCTAGGATTATGGTATCCAAAGGGCTCAGAGTTTGATCTAGTTGGATTCTCGGATGCTGATTATGTTTGTGACAAGGTGGATCGCAAGTCTACATCAGGCACATGTCATTTTCTGGGACGATCACTTGTATGTTGGTCTTCGAAGAAGTAGAACTGTGTATCTCTCTCCACTGCTGAATCTGAATACATTGCTGCTGGACCTTATTGCGCTCAACTTCTATGGATGAAGCAAACACTCAAAGACTATCGCATCCATCCGAAGCAAGTGCCACTCTACTATTACAACAAGAGCGCCATCAAGATTGCTAACAACCCAGTTCAGCACTCGAAGACAAAGCACATTGAAATTCGTCATCACTTTCTCAGAGATCATGTTATGAAGGAAGATATTGATATCATACACGTCAACACTGAAGAGCAATTCGCAAATATCTTCACAAAGCCCTTGGATGAGAAGAGGTTTTGCAAGTTATGGTGTGAGATAAATATCTTGGAATCCTCAAATGTGATGTGATCAGGCACACTTCCTAACACTTGTGCATGTTGATGACTTAGATGTGCAACACACAAAGTAACGTATGTCTTCAATCAATGAAGACTTGCATTCTGAGTGTGAATACATTAACATGGAATTTGACTTCGGAGCGCCACGATAGTTGTGTACCGTGTCTGGGTCTAATACTTCCTATACGGTGGGTAACGCCACCACCAAATTCTTCCCTAAGAAGTGTTTCTTGCATGGCGTTACATTTGCAATGTCTTTGCTTTCTGTTTGTCTTCAATGTTAACATGATCTCATGTTTATCTTCAACGTACTGATTTGGTTTCTGTCCTCTACAGCATTCACTTATAGCTATGGCTTCTTGCTGAATCTTTTGAACCAAGTGAATGTGATCGGACCCTAACCCATCTATGCTTCTTTCCTAAGTCTGTCTATCCAAATCATATGCATTCTATTGACACTGTCAAAATGTATTCTCTGCGTCCTTGTCAGTAGAAGACACATAGACAAACATTAATCCGTTTTCAATGCAAAATCCTTCCACCTGAAACCCAGAGAAGTGGGAACGACCACCCGACAATCCAGGAGTGCGTGGGAACATGGAACAACCTTCGATGTGTTGCATGATAGCCACGTGTCCTTCAGATGTGAACCGCCAGGGGCACCTGTGTAATAACGTTGTGCCGTCCCTGTCCCTATAAATTCACGCCTCACCCCAGTCATTATCCTTTCTTCCACTCTCGCACAAACCCTAGTGCCACCGCTAGCCCTCGACGACGCCGGCGACGAAGTGCTTAGCTGCCGCGACCTCACCGACGCCGTCCTCACGCCGACCGCGGACATCGTCTTCTCCGCCGACGCCGTAGGTGTCCTCCGTTGCCAAGTTAGGGCACGGAAGATCGAACTGCTCAGCCTCCTCTCCCACTCCGTCTAGCAGTTCCTCGTGTGGTAATTAAAACCTCCTTTTTACAGTCTCTTTGATCTGATAGATTCATCCTTTTCTACCACAAGCAGTTTCTGTTCACACAAGTTAGATCTATTTCATACTGCATCTGATAATATGCCTAGTATGTTCACTTATGCTTCACAAAGTAGTTAGATTCCTCACTCGTACTTATTCGTGGATTCGTACAAATCTGGAACCAACTCTCTATCTATGAGTGAATGTCTTCGCACTATGAGGTCAATGTCTTCTAAATTGATTTATCATCAAAATCTTCTCAGAATGCATATGACCACTTCCCCTTCCCTTGCACCTTAATGTTGTCACAGGTACATGTCCGTGGGACTATCCCTTGGTTCTCATGGTCTGCATTCATTTGCAGAATTCTTACAGCATCATATAAATTCTCCTGAAGCCAGTTCTTGTCTGACCAGTAGACGGAAGACTTTGACAGTTTTGAAGCCTTTCAGTCTAAACTTCATGGCACCAGAAAAATCTACAAGAAAGGGTGGCAGACAGCGTCGTGGTAACACCTCAAGAGATCTGCCTCCTGACCTCTATGAGCTGTACAAGACAGATCCAGAGGAGGACTACAATCAGCGGAAAACTCAAATCCAATGGATTCGAAGATATTGGGCTGAACAATGGTTCAAGTACAGGTTCGTGACCCAGGAGTATGCTGAGAAGAATGCCATCAAGCAACCGTGGGGAGACATCCTATACAAAAATCTTCAACCTAGGTCCAGAGCTGAAGCCATTGAACAAGGCTTCTATCCCTGCATGGTCCGTGGACCACAGCCTGCATATGCAGACCCATCATCATTGCTATGGTGTCGTGACGACAATCTGTTCAAGCGCAACCTTCAGTTTGCCAGGAACTCGTCCAAAGAAAACAAGAAGTCGCGGGGATTAGACTTCAATCCAGGTCCCTCAGCTCCTCGTGCCGATGGCTCACGCGAAGCTGAACCCAATCTTGTTGGGCCCTTCTACAACCTGGAAGGTCTCATCACTCATATTATGGTTCAAGGGGCAGTCGTGGATCAACCTGCAGACGACGCTGAATTTGATGAAGCGCCTGCACCACCGAAGCCAAAGAAGCTGAAGAAGCCTAAAGCTTCGAAGCCTGCCCCTGCACCAACGGTTTCACGGGTGAAGCCTCTGGCCACTGCACCTCCTGAACATAGTGTCCAGTCTAAAGATCTGTCACGCATCTCCAAGCCCTCCAAAGTGAAGATGCCCATGCAACCCACCAGCCAAGCACTGACCCCTGCTGCTGTTCTACGAAATGAGAATGACGCCATTGATCTGTCCAGCGACGACGATCTCGGAGATGACGCTCTTGAGAAGTTGATCAAGAGCAAGCAAGAGGTAGAAATCTTCAATGACCTTCCTCTCTTTGATGTTGAAATCATCAACACATTCATTGATGAGTGGTTTGATAGCCAAAATGTTAGCTTTGATGATCTTCAGCTTCCCATTGGCCTTAGCGTTGCCTTCCACGGAGCCATTGCTGTTGAGCTGGCTCTAGCTCAGAAGATTGTTGAGCTGAAGCATAAGATAGATTATGAGAAGGCTATAACACCCCGGATATGACTTTTCCCAATATGTACTCCAACTCTTGCCGTTTCCGGCCTTAAGTTATTTTATTTTCTCGGGTTCGGGTTTTTGTCTCCGTGTGTTGTTATCATTGTCATGCATCTCATATCATGTCATCATGTGCATTGCATTACATACGTGTTCATCTCATGCATTCGAGCATTTTCCCTGTTGTCTGTTTTGCATTCCGGCGCTTCGTTCTCCTCCGGTGGTCATTTCTACCTTTCTTTCGTGTGTGTGGGGATTAAACATTTCCGGATTTGACCGAGACTTGCCAAGCGGCCTTGGTTTACTACCGGTAGACCGCCTGTCAAGTTTCGTATCATTTAGACTTCGTTTGATACTCCAACGGTTAACCGAGGGACCGAAAAGGCCTCGTGTGTGTTGCAACCCAACACCCCTCCAAGTTGGCCCAAAACCCACCAAAACCCTCTCCATCATATAGAGCGTTCGATCATGATCGTGTGGCCGAAAACCGCACCTCATTTGGACTCTCCTAGCTCCTCCTATGCCTATAAATAGACCCCCTCCGAAAATTCCCGTTCTTCTTCCTCTGAAACCCTAGATCCACCCCTCGTCCGCCGCCGGACATGTCCGAAGTCCGCCGGCCAGAGCGCCGCCGCCACTCGTAGCACGCCATGTGGCAGGCGCCGCCACCTCGCGCCCGCGGCCCACCGAGCCCGGTCAGGGCCCCCGCGGCCCAGATCCGTCTGCCGTCGCCCGCCTGCTTCTTCCCCGTCGCCGATCCGCTCCGCCCGCCGCCCGGTGCCTCCTCCACGCCGCCTTTGACTCCGGTGCCGGCCACCACCTCGTCGCCGGCCGCCACACTTCTCCGCCCGGGCCCTCGTCGCTGGCCATCGCCCCGGCCGCCGCAACGCCGCAAGTCCCCGCCGCCGACGCCGCCCTGCTCCGGCCGGCCTCCTCCAACTCTGGCCTCCTCCTCCCCTCACTCCGGAGAGACCTTCTTCTCCGGCGAGGACGAACCTCGGGAAGCCCGCCGCTACAGTGCACGTCCAGATCCAGATCCGGATCGGGTTGACTTTCTGCCCGGAACCCTAATTTTCTTGCTATGTTCATCACATTGTATCTGTGCATCCGTAGCTCCATTTTGGGCATATAGCATATCAAAATGTTCATCTCAGAGAGTACATATTTCATCTCATTGCATCATTTTCATTTGAGTTCATCTTGATGCCCGAAATGTTGTTGGAAGAGTGCTACTTGAGATAATTGTCAGATCTGCTACTCCATTTAGATATTTGTCATTTTTGCCATGATTATTGTGTGCATTATATGCCCATGAGCTCTACATATGTTTTTTAAGGGTTTTTCCATCTTTCCAGAGGTGCAACCCATGTATTTTTGTGATGTGTGTGGTGACTAGCACAAGCTTGCAAAGTGAGGCACTTGGTAATGCTGATTTCAGGGACTTAGCATTTCCACTAAGTCCTTGAGCTGTTTATCTCATATAGCCATATGTTCATGTTGTTTCCTAGTGATCCGTGCCTCTTTTGAGGATGATCAGTAAGGATGTTTTGTTAATCTTGTAGTGCTCTATCCATCCATGTCTTTGTTTGCAATTATGGAGCACCCTAGCTTGAGTCAATCGAGCTCTACTTTTGCTACTTCGTGAATCTGGGTAGATTGTCTACTTGTTAGCGATTTTGCCGAGGATGTTGTAGTTGATCCGTGCATGCTATGCTATTGTTATTACCATGTCTAACTTGGATTTTGTGTATTCTTGATGGGTGTATGCTTAGCTTGTCATGACTTGCTCCGTAGTGAGTGCATCGAGCTCGTAAACATGCCTACTTGATACATGTTTCATCATGCTCCAGTTTTCACTAAGTCTGAGAACTAATTATGTTTTTGCCATGTTGCTTGCAAATGTATTTTCTGATCCTTTTGGATCAAGGTCACTAAGGGACTTTTGTTAAGCTCCTTGAGTAGCTCCATGCCATGCTTTACTTTGCCATGTTCAGGTCTTGTAGCATGTAGTTTTGTTGCTCCGAAGAGTGCTACCTGATATGAAATTCCAGACAAGTGTTAATTTTCACTAAGTCTGAGATCTGTTTACCATATGCATTTTTGCCATGCTTGTTTGAACCTGTTAATGGATTAATTGGCCGTAGCTCAGTGCTAGAGTTTTGTTAAGCATCATGAATTCATCCCTGCCATGTATTTTGTTGTCATGTTTGGGTGCTGTAGCATGTTCATCTTGTCGCATATAGATGACTACTTGCTGTAAATCGCAGAACGTGGTCATATTTGAATTGCTTGCCATTTCCAAACCGTAACTCCGATTCCAGCGTTCTTTATATCGTTTTCTAGCGATTTCATCTCATCTCTCCAGTGGCACACTTGGATTTCTAAGTTGAGGCCAGGTTCATGCATTCTTTGTCAAATCTTGCATATGCATCCCGCATCGCATCCCGAATAGCATACCATCCTTGCATCATATTGTTTGATCCTTGCACGTGGTTGATTGTGTCCTTGTTGCTTGTTTGTCTTGTTTGGGTAGAGCCGGGAGATGAGTTCGCTAACGAGGAGCCCGTTGAGTTTGCTTTCGAGGATCCAGTCAACTCTGACCACTTTGCAGGCAAGATGATCATACCCTCGAAATCACTACTATCTTTGCTTTGCTAGATGCTCGCTCTTTCGCTATGCCACTGCTATGATGCCTACCACTTGCTTTCAAGCGTCCCAAATTTCCATGTAAAACCTCTAACCCACCATGTCCTAGCAAACCGTTGATTGGCTATGTTACCGCTTTGCTCAGCCCCTCTTATAGCGTTGCTAGTTGCAGGTGAAGATTGGAGGTCGTTCCTTGTTGGAACATTTATTTACTTGTTGGGATATCATTATATTGCCATGTTATCTTAATGCATCTATATACTTGGTAAAGGGTGGAAGGCTCAGCCTCCCGCCTAGTGTTTTGTTCCACTCTTGCCGCCCTAGTTTCTGTCATATCGGTGTTATGTTCCCAGATTTTGCGTTCCTTACGCGGTTGGGTTATAATGGGAACCCCTTGATAGTTCGCCTTGATTAAAGCTTTTCCAGCAATGCCCAACCTTGGTTTTACCATTTGCCACCTAGCCACTTTTCCCTTGGGTTTTCGGAGCCCGAGGGTCATCTTATTTTAAACCCCCCCCCGGGCCAGTGCTCCTCTGAGTGTTGGTCCAACTCGTCAGCCGCCAGTGGCTACCAGGGGCAACTCTGGGCTGGCCTACTGGAAGTTTAGACAATCTGAGTGTGCCCTGAGAACGAGATATGTGCAGCTCCTATCGGGATTTGTCGGCACATTCGTGCGGTGTTGCTGGATTTGTTTTAACCTGTCGAAGTGTCTTGAAGAACCGAGATACCGAGTCTGATCGGAACGTCTCGGGAGGAGGTCTATTCCTTCGTTGACCGTGAGAGCTTGTCATGGGCTAAGTTGGGACTCCCCTGCAGGGATTTGAACTTTCGAAAGCCGTGCCCACGGTTATGGGCAGATGGGAATTTGTTAATGTCCGGTTGTAGATAACTTGAACCTTAACTTAATTAAAATGAATCAACTGAGTGTGTTACCGTGATGGCCTCTTCTCGGCGGAGTCCGGGAAGTGGACACGGTGTTGGAGTAATGCTTGCGCAGGTTTCTCTCTAGTTTCTCGCTCGCGCTTTGCCTCCTCTTCTCGCTCTCTTTTGCGAACAAGATAGCCACCACATATGCTAGTCGCTTGCTGCAGCTCCACATATATTTACCTTGCCATACCTATTAAGCTTAAATAGTCTTGATCGCGAGGGTGCGAGATTGCTGAGTCCCCGTGGCTCACAAATTACTATTACACCAGATGCAGGGCCTGATGATTCCGCTCTAGGTGACGCACTTGAGCTCAAGTGGGAGTTCGACGAGGACTCTCAATGATACTACGTGTCTTTCCCTGATGATCAGTAGTGGTGCCCAGTTGGGGGTGATCGGGACCGTGTCGCATGTTGGGTTATCTTTTATTTTGGCGCTGTAATCGGGCCATGAGTGTTTGGATGATGTAATGTTATTTATGTACCTTGATTGACGTGGCGAGTGTAAGCCAACTATGTTAACTCCCCTTTATTATTTATATTACATGGGATGTTGTGAAGATTGCCTAACTTGCGACTTATGCCTTCAATGCGATTATGCCTCTAAGTCGTGCCTCGACACGTGGGAGATATAGTCGCATCGAGGGTGTTACAAAGGCTCAATTCAAGAAGCATATGGCTAAGCTCAATGTTGAAGACATTCAGAACTTCCAGACCATGATGAATGAGCTCAAGGAAGCATTCCGAAGCAAACGCGAAGAAGCCAAAGGTTCTCGTGAGCGCAAGAAGGATCTTGCTGCCAAATGTGTTCAGGGATACAATGAAGCTGAAAAGTGCAAGGCTTTGGGGCGACCAGGCATCGACCCTAGAATGGCGGCCAAGAAGAAGAAGAAGCCAGCTGTGGCAGAACCCGAAGCACCAAGGCAGGAAGTACATCCAATTGTCTTCCTAACCAGTATGACAGGCTCGAAGCCTAAGGTCCCCACAGTGGCTTCAGAACTAAAGAAAACAAGGGCAGCTGAAGCTGAAGCCAGAAAGCACAAAACCAAGGCCACCACTGATGATGCTCCTCCAACTAAGAAACACAAAACCAAGAAGAGAGATCGGGCTGCTCCCACAAAGCCCTTTGAGGTCGAGCCAATCTCAGTGGCTCTTCCTGCGTCTGAAAATCAAGAACGCCAAGTAATAGTTCATGAGCCTGCTTCCCCAGAGGCTCCTGAAGCTGAAGACAATCTAGCTGTTGAACCCACCGCAGCTGAAGACATTGGTCCTCATGACAATGTTGAAGATGATGAAGTCCTTCCTCAGATCGAGCACCAATTGATATCATCGCCTGTGCTCACGCACAGCGAACTCATCAGCATTGGTCGTCCTCTGATGCCAACTGCTCAGGATGCATCATGGGCTGATCACCCACAACAACAAGACATCCCAAGTTCTCCCCAACCGCAAGCCACCTCACCAGTGCAAGATGACAAAGACTTTGAGACCCAGCACACTCCATCTCCGCAAGCGTCGCCAGCATTACGCAGGCTTCACAAAGGACCAAGGCCCCAAGTCACTCCCACTATGCACGTGTCTGAGTCTGAAGCCAAAATGGCTGAAGATATTCCGGCTGCATCAGCCGATGAAGAAGAAGAACCAAGAGTTGAAGCAGAAAGAGTGGATACACCCCCGTCCCACCAAGATGTTGTTCTCGAGGAGAACGTGTCCGACCCTCCAGCTTCTGAAGTGGAGGTTAACAATCCTGAGGCGGCCACCAACATCACCACTGAAGCTAATGACGTTGTCATGGCTGAAGCTAATGTGGTGCCTGAAGCTACTGCTGTGCCAGAAGTACAAGCACATGAAGCCACTGCATTGCCCGAAGCCACTGCTGAAGCACCTGAAGCCAATGTGGCCCCTGAAGCCCATGTCAACGATAATGCCAATGCTCATGTTCCCCCTCCAAGACCTCACACCATTGAGCTAGCATTTGATCGTGGTCAGCCTGTTATGGTTCGATGGCCCATCCTGGTTCCTCCACCTGCTGCGGGTCCCCAATTTGACTATCATGTCGAGCACAGACCTTCTGTCCAGAAGCCCAAGCCAAGACTTCCACGATTCCCAGGCAATGCAACTTCACCTGGGGTCTCCAATGTGAATGGCTTCGTGGCACATAACACCTTCTTCCACATCGCCAAGAACCCTTATACCAAACCTCGCATTTCATCAGATCAGTTCTAGAGCTATCAGCAGCGCAGCTACTATTCCTGCGTCTTATACAATCAAGGGCGCATATTTCCACATATGTGCCTCGACACTAAAGCTATAGCTGGCCTGCCCTGCCTTGAAGAAGCGTTGGATTGCTTCTGAGATGCTGGACTGCTGCAGTTTGTCATAGATAAGGAACACTGGAATGAAGAGCTTCTGCTACAGTTCTATGCAACTCTTCACATTCGAGGCTACAACAGGGATCCAAAGACTTGGGTCTTTGAGTGGATGATAGGCAATGTCCATCATGAAGCCAAAGATCTTGATATCATTGAGCTCACAGGCCAGCCCACTCCTGGTTAATACTATGAACCAGGTTGTCAACAACACCAGAATGCCTTGGAAAGCATTTTCCAGAAGCCATAACCCAACATGAGTCAAATGCTGAGCATGATGAAGCCTTTGCCTCACGACGCTGAAAATACCCGTCTGAATTCTTTGTTGAAGACCTAGAGTATCTGCCTCGCACCATTTACCATATCATCAGAAAGACTCTATGGCTTGTCAAAGGACATTCATCTGCAGCGAAGCTTGAAGGAGCGATGAAGACATTGGTTTTCTATATCTTCAATGGCATCAGCTTTAATGCTCAAGACTTCTTCATCAGAAAGTTGGCTGCATCTGGCTCTGACATTTTTGGTCTAAAGTTTTATGCTCCATGGGTAATGCGTCTTATCAAGCTTCACTCTGCAATCAACTATCAGCCGTCTGCGCGCAATCAACTTGTCTTCTTGCTAGAGGTTGATCTATCTGTTGAAGCCATTTACCCAGAGCCTGCTAAGGATCCCATTTATCTTCACAATGTTGATCACCAAAGCTTCACCCAGTCTATTGAAGGAGTTCAAGCAGTCTCGCACGTTTATCCCCTTGCTGGCAACACACGTTCCCCTCGCGCTCAAACTAACGCCACTGGTAGCACCATTGCGCAAAGGCCTCGAAGGCGTTCTCGTGTTCTCAATGACCGAGAGCTTCTTGTCGCACTACACCAGAAACAGGACAAACATCATGACTGGCTTAAGCGTCAGATGCAAAGCCTCTTGGTGGATGTCAACCGCATTCACAATCTTGCCACCAAGAATTCCTTTGTCACTCATGAAACCTGTGGGAGGTCGTGGAAGAGTTTGACATTGCTTAGTGCTGAACCTGATCTGCAAGACGATGGCTTCACCGAACGATTCAAGTTTGACTCAACTCCTCCCAGGAATGCTCACTTGCATCGGACTCCCTCACTTGAAGACTCTGACTATTCGTCCTAAGCTGCGACAGTGAATGCCAGAGTCATTGATGACCAAGATGATGCAACTTCCCCTCCTCCAACTTCAGTGCATGTTGACACTGCACCAAATTCTTCTGCACCACCGGACCTCAACGACGACCCTGCTGCCTCGCCTGCACCTCATGGGAACGAGAAGGCGCTCTATGTCTTCAAACCTTTTTGGTCCTTACTGACAAAAGGGGGAGAAGCATATGAGTTGATAGTCTTCAAGCGAGTCCATATGGGTGGTTGCTTTACCTTTTGCTACTTTTGCCAAGTGCTTACAACTCCTACTTTTCAATACATTTGGTCCTTTGAGTTGTAACACTTAAACTCGATGGTCGTCTGCTACTTATTTGCTATTCTGTGATGCGATGATAAATTATGCATGTGCAATGATAAATTCCGCACTTAGGTCATTTTGCAGACGTCCATTTTTCATTATGCATGTCATTATCTTCGTTACATCATATCATGCATGATGAATTGTCATCATAGGTTGAAGAGGATCTCCACAAGTACAACCTGCCATGTGCATTTGCATTCCAAGAGCAAAGTACTTATATGCACATATTCAGGGGGAGCCTTTGCAACTTATGAATACAATACCCTATCCTTTACAATTTCACATATTTTATTCCCCGTTGAAAACTTCAACCAGTTTGTCATCAATCACCAAAAAGGGGGAGATTGTAAGTGCATCTAGTGCCACCCCTAGTTGGTTTTGGAGTATTGACGACAAACCTGGTTGAGGGACTAATGTGTTTGTGAGAATTGCAGGATAACACAGGTAGAAGTCCCTCATTGATTCGGTTTTCCTACCAGAGATGACCCCTAAAAATGTATGAAGACATTTAAGTCAAAGGTGGGATGTGAAGACATTCACATTGAATACTATGACAAGAGAAGACATTGTGTGAAGACTATGGAGCATGAAGACTTAGTTGTTTCGTCATTCTTCTTCTTCTTCGTTGAGTCATAGCAACCACCGTACTATTATGTTGGGTCCAAGAGAACAAGTCAGAATGACTGAAGTGATGCTTAACCAAAATCCTATATCTTCGACCGAAGTCTATGAGAGCAAATCTTGTCTAGAATTGGATAAGTCAGCTTTGCTTGTAGCCCAAGTAAAGTTGCCGTGTGTGTTTGAAATCTGACCGTTGGAACATGTGTCAGTTCCTTAGTACCTAGGGTCATTTCGGACAAATCAGGTCGGGTTGCCTAGTGGCTATAAATAGCCCACCCCCTACAACCATAAACGGTTGGCTGCTCAGAGTTAGTGTACGACTTTTGTCGTTTGAGAGCAACCCACCTCGAAGCCTTTGAGAGAGAATTCCTTGCGAGGATAAAGCCCTAAACACCCAGAGCCAAAGAGTGTTAGGCATCACTTAAGTCTTCCTGTCTGTGTGATCTGGAGACTTATTACACTTGAGGACTGTGAATCCTCCAGCCAGTTAGGCGTCGTGTTCTGAGCATCCAAGAGTCATTGTGGATCGCCGGTGAACGAAGTCTGTGAAGGTTTGGAAGTCTGCCTTGAAGACTTACCAGAGAGATTGGGAGAGGACTGGGTGTCCTTAGCTCAAGGGGAATAAGGTGAAGACACAGTCTTCTGAGTTGAATCTCAGCCTCCCTAACCAGATGCACAGTTGTCACAGCAACTGGAACTGGTCCAACAAATCATTGTCTTCAATGAGTCACTGGTTCTATCCATGCCATCTCTTTATTTACAGTTGGTCCTTGTGAAGTCATTGTTTGTTTGCCTTATCTTTGTCTTCACTGAGTGACTGCTTGTTCTGATTGGCTTCGTATTATCTTCCTACCTGATCCATACTGCCTATCTGCCATTAGTTGTTGTGTTTTCACTTCATTGAATACTTGTCTATGGTTTTCTTAGTGTAGTCTACCTTCCGCTGCCTGGTAATAGGTTCATTTCTATCGTTTGTCTTCGAAACTCTCAAACTCTCAAAACCAAATGCGGCAAAATGTCTCGGAGTTGGTAACGGTCAAGTGGTGGATGTATCGAGAGGGTTGGTGGAAGGTAGGTGGTGGTAGTCGAAGGGGGTATGCGGAGGCGTAGGCGATGGTGGCTGAAAACTGCAGAAAATGTAGTTTCGTCAGGGGAAGCCGGATGATCCGGGGCAATGTCCGCATGATCCGGGTGGGTCAACCTGCTCGGGTATGGCTTGGGATGAACTCGAAAACGGGGTCAAATTTTATGATTTCGTGGATTTTTGGGTGGATTGCGAGGTGGAGATGGTGGGGGAAGGTAAGATCCACTTGCAACACAACAAATTCACGGATCAAAACCAACAAAACATCATCAAAACTCACAAATCACAAGAAATTTTTTTGGGGCTATTTTTGTGGGGATTTTCGAATTAGGATGAAAAACAACAAAAACAAGGCTAGAAACACAATGGGGAGGCTCCAAAATCATGATCAACATGGCTCTAGATACCAAGATGATGTAGGGTGGAACCCTAGATGGCCGATCTTTCACGAAAGGAGCGGATCCCGCGAAGAACACGAAGAACACGAGGGAAATCACGACGGGAAACACAAGGGGAAACACGAGAGAATCACTCTAACCAACAAGATTAAGTCACACATGTGCTAGATCCGCGAAACATGAGAGGACATACAAGATCCATAGTCAACAAGGGACGATACAAATGGTAACCGGTCTTCTCTGCGAGGAGGTCTTGAATCCACAAGGGGATCTTCCCATAAAGGGGTCTTGAATCCAAGGTGGATCTTCTCTGAAGAGGGGTCGTGGTCTCTCTCAAGGAGTAGATCTGATATGGATGAGCGAAGCTCTATCTCACAAATGAGCTAACACAACACTAACCTTAGAAAAGTAGTGGAGTCGTTTATATAGGCAAAGGGGGCGAAGGGGTACATGGGCCTTGGCCCAACATCATGCACGCAGGCACTGTCCGGATGATCCGGGCTTCGGGGGTCAGGATGATCCGGGTCGGCGTCCGGATCGTCCGGCTGTGTCGTGGGGGCTGCGGGAGGTCCGGATGTCCGGGTCCTGGTCCGGGCGTCCGGGGTTGGCTGAATGATCCGGCTTCGATGCAGCTTCGGTTGCTCTCTGGTATCCAATTGTCCGGATTGTCCAGGCTGGGGTCCGGATCATTCGGGCAGGGTCCGGATCATCCGGGACCTTGTGCGGATCATCCGGCCAGCCTGGGACTTGGCTGATTTCTCCTTCGTCTTCCCGCATGTCTTCCGTTCCCGATCCTTCTTGCTCCTTAGCTTCTCCATAACTAGCTCCTTGGTACCTGAGTATGCACAATATCTCCGTTTGAGGTAGTAGCCATGTCTCATGTGCATTGAAGTGGAATTGTGAGAGGAGTGATGTCACCTCGGTTCCGATAGCTCTTGCACGTGCTCATGTCATGGGTCCACTAGGCACTTGGTGAGACGCTGATAGGTCCATGGGGATGATCTTGGGATGCTCCGCATCAGGGAGTGTCGTGGGGATGGGAGCTGGGACGGGAGTGTCGTGGGAGCAAGTCTGACAGTAAGAGTAGGGTGTACGTAGGAGGAGGCAAGGTCCTAACTACGGCGAGGTTGTGCATGCAAGGTTTACGAGTTCAGGCCCTTCTCGGAGGAAGTAACGGACCTACGTCTCAGTGCCCGGTGGCTTCGCCGACTGGATATGCGTGAAAGTTACAGGGAGTGCGAACCCTTGTGCCTGAGGAGGGGGTGGATTATATAGAGTGTGTTGGACCCCTCCAGCCCTCAGTTACACAGGTTTCAATGTACATTAACACAGGGCATTATTGGTAATGCTAGCCATAAAGGACTATAAATGATTTCAAGACTACGGAGTGAACGCCTGATCGTTGCCATCCTGGAGTGGCTTTAGATTTTCTATTCTCTAAGTGTTTCTTCATGCGGTCGAATGACTGTATCTTGGTCGAGTGGAATTGGGGTATCCGAGTGGTATATCATGGTCGAGTGGATTGCACTCCAATGTGATTTCAGTCGGTATCTTATGTTGTTTCTTGAATGTACTTGACTTTAGGGCAGTGTCCTTGGGTAGGTCTCTAGGACAGGCCTATGACCCTACCCTAGGTACATGTCATCGTCATGGAGCAAGGGGGAGGGGGGCAGCAACCGCCGCGGCCAGCTCGTTATGGGCTATGTCCATGAGGCTCCATTCCTCCTTATTTTCTATCTCCTCCGGCTCGGAGTCGACTTCACCAAACTTGAAGACTAGTGGAATATGATCCTTCTGCGCCATGGCGTTGGTGGAGGTCTGTGGGAGGGAGGGGAATGGGAGGCTAATAGTAAGTCGCCCGAATTAAGCAGCGGCTCGGGCGCCACTAATGGAGAGGAAGGCGGGCGGACATGGAAGTCAAAGGCCTCGCTTCCCAGTGAGCATGCGTAGCGTACAGCTCGCATGCTTCCCGGTGAGCCTACGCATTGGAGGACAGCTTGCACGCCTCTCGGTCAGCTTGCGCACCGGACTGCGCTTGCACGCCTCCCATTCAGTCAAGCAAATGTCCGCACGGCACCTCATATGGCCATTAAAACAAAGACATGTGGCATCACGTGAATGGTTAACATAACGCACACGATTTAAATTATACAAATGTTTGCGATGTTAGAGTGGCAGCTAGTTGTTTCAAAATGCCTTTGTTGGTTGTTATTCGAGCGCGCCTTCTCTCAAAATGGACACGAAAAATACCACATCATGCACGGTGCCATTCCATGATAGCATGCCAAGTTTCATGTATTTCAGACGAGTTTTGGATTTGCTAGAATTAAAAAAAAGTATCTCAACATTTTGCCGGCAATCAACAGTGCCATGCTGTTTGAAATTCATTCCCATTTCTTGCATGGGACCCAAGCATGCACCCAAAGAAAGCATTTGATTTTTCAACCAATCTATATGCACTAGAGCATGTGCATGTAGTTCAAATTTGAATTATGCGCATAAAATGCCTAGAAAACCCAGTTAATGTATAAAAATGTCCAAATGAAACCCTGAAAAAAATATAAAATTTAACACAACTAATAGAGGCGAAGGTGTCCCGATGTTTAGATGAGATGGTGGCTATTGTTTTCTGTGGGAGTCAACCTTGACGATCCGACGACGAACGTGCGAGACGTCGCCCCTTGGCAATCGCTAAATCAACTTCCGAGGGGTTATTGACCACGCCGGAGCACGATCAACCTGACCATGATGGTTTGTTTCCTGCGAGCAAACGAAGAACAAGCAAGAAACTGAGATTGCAATCTGGATATTACGAATATAAGATGAAAGCTTTATTGACCAAGGTGTGGTTCTATGACGTCTTGGTCTGGTCGTTGAACACAAACGAAGTACGCGAAGTTGCAGCTATGGCGAATGGCGAACTTTTAATCTAAACAAAACCCAAAGTCTAAACGATGCCCTAAGGGTTGTATATATGGAGGAGAGAGGGGGAATTTCGTGGCCCTTGGAGGAGGGGTCCGAAACCAATCATAACTCTTGTTTCCCCACACATACGGACTCTAAAAACAGCCTATAATCAAGTATTTCAAAATTACGTGGGCCTGGCACAATACTAAGGTGACGCAGCACCTAGAATAGCCTCTGGACGAAATTTATGAAGTGGCATCTTGTATATTTGTTCCAAGGCTTCATGCACTCCTTATGGTGGCTTCAAAGTCCTGAAATTATCACTTGTAACAACGTTCTTGATACCCTTGCGCATGCCATCATCTCCATGTTTGGTCTTGCTCCAGTGTTCATCCCTCTTATCCATGACAGGCCCTTCGTTTGTAAGCAATACAAATGTATCCAATTTAGGCAGCATCATATTCTCATGAGCATTAGAATCATTACCAAGAAAGAAAGTACCTGATAATTTAATTGGCGTGCGTGAGCTCTAGTAATTGGTCCAATATATATAGCAGCAGGGGTTGTGGGTGTAACAGTGGTATTGATGTCCTCATCAACAACACTTCTGTAGTTCTATGTTGACACTAGAAATGTTTTGAAAGCAATAAAAGTCAGCGGATATCGTTTTGTCCCCAAAGGTGGCACGTTCCCTACCGAAACCATCAGGTTTGTTGTGAGAAGCTCTGGTTGTGAGAAACTTATACCCAAACCTGCCCCATATGGGACAAAAAAATTACCACTGCATGTTGATGCCGCTCCATGATAGCATACCAAGTTTCATGAATTTCAGAAGAGTTTTGGATTTACTAGAATTTAAAAACCATTTATCTCAATGTTTGCGGCCGAGTGACGGTGGTAGGGTGTTTGACATTCATTCCCATTTCTTGCATGGGACCTAAGCATGCAACCAAGGACATAGATTTGAATTTTCAATCAATTTATATGCATTAGAGCATGTGCATGTAGTTCAAATTTGAATTATGCACATAAATGCATTGAAAACTCAATTAATGCATAAAAATGTCCAAACGAACCCCGAAAAATCCCGAAAATTAACACAACACTCCTGTTGTTCTATGTTGACATGACAATTTTTTTAAAAGCAATAAGTGGCAATGGATATTGTTTCGTCCCCAAAGGTGGGATGTTCTCTACCGAAACCATCATACTTGTTGTGAGAAGCTCTGGTTTGTGAGAAGCATATACCCAAACCTGCCCCAAATGGGACAAGAAATTTACCACGGCATGTTGATGCCGCTTGATGATAGCATGCCAAGTTTTATGAATTTCAAACGAGTTTTGGAATTACTAGAATTTAAAAACCATTTGATTTTGCAACCCATTTTTATGGACTAGAGCATGTGCATGTAGTTCAATTTTGAATTGTGCACATAAATGCCTAGAAAACTCAATTAACTTATAAAAATGTCCAACGAACCCCGAAAAATCGAAAATTTAACACGACACTCCTATTGTTCTATGTTGACACCAGGAAAAAAATTGAAAGGAAGAAGAGGCGACGAATATCATTTTGTCCACAAAGGTGACATGTTTCCCTAACGGAACCATGAGGCTTCTTGTGAGAAGCTCTGGCTTTTGAGAAGCTTATACCACAACCTGCCCCAAATGGGACAATATTTTTTACCCCAACATGTTGATGCCATTCCATGATAGGATTCCAAGGTTCATGAATTTCAAACGGGTTTCGTATTTACTAGAATTACAAAAGCAAGTACCTCAACATTTGCCAGAGAGCCATGGTGTTGTGGTGTTCGAAATTCATCCCCATTTCTTGCTTGGGACATAAGCATAATCCCATGGACACATATATGATTTTACAACCCATGTTGGTGCGCCGAAGCATGTGCATGTGCTTTAATTTTTAATTGTCCACCTGAAATGGGTTAAAAAACCAATTTAATGTATAAAATTTCCAAACAAACCCTGAATAATTCCAATTTTCTACGTCACACATATAGTTGCATGCTCACTGCAGATAAAAGGTCCAGCAATTCAAACACCATCCATTGCCGCTGTGACCCCATTACATAATTCAAATGAAGATGAAAAATCAAGTAGATCCCACATAGTTTATTATTTTTGACGTTCAAACTCATCACACATGGGTTAGACTATATGAATCGTTTGTGATGTTCACATATCGTACACAGTTCTGAATAAGGGACAGTGTCTGATGACACTTTGCGCGCTAGTTTTTTCGCCAAACCGATTCAAAATTTTCATCTTCCGCGGAAATATCTACGTCCCCGCCCCTCCCCCTTACCAAAAGCCACATTTCCCCTGTTTCCGCCTTTCTTTCCAAGTTGAAACCTTCACTCCTTGCTTGCAGCACCGCCTCCTCATCGGTGATCCTCCTTCATGCTGCTCGGCCTCGTCTATCCAGGCAGGTAATCCACACCCGACCCCCATCCTCCTCCTCCTTACACATCCCACATGCTCTGACCGTCGGCGCGACACCTTCCATCCAAATAACCGACTCCTCCACCAAATAAGTGCCGCCCTAAGCCATGGTGCACACAGTATATCCAGGAGCTCAAGGAGCATTTGGCAGCGGAGAAGCAAATTGCGGCCGCACACGCGGATGAGGTCGCGATGGATGCCATTCATGCCGACCCCTAGATCTTGGAGGAGCACCTTGCCATTTGCTAGCTACGCCAGTTAAGCATGCTTGGTTTACCAGTTGCGTGTTATGCTCCTACCTTTCCTTAACAAATTCTAGCGAATTGTGCTATCTAATTTTACCATGCAATCTGTTGCTCTAGTGTATATGTTCTATATGTCGTGCAGTGTGGTGCTCACTTATTAAATATTTGGTTAACTAGTTATCATCTTCAGTTAACTGTTTGGTTCATTCTGCAAATGTTATGTTCAATTCTTCAGGCTGCAATTTTGTATTGTCTTCCATGTGAGAAATAAATTGAATTTATCTTTACAAAATACATGAGAAACAAATACAATTTCTATATTTCCAAGTTGTCAAGCATGCTTGGTTTGGTTATACATTGTGCAATGTGGTGCTCAGTTAAGGTTTGGTTCGTTTGTGTTGTGGTGTTTAGTTAACTGCTTGGTTCAATTCTGCAATGCGATGTTCAATAGTTGTGGGTATATTCTGTTATTGTATACCTTGTGAGAAGTAAATCAAATTTGGCTTTACTAAATACATGAGAAACAAATACAATTGCTATATTTCCAAGTTGTTAATCATGCTTGGTTTGGTTAACTGTCTGATCTTCTATTAGGAATATGTTATTTTGTGCAATGTGGTGCTCAGTTAATGTTTGGTTCATTTGTTTTGGTGTTTAGTTAACTGTTTGGTTCAATTCTGCAATGCGATGTTCAATTGTTGTGGGTGCATTCTGTTATTGTATACCATGTGAGGAATAAATTGGATTTGGCTGTAGTAAATACATGAGAAACAAATACAATTGCTATATTTCCAAGTTGTTAAGCATGATTGGTTTGGTTAATTGTCTGATCTTCTATTAGGAGTATGTTATATTGTGCAATGTGGTGCTCAGTTAATGTTTGGTTCATTTGTTGTGGTGTTTAGTTAACTGCTTGGTTCAATTTTGCAATGCGATGTCCAATTGTCGTGGGTAGAATTTTGTATTGTTGTGCATGTGAGGAATAAATCTAATTTGACTGCACTTAATACATGAGAAACATATACAAGTGCTATATTTCCTAGTTCTTAATCATGCTTGGTTTGGATAAATGGGTTTTCCATGTGGCTTGAATTAATCTGATGAATCTGCAATGCGCTTATTTTTCATCAACATATTTTACTGATAGCACGCGAACCCTTACTTAACCTGATGACTAACTACCTTATATGTGTTGCAGGGAAACAATGGAAGCACATAGGTTTACAATCGAGGTTAGCACATGCATGGTCCGTTGTCTAATAGCACATTATTGTGCAATTGCAGGAACCATTCTAATATTTAGGTTTTTAACAATTTGGTCTTGCACATGTAGGTCCTGCAGTCAGAGGTTTTCACCAACTGTATGACCCTTTTGCATATGGGGAAATGAGTCGTCCATGAATATCAATCAAAGTCAAGAAACTCAGAAAGATTGTTAGGATAAAGAAATTAGCGACAAAAAACAACAAGATCTTTGTGTGCACAATGAAGAAGACATCAGTTCACTACAAGATGGAACTAACTATTATACCTTGCCTTTTTTATTCCTTTGCCCCATTTCCAATATAGAGAAGATATTTATGCACATCCTTGTTTTCAGGCCTTTCCGAAGAAGTTCATTGATGATTACCTCACAAACCACCTCTATGGTCAGGACGCGAGGAAGGTTTTCATACAACACCCACTGTTTAATATTGAAGTGTTCCTGAAGAGGAGGAAGGACAGAGGTCAATCATCCACAGGCACTGGCCTAAAGTTGCAAAGACCTACAACATGAATGAAGGCTCAATATTCGCCTTCCGCTTCAGCTGTTTTCCAGATGAGATGCATCTATCTATGTACCAGCTATGATGCTAATTTCGAAAGGTTCTACATGTTGCATGTGATACTTGGTGCTGGTGCAATTGTGTAATGGGGTAGCTGAGTGCTAAAGCTGATAGAGGCAAAGGTGTCCTGTCTTTCGATGAGATGGTGGCTATCGTTTTGGAGGAAGTCGACTTTGACGCTCCGACTACGAACGTGCGAGGACGTTGCGCCTTAGCAATCGCTAAACCAACTCCGAGAGGTTATTGACCACGCCAGAGCACGATCAACCTGACCACAAAGGTCTGTTTCCTACAGGCAAACGAAGAACAAGCAAGAAACTAAGATTGCAATCTGCATATTGCGAATATAAGAGGAAAGCTTTATTGATCAAGGTGGCATTCTGTGACGCCTTTGTCTGGTCGTTAAACACAAACAAAGTACGTGAAGTTGCAGCTATGGCGAACTTTAATCTAATCAAAACCCAAAGTCTAAACGATGCCCTAAGGGCTGTATATATGGAGGAGAGAGGGGGGAATTTCGTGGCCCTTGGAGGAGGGGTCCGAAACCAACCCTAACTCTTGTTTCCCCACACATACGGACTCCAAAAACAGCCTATAGTCAAGTATTTCGAAATTACATGGGCCTGGCCCAAAAACAAGGTGACGCAGCACCTAGGATAGCCTCTGGACGAAATTTATGAAGTGACATCTTGTATATTTCCGTCCAAGGGTTCATGCACTCATTATGGTGGCTTAAAAGTCCTGGAATCATCACTTGTAACTCTGTTCTTGTTCCCCTTGCGCATGCCATCATCTCCATGCTTGAACTTGCTCCAAGGTTCATCTTTCTTGTCCAAGCTAGGCCCTTCATTTGTAAGCAAAACAAATGTATCCAATTTAGGCAACATCATATTCTCATGAACATTAGAATCGTTACCAAGAAACGAAAGTACCTGGTAATTTAATTAGAGTGTGCGAGCTCTAGTAATTTGTCCAGTATGTATAGCAGCAGGGGCTGTGGGTGTGGCAATTGTATTGATGTCATCATCAAAAGCTATATCATGTTGTACTCTGATGTATTTCAATTATGAAATCATGCTTCCTTAATATGGAAATGAAATATATTATGTGCTTAATATGAATGTCAATTAGATTAATAAATGGATTAATAATAATAGGGCAATTAGCCTGCTAATGGTGAATTAGCCAGCTAATTCGGTTTCGCTATTGCAAATGGTTATTGAGACAATACCGTGGGCGATGACCTTAGGCAACACACATAGTTTCTAGGAAAAAATCGTGTTGGATCAATGAACAATCACACATGACCTTCTCTTGAAAACTATTTGCGTTAGGCCACCTTGCGCAAACATTTACCACATAAAAACTGTGTGTGATGAATAGCCTTTGCCACACAGTTTCTTCTACGAACCGTGTGTGATGCATTCAATAATGCAAACGATAAAATTGTTAATATCATGTGCGATGTACCTGTGAACGGAAACGTTTTCCTTGGAGCGACGGTGTGGGATGTATATACAAACAGAAACGTTTAGTGGGGACTAACTATGTGGGATGTACTTATGACCGGAAACGATTTCACCTGTATAATTGTATTTTTTAGCACTACAATACATATAACTGTATTTGATCGCTCGCCGGTCGCACATGACCTCATTTTTCCAAGCGTGTGTGCTAGGAGGGCATATCCCCGACGGTTTCTAGGTCATGTGGGAAGGACCCCCCTATCGCCCACACTCACTTGGTGACGGTTCCAAATGCTGTCGCGGAAAGGGGGTTAAAAAACCATTTGTATAGCACCTCGATGTACCAGTGGTTATAGTATCTTGTTCAGTAAGAGTAGCCACTCCCCATGAGGATTTCATATGACTCATTCTGGAAGTTGTTCCTTATGGATTCTTTGAGCTCCCGAAGTCCGACCTTTACTTGATGTTCTAGATACCAAACAATACCTATAATTGGGTTACGCTAGTGCATCAAGAAGAACATTAGAAGTGGAGTGCTAAATGTCTCTCGACCGATCATCCATATTTTGTTTCCTTGGCCCGGTCAAGGTGAAATCTGAGAAAGTGTTGTCTTCCTTTGCATCTGCATCGTCCATCACTATTCATCCTAGTAGTATGATGTGTTGCGAGGATCCTTGGCATAGATGCTAGTAAACCCTTATGAATATGGAAATGCTCGAGTTCTTGAGAGCACGCTTAAACATTAGGTTATATCCTCGATATCAACTGGAATGTGCCTTCCATTGCCGAGTTGTTATATAACCGTAGTTCCCTTCCAATCTGAGTATGCCATTCTTTCGAATTCCTTCAACAGTCAATTATGAATTGCCTTAGCCTAGTGTGAAGAGTTTCAATGATCTATGTATCAAAAGTAATTATTTTTGACTCTTAAGGGAATAATTCTATACGACTCACCTTCCCTATGGTGTCGTTATGGAATCAGGGCAATTAACCCCTCACTACTTGACACCCATGCATGCACCATCTTAATCAAGCATGGAATTGTTGCGTACTAAATTAAACCTTCGTCTTCCACTTCTTTCCATCGCTCTCAATGTGTGTTTTGTGTCTCAACTCAAGAGATGTTCCAAAGTCTCATTTTGTGAGTTGATCATGAGTGCTCAATCTTTGAGAAAGATCGATTCTTTAGAGTTCCCTTTCCTTTCGTTGTCGTGTTGGATGAAGTTCTCAGAGCAAGATGTCAAGATCAACATGATGCAATGAATCAACATAGTCAAGAAGTGCAGGCTGGATCATGAAGACCGTCTCAATTTCCCACCCCCTTCCTCTTACCCTACGTCTTGAATCTCGGGGCGAGACTCTTGTTTAGTGAGCGTGAGCTGTATCAGCCATAGATTTTGCTTGTAATTATTGTCATCATTGAGCATAATGCATCATATTTAAATTCAAGAAGTTTGAATTGAGGAAATTTGAAGCATCAAAACATGAATAAAGGGCAAAGAATCCCCAAATTGCATTCAATGAAACCAAAATGCTCTTCATTGATGTCTGATATTTTTGGCAAGGGTTTTGATCCAGACCAGAAATAATGAACATTTTTTAAGATTATTTTGAGCTTTGGATTTAAACCAATTCTGTATTTGAATTTATATTCATTTTATATGGAATATATTTTCAAATGTCTCTAGAATATTTATGTGCTTTTGCAAAGCTCTTGCAAAGCAAGATAAATATTTACAGAAAGTTTGGCATTGTTTTGAATTCTTTTGAATTTGAAATCAGTGGAGATTAAATAAAAGAAAATGCAAACAGAAATAAAAACAGAAATAAGAAGTAGAGACAGAACGACTTACCTGCCTTACCTATGGCCCGACTACTGCGCACAGCTGGCCCAGCCCACGCAGCCTCCCTCGCCGTCTTCCTCCCTGAGCTAGTAGGCAGGGCGCATGGTCACAGCATGCGCGCCAGCTCCTACTTCCACCGCGATGCCTCAACCCTTCTAGCCTCGCCAGTGCAACACCCACGAGCTCCTCATCCCTATCCCCTCTCTTTCTCGGTCTCGCTCCCCTCCTCTTCTCTCTGTCCCACGACCATCCGCGTGCGCCGAGCTGCGACAAGCACCACTGTGGCCACCGTCCACCCCTCGCCTTGCCGATGAGTCCAGAAGAACCACAGCGTCGTCCTCATCATCTACGCAGAGCCACGAGATGCAGGGAGCCCTACAGTTTTGTCCCTGACCTCATTCCCGACCTTCAGCCGCCAGAGATCGCAATCGTTGATTCATCGCCGTCCCTGCTTCCCCAAGAACGCCGTTTGCTCCGTTGGAACCCTTGTGAGCTCCCACTTTGTCTCCCCCTCACACCTGTGCAATTACTCGACGTAGCTATTGTTTCCATCGAGGGCAAACCCACCACCCGAGCTCATCGCTGGTGATGCTCAGGTGACTAAATGGTAACTCCTTGCAGTCTAACTTGCTCGTAGCTTCACTTAGAGGATCACTAGAGTTTTGGTTCGGAAGTTTGCACACTATACCGACATTTCCATCGAGGTTCGAGCGTCTGTTGTCGCTGCTTATGTTGTCTCCTTCGCTACTGTCCACCTCTGGTCTCCCCATGACCACCTTGGGCACGCGGGGATGCCAGCTCCCCGTAGAGCGCACGACAAGCGGTGCCCAATGGACCGACTCCGCGCACAACTGCCACAACTGGCCATTGCTGGTGGTTAAACCCCGGTGAAAACCACTATTAGCACTAACTAATGACCACCTAGGTCACAGACAAGTGGGCCCAGGGTCCTATTAATTTTTACTTATGTTTTAATTAAACCTAATTAATGACATGCATCACTGACTTGTGGACCCAACCATGATGATAGTTTCAGTTAGGATTAAATTAACACTAATTAACCCTATTATTTAGTTTATTCACTAACCAGTGGGCCCTGCTGGTTAGGTATGACCTAGACAACCTAGTTGACTAGCTGACTTAGTGCTGATGTCATGCTGGCGCAATAAACATTTCTGTCATTTTTATATTTCAATAATGATTTATAAATTCGAGAAATTGGCTAAGCTTAGAAATATCATAGAAAATCAACCATGGCTCCAAATGAAATATTTTATATATGAAAAATTATAAAAAAAATCCAAAGAATCGATCTTTGGCATTTTGATGCATGTTTAAGCAACTTGAAGTTGCTGGATAGAATAATTCAAATAAATGGCATTTGAAATGCCTTACATGGAGTTTGAATTTGTTCAGACCAACTTCATTTAAATTGTTGTTAGTTGCACTAGCACAAATCACAACATATTTCGATGTCATGGTCATGCATCATATTGTTGCATTTTCGTGACTTAAATGTTGTTCCCTTGTTTGCCGGTGTGTGTTCCCTCTTGGTAGACGTTGTGCCGAAGATGTGATCGGTGACACTGATGAAGTGTAGTTCATCTTTAGAAATGCCAGGCAAGCAACACCCCCCCCCTTGATCACTCCGATGCAAACGCACTCTCTCGATCTTGCGCTCTTTTACAGCATTAGGACAACAATGATTCAACTGATGCGTGTTGCGGTAGTTGAACCCATTCCTTTTCATGACCTATCTGTGCCACAGTAATTAGTAAAACCCACTATCATGAGTAGGAGTTGTTAGAGCCATGATGTGCCTACTCATTCATGCTTGCTTGTTATGCCCTCTATGCTTAGAGTTGTGTCTGGTTTGATTCATCTGGGGTTTATTGGAATGGTGGTGAACATGTCCTACTATTGAGAGCTAAGTGTGTGAAAACAATTTAGTAAAGGTTGCGATGAGAGGCCATGTAGGAGTACATGGTGGGTTGTCTCATTGAAACCGTCCTCAGGAACTAAGTTTTGTGTGTGTGATCCAAGACAGTTACTACCACACATTGGGCATGAAACCTATGGACCCTATCGACTTATTAATCACCTAGATCTTTGTCTAAGAGTTGCAACTAGTTTCTGGTGTTTATAGGATGTGTTGGGGGCCGTACATGGTGCTGACCAGAGAGGTAGGCTTTGTTATGGTAGGCACCATGGCACAGTGTACCAAGCATAGTACCATCCGTCGAGGTGGACTTAGGAACCTTGCTCACATCGTTTTAGGCCATGATAGAAACCTCAGACGGACTTCCCTTGTGGATACAACCTCAAATAGGCGATAAACCTGGACTAGATTCCTGTGTGGTTAGTCATGTCATGGCCGACACCCTCGCCACGCTTCTGCATGAAAGTTATCGAGATACATGACGTGTACATGGTGGTAAGTGGTGAGAGCATGTGTGAAGAAGTACGCCCCTGCAGGGTTAATGGTCTATTTGGAAAGTCGTGTCCTCAGATATGGACTACTTGAAAGCCTACATTGTTCATAGACAACTTAAAGGGATACTCGAAAATGTGCAAGATTAGTGTGAGTGCTATGGATGGCCTACTCGGAGGGAGACGGGAGCGGCTCCATAGTGGTGTATTGATATGGTGAAGAGTTGGAAATTTGTGCGCTCTCTCACTCCAAAAAATACAGGTAGTCATAGTACAGGATAGCCACTGAGTGAAACCTAGCTTGCTGTAGTTAAACTCCACAACCCTCATTGTTGATATTGATGAATAAGTAGATAGTTCTAGTGTAAGTCTTACCGAGTACATTTGTACTCATGTTCGCTTAACTTACGTTTTGCAGAGGAGACTTCGGTCTCACTAGTAGTTTCATGTGGCCTTCGATGAGTAGCTTGGGATTTTAGACAGAGGTCTGGCTCCTATGGAGGGTCTTGTAGATTTACAGGCTTTCTAGCCATCTTTATTTTCATCTGTCTGTATTCAGACAGGTTTATGCTTCCGCTTGTTGCTTGTATGACTTTATATGTTGGGTCATGAGACACATGTGTTGTAATGTCATGCTATGTATGGCTCTTTGGTGCTTTCTAATTAAATACATTTAGTTGTAGAGTTATGTTGTGATGCCATATTGTATTTTCACATATAGTAACTAGTGTGTGCATGTTATAAATGCACTGGTATGTGTGGGATTCGACACCTAGTTGTTTATTCTTGGTATCCTTCCTTATGAGGAAATGCCTCTTGGTGCTTCCCTCCAGAACACATGCATTGATCAACATGTGTCCTTCTTTGCTTCTGTGTCTGTCCCTATGGGGAAATGTAACGTGATGTCCACTGGAGTCCTTTGCAGCCTCGCTATGACTCGGTGACACTAGTTGTTAATCGAAACATGCATTTCTAGGCCATGTATGCATGTCCATATAAGTTTGAGATACCTTGGTTTATGACTAGTCATGTCGGCCCGGGTTCAATGTCATATGGATGCTAGCGATGCAATCATATACGTGGGCAAAAGGTGCACACGGTCCTGGCAAAGGTAAGGCTGCAACTGTGGGTATACCGTACCTGAGGACACAAAGTGATATGATGTGTTACATACTAGATCGGTGTGACTTAGGATCAGGGTCCTGACATCGACCACCGATCCGGATCTCGGATCGGATCCCATGGTGGATCCAGCCTTAGATATGGAACTGACGGCCATCATTCCAAGCCTCGACTCACACATAAAATCTATCTACCCGCCAGGCCTCGACCATGTCACAAGCTCAAGCACGGATCCTACATCAAGTTAGGATCCAACCTCTCTCGCCGCCGGCTGGGAGTCAACCCAGCTCGAGCAATGCTTTGAGGCCGCTTCGGTTGACCCGCAAACCTCACTTCAGATTTGCCCGGCCCTTGACCAGGCCATGAATCCCAAGGATCTTTTTCACCTCAATAGGTGCTACTTCTTGAGGTTGCGTTGTTTTTTCTCTTGAAGTGGAAAGGGTGATGCAGCAAAGTAGAGATAAGTATTTCCCTTAGTTTGAGAATCCAAGGTATCAATCCAGTAGTTGAAGAATGCACAAATCACCAATGCCTGCACAAACTATCAAACACTTGCACCCAACGCGATAAAAGGGGTTGTCAATCCCTTCACTGTCACTTGCAAAGGTGAGATCTGATAGAGATAGATAAATAAAACTAAACAAAAGATCAAATATTTTTGGGTTTTTTGTTGTATAGATCTGAAAGTAAAGATTGCAAAATAGTATATTGGAAACTAATATGATGGAAAATCGACCCGGGGGCCACAGGTTTCACTAGAGGCTTCTCTCTCGAAGGCAAATAATACGGTGGGTGAACAAATTACTATCGAGCATTTGATAGAAAAGCGCAAAGTTATGACGATACCCAAGGCAATGATTATGTAATATAGGCATCACACCCGTGTCAAGTAGACCAACTCCTGCCTGCATCTACTACTATTACTCCACACATCGACCGAATTCTGCCTGCATCTAGAGTATTAAGTTCATGAAGAACAGAGTAACGCTTTAAGTAAGATGACATGATGCAGAGGAATAAAGTCAAGCAATATGATGCAAACCCCATCTTTTTATCCTCGGTGGCAACAATACAATACGTGCCTCGCTACTCCTACTTTGTCACTGGGTGAGGACACTGCAAGATTGAACCCAAAGCTAAGCACTTATTCCATTGCAAGAAAGACCAATTTAGTTAGCCCAACCAAACCGATAGTTCGAAGAGAATTACGAAGAAATAAAATCATGCATATAAGAATTCAGTGAAGATTCAAATAATATGCATAGGTAATCTGATCATAAATCCACAATTCATTAGATCTCGACAAACACACCGTGAAGGAAGATTACATCGGATATATCTCCAAGGGCATCGAGGAGAACATGGTATTGAGAATAAAAGAGAGAGAATAAGCCATCTAGCTACTAGATATGGACCCGTAGGTCTGAGGTAAACTACTCACGCTTCATCGGAAGGGAAATAGATTTGATGTAGATGCCCTCCGTGATCGAATCCCCCTCCGGCAGGGTGCCGGAAAAGGCCCCAATATGGGATATCACGGGAGCAGAAGGTTGCGCTGGTGGAAAGTTGTTTTTGTGGGTGCTTCTGGAGGTTTGGGAATAATATATAGTAGCATATTAATGCATATAAAACATCCAAAACAAATAATATAATAGCATGGAACAATCAAAAATTATAGATGCGTTGGAGATGTATCAGTGGGATAATTTATAGGATTCAAAGGACACCAATCTCAAATAATCAGACCTCGGTTTATGACAAGATCGGACTTAAAGCCGACGACAAGGAAATTTACATCCCACCCACAACCCTTCTGCTCACCACTGTCGATGACTTAACTAACGTTTGGACTATGCATCAGAGGAGGCCGCCAATATGGATGAAGATGTCGACGACACACCTGAAACGACCACTCCATCAACCCATACGGCCAGATGGACCGCTACATCCATGTACGACATTTATATGGTCGATCCACCCAGAAATCACTCAAAATGCCATTGCAAGCGCCCTAGAGGCACCGGCGGGGGGCCAAGCGGGCATAGCACGGATGCCGCTGATGACGATGCTTCCTCGGGTGATGCTAGTAACCTCTAAGAGGACATTCACACCTCCCTGGAGGGGCAGAACAACCCAATTGGAATACCCAAGGACGAAGACCACGACGACCTCTTTGACGGGGCTGAGAGCAACTATTTAATTGAATCCAAGGAAGATGAAAGCCTTGAGCCCGGGGACTATATAGTCTGCGAAGACCCTTTTGAGCAAGAGCGGTCCAAACGGTGACTGATGGCAATGACTAGAAGTATAAAAAAGAAACAACAGTAGTTGTACCCTGATCAAAACGAGTTCAATGACAAATGGGTGGACAGTCTAGCCGCCGAGCAAGACCTCAAACAGCTTCATGAGAGTGCTGCCAGAATTTGATGATGAGGCAGCTGACAACGTGCTTTTGACACATGGTCATGCTGATCAGCCTGACCGCCCCCCTACTGGACATGACAGGCCAACAGGGGAGAGTGGGACCCCCAAATGACAACGTGTCATTACGGCAAAGATCTTGTTGACTAACTGATCCCTATGATGCCCGCAGAAGAATAGAAGCCAATCGAGCCCCCCCTTCCCGATCCATTTACGGGTCAAGATGGTGTGCACCAGTCGGATTCGATGGTTATGAAGCCTGGTTAGACAGGAACAAAAAAGCTTGGTAACATGCTCACACACGACTGTTCCCTTACGTTTGATATAACATGGCTTGATTTCGAGGGCCTGCTCACCCGTTCTGTTTCACAAACGAGGTGACGGAACATCAGTTCCTAGACAGGTTTAAACCCATAAATATTGAACAATATGATGGGACAACTGATCAGCCATTTGGATCAAAAGAATTCCTCCTCGACATACACATGGCACAAGGGGGCGACCTCCATGCATAGCCTGGCTCCTCACTCCATCGGGAGTTGGGAGGCTCTTGAAGATGACTTTAGGGCAAACTTTCAAGGCACCTATGTCTGACCTCTAGACGTCGACGACCTCACCACCTCATCAAACAGCCCCGCAAGCCAGTCCGAAATTTTTGGAATCGGTTCTTAACTAAAAAGAACCAGATAGTCGACTTCCCCGACACCGAGGCAATCACCACTGATACCTCCATTTTGCATCATGTTTTCCTACTGTTAATTATAGTATTTTTATTCAATATAACACTTTGTGTAGTAATTATAATTGCATTTCTCTCATAATATGCAAAGTTTACACAAAGTGGGAGATTACCGGCAGCTATAATTCGGGGCCTGAAAAAGCTATGTCAGAGATACCTATTATGAACATCTCCAAATGACTGAAATTTTATGGATATTTATTTTGGAATACATAAAAAATATTGGAGAAAATAAATACCAAAGGGGGCCACCCAGGTGCCCACTAGGAACCAGGGCGCGCCTACCCCCCTGGCATGCCCTAGTGTGTAGTGGGCACCCTGGCCATCCTATGGTGCCCATCTTCTGTTATATAAGGTCATTTTCCCTAGAGAAAATAAGGAGAGGACTTTCGGGATGGAGTGTCGTTGTTTCGAGGCGGAACTTCGGCAGGAGCACTCTTGCTCTCTGGTGAAGCGATTCCGCCAGGGATACTTCCCTTCAAGTGGGGGAAATCGAAGCCATCGTCATCACAAACATCCCTCTCATCGTGGGAGGGCCAATCGTCACCAACATCTTCAACTGCACCATCTCATCTCAAAACCCTAGTTCATCTCTTGTGTTCAATCTTTGTATCAAAACCTCATATTGGTACTAGTGGGTGACTAGTAGTGTTGATTGCATCTTGTAGTTGATGCTAGTTGGTTTATTTTGGGAAAGCTTATATGTTCAAATGTATTACGCTATTCAATACCCCTCTAATCTTGAGCATGAATATGTTTTGTGAGTAGTTACTTTTGTTCTTGAGGACATGGGAGAAGTCTTATCATAAGTAATCATGTGAATTTGATATTCGTTCGACATTTTGATGGTATGTATGTTGTGATTCCCTTAGTGGTGTTATGTGAACATCGACTACATGACACTTCACCGACTTTGGGCCTAAGGGAATGAACTGTGGAGTAGTTATTAGATGATGGGTTGCTAGAGTGACAGAATCTTAAACCCTAGTTTATGTGCTATTCCATAAGGGGCTGATTTGGATCCGTATGTTTAATGTTATGGTTAGATTTTATCTTAATTCTTCTTTCGTAGTTGCAGATGCTTGCGAGGGGCGTTAATCATAAGTGGGAGGCATGTTCAAGTAAAAACAGCACCCAAGCACCGGTCCATCCACATATCAAATTATCAAAGTAGTGAACGCGAATCAAACAAACATTATGAAAGTGACTAGATGAAATTCCCGTGTGTCCTCAAGAATGCTTTGCTTATTATAAGTGAGTGGTCCGGCCTATTCTTTGCTATAAAAACAATTGGGATACCTTGCTGCACATATAGTTACTATTGCTACTTATTACTTGTTACAAATTATCTTGCTATCAAACTACCTGTTACTGAAAATTTCAGTGCCTGCAGAAATTACCTTGCTGAAAACCGCTTGTCATTTCCTCCTGCTCCTCGTTGGGTTCGACACTCGTACTTATAGAAATGAATATGATTGTTCCCCTATACTTGTGGGTCATTGAGACTCTTTTCTAGCGCCGCTACCATGGAGTGAAGCATTTTTGGTGAGTGGAAATTGGTATCCAAATTTTTATATTACATGCTGAAATTTACGGTTACTTATTACTATGGAAAACAATACTTTGAGGGGTTTGGTTAGGGTATCTTCACCTCGACAGGAAGCACAAAGAGTTGCTACTCAACCTACTGCACCTACTGAAAATATTTGTTATGATATTCCTTCGGGTATGATAGAGAAACTAATAGATAATCGTTATGCAGAAATTATTAGTGCTAACCTTAGAGAGCATGAAGAAAAGAGATTGTTAAAAACTCTGAGGAAGCACTGTGCTGCTATTGTATATACTCTTGATGATGTTAAGGGCATTAGTCCCACTCTCTGTCAACACGAGATTAATATGGAACCCGATGCAAAACCAGTTGTTGATCATCAATGATGATTAAATCCTAAGATGAAGGAAGTAGTAAGAACTGAAATACTAAAGCTTCCGGAAGCAGGTATAATCTATCCGATAGTTGATAGTAGATGAGTAAGCCCTATTCATTGTGTCCCAAAGAAAGGAGGTAACAATGAACTTATTCCACAAAGATTTCTGACTGGCTATAGAATGGTAATTGATTCTAGAAAATTAAACAAAGCCACTAGAAAAGATCATTACCCTTTGCCATTTATTGATCAAATGTTAGAAAGATTGTCAAAGCACACATACTTTTGTTTCCTTGATGGATATTCCGGTTTCTCTCAAATACCTGTATCACAACCTGATCAAGAGAAACTCACCTTTACTTGTCCTTTTGGAACTTATGCTTATAGACATATGCCTTTTGGTTTATGTAATGTACCCGCTACCTTTCAAAGATGTATGACTATTATATCCTCTCACTTTTGTGAAAAGATTGTTGAGGTTTTCTGATGTAGGGTAGGAACCCTAATCGGCCAATCTTTCATGAAAGGAGCGGATCCCGCGATGAACACGAAGAACACAAGGAGAGAAATGAGGTAAAACACATGGAAACCACAAGAGAACACTCAAACCAACAGGTATGATCACACATGCGCTAGATCCATGAACACAAAGGAAGATACAAGATCCACAATCAACTAGGGACGATACAAAGGTAGCCATCTTCTCCGAAAGGAGGTCTTGATGTTCTTCCCGTAAAGGGGTCTTGAATCCTCTTGGGGGATCTTCTCCGTAGGAGGCGCAATCTCCGAGGAGAAGGTAACCAAGTGGATGAGCAAAGCTGTCACACGAAATATGAGCTAATCCTTTGCTGACCCTAACTAGGAGGAGGTGGAGGAGTATATATAGTCTAGGTCCACGAAGGGGTAAGTGGGAGAGGGATACATGGGCCTCGGGCCCGAACACTGTGCGCATATAGGTACTAGATGTCCGCTGAGGACCGGTCGTCCGGTGGCTCACGGGCGGCCAGACGTCCAGTAGACGTCGAACATCCGCTCGATCTGGCTTGGACGATGGAGTCCTGGATTTTTGGAGGTGGCCCGTCGTCCGCTGGTGTCAGAGGTCCGCTCATTTGGCTCGGGTGCGGGATCGCCGGTCGTCTGGTCCGGGCCGGTCGTCCGCTGGGTCTTCAGGCGCCGGACGTCCGGACCCGAACGGTCGTCCGGTGGCTGGAGCTTCTTCCGCAGATCTTCTTGTTGTTCCTCGCGCTTGGTGTCCTTGCCTTCTTGTCCATGGGCTTCCTCTTGGTTCCTGGTCATGCATAGCACACATGTTTGAGGTAGTAGCCATGTCTCACATGTGGAAAGTGACAATTCGGAGAGGAGCGAGTTCACCTTGTGTCCGATGGCGTATACTTGAGATCTCTTTTGATGTTCTATTGGGGCTTGGAGAGTAGTCAAAGTGTACATGGGGATGAACATGGGATGCTCCACATCATCCCCCCCTTGGGGAAGATCCAACCTCGAATCGTGATCCTCATCACTATGGAAACGGTAGTCGCGGAGGGACTTGTAGTTGGACGGAGTGGGAGACGTTGCGCAATCCAGGTACTCGAAGGTGTTGTCAGAGTGGTATACATGCAAAAATAGCAAACACAAACGACACTCGGAAATACAGTGGTTAGAGCACACAAAGTGTCCATCATGTAAGAATGAGTCCGTTCAGCAAGATTATTTGTGACAAAGCGCATGAAGCTTATCAAGATGATATAGAATGATATGCAAAGCATTCATGGGAGCAAAAGCATTCATTGTGCACACAAATGTGTCGTGAATGTGATCAATGCAACCTCGGCGCAAAATGATGCCATAGTGAGACGGTTTATCAAAAGCATGAACATGGTAATGGGTTCTCAATATGAGTATGTGATCATGCAATTGATGATGGGCAATATGATCATGATGTATGAATATGCCATCAAGGTAGATCACAACAAATTTGCTAAGAAAATGCACAAGCTCATATAGCATGGATGACATGGCGATACAAGATGCAACAAGGCAAGCATAATATGAGTCAATCCATGCATAAGATGCAAATTTGTCATGTGTATGATATGTCCATCGAGCATGACATGTGTGAGCACAATCAACAAATATGGAGGTGTTGGTGTACCAATGCTCGATGTCGTGACATGAGTGTAGGTTCGAAGGTGCATCCAATAAGTCCGAGCTCTCCTCAACTTGAAGGTCCATAGAGCCAATCTCCCATGTCGCTCCTCCATTCGCGAGATGTATCATGTAGACAAGAAGGAGACAACAATGAAAGAGTGACCCATCCAATATGCGTAATTGAGGATGGCTCAAAGGGAAGGAGTTCACCTTAGGTATGTTCACGAAGATGTTGGTGTCGCGCATCGTGTACGCCTTCACATAACCAAATTGTCTCATGACGATATTGCCTTGTTGATCCTTCAAAATGAAAGAACATGACAAACACTCAGAAAGACAAATGAGGTTAGCGGAAATGCAAAACCTATCATTCGTGTGGTAAAATACCCAACAAGTGTATGCATCATGCTCATCATAAGAAAGACAAGGGAGCATTTCATAGTATGGAGGCATATGATGCGAGAACAACCAAATACAATAGGCTCAATCAAACAAGCATGCATCACAAGTAAGATGTCCAAGTCTCCACAATCAATAAGCATAGATGCAACAATTGGAGGCAAGCGACAATGAACAAATTATATCATGCGAGAGGCATGAACATATACGTCATCAACCCAAGAAAGCAAGTAATAATGGAACATGGGTGATGCGACAAAGCAAGCAACCATATGAATCCAGGCAAGCAAGATAGTAGTGTGAAGATGCAACGTACTAGAAGGAATCATGTCAAGTATGTCATGTGTGCAAATGGTGGGCACGAATAATGCACGTGACATATCACAAGCCTGAAGCTAAGATATGAGAAAAATAGCATCAATAGAATGAGGCACATGATAAACATGGCAATAGCAACAAGCTTCTCCACCAAGCATGCAAATACACATAGGATTACTAAACTGGTGAATCATGGGTAGATGCAAGCAAGGGTCACAATTGCATGGCAAAGGCATAGAAGCAAGCATAGTTATAGAGGCAAAGGTGTCCCATTTTTCAATGAGATGGTAGCTATAATTTTGGAGGAAGTCGACTTTGATGATCCGACTATGAACGTGTGAGGATGTTGCGCCTTAGCAATCGCTAAACCAACTCCGGGAGGTCATTGACCACGCCGGAGCACGATCAACCTGACCACGAAGGTCTGTTTCCTGCAGGCAAACAAAGAACAAGCAACAAACTGAGATTGCAATCTGGGTATTGCGAATATAAGAGGAAAGCTTTATTGATCAAGGTGGGGTTCTGTGACGCCTTTGTCTGGTCGTTGAACACAAACAAAGTACGCAAAGTTGCAGCTATGGTAAACTTTAATCTAAACAATACCCAAGGAAAAAGCTACTAGATGGATCTACTTATATAGGAGCAAGGGCGGCGTCCAAGGAGGTGGGAGGACGTCCCAAGGTAGCCTAAAACTAACCCTAGGTCGTACAAGGCTGATGGGCCTAAGTGGAGGTGATGCAACACCTTTGGACTTGTTGCTTGACTCGGATTCTACTGCAGCGTCAGATTATTTCGTCGATACCTCAACGCTCTGAACGAATTTGAAGGTGAATCCAATTGGGTTGGAAAGAGCACGAAATCTACTTTCCAACAAAAACATAATCACCCAATTCGGAGTCCGTATGAAAAATTGTTGGCGTTTTGAGTCGGGTATGTCTGTGCAGTCCGAATCTGAATGCAGAACGTGAGAGACTTGGACTCTATCTTCTCTTGGCCCAAAAGTGACGTGAGAGAACTTTTTGAACAGAACCTAAACTTCTCCTTTTGCCTTATCTTCATATGGGTATTGTACAACTGTCCCATACACCTGACAAATATGCATGTATGCAATATTTTTGGTCGTATCCAAGGTAGTTATGTCCTCATCATCCTCCCCTTCTTGAAAACAAAGCCGTCCTCGGCGTTGCTTAACCTGAAATGTGGCTAACAAAAGAGACAAGGTGTACTTGTTGTATATGTATATGTCATCCATTTTTACTTCCCTTGATTTTTGCACATATGACACATGTATACATGAGTAACTTTCATAGTTCATAAAATCTAAAGCCAAAAAATTATCACAAGAAGTAGAAGGCATGAAAATATTGCAACTCAGTTTGCACATATAAGTGAAGATCTTGTTCATTTCAAAAGATTGACAATGTTCATCATTAAACCATCCCGACATTGGTGAATAAACTTTAGTTGCATCAAATTTACATGCTACAACATCCTTAAATAAGCAAACATGCAATAAATCATTGGACACAGAATCATCACCAAGATTAGAGGTCATATCAAAATGATTAAACATTGGTTCTTTTGCATCAACAGTTAATTCAATGGGTGCACTCAAAATTGTTGGTATTTCAGTTGTTTGATCACATGACGCATTCATGACAGTAACAAGATTCTCTAAAATAGGTGGTGTTCTCAAATCAACAGGTAACTCAACACATGATGCATTCGAGTTAACTAGGCATGCAACATTCTTATGTGAAGTGATATCATCAATACTTTTACTGTTACCTTGTCGCAAAGATGTAGCTGATTTAGGTATGGACAATGACAATGCACCATACACTTGAGATGATGTCACACTCACAATCTGAGGTGGGGCTGCTCTAGTAGGTGCAACGGTGGAGGAACCAACCGGCGGTGGTGAGCATGAACTAGAATAGTAGTAGTTGTAGTCACCCAATGCATCCTCCTGTATCTGTCTCTCAAAGGTACAAGCACGGACATACATACCAATAATGCAACGAGGAATATACTAAAATCTTGCCTGAATATTATGGTTCAAACCACCAAAAAATCTATTCATTGTATCATCCTCAGTTTCTTCTATGTCACAATGATGCATATAAGATTTGAAGTCTTGGTAGTAAGCATGAACAATGTTGTTGCCTTGTTTAAATTGTTGAAATTTGCGAAGCAATTCACGATGATAGTAAGGAGGGAATATTTTTTGTCTCATTACATATTTCAAATCTTTCCAAGTTGTGGGTTGGTTATCAATGTTTTTCTTACAATGCGCACTCCACCAAACAGAAGCAAAACCAGTAAATGCTCTAGTGGCTGCTCGCACTCGCTCGAGTTCAGAAAAGTCATGGTGACTAAAAACTTGTTCTACATCAAGATCCCAAACTAGATAAATAGTAGGATTAAATCTACCCTTAAATGACGGTAAAAAGATAACCTGACCATGTGCTTGTGTGTGTTGTCCCGACTCTCGTGATGGTAAAGATGTGTCCGTTGTCCAAGATCTTCTATCTCCGGAACCTGTCATGATTAGTAGAAACAAGAAACAAAATTCGAGAATAATGTTCCTATAAACTACTAGGATGTGGTTGTAAAGTGCTCACAGTAAAGCAAATATCAATATCTTACAAGTTCTTACCATGCGGCAGGTGGTAACAGGCAACCAACGGTGTCAAATAACTTTGAAGATTGTGTAAAGCGATTGCCAAGGGAATGTACGTATACACGGTGTAGAAATATGTGGAGCTGGGTTGGCTATATATGGTAGCAAAAGATTAGCAATAATCAATTGAAAGATGCAATGTTGAATAAACTCTCAACGGCGGTACTGTGCTGGTCCTAGGCTAGACCGGACTAGAGACGCGAGCTTAGAAAACTAATGAGGTCACGTCGTAGCACAACTAGCATCAATAAAGGATATGAGGTAGCTCTGGACAACAAAATATAAGTGAAGATCACAATAGCCGTAAAGATAAGGATGTGAAACAACAGCCAAGCAGGATATATCAATAACTTTCTCTCCAACTTTCCTATGGAAAAAATTGTGCTAATTTTTTGATAATTTTTTTCAAGAATGGTATTGACACAAGATTTCAAACGCAAAAGGAATCACTCAATTCCGAGTTGATATGAGGAGTCAAAAAATTCTAAAACTGGAATAAGTTGTGTTCGTGAACTTCGGAGGGCAAAATGACCTATTTAGAAGTCTATTTTGAGGTGCCAAATATTGAACTAGCTTCTGCAACTATTTAGATGCGGCTCGTTGCTAGCTTTCATTTGAGTACTCGCGGAGCCAAAATGGACTACATATAAGGAAGTTATGCATGTTTTACTGAACAATGCACAAAACATATTTCAATCCAAATTCAACTACGAGACTGAGTCTAGATAGAGCCAAATTTTGTTTTTTTTCTTGTCTCTTTTTTTTTTCCTCACACTTTTTTTCTTTCTCTCTTTTCTCTGACTTTTTTGTTACTTTTTTTCCTCTCGTTTTTTTCTCTGTCTTTTTTTCTCTCTCCTTCTTTCCAAAACAAACTAGATAAGATGCAGATTGGATCAAGCGAAGATGTGAATGATCTCAACTAGGATTATGACAATGAACTATGGGTAGCACGTGGTGGACTGGACACTAACTCGAAACTCTAAACGAACTAGACACTAAGACTAGTAGCTCGACACGACGATGCAACCGATAATTCAACTATGCAAGCAATGAAAAGAAAATTTCAAAGGCTAAGACTGGCTTGGACAAAGGATGAATAGATCAAACTTTTTTGTGGCTTTTTCTTGGACAATAGGTGAAGGTGTCCTGATGTTTCGATGAGATAGATATCGTTTTCTGTGGGAGTCGACTTTGACGATCCGACTACGAACGTGTGAAGACGCCGCGCCTTAGCAATCGCTAAACCAACTCCGAGAGGTTATTGACCACGCCGGAGCACGATCAACCTGACCACAAAGGTTTGTTTCCTGCAGGCAAACGAAGAACAAACAAGAAACTGAGATTGCAATATGGATATTGTGAATATAAGAGGAAAGCTTTATTGATCAGGTGGGGTTCTGTGACGCCTTTGTCTGGTCGTTGAACACAAACGAAGTATGCGAAGTTGCAGCTATGGCGAACTTTAATCTAAACAAAACCCAGGGAAAAACCTACTAGATGGATCTACTTATATAGGAGCAAGGGGTGGCGGCCAAGGAGGTGGGAGGACGTCCCAAGGCAGCCTAAAACTAACCCTAGGTCATACAAGGCTCATGGGCCCAAGTGGAGGTGATGCAACACCTTTGGACTTGTTGTTTGACTCGGATTCTGCTGCAGCGTCAGATTGTTTCGTCGATATCTCAATGCTCCGAACGAATTTGAAGGTGAATCCAATTGGGTCGGAAAGAGCACGAAATATACTTTCCAACAAAAAAAGAACCACCCAATTCAGAGTTCGTATGAAAAAGTTGTTAGCGTTTGAGTCATGTATGTCTGTGTAGTCCGAATCTGAATCCAGAACGTGAGAGACTTGGACTCTATCTTCTCTTGGCCAAAAGTGACGTGAGAGAACTTTTTGAACAGAACCTAAACTTCTCCTTTCCCTTATCTTCATATGGGGATTGTACAAATGTCCCATACACCTGACAATTATGCATGTATGCAATCTTTTTGGTCGTATCCAAGGTAGTTATGTCCTCATAACATAGCATGCAAAGTGAACATGGTAAAATGAGCATGAAGCGACAAGCTGTATATAGCCCATAGCCATGTGAGAGCCAAGTGAGAGAGATGCGCATAGTCATTGCGTGAAGAGGGCGGTGGGAAGGATAGTTCATGGGATCCCAAGTCATCTTTGCTCTCGAGAGCTCGTTTCGTTAACTCTTGGGATTGAGAGGTTGACGAGTATACATGAGTACCTACCAAAATAAAGACAAAGGGAAAATTGTGTGTGCGTGGTATATGTACACATCATCCATCATGACGCGCACGTGCAAGTGTTGGTTAGAAAAAATAGCCAATTCTCAAATAAATGAGTTGCGTGATATGGAAACATGTCATCCATCATGAGAGGTTTGTTATTATGTAGAGCATAATGGAGACTCAAATTGTGTAATGCATCACAAGAAATATGTAGAACATTGTTATTCATGGAATGCATATTGTGCAAGTAATCATGGCAAACATGCAAAGTTTGGAATGCATCAAAATCTCCTAATATGCATGAGGAAACTATGGGGGTCTCATCATGAGAATTAATGGAAACATCACATGGAGAATATTGACAACATCCAAAACAAAGCATATTTGGTTCTATGTGATCATGGCATGGCATAGTAGATTAATTGCACAAATCATGTAAAGGAAGCATGGCAAAATCATCACATGAAAAACAAAAGCCAATGACCATCATCTCATCATCTATGCCATAAGTGCAAATGGGATTGATTTTAATGGGGCTTGGATAGTTACTATGTTGAGATTGAAATGATGTAATATGGGATATCTCACTCATAGCATATGAAAAGGTTAATGGATTGTCAAACATGATGTGACAAAATAGAATTTTCACATGATATCCTATGGAGCATAGCATCATAACTAGGCAACTTAACATTCTCATCATCATATTTATCATAAATAGGTAAGTCATGACATGAAGAAGTCGCACTAGCATGAAGCATGAGAATAGGTGGATCAACATCATGCAAGCAATCATTGGTGAGATCGTACACTAGTGGGACAAGAGAAGCACCATCACATATGTTACCTTTGGAGCATCGCTCATGTGTTGTAGGTGAGGTGTCAAAGACTAAGTCATTGTCATCTTCATCTTCATGGAACCATGTGGGAGTGCCTCATAGTCCATCATGGCCATCATCATCTCCATTGGAGGTATGGACTCATCGACGATAGGCGTGTCGTCATGTCGGAGACCTAGCACCAAAGAAGAAAACACACTCGAAGTAGAGGTTAAGTGATGCGGAGCATCCCAAGGTCATCCCCATGGACCTGCCATCACCTCACCAAGTGCCTAGCGGACCCATGACACGAGCACGCGCAAGAGCTCTCGAAACCAAGGTGACACCACTCTCACATTTCCACTTTGATGCACATGAGACATGGCTACTACCTCATACGGACACATTGTGCATACTCAGGTACCATGGAGAAGCTAAAGAGCAAGGAGAAGAAGAAGAAGAGGAAGATGGATGTGAAGACATAGAAGAAGAAGTGATGAATAAGAAGCTACAGGCTCTGGACGACCGGCCAGGACCGGACGTCCGACGATCTCCAGGCTCCGGACGTCCGGCCCCTTCCGGACGACCGACGCCACCGCACCCGAGCCAAATCTATGGATTTCCGGAGTCCAACGGACGACCGACGCCCGGACGTATGACCCCGACCGGACGTCCGACCGAAGTACCCCCGAGCCAAAATTACTGACTCCGACAGGCATCGGACGTCCGGACCCTCGTGAGCCTCCGGACGACCGGTGACTCCCGAACGTCCGGCGCCTGTGCGCTGCCATGTGTTGGGTCACAGCCCATGTACCCCCTCTTTCGCCCCTTTTTACACTAAGACTATATATAGACCTCTCCCTCCTCCTTTCTAGGGTGAGCAAAGGATTAGCTCATTCACTTGGACACCTTCTCCTCGGAGATTCAAGCCTCCACCAGAGAAGATCCCCCAAGCGGATTCAAGACCCCTTTTAGGGAAGAACTCAAGACCTCCTCATGGAGAAGATCGGCTACCCTTGTATCGTCCTTAGTTGTCCGTAGATCGTGTATCTTTCCTTATGTACTCGAGGATCTAGCACATGTGTGACTTATTCGTGTTGGTTTAGTGTTTCCTCTTCTGTTTCCCTTGTGTTTTCCCTCGTCTCCCTCCTCGTGTTCTTCGTGTTGATCACGGGATCCGCTCCTTTCGTGAAAGATCGGTCGATTAGGGTTCCACCCTACATCATCTTGGTATTAAGAGCCATGTTTATCACAATTTCAGAGCCTCCCCGTTGTGTTGCTAGCCTAGTTTTTGTTGTTTTTGTCCCAAATATGAAAATTCCCCACAAAAATAGCCCCAATTTTTTTTGTGATTTCTTGGTGTGTTGAAATTTTGTTGGTTTGGATCCGTGGATTTGCTTTGTTTTGAGCGGATCTAGCTTTTCCCCCTTGTCTCCACACTTCCATCCACAAAATCCTCCAAATTCGACGTATTTCCACCTCTCCACCACGAACCCTAGCTATTCATCACATGCCCAAATTTTTGCCCAGGCACCGGACGTCTGACCCCTACCGGACGTCCGACGAACCTTGACGAAACTGAATTTTTTTCAGTTTTGCACCACCACCGCCCCACATTTCCGCATATGCACTCCTACCACCTATACACCATCACCACTCACTCTGACATGTATTGCCACTCCGAGCTTTGAGAATTTGAGTTGCGGTTCCATATCCTTTTGTGTTTCAGCTATCTAGGTACGGTTCGACATCAACATCACCGCCGCTCATCTTTGCCACTGACGCGTCATCAACAACGACCACCTCGACTACAGCTTGGTATTCGGTCCACCATTTTGACACCATACCGTAAGCAAGAACGGTAACCTCGTCTTGGTATCGTGATACATCATTCTTGCCTTTACATTGATAGCCATCATAGCCTTACTCCTTTGCGTTGCTTACCCATCGAGACTAGCCATTGAGTATTGCCAGCAACGAGACTTGTGCACAATAGTGATCATACTTCCCATAACATACATACATCATTGTTGCATATATTGGTATCATCTCTTGTGTCACAAAGTTTTCATCACATACACAATTGCTATCTTGGTTCGTGAAGCATTGCATGAGAAAAGAGCTCCAACATTAAAGAGCCAAACAAGCTTTTAAGCAAAAAGGAAAGATAAGCAAAGAACTTTTAAGCAAGATCCATAGCGTCATACAACATTAAGATTGTCATACTAGATCATCTTGGATCATATCATAGAAACACCTTGCATAGAGCATACTTGGGATAGAAGTCGTTGCATTTTTGCTAAGTAGGTTGTGCACAAGTTCTTGTCTCCGCCTATTGTGCAATCGTGCTAGCGTCTCTCTAGTGTTGTGCAACACGAGCATTTTTGTGGATCCCACATTTTGGCTCATCCTTGGTTGCATGACCCTACTTTTCATTTTGCTTGTGTGTTTCTATGTACCTTATATGCTTGGTGTACTTGTTACATGCATCTTGAGAATCTTTTACAACATTATTGAAGCTCACTTACAATTGCATCAAATTTTGTGCCACCATCCTAACCAAGCTCCACCATAAGATTTTACTTGTGTAGGTGTGAGAAACCGACAAGAACTAGTACCAATTGTGTTATTTCCTTGTCCTACATTGGAGTGACCATCGATCCACTTTCAACTTCAGTCAATGTACATTTGGTATTCGTTCTTCTCTTTCTACCACTCACATTTGTCTTGGAATGATGGATAGGCCAAGTACATCTGCCAACCCACTCTTCATTGAGCACGACGATGACATGAACGCCTATGTCACCAAGAGCCACCTCTTTGGTGCACAACATGCTTTGCATCAAGAGCAACAAGCAATGAGTGGACGCATCGACAACCTCGCCGCTGACTTGCGCCTCTCCGAGCAACGTACAAGGGGCTACTTCGGCCACAAGCTCGACGATCACAAGCAAGAGAATGACGCAAGGATGGACGAGATTCATGCTTTGTTGCTCAACCTCTCTTCTTCCACTTCGCCCTCTTCAATGGAGGACATCATGCGGGGGATAGAACTGCATACAAGGTATTGTTGTGACGCACCGAGACCGATGCTCCAGTTCCCTTCCATTTATTTTCGTTGTCGCAGTGTGATTCATTTGTTTGTTGCATTGATCGTCACATCATTTGCATTGCATAGGCACTTGTGCCTTCATTCTTTTCCAAACTTGCATCAGTCTGTAGTTGTCGGGTCTCCCAGTTCTCTTCACTGACCGTTCTGAGACCAACAACACTCGCAAGCGCCCGCGGCACCTCCGAAATATTATTTTATAAGTGGGATAAAAACATTATTGGAATGGGTGGAAAGTTGGCGTGCGGTCTTGTTTTATTGTAGGTAGACCGCCTGCCAAATTTTGCCGCATTCGGAGTCCTTTTGATAACCCAACTGTTAAACTATAGTGGCACTATAGCCGGATAAACATTGGACGTTTTCAGTGTTCTGAAAACCCTGTGCCGGGCTGCCATCCTCCCTCTCTTCTCAACCCAAGGCCTTCTACACAGCCCACCTAGCCCACTTACCTACCCCCTCCGCTTCGGACCGTCCGACTGAGATCAAACGGTCCGAAAACAGACAAAAACCCTACCACTAACCCCTCCTGCCTAAAAATGGACACCCCCTCATCCAAATCAGGCAACCCTAGCCTTCCCCTAGCTCCAGCCGTACCCTTCCCTTGTTTTCCGCACTAGCCTAATCCACCGCCGCCACTTGTTGCCGGCAGTTTAGCCCTGCCGCCACGTGAGCCGCCGCCCGCAACCAACCATGCGCTGCCATGTCGCGCCCCGCCTCCCCACTTCACCGCAAGCCCGCCGAAGCCCATCCTGGGCCCGCCTGGGCCCGGATCCCGCCCCCACAGGCGCCTCGAGCCTCCCGTCTCTAGCTCCCTCGCCCCGCTCGATCTGGTCCAGCAGGGGGTCCTGAGCATCTCGACCCTACGCGCCGCCACCCACTTGCCGGAGCAGCAGCAAGCTCCACCAGGCCGGACCTGCACCTCCTCCCTCTCCGTTCAACTGGAAGCGGCCATGGACGAGCCCCGCACCCGAGCTCCACTTTGTCGGATCTCGCGAACCAAGCGCCGACAAGCCTCCTCCCTGCCGAAAATGTATCTGCCATGGGCAGATCCCTCCCAGATCTGGTCGGGCCCCGCCGGATCCCGGCACCCCCTCGCCGGAATTGCCATTGCCATGGCCTGCATCTTTCTCCTCCCCGAATTGGACCGCCCCATCCAGTCTCGAACTGGATCCGAGCCGTCCCACGATCCAAACGGCCCGGCTGCATCGCTTCGTCCAGGATCCCCTCATCCAGCTTCGCGCAGGCTAAAAAACGACCAAGTCCTGAGATTTTAAAGCATGTATGCATGTTGTGATGGCCATATCCTTGCACCTATGCATTCTATGAACATGATTTATATAAAAAAGTTGTTGTACTCTCTATGATCTACATGATGGTGGCTGTTTCATTCATGTTAGGGTTCATCTACATGTCATTATCTTTGTTGCAAAAGTGCATCATGATGTTAACTGATGAAACTGTTATAACATTCAAACTTGCCAGGATGTTTGCCACTAATCCATTGCTTATATGCATATGCTTCCTTCGTGTGAATCGTTATATGTAATGTGTAATTTGATTCCATGCCCTTAGTTGCCATGAAAACTTGTTGTAGCATGTCTCTTTTTTGCTCTCAAGTTGTCATCATGATAAAACTGTCATCTTGTTAACAACATCTTCCATTTTGTAAAAATCATAGTAATTAATCTATGCATCATATGGATTTGTGCCCATGGAGTAATTTGAAGATTTCCATGTCTACTACGTTCCCATGTCATTCACATAAGTATTCAATTTCTGTGCTTGCTGTTATGTACATCCCAAATCAGAATCATGATATTAATGTTTGTGATCTCGGATTTTTGAATTCACGGTTGCATATTGTTTTGATGGTTCCCAAGAACCTGTTGCTCCTATGATTATGCCATGTTGTATTATTCAAGGTACATGATATGTAATAGCAAGATGTGCCTTTTGATGCCATGTTTAAGCACTGTAGAATATTTGTTTCATGCCTCCAACATGCCATCATATTAACTCTGCTCATGTATATGCTTGGTTTTTCACCAAGCCCTAATCCCTAGCAGAACATTGCATTTTGCATGGATCATAGTAAATTAACCATGATGCTTATGAACCTGAACCTTAAAGGGGAGTTGAAGTATGTTATCTCTATTGTAAGTGCATATCTAGTTTGTGCCCATATGATTTCTGTAGCATGTTGATTTGGTGCTTGCAATATGCCTAGTTGTTGTTTTGGTAGATTGTTGTTATAACTTGCCTTGTGTGTATGTGTTGAACCGTTGCTCCGTTTTGATCATGTCCTATATGAAAATTTCTTAGAATTGCATGTAGTTTCATCATGTTATGTTGCATCCTTAATTTGAGTGCTTGTGGTTGATGTTTGCATGCATTTTGCATCAATGCCATGTTCAACTTGTTTAGATCATATCTCCTAGACCGTAGCTTAGAATTAAATGATCCGCATATGTAACTTGACTAGAAAAGCGTGTAGATTGTCATGGTGCTCTTTAACTTGCTGTTTAACAAATTTAACATAATGTTTTGTTCAGATCAGTACCAAATTCGAAATTTGCATATGGGGACCTTCCGGAATTGCTATGTGTTGTTTTCAGCCTCATTTAAACTTGCTTTGATGTGGGGTTCTTTCATGCATCATCTCTTGCCATGAGTGTCAACATTTAATATTTCCATGCATCATACTTGGTTGTGCAACATGCCTTGGTCATGTGTTGTTTGTTTACTATGTTGTTTGCTTCTTTCTGGTTGTGCTTCTTCCCTCTAGTTCCCGGTTTCGTTGCGATTGTGAGGATGCGTTCGACTACGTTTGTTCGTCTACTTCATGGACTTGATTTTTTTTCGAGCGGGATTTCAGGCAAGATGATCATTACCTTGAATATCACTACTATCTTTTTTTGACTAAAATACCACTACTATCATTGCTTTGTCAGTTGTCTCGATGCTATCGCTATGTCGCGCTACCTACCACTTGTTTCTCAAGCCTCCCAAATGGCGATGATAAGCCTCTAACGTTTTCTACCAACCCAGCAAACCATTGTTTGGCTATGTTACCGCTTTGCTCAGCCCCTCTTATAGCGTTGCTAGTTGCAGGTTGTTACATGTTGGGACATGGATATCCTGGGATATCACAATATCTCTTACTTAATTAATGCACCTATATACTTGGTAAAGGGTGGAAGGCTCGGCCTTTTGCCTCCTGTTTTGTTCCACTCTTGCCGCCCTAGTTTCCATCACACTAGTGTTATGTTCCTTGACGAACGCTTCTAACACATGTGGGTGTATGGAAACCCCCTAAAAAATCGCTTAGGAAAGAACTTCTCCAGCAAGACCGAACTTGGTTTTAACATTTTTCCAACATAATAATACTAATAATTAATTAATTAGCATAGGGAGTTACTGCTACCTGAGGATCCTTAATTCCACATAATATAGGTGGGCTAGTGCCGATGGTGTTGGTCCAAAACAGGCAGCCTGTGGGGCCACCATGGGGACACTCGAGGACTAGTTTTACTCGTAGCTTGTCCCATCCGGTCGTGCCCTATGAACGAGATACACAGCTCCTATCGTTATTTGTTGGCACATCGGGTGGTCTTGCTAGTTTGGTTTTTACCATTGACGAGTGGCAGGTCCACCAGAATTCCTTACCGTAAGCATTGTGTTCTTCATGGTGTGAGTATGTTCCATCAAATATGCATGGTAATTTGTAATGGACCACTTGGAGCACCCCTGCAGGGTTAAATCTTTCCAGAAGCCGTGCTCGTGGTTGTGTGGTGACTTGGAAATTTATAATATCTGGTTGTAGAGAACTTGACACTAGACTCAAACTAAAATACACCAACCGCGTGTATAACCGTGACTGTCTCTTTTCGAGGGAGTTCATGAAGAGAACATGGTGGGGTTATGTCTGAATCATAAGTAGTTTACGATCACTTATTGATCATTACTAGTTTGTGACCTTTATGCGTAGTTACTCTTCTTATTATTGTACTCGAAAGTTAGCCACCATACAATGCTTAATGCTGCTGCAACCTCACCACTTATCCATTCCATATCCATTAAGCTTTGCTAGTCTTGATACCCATGGTAATGGGATTGCTATGCCCTTGTGGCTCATAGATTACTACAACAATAGATGTTGGTACAGGTAATGTGATGGTATGATGTGAGACTGATGCTTGCTTGCTTTTGGAGTTCCTCTGTGATAGAGACGAAGGTTTCCCAATGTTTCGATGAGATAGATATCATTTTCTGTGGGGGTCGACTTTGACAATCCGACTATGAACGTGCAAAGACGTCACGCCTTCGGAATCGCTAAACCAACTTCCGAGGGTTATTGACCATGCCGGAGCATGATCAACCTAACCACGAAGGTCTATTTCCTGCGAGCAAATGAAGAACAAGCAAGAAACTGAGATTGCAATCTAGATATTGCGAATAAAAGAGGAAATATTTATTAATGAAGGCGGGGTTTTGTGACATCTTGGTCTGGTCATTGGACACAAACGAAGTACGCGAAGTTGCAGCTATGGCGAACTTTTAATCTAAACAAAACCCAAAGTCTAAACGACGCCAGAAGGGTTGTATATCTGGAGGAAGAGGGGGGAATTTCATGGCCCTTGGAGGAGGGGTCCGAAACCAACTCTAACTCTTGTTTCCCCACACATACGGGCTCTAAAAACAGCCTATACTTAAGTGTTTCAAAAATACATGGGCCTGGCCCAATAATAAGGTGATGCAGCACCTCGAATAGCCTCTGGACGAAATTTATGAAGTGGCATCTTGTATATTTCGTCCAAGGCTTCATGCACCTCTTATGGTGGCTTCAAAGTCCTGAATTCATTACTTGTAACTCCGTTCTTGATCCCCTTGCGCATGCCACCATCTCCATGCTTGAACTTGCTCCAAGGTTCATCTTTCTTGTCCAAGCTAGGCCCTTCATTTGTAAGCAAAACAAATGTATCCAATTTTGGCAGCATCATATTCTCATGAACATTAGAATCGTTACCAAGAAACGAAAGTACCTGATAATTCAATTGGCGTGCGTGAGCTCTAGTAATTGGTCCAGTATGTATAGCAGCAGGCGATGTGGGTGTAACAATGTTATTGATGTCCTCATCATCCTCCCCTTCTTGAAATGAAGTCGTCCTCGACGAAAGTTCATCTTCCTCACCCAAATAAGGCTTCAAATCTGCAATGTTAAAAGTGAGACTAACCCCAAAATCTGCAGGCAGCTCAAGTTTATATGCATTATCATTTATTTTCTCGAACACCTTAAAAGGACCATCAGCACGTGGCATTAGCTTTGATTTGCGCAAATTAGGAAATCTATCCTTACGCAAATGTAACCAAACAAGATCTCCAGGTGCAAAACACAACATGCTTTCTACCCTTATCGCCAGCAAGTTTATATTTAGCATTCATACGCTCAATGTTTTCCTTAGTTAACTCATGCATTTTTAAAACCAATTCAGCATGTTCTTTAGCATCAAAATTAACCTTCTCCGAAGATGGAAGATGCAACAAATCAATAGGTGCACGAGGTAGGAAACACTACACAATTTCAAAAGGGCACATCTTAGTAGTAGAATGCAATGAAAAATTATAAGCAAATTCAATATGAGGCAAGCAATCTTCCCACATTTTCTTATTATTCTTCAAAACAGCCCTAAGCATAGTAGACAATGTTCTATTGACTACTTCAGTTTGTCCCTCAGTTTGGGGGTGACAAGTAGTACTAAAAAGCAGTTTAGTCCCCAACTTAGCCCATAAACATCTCCAAAAGTGGCTAAGAAATTTAGTATCACGATCTGAAACAATAGTATTTGGCACACCATGCAAGCGAATAATTTCACGAAAGAACAAATTAGCAACATTAGCAGCATCATCGCTTTTATGACATGGTATAAAGAGTGCCATTTTCAAGAACCTATCCATGACAAAAAATATGCTATCCCTACCCTTCCTTGTTCGAGGTAAACCTAAAACAAAGTCCATAGATATATCCTCCCAAGGAACACTAGGTACAGGCAAAGGCATATATAAAACATGAGGATTGAGTCGTGACTTAGCTTTATGACATGTAGTGCAGTGAGCAACAAAACGCTCAACATCCCGTCTCATCTTTGGCCAAAAGAAATGTGTAGCAAGTATATGCTCCGTCTTCTTAACACCAAAGTGTCCCATTAATCCTCCTCCATGCGCCTCCTGCAACAACAAAAGACGAATGGAGCTAGCTGGAATGCATAGCTTGTTAGCATGAAACACAAATCCATCGTTAAGAATGAACTTGTTCCAAGTTCTCCCTTCCTTACAATTCTGCAATACATATTTAAATTCAGCATCATGCACATATTGATCTTTGATGGTCTCCAAACCAAATATTTTAAAGTCAAGTTGTGAAAGCATAGTATAACGACGAGACAAAGCATCAGCAATAACATTTTCTTTACCCTCTTGTGTTTAATGACATAAGGGAAAGTCTCAATGAATTCAACCCATTTAGCATGTCTACAGTTCAGTTTTGCTTGACTTTTAATGTGTTTCAATGATTCATGAGCAGAATGTATAACAAATTCCTTGGGCCATAAATAGTGTTGCCATGTTTCTAAGGTCCGAACAAGAGCATGTAATTCTTTATCATAAGTAGAATAGTTCATACTAGGTCCACTCAATTTGTCAGAAAAGTATGCAACAGGTTTGCCATCTTGTAAGAACACACCTCCTAATCCTATTCCACTTGCGTCACATTCAAGCTCAAAAGTCTTATTGAAATCAGGAAGTTGGAGTAAAGGAGCATGTGTCAACTTATCTTTCAATACCGTGAAGGCTTCTTCCTATGCGGTACCCCAAACAAAAGGCACATCCTTCTTTGTAAGCTCATTGAGAGTTGCAGCAAGGGTGCTGAAATCTTTCACAAAACGCCTATATCATCCAGCGAGGCCAAGAAAACTCCTCACTAATGTGACCATTTTGGGCTACGGCCAACTCTCAATAGCTTCAATCTTGGCTTTATCAACTTCTATTCCCTGTGGAGTAACAACATAAGCAAGAAAGGATACTCGATCGGTGCAGAAGGTGCACTTCCCAAGGTTACCAAACAAACATGCATCACATAGAGCAATAAAAATAGCACGTAAATGTTCCAAATGTTCCTCCAAAGATCTGCTATAAATCAGTATATCATCCAAATAGAATACCACAAATCGTCCAATGAAAGCACGTAAAACTTCATTCATTAGTCTCATGAAAGTACTAGGTGCATTAGTTAACCCAAAAGGCATGACTAACCACTCATATAATCCAAACTTAGTTTTAAATGTTGTTTTCCATTCATCTCCCAATTTCATACGAATTTGAAGGTATCCACTACGCAAATCAACTTTGGAGAAAATTGTAGAGCCACTCACTTAATTGAGCATATCATCTAGCCTAGGAATAGGATGACGATAACGAATAGTAATATTATTAATGCCTCTAAAATCAACACACATACACGATGTACCATCCTTTTTAGGCACTAGTATAATAGGAACAACACAAGGACTAAGAGATTCGCGTATGTAACCTTTGTCGAGCAGCTCCTGTACTTGACGCATAATCTCCTTCGTCTCATCTGGATTGGTACGGTATGGTACACGATTGGGTAGCGATGCATCGGGAATTAAGTCAATTTGATGCTCAATCCCTCGAATAGGTGGTAATCCCGGTGGCACGTCTTGTGGGAATACGTCAGCGAACTCCTGCAAAATGTTAGTGACAGCAGGGGGCAAAGAGGAAGGCACGTCCTCGAATGAAAATAATGCCTCTTTGCACACAAAAGCATAGCAAACAGATTTGCTGAAATCTAGCTCATCAATATCAAATTTTGTGGCAAGTAAACATGCACTTTTCAATTTAATTTTAGAAGCAACACTAGATGGTTGATTATTAGGTTTCATTTGTTGCTCAGACTCTTTTGCCACAATCTGATTTTCACTCTTATTTTTCTCCTGTTTTGCTTTATTAGCTCTATTAATATCATCTTTCAAAATGGATTCAGGAGTCATAGGAAGCAAAGTAATATGGCTATCCTTATGAACAAGAGTATACTGATTATTTCTACCATGGTGTGCAGAATTTTTATCAAATTGCCATGGTCTACCAAGTAATAAGGAACATGCTTGCATGGGTACCACATCACAATCAACATAATCAGCATATGTAGAGATACTAAAATGCACACGAACAGTACGTGTTACCTTAACCTTGCTGATGTTTTTGAACCATTGGATGTAGCAAGGATGTGGATGTGGCCTTGTGGTGAGAGATAGCTTCTCCACTATCTCCATGCTAGCCAAATTATTGCAGCTCCCTCCATCTATGATGACGCAAACAGAACGTTCTTCACAACTCCCTTTGTATGGAAAAAATTATGCCTCTGATTTTGCTCAGCTTGTGTGACCTGCACACTCAAAACACGTTGAGCAACTAAACATTCATATCTGTCAGCATCTTCAGGAGCCATGTATTGCGTCTCATGATCAGAATCATCTCCACCGTGTTCTTCACGTGTAATAAGAGCCAAAGTCTCCTCATCATAGTCACTAGCGGACTCATACCCACCATCCTCAGTAGCAATCATCACACGTTGAGATTTGCATTCTCTCACAAAATGTCCTCTTCCCTTACAACGATGACAAATAATATCACTTGTGTGCACTGTTGATGCCACGAAAGAAGAAGAGCTCTGCGTAGGCCCGACAGGTGTGCTCTTGGTAGATAGTGGTGGTTTTGCCTACTTTCTTGTATCACAGCTGGAGGTGGCACCTGATGGAGGTGCTGGTGCAGTGGAAGTAGAGGATGCACGTGGTGTCCATGATGAAGGTCGACCTGCAGAAAAATTAGTTCATGCCAACGCTTGTCGATCCTGTACTTCACGTCCAACTTTACAAGCAAGATGGAATAAACAAGTGATATTAGTATACTCCTTATACTCTAGAATGGTCTGAATCTCTCTATTTAATACACTCATAAAATGTGCAAGCATAGCTTCATTCTCCTCAATAATACCACATCTAATCATGCCAGTTTGTAATTCCTGATAATATTCTTCTACAAAAAAAATTCCTTGTCTTAAGCGCTGTAATTTTTGAAGTAATTCACATTGCTAATATGGTGGAACCCAATGAGTACACATAGCAGTTTTCAAAGCAGCCCAAGTAGCTGGAATAGGATATAATCTACAATGTTCAGACCACCAAACACATGCAAAGCTAGTGAAAGCACAAACAACAGTAGGAACATGTCTCTCCTCGTGATATTGTAAACATGTAAATCATTGTTCAGTTTCTATATCCCAAGTAAGATATATATCAGGAACATATCTACCCTCAAATGGTGGAATATTCAATTTTAGTTTAGGGATATGGTCATGATCTCGTACCTGAGGGGGAGCCCTACCATTGCCATTATGTAATGCCCTCGATGCGGCTATATCTCCTATGTGTCGAAGCACGACTTAGAGGCATAACCGCATTGAAAGCAATGTCACAAGTTAGGCAATCAGCACAACATCCCATGTAATAAAGATAATAAAAGGGGAGATACATAGTTGGCTTACACTCGCCACGTCAATCAAAGTACATAAATAGCATTACAACATTCAAACACTCATGGCCCGACTATGGCGCCAAAATAAAAGATAAACCCAACATGTGACACGGTCCTGATCGCCCCAACTGGGCACCACTACTGATCATCAGGGAAAGACACATAGTAACGACGGGAAGCTTCATCGAACTCCCACTTGAGCTCATGCGCGTCATCTGGAATGGAATCATCAGGCCCTGCATCTGTTTTGGAAGTAATTTGTGAGCCATAGGGACTCAGCAATCTCGTACCCTCGCGACCAAGACTATTTAAGCTTATAGGTAAGGCAAGGTTAATATGTGGAGCTGCAGCAAGCGACTAGCATATATGGTGGCTGACCTGTTCGCAAAAGAGAGCGAGAAGAGGAGGCAAAGCGCAAATGAGAAACTAGAGAGCAACCTGCAGCAAGCATTACTCCAACACCGTATTCGCTTCTCGGACTCCGCCGAGAAGAGACCATCACGGTAACTCACACTGTTGATTCATTTTAATTAAGTTAAGGTTCAAGTTATCTACAACCAGACATTAACAAATTCCCATCTGCCCATAACCGCGGGCACGACTTTCGAAAGTTCAATCCCTGCAGGGGAGTCCCAACTTAGCCCATGACAAGCTCTCACGGTCAACGAAGGAATAGACCTTCTCCCGAGACATTCCGATCAGACTCGGTATCCCGGTTCTACAAGACACTTCGACAAGTTAAAACCAATCCAGCAACACCACCCGCTGTGCCGACAAATCCCGATAGGAGCTGCACATATCTCGTTCTCAGGGCACATCGGATAAGCTAAGCGTACGGAAGCCAACGTAACCCAAGTTGCCAAGGGACGGCCCCGCACGGTGCTCTAGGTTGGACCAACACTTAGAGAAGCATTGGCCCGGGGGTTTAAAATAAAGATGACCCTTGAGTCCGCGAAACCCATGGGAAAAAGGCTAGGCGGCAAATGGTAAAACCAAGGTTGGGCATTGCTGGAAAAGCTTTAATCAAGGCGAACTATCAAGGGGTTCCCATTATCACCCAACCGCGTAAGGAACACAAAAATCCGAGAACATAACACTGATATGACGGAAACTAGGGCGGCAAGAGTGGAACAAAACACTAGGCGAGAGGCCGAGCCTTCCACCCTTTACCAAGTATATAGATGCATTAAGATAACAAGATAATATAATGATATACCAACAAGTAAATAATGTTCCAACAAGGAACGGTCTCCAATCTTCACCTGCAACTAGCAACGCTATAAGAGGGGCTGAGCAGAGCGGTAACATAGCCAATCAATGGTTTGCTAGGACATGGTGGGTTAGAGGTTAGACATGGAAATTTGGGAGGCATGATAAGCAAGTGGTAGGCATCGTAGCATATTCATAGCAAAAGAGCGAGCATCTAGCAAGGCAAAGATAGTAGTGATTTCGAGGGTATGATCATCTTGCCTGCAAAGTTGTCAGAGTTGACTAGATCCTCGAAAGCAAACTCAACGGGCTCCTCGTTAGCGAACTCGTCTCCCGACTCTACCCAAACAAGACAAACAAGCAACAAGGACACAATCAACCATGTGCAAAGCTCAAACAATATGATGCAAACATGATATGCTATGCGGGATGCGATATGCGATGCATATGCAAGATTTGACAAGGAATGCATGAACCTGGCCTCAACTTGGAAATCCAAGTGTGCCACTGGAAAGGTGAGGTGAAATCGCTTGAAAACGATATAAAGAACGCCGGAATCGGAGTTACGGTTTTGAAATGGCAAGCAATGCAAATATGACCACGTCCTGCGATTTACAACAAGTAGCCATCTAAATGCAACAAGATGAACATGTTACAACACCCAAACATGGCATCAAAATACATGGCAGGGATCCATTCATGATGCTTAACAAAATAGTAACATTGAGCTATGGCCAATTCATCCATTAACAGGTTCAAACAAGCATGGCAAAAATGCATTTGGTAAACAGATTTCAGACTTACTGAAATTAACACTTGTCTGGAATTTCAGATCAGGTAGCACACTTTGGAGCATGAAAACTATATGCTACAGGACCTGAACATGGCAAAGTAAAGCATGGCCTGGAGCTACTCAAAGAGCTTAACAAAAGTCCCTTAGTGACCTTGAGCCAGAAGGGATCAGAAAATACATTTGCGAGCATGTGAACATGGCAAAAACATAATCAGTTCACAGACTTAGTGAAAAACTGGAGCATGCAAATCAGATATCAAGTAGGCATGTTTACGAGCTCGATGCACTCACTACATATCAAGTCATGACAATCTAAGCACACACCCATCAAGAATACACATTATACAAGCTATACATGGCAAGAGCAATAGCATAGCATGCACGGATCAACTATAACATCCTCGGCAAAATCGCTAACAAGTAGACAATCTGCCCAGATTCCCGAAATAGCAAAAGTAGAGCTCGATTGACTCAAGCTAGGGTCTCCATAATTGCAAACAAAGACATGGATGGATAGAGCACTACAAGATTAACAAAACATCCTTATTGATCATCCTCAAAAGAGGCACGGATCACTAGGAAACAACATGAACATATGGCATATTGAGATAAACAGATCAAGGACTTGGTGGAAATGCTAAGTCCTTGAAATCAGCATTAACGAATGCACCACTTTGCAAGCTTGTGCTAGTCACCACACACATCACAAAAATACATGGGTTGCACCTCTGGATAGATGGCAAAACATATAACAAAACTCATGTAGAGCTCAGGGGCATATCATGCACACATTAATCATGGCAAAAATGACAAATAGCTAATTGGAGCAGCAGATTTGACAATTATCTCAAATAGCATTCTTTTCCAACAGCATTTCGGGCATCAAGATGAACTCAAATGAAAATGATGCAATGAGATGAAATGATGTGCTCTCTAAGACGAACATTTTGATATGCTATATGCCCAAAACAGAGCTACGGATGCGGAGTTACGACATGACGAACATAGCAAAATATTAGGGTTTCGGGGATAAAAAGTCAACCGGGCCAAGTCTCAGATCCAGATCCGGCGGCACACGGATCGACGTTGGCCGGCACCGGAGTTCCTGTACGCCGGTGGACGAGGTGGCCGGAGTTTCTGGCCACGGTGGCCGGCCGGAGGAGGACGAGGACGGAGAGGAAGCGCACGGCGTGGTGGCCGCGGGGTGCAGCGAGGCGCGGCCGGGAGGCGACGGGGCCGGTAGGGCGAGCTCGCCGGAGCACGGCGTCGATGGCGGGCGGCGGCTCCAGTCACCGGGCGCGGGGAAGAGGCGGCGGGGCGAGCCGGGCGCGGCGGCGGCGAGGCGCGGGCCTCGGGGGCCCTCCCCGAGCCGAGCGGGCCGGCGAAGTGGGGCAGCGCGGGCGGCGAATGACGGAGCGACACGTGGCGGCAGCGGGGTGGATCCGGACGTGTCCGTCGGTGGCAGTTTTTGTCCGGCGGCGCACGATGATGAGTGGATCTAGGGTTTCGGGGGGAAGGAGAAGGAGAAATTCGGAGAGGTCTTTAAATAGGCATAGAGGGAGCTAGGAGAGTCCAAATGAGGTGCGGTTTTCGGCCACGCGATCGTGATCGAACGCTCTAGACGATGGAGTGGGTTTTGGTGGGTTTTGGGCCAAAATGGAGGGGTGTTGGGCTGCAACACACACGAGGCCTTTTCGGTCCCTCGGTTAATCGTTGGAGCATCAAACGAAGTCCAAATGGTACGAAACTTGACAGGCGGTCTATCGGTAGTAAACCAAGGCCGCTTGGCAAGTCTCGGTCCAATCCGGAAATGTTTAAACCTCACACATGAAAGAAAGGTAGAAATGACCACCGGAGGAGAACGGAGCACCGGAATGCAAAACGGACAACGGGGAAAATGCTCGAATGCATGAGATGAACACGTATGCAAATTCAATGCACATGATGACATGATACGAGATGCATGACAACGATAACAACACACGGAGACAAAAATCCGAACCCGAGAAAATAAAAATAACTTAACGCCGGAAACGGCAAGAGTTGGATTACATATTAGGAAAATCATATCAGGGGTGTTACAACACTCCACCACTACGAAAGGATCTCGTCCCGAGATCTAGGACTGAAAGAATGCCGGGTATTCAGAGCGGAGGTGATCCTCGCGTTCCCAGGTAGCTTCACGGTCGAAATGGTGTGACCACTTGATTTTGAGGAATTTGATTGACTTGTTGCGAGTCTTGCGTTCAGTCTCTTCAAGAATAGCAACGAGATGCTCACGATAAGAGAGATCTTCTTTGAGCTCAATGTCCTCGAAGTTGACGGTGCGGTGTAACGCCCTCGATGCGGCTATATCTCCCACGTGTCGAAGCACGACTTATAGGCATAACCGCATTGAAAGCAATGTCGCAAGTGAGGTAATCTTCACACAAACCCATGTAATACATAAGGGAAAATTGATACATAGTTGGCTTACAATCGCCACTTCACACAATACATGAATAAAACATTACATCATCCAGATACAAACAAGGTCCGACTACGGAACCAAAATAAAAGAAGAACCCCAAATGCGACACGGTCCCTGATCGACCCCAACTGGGCTCCACTACTGATCAACTAGAACGGAACAACACAAAGGACAAGATCTTCATCGAGCTCCTCCTGAGCTTGGTTGCGTCATCTGCACGGACTCATCGGCACCTGCAAGCTGGTTTTGGAAGTATCTGTGAGCCACAGGGACTCAGCAATCTCGCACCCTCGCGATCAAGACTATTTAAGCTTATGGGTAAGGTAAAGGTATGAGGTGGAGCTGCAGCAAGCGACTAGCATATATGGTGGCTAACCTATTCGCAAAAGAGAGCGAGAAGAGAAGGCAAAGCACGATCGATAAAAGTATGATCAAGAAGTGATCCTAAAACGACCTATGTCAAGCATAACTCCAACATCGTGTTCACTTCCCGGACTCCGCCGGAAAGAGACCATCACGGTTACACACGCGGTTGATTCATTTTAATTAAGGTCAACTTCAGGTTTTCTACAACCGGACGTTAACAAATTCCCATCTGCCCATAACCGAGGGCACGGCTTTCGAAAGTTCAAATCCCTGCAGGGGTGTCCCAACTTAGACCATCACAACTCTCACGGTCAACGAAGGAATAGACCTCCTCCCGAGACATTCCGATCAGACTCGGTATCTTGGTTCTTCAAGACATTTCGACAGGGTAAAACTAAACCAGCAACACCGCCCGAATGTGCCGACAAATCCCGATAGGAGCTGCACATATCTCTTTCTCAGGGCACACTCAGATGAGCCAGAGGTCGGGTAGGCCAGCCCAGAGTTGCCCCTGGTAGCCCCGGACATCGCTCAGTTGGACCAACACTCAGAGAAGCACTGGCCCGAGGGGTTAAAATAATGATGACCCTCAAGAGCGCGACTCCCAAGGGAAAAGAAAAGGCTAGGTGGCAAATGGTAAAACCAATGTTGGGCATTGTTGGAAGAGCTTTACTCAAGGCGAAATGTCAAGGGGTTCCCATTATAACCCAACCGCGTAAGGAACGCAAAATCCGGGAACATAACACCGATATGACAGAAACTAGGGCGACAAGAGTGGAACAAAACACCAGGCATAAGGCCGAGCCTTCCACCCTTTACCAAGTATATAGATGCATTAATTAAATAAGATATATTGTGATATCCCAACAAGTAAAACATGTTCCAACAAGGAACAACATCTTCATGTTCCAACAAGGAACAAACTTCAATCTTCACCTGTAACTAACAACGCTATAAGAGGGGCTGAGCAAAGCGGTAACATAGCCAAACAACGGTTTGCTAGGACAAGGTGGGTTAGAGGCTTGGTTCAACAATATGGGTGGCATGATGAGCAAGTGGTAGGTATCGTAGCATAGGCATAGCAAAAGAGCGAGCAACTAAGCAAGCAAAGATAGAAGTGATTTCGAGGGTATGGTCATCTTGCCTGAAATCCCGCAAGGAAGAAGAATGAGTCCATGAAGAAGACAAACGGACGTAGTCAAACGAATCCTCACAACTCCGGAACGAAACCAAAGCTAACGCGAAAAGCAACCCGGAAAGGAGCAAACAACAAAGTAAAGAACCATCACATAAGCATGGCATGATGCACAACCAGGTATGATGCATGTCTGGTTTAAATGAGGCATGTCATGGCAAAATGCACAAACAATCCTACAAATTAAATGGAGCTCAATATGCAACGAGTTGCATATTGACGAAACACCACATGAATTATTTAGTTCTCTCTTGTTTAGGTACTCAACAATATTAAATGTTGTTTAAACATGGCAAGAGGTGAATCATAACAAAACTATATCATCTAAACAATTTAAATGGGGTCGGACATAACAAATAACAAATCCGGTAAATCCCCATATGCCTTAGTAATTTAATACAACAACAATTTAAACATTTTAATTGTTATTATCATGATGCAGATGACATGAACAAGTTTATGCAATTCTTATTAAAACTTGACAAGAGCATTATTATGAAGCATTTGACATCGTGGTGGAAAGGAAAAGGGTGCCACGACGACGAATCTGAAAATGATGCCACGACAACATATCGGTTATCCGGTAGCCCACGGAGATACCGGTGCAAAAGGAAGTGACGGGAGCGTGTCATGCAAGGATGGTGGGGTGCTCCCGATTACGGGGTTCCCACATGTCGGTGGCAAGGCAAAAGAGGGGCAACATGCACCGAACAACTCCGACACGGAGCAAACACGAGCATTTCATACAACATATGCATTCGGTCCACGGGGCATCGTCTCGGCGGTTATACCTTCGAAGGGTGCATTATTGGAACGGATCAAGTTCGTTGAGGGAAGTAGGCATTCTCATGACGGCGCTAGTGGGAGTAGTCATTCACGTTCGTTCGGAGAGGTACTTGATGACTCCAACGTCTTCGGAGCGACGGTATTTGTACACGATCCACGAGACGTCGATCGTTCGGGGTCCGACTTGCGGTTCTTGCCGACATGAGTGGTACTTGGCATTTTCGTGTAGACGAACTTGGCGCATCCGAAGGGTCACACTCGTCGTCGCGGGAACTTGGTGAATCCGAGGTCTTCGAGCGTCGTGGTACTTGGCGAATCCGCGTAGTCATGCACGTTCCAACATCACACTTGGAGGGACACCGACGGCGTGGTACTTGGCGAATCCTGGACTGTCTTGGCGGTCTCCGATGGAGGCGTTTGTTCCTTTGACCAAGGAAAAACAGCGGCGGCAGCAGGCATCGCAGGAGCTAATGGGCGGCTGCATGTCTGTAGGAGCAATGCAGGGGTGCATGCGCGCGGCGGTGACCGTGGACTTGGCGACGGGGACTTGGTCAGGAGAGGGCGCACAGGAACCCGCCGGAACCGAGGCCAGGGCGCTCCAGGACGGGCGCGTGGAGCAGAGCACAAGGCGACCAAGGCGGTGCAGCTCATCTCCATGGACGGGCAGCCATGTTGCTTCCTGGTTGGCGGAGGGCGTCGGCAGGCAACTGGCCGGGGTGGCCTGGCCATGGTCTTGTGGGAGGAAGGAGAGGTGGCCGCGGGGCCGAAGCGGCAGGGCGGCGCCGGTGCCAAACAGCGAGGGCGAGGGGGATCCACCGGGGCTCCCAGCGAGAAGGACGAACGTGGAGAAGGAGACCCGGGCGCGGGGCTGACGGAGGAGGAAGTCGGGCATAGAGAGGGAGAGCGGGAGAAAGATGGGGACGAACGGGATCGAGAGGAAGATGGGGATCGAGGAGAGGTAAGCTGCGGCGCTGGAGGGAAGAGCAGCGCGTGTGGGAAGGAGATGGGATCGAGATCCCTGGTACGATGCGTGTGGGTGGCGGCACAGGGAGAACGAGGGAGAGGGAGATGGGATCGGGCGACGTTGGTCTCTCCTCTGCTGAGCGATGCCTGTGTGGCGGTGGTAGAAGGGAACGAGGAGGAGAAGGATCGAGAGGAGAGGGAGGACTGCGGCTGGGCCTCGCTAGCCTAGGGTTAGGAATAGCTGGGGCGGTTGGGCCTCGGTGCAACTGGGCTGCGGGGCTAGGCTGAGCTCCCTCTCCTTTCCAAAATCCTCCCTTTCTTAAATTATTGTTTATATAAATAGACAACCAATAAAGGGGAAAATCTAGGGGTTTTTGGTTAGGAATATGAGATATATAAAAATATATCTGGAAGCTGGATTTATGTAGGGTTTGAATAAATTGCTCCGGCATTTTTAGAAGGTAGAAAAATAATTAGAGTTTGAATTATTTTCAAACTTCAATCATTTTTGAACCTGACCAAAACAACTTCGAATGGGGTGAAATCTGACAGAGAGGGTGTAGGAAAAAGGCAAGATTTATAGGGAAAAGATGAACATTAATGGAGGAGGAAGAAGGTCGCTTGCAAAGACATGAAAAACGAAGGAAGTGGGAGGTATGATGCATGGGTATGGCTTGAGAGAGAGATGACAAGGAAAATATATGAAGTTAAGTCGGATAGAAGAAGAGTTGAAGAGTAATGCAATTGTGTGATGGGTGATTCCAAGTTAATGGGATATTTAATATAGCTCCCTAATATTGGGAGGATATGTTATAAAGAGAAGTCACTCTTCCCTCGGTTTAAATGGATCGAAGATCCACACAATTTATTTAGTTGAGATGCAAAAGATTTATGAGATGATGGCATGATGACATGATATGCAATGCATGACACGCAATCAATGACAAAGCAACAACAGCGAATACTAGACGACACCTGGCACATCGGTCACGGGGCATTACAACACTCCACCACTACGAGAGGATCTCGTCCCGAGATCTAGAATGGTACCGGAGGGACAACGGAAAAGAAAGAGAAGAGGTAGAACTAAGTTGCTTCTTTGACAAATGAGTGAAACCAAGGAACCTCGAGAGATTGAGCAAATTTGAAAGAAAGAATACAATGAAGATGAATAAAGTTGAAAGCACCCCGTTAAGAAAGAGGAACAAGTAATAACAAATTCGGGAAGCACTCCGGTTTAGAAGGTATGCAAGACTTGATAAGGTGAAAGGAACTTGAGCAAAAGGGCACAACACTCCGGTTAAATAGATAATCGTGAAAAAAAACATAATCTTTGATGAAGCGAGATGATGGTTGAAGAAAGCAACATCACAATGCCTCCGGAACAAAAGAATAGAAGATAGATAATTGAAATAGGAGAATGGGGAAGAAAATGCCAACTTCTGCCAAAAGAGCTTGAGAAGGCATCCTTAGGAGAAGGGTCGAACGGAGTTGTTGGAAAACCAACAACGAAAAGAACAGGGTTGTAGTGGGCTTATGGGGAACATCTCAAAACTATTAGGTGAAATTATGCCACTAACAGAAACGATATATTAGGTTGATAACAACAAGGAGATAAGAAACTTAATTCACCGGGAGGATAGATGAATAACTTGGGTCATTTATAAACACCATTATAGCAACAATCCTTAGGGAAGGCTTTAGGTGAAATATACCCCAAGATAACTCCAATGACGAGATGATGGATTTAAAATATCTCATTCTTAACAACATGTGAATTGTGGAAACATGAACTCAAATTATTAAGAATGACATAACACCACCTCAAAAGATACGGAAGAAAGAATTGCACTCCGGATTACAAAATGGAGAATGATTGAGCTCCTTAGAAAAGATTGTTGATGAACGCTTCGAGAAGGAAATAAAACCTCGATGAACCATCATGTAGAACATCCATGAGGAACTCCGGTAAACAAAATGTAATGAAAAGAAAGAGAAGTTGAAAACACAAGGTAAAACCTTGTAATGATTTTGATGAATCTCCGTGGTGAAATAATTGAGAGAACTTGGAACTCCGGGAAAAGAAAGATGAACAAAAGAAATCAAGAATTTGATGAGCCTCCGGAATAAAAATTCACTCGATGAAACAAGAATAAGAATTACATTATGCTTATCCTTCACCAATTTAAATTGATGACAAGCAACGGATTTGGCATACTACTTATTCTCGTAGAAAGGATTAAGATATATAATGCACAAATTTGCGAAGGTCTTCGACGAACCACCGTTATGAATTTAAAAAGAACGAATTAAACATAAAGAAACACCGGGAAGAATTAGCAAATGACAGAAGATGCTTGAGAGAATTTATATATAAGAGAACGAAGAGATCAAGAACTGATTACAGGATATTTGATTGATGCACCGGTAAGATAGGAGAGTCATAACTGATAGCTGAGAATGAATAAACCTGAATTGATGGACTCCGGATAACAAACTGAGAAGACTCTTGAATTACTCCGGATAGGTGAAAATAATTTTCACGATCAAGACAATTACGAGAGGATGGCAACATGCTAGAATCACGAATCTTGAAGAGAAAAGAGCAAGATTAAAGAGAAACTCTTCTTCGGTCTTCAACATCTGAGAATGATGACGATTTCACCACCAAGAATTATTGAGGCACACCGGAATGAAGAATGGAAAAGTTGAGCCAACGATGAAAAGAATTAGAAAGATCTTGGACAAGGGCATCTGACTGATGATAAATCATTCTTACGTCCAACTTCAAAAGAATTTAGGATAGCTCCGGGAAAATAGAAGAGTCAGGTAAGATCCTGGGAAAAGACCTGTGGGTTAGGGCCCACTCAAAAGAAACACCGTTGAAATGATTTAAAAGATAGATTGCGCTGGTTGAATTAAATGGCTTGAATGAGATAACAACCTCGAAATAGGTTGAACTGATCTTGAAAGACACGACGGGCCTTTTGGGATATCTTGAGCACCCCGGGACAATAGAATAGCGAGAGATGAACGATTAAGAATTGCACCGGCATGAGAAAGCATTGAAATACGGAAAAGAATATGATCAAACACCGAAAGCTTGAATTGAATCCACCGGAGAAGATAAAAGGACAAGGAATGATAAACTTGAGGCTCCGCTAGAATCTTCATGAGAATCACCGGATAAGAACATTGAAGGAAACGAATGGAGAGGCTTCACATCAATAAGATGGATACTCAATTAAGAAATCTGAGTCCTTAAAGAAAAACAAGGGAGGGAGGGCAGGAAAAAACAAAGGCAACTTGGAGATGGATGAAACAAACAACATTGAGAAGAACTGATACTTGATCTTGCAGATGTTGCAATGATCGGATCCACTTGACGAGAAACACGACAGTTGAAAAGAAATTGAAATGACAAACTCGATGATCGAGAAGGATTGGTATTCACATAGGAATATGAGAACACCACTTGGAAAAGGTATGGAATCAAAATTTGACTTCGAAGCAACTCGAATACCACAACTCAAAACAAAAACAAAGGGTTGGCTTGCAGAATAAGCCGGAACAAACATATGATAGAGATTTCGTCTGAAGTTTTCGTGGTGGGGCCTACACAGGCTCGATCGTACAGCACCACCATATACAAGGCAGTGCACATGACATATGAAGCGTCCCCGAGTCGGCATAGCCAAGGACTCTTTAAGACACAACGAGACCACTGTAAAATCGACCGTGAATAGGCGGACCACTAGACGTCGAACCCCAATTTCATATCATACATCTGTCGGAAAGATATTCTAAGAGCTACTAGAATTCCCACTAATAAACTCCCGAAATTTTCCGGTTATGTAATCAGGTGTTGGGGATACAGGGGAAGCATAATATCTCACCCAAATCTAGCAAATCCTACATCCAGCTGTATCCGTCCTTCAACACATAACCGAGAAACCTTCGGAAATCATCTACCTCAACCTTCGAAAAGCATCCGTTATACGAGTTATGGCAATACTCCCGAACTCCCGCCCCACTACTGGGTGGCGTCGAGGTTATCTCACCAACGAATTGCATAAAAGAGATTTTTGATGTCGGCGTACTAAACTCAGGTATTCCAGAACTGCAACGATAAAATTATGACGACAACACCTCAGAGCTCAACTCCCCGGGACACTTCCACAAAACCCCTGACAGGAGGCACCAAAACAATGTTCTCATCATAAAACCATCGGAACGATTCCAAGATACCCGCGTGATCCTAAAAAAAATTAGTGAAATTTGAGAAGAGAAGAGTCAAAACTCTACGTCGGGATGCCTTACCAGGGCGATGAGGAGACAGGGAAGTAAAAAGAATTCCTAACTCTCCGATATATAATTCCTAAATGACTCAAAACGTTTTTCTAGACACAACTCGGCTGCTAAAAACGATCAAGCAATGGGGCTCCTAAGGTCGGGGAAGGATCTGATTACCAACTTGTAACGCCCTCGATGCGTCTATATCTCCCACGTGTCGAAGCACGACTTAGAGGCATAACCGCATTGAAAGCAATGTTGCAAGTGAGGTAATCTTCACACAAACCCATGTAATACATAAGGGAAAAGAGATACATAGTTGGCTTACAATCGCCACTTCACACAATACATGAATAAAACATTACATCATCCAGATACAAACAAGGTCCGACTATGGAACCAAAATAAAAGAAGAACCCCAAATGCGACACGGTCCCCGATCGACCCCAACCGGGCTCCACTACTAATCAACTAGAACGGAACAACACAAAGGACAAGATCTTCATCGAGCTCCTCCTGAGCTTGGTTGCGTCATCTGCACGGACTCACCGACACCTGCAAGCTGGTTTTGGAAGTATCTGTGAGCCACAGGGACTCAGCAATCTCGCACCCTCGCGATCAAGACTATTTAAGCTTATGGGTAAGGTAAAGGTATGAGGTGGAGCTGCAGCAAGCGACTAGCATATATGGTGGCTAACCTATTCGCAAAAGAGAGCGAGAAGAGAAGGCAAAGCACGATCGATAAAAGTATGATCAAGAAGTGATCCTAAAATGACCTATGTCAAGCATAACTCCAACACCGTGTTCACTTCCCGGACTCCGCCGGAAAGAGAACATCACGGTTACACACGCGGTTGATCCATTTTAATTAAGATCAACTTCAGGTTTTCTACAACTGGACGTTAACAAATTCCCATCTACCCTTAACCGAGGGCACGGCTTTCGAAAGTTCAAATCCCTGCAGGGGTGTCCCAACTTAGCCCATCACAAGCTCTCACGGTCAACGAAGGAATAGACCTCCTCCTGAGACATTCCGATCAGACTCGGTATCTCGGTTCTTCAAGACATTTTGACAGGGTAAAACTAAACCAGCAACACCGCCCGAATGTGCCAACAAATCCCGATAGGAGCTGCACATATCTCTTTCTTAGGGCACACTCAGATGACCAGACGTCGGGTAGGCCAGCCAAGAGTTGCCCCTGGTAGCGCCGGACATCGCTCAGTTGGACCAACACTCAGACAAGCACTGGCCCGGGGGTTAAAATAATGATGACCCTCAGGAGAGCGACTCCCAAGGGAAAAGAAAAGGCTAGGTGGCAAATGGTAAAACCGATGTTGGGCATTGCTGGAAGAGCTTTACTCAAGGCGAACTGTCAAGGGGTTCCCATTATAACCCAACCGCGTGAGGAACGCAAAATCCGGGAACATAACACCGATATGACAGAAACTAGGGCGGCAAGAGTGGAACATAACACCAGGCATAAGGCCGAGCCTTCCACCCTTTACCAAGTATATAGATGCATTAATTAAATAAGATATATTGTGATATCCCAACAAGTAAAACATGTTCCAACAAGGAACAGCATCTCCATGTACCAACAAGGAACAAACTTCAATGTTCACCTGCAACTAACAACGCTATAAGAGGGGCTGAGCAAAGCGGTAACATAGCCAAACAACGATTTTCTAGGACAAGGTGGGTTAGAGGCTTGGTTCAACAATATGGGTGGCATGATGAGCAAGTGGTAGGTATCGTAGCATAGGCATAGCAAAAGAGCGAGCAACTAAGCAAGCAAAGATAGAAGTGATTTCGAGGGTATGGTCATCTTGCCTGAAATCCCGCAAGGAAGAAGAACGAGTCCATGAAGAAGACAAACGGACGTAGTCAAACAAATCCTCACAACTCCGGAACGAAACCGAAGCTAACGCGAGAAGCAATCCGGAAAGGTGCAAGCAACAAAGTAAACAACCATCACATAAGCATGGCATGATGCACAACCAGGTATGATGCATGTCCGGTTTAAATGAGGCATGTCATGGCAAAATGCACAAACAATCCTACAAATTAAATGGAGCTCAATATGCAACGAGTTGCATATTAACGAAACACCACATGAATTATTTAGTTCTCTCTCGTTTAGGTACTCAACAATATTAAATGTTGTTTAAACATGGCAAGAGGTGAAGCATAACAAAACTATATCATCTAAACAATTTAAATGGGGCCGGACATAACAAATAACAAATCTGGTAAATCCCCATATGCCTTAGTAATTTAATGCAACAACAATTTAAACATTTTAATTGTTATTATCATGATGCAGATGACATGAACAAGTTTATGCAATTCTTATTAAAACTTGACAAGAGCATTATTATGAAGCATTTGACATCATGGTGGAAAGGAAAAGGGTGCCACGACGACGAATCCGAAAATGATGCCACGACAACATATCGGTTATCCGGTAGCCCACGGTGATACCGGTGCAAAAGGAAGTGACGGGAGCGTGTCATGCAAGGATAGTGGGGTGCTCCCGATTACAGGGTTCCCACATGTCGGTGGCAAGGCAAAAGAGGGGCAACGTGCACCCCGAACAACTCCGACACGGAGCAAACACGAGCATTTCATACAACATATGCATTCGGTCCACGGGTCATCGTCTTGGCGGTTATACCTTCGAAGGGTGCATTATCGGAACGGATCAAGTTCGTAGAGGGAAGTAGGCATTCTCGCGACGGCGGTAGTGGGAGTAGTCGTTCACGTTCGTTCGGAGAGGTACTTGATGACTCCAACGTCTTCGGAGCGACGGTATTTGTACAAGGTCCATGAGACGTCGATCGTTCGGGGTCCGACTTGCGGTTCTTGCCGACATGGGTGGTACTTGGCATTTTCGTGTAGACGAACTTGGCGCATCCGAAGGGTCACACTCGTCGTCGCGGGAACTTGGTGAATCCGAGGTCTTCGAGCGTCGTGGTACTTGGCGAATCCGCGTAGTCATGCATGTTCCAACATCACACTTGGAGGGACACCGACGGCGTGGTACTTGGCGAATCCTGGACTGTCTTGGTGGTCTCCGATGGAGGCGTTTGTTCCTTTGACCGAGGAAAAACAGTTGCGGCAGCAGGCATCGCAGGAGCTAATGGGCGACTGCGTGTCTGTAGGAGCAATGCAGGGGTGCATGCGCGCGGCGGTGACCGTGGACTTGGCGACGGGGACTTGGTCGAGAGAGGGCGCACAGGAACCCATCGGAACCGAGGCCAGGGCGCTCCAGGACGGGCGCGTGGAGCAGAGCACAAGGCGACCAAGGCGGTGCAGCTCATCTCCATGGACGGGCAGCCATGTTGCTTCCTGGTTGGCGGAGGGCGTCGGCAGGCGACTGGCCGGGGTGGCCTGGCCATGGTCTTGCGGGAGGAAGGAGAGGTGGCCGCGGGGCCGAAGCGGCAGGGCGGCGCCGGTGCCAAACAGCGAGGGCGAGGGGGATCCACCGGGGCTCCCAGCGAGAAGGACGAACATGGAGAAGGAGACCCGGGCGCGGGGCTGACGGAGGAGGAGGTCGGGCATAGAGAGGGAGAGCGGGAGAAAGATGGGGACGAACGGGATCGAGAGGAATATGGGGATCGAGGAGAGGTAGGCTCCGGCGCTGGAGGGAAGAGCAGCGCGTGTGGGGAGGAGATGGGATCGAGATCCCTGGTACGATGCGTGTGGGTGGCGGCACAGGGAGAACGAGGGAGAGGGAGATGGGATCGGGCGATGTTGGTCTCTCCTCTGCTGAGCGATGCTTGTGTGGCGGCGGTAGAAGGGAACGAGGAGGAGAAGGATCGAGAGGAGAGGGAGGACTGCGGCTGGGCCTCGCTAGCCTAGGGTTAGGAATAGCTGGGGCGGCTGGGCCTCGGTGCAACTGGGCTGCGGGGCTGGGCTGAGCTCCCTCTCCTTTCCAAAATCCTCCCTTTCTTAAATTATTGTTTACATAAATAGACAACCAATAAAGGGGAAAATCCAGGGGTTTTTGGTTAGGAATATGAGATATATAAAAATATATCTGGAACCCTGGATTTATGTAGGGTTTGAATAAATTGCTCCGGCATTTTTAGAAGGTAGAAAAATAATTAGAGTTTGAATTATTTTCAAACTTCAATCATTTTTGAACCTGACCAAAACAACTTTGAATGGGATGAAATCTGACAGAGAAGGTGTAGGAAAAAGGCAAGATTTATAGGGAAAAGATGAACATTAATGGAGGAGGAATAAGGTCGCTTGCAAATACATGAAAAACGAAGGAAGTGGGAGGGATGATGCATGGGTATGGCTTGAATGAGATAACAACCTCGAAATAGGTTGAACTGATCTTGAAAGACACGACGAGCCTTTTGGGATATCTTGAGCACTCCGGGACAATAGAATAGTGAGAGATGAACGATTAAGAATTGCACCGGCATGAGAAAGAATTGAAATACGGAAAAGAATATGATCAAACACCGAAAGCTTGAATTGAATCCACCGGAGAAATTAAAAGGACAAGGAATGATAAACTTGAGGCTCCGCTAGAATCTTCATGAGAATCACCGGATAAGAACATTGAAGGAAACGAATGGAGAGGCTTCACATCAATAAGATGGATACTCGATTAAGCAATCTGAGTCCTTAAAGAAAAACAAGGGAGGGAGGGCGGGAAAAACAAAGGCAACTTGGAGATGGATGAAACAAACAACATTGAGAAGAACTGATACTTGATCTTGCAGATGTTGCAATGATCGGATCCACTTGATGAGAAACACGCCAGTTGAAAAGAAATTGAAATGACAAACTCGATGATCGAGAAGGATTGGTATTCACATAGGAATATGAGAACACCACTTGGAAAAGGTATGGAATCAACATTTGACTTCGAAGCAACTCGAATACCACAACTCAAAACAAAAACAAAGGGTTGGCTTGCAGAATAAGCCGGAACAAACATATGATAGAGATTTCGTCCGAAGTTTTCGTGGTGGGGCCTACACTGGCTCGATCGTACAGCACCATCATGTACAAGGCAGTGCACATGACATACGAAGCATCCCCAAGTCGGCATTGCCAAGGACTCTTTAAGACACAATGAGACCACTGTAAAATCGACCGTGAATAGGCGGACCACTAGACGTCGAACCCCTATTTCATATCATACCTCTGTCGGAAAGATATTCTAAGAGAGACTAGAATTCCCACTTATAAACTCCCGAAATTTTCCGGTTATGCAATCAGGTGTTGGGGATACAGGGGAAGCATAATATCTCACCCAAATCTAGCAAATCCTACATCCAGCTGTATCCGTCCTTCAACACATAACCGAGAAACCTTCGGAAATCATCTACCTCAACCTTCAAAAAGTATCCGTTATACGAGTTATGGCAATACTCCCGAACTCCCGCCCCAGTACTGGGTGGCGTCGAGGTTATCTCACCAACGAAATGCATAAAAGAGATTTTCGATGTCGGCGTACTAAACTCAGGTATTCCAGAACTGCAACGATAAAATCATGACGACAACACCTCAGAGCTCAACTCCCCGGGACACTTCCACAAAACCCCTGACAGGAGGCACCAAAACAATGTTCTCATCATAAAACCATCGGAACGATTCCAAGATACCCCGTGATCCTAAAAAAAATTAGTGAAATTTGAGAAGAGAAGAGTCAAAACTCTACGTAAGGATGCCTTACCAGGGCGATGAGGAGACTGGGAAGTAAAAAGAATTCCTAACTCTCCAATATATAATTCCTAAATGACTCAAAACATTTTTCTAGACACAACTCGGCTGCTAAAAATGACCAAGCAATGGGGCTCCTAAGGTCGGGGAAGGCCCTGATTACCAACTTGTAATGCCCTCGATGCGGCTATATCTCCCATGTGTCGAAGCACAACTTAGAGGCATAACCGCATTGAAAGCAATGTCGCAAGTGAGGTAATCTTCACACAAACCCATGTAATACATAAGGGAAAAGAGATACATAGTTGGCTTACAATCGCCACTTCACACAATACATGAATAAAACATTACATCATCCAGATACAAACAAGGTCCGACTACGGAACCAAAATAAAAGAAGAACCCCAAATGCGACACGGTCCCCGATCGACCCCAACTGGGCTCCACTACTGATCAACTAGAACGGAACAACACAAAGGACAAGATCTTCATCGAGCTCTTCCTGAGCTTGGTTGGGTCATCTGCACGGACTCATCGGCACCTGCAAGCTGGTTTTGGAAGTATCTGTGAGCCACAGGGACTCAGCAATCTCGCACCCTCACGATCTAGACTATTTAAGCTTATGGGTAAGGTAAAGGTATGAGGTGGAGCTGCAGCAAGTGACTAGCATATATGGTGGCTAACCTATTCGCAAAAGAGAGCGAGAAGAGAAGGCAAAGCACGATCGATAAAAGTATGATCAAGAAGTGATCCTAAAACGACCTACGTCAAGCATAACTCCAACACCGTGTTCACTTCCCGGACTCCGCCGGAAAGAGACCATCACGGTTACACACGCGGTTGATTTATTTTAATTAAGGTCAACTTCAGGTTTTCTACAACCGGACGTTAACAAATTCCCATCTGCCCATAACCGCGGGCATGGCTTTCGAAAGTTCAAATCCCTACAGGGGTGTCCCAACTTAGACCATCACAAGCTCTCACGGTCAACAATGGAATAGACCTCCTCCCGAGACATTCCGATCAGACACGGTATCTCGGTTCTTCAAGACATTTCGACGGGGTAAAACTAAACTAGCAACACCGCCCGAATGTGCCGACAAATCCCGATAGGAGCTGCACATATATCTGTCTCAGGGCACACTTAGATGAGCCAGACGTCGGGTAGGCCAGCCTAGAGTTGCCCCTGGTAGCCCCGGACATCGCTCAGTTGGACCAACACTCAGAGAAGCACTGACCTGGGAGGGTTAAAATAATGATGACCCTCAGGAGCGCGACTCCTAAGGGAAAAGAAAAGGCTAGGTGGCAAATGGTAAAACCAATGTTGGGCATTGCTGGAAGAGCTTTACTCAAGGCGAACTGTCAAGGGGTTCCCATTATAACCAACCGCGTAAGGAACGCAAAATCCGGGAACATAACACCGATATGACAGAAACTAGGGCGGCAAGAGTGGAACAAAACACCAGGCATAAGGCCGAGCCTTCCACCCTTTACCAAGTATATAGATGCATTAATTAAATAAGATATATTGTGATATCCCAACAAGTAAAACATGTTCCAACAAGGAACAGCATCTCCATGTACCAACAAGGAACAAACTTCAATCTTCACCTGCAACTAACAACGCTATAAGAGGGGCTGAGCAAAGTGGTAACATAGCCAAACAATGGTTTGCTAGGACAAGGTGGGTTAGAGGCTTGGTTCAACAATATGGGTGGCATGATGAGCAAGTGGTAGGTATCGGAGCATAGGCATAGCAAAAGAGCGAGCAACTAAGCAAGCAAAGATAGAAGTGATTTCGAGGGTATGGTCATCTTGCCTGAAATCCCGCAAGGAAGAAGAATGAGTCCATGAAGAAGACAAACGGACGTAGTCAAACGAATCCTCACAACTCCGGAACGAAACCGAAGCTAACGCGAGAAGCAACCCGGAAAGGAGCAAACAACAAAGTAAACAACCATCACATAAGCATGGCATGATGCACAACCAGGTATGATGCATGTCCGGTTTAAATGAGGCATGTCATGGCAAAATGCACAAACAATCCTACAAATTAAATGGAGCTCAATATGCAACGAATTGCATATTGACGAAACACCACATGAATTATTTAGTTCTCTCTCTTTTAGGTACTCATCAATATTAAATGTTGTTTAAACATGGCAAGAGGTGAAGCATAACAAAACTATATCATCTAAACAATTTAAATGGGGCCGGACATAACAAATAACAAATCCGGTAAATCTCCATATGCCTTAGTAATTTAATGCAACAACAATTTAAACATTTTAATTGATATTATCATGATGCAGATGACATGAACAAGTTTATGCAATTTTTATTAAAACTTGACAAGAGCATTATTATGAAGCATTTGGCATCATGGTGGAAAGGAAAAGGGTGCCACGACGATGAATACGAAAATGATGTCACGACAACATATCAGTTATCCGGTAGCCCACGGGGATACCGGTGCAAAAGGAAGTGACGGGAGAGTGTCATGCAAGGATGGTGGGGTGCTCCCGATTACGGGGTTCCCACATGTCGGTGGCAAGGCAAAAGAGGGGCAACGTGCACCGAACAACTCCGACACGGAGCAAACACGAGCATTTCACACAGCATATGCATTCGGTCCACGGGTCATCGTCTCGGCGGTTATACCTTCGAAGGGTGCATTATCGGAACGGATCAAGTTCGTAGAGGGAAGTAGGCATTCTCGCGACGGTGGTAGTGGGAGTAGTCGTTCACTATCGTTCGGAGAGGTACTTGATGACTCCAACGTCTTCGGAGCGACGGTATGTGTACACGGTCCACGAGACGTCGATCGTTCGGGGTCCGACTTGCGGTTCTTGCCGACATGAGTGGTACTTGGCATTTTCGTGTAGACGAACTTGGCGCATCCGAAGGGTCACACTCGTCGTCGCGGGAACTTGGTGAATCCGTGGTCTTCGAGCATCGTGGTACTTGGCGAATCCGCGTAGTCATGCACGTTCCAACATCACACTTGGAGGGACACCGACGGCGTGGTACTTGGCGAATCCTGGACTGTATTGGCGGTCTCCGATGGAGGTGTTTGTTCCTTTGACTAAGGAAAAACAGCGGCGGCAGCAGGCATCGCATAAGCTAATGGGCGGCTGCGTGTCTGTAGGAGCAATGCAGGGGTGCATGCGCGCGGCGGTGACCGTGGACTTGGCGACGGGGACTTGGTTGGGAGAGGGTGCACAGGAACCCGCCGGAACCGAGGCCAGGGCGCTCCAGGACGGGCGCATGGAGCAAAGCACAAGGCGACCAAGGCGGTGCAGTTCATCTCCATGGACGGGCAGCCATGCTGCTTCCTGGTTGGCGGAGGGCGTCGGCAGGCGACTGGCCGGGGTGGCCTGGCCATGGTCTTGCGGGAGGAAGGAGAGGTGGCCGCGGGGCCGAAGCGGCAGGGCGGCGCCGGTGCCAAACAGTGAGGGTGAGGGGGATCCACCGGGGCTCCCAGCGAGAAGGACGAACATGGAGAAGGAGACCCGGGCGCGGGGCTGACGGAGGAGGAGTTCGGGCATAGAGAGGGAGAGCGGGAGAAAGATGGGGACAAACGGGATCGAGAGGAAGATGGGGATCGAGGAGAGGTAGGCTGCGGCGCTGGAAGGAAGAGCAGCGCGTGTGGGGAGGAGATGGGATCGAGATCCCTGGTACGATGTGTGTGGGTGGCGGCACAGGGAGAATGAGGGAGAGGGAGATGGGATCGGGCGACGCTGGTCTCTCCTCTGCTAAGCGATGCCTGTGTGGCGGCGGTAGAAGGGAACGAGGAGGAGAAGGATCGAGAGGAGAGGGAGGACTGCGGCTAGGCCTCGCTAGCCTAGGGTTAGGAATAGCTGGGGCGGCTGGGCCTCGGTGCAACTGGGCTGCGGGGATGGGCTGAGCTCCCTCTCCTTTCCGAAATCCTCCCTTTCTTAAATTATTCTTTATATAAATAGACAACCAATAAAGGGGAAAATCCAGGGGTTTTTGGTTAGGAATATGAGATACATAAATATATATCTGGAACCCTGGATTTATGTAGGGTTTGAATAAATTGCTCCGGCATTTTTAGAAGGTAGAAAAATAATTAGAGTTTGAATTATTTTCAAACTTCAATCATTTTTGAACCTGACCAAAACAACTTCGAATGGGATGAAATCTGACAGAGAGGGTGTAGGAAAAAGGCAAGATTTATAGGGAAAAGATGAACATTAATGGAGGAGGAATAAGGTCGCTTGTAAAGACATGAAAAACGAAGGAAGTGGGAGGGATGATGCATGGGTATGGCTTGAGAGAGAGATGACACGGAAAATATATGAAGTTAAGTCGGATAGAAGAAGAGTTGAAGAGTAATGCAATTGTGTGATGGGTGATTCCAAGTTAATGGGATATTTAATATAGCTCCCTAATATTGGGAGGATATGTTATAAAGAGAAGTCACTCTTCCCTCGATTTAAATGGATCGAAGATCCACACAATTTATTTAGTTGAGATGCAAAAGATTTATGAGATGATGGCATGATGACATGATATGCAATGCATGACACGCAAGCAATGACAAAGCAACAACAGCGAATACTGGACGACACCTGGCACATCGGACACAGGGCGTTACAACACTCCACCACTACGAGAGGATCTCGTCCCCAGATCTAGAATGGCACCGGAGGGACAACGGAAAAGAAAGAGAAGAGGTAGAACTAAGTTGCTTCTTTGACAAACGAGTGAAACCAAGGAACCTCGAGAGGTTGAGAAAAATTGAAAGAAAGAATACAATGAAGATGAATAAAGTTGAAAGCACCCCGTTAAGAAAGAGGAACAAGTAATAACAAATTCGGGAAGCACTCCGGTTTAGAAGGTATGCAAGACTTGATAAGGCGAAAGGAACTTGAGCAAAAGGGCACAACACTCCGGTTAAATAGACAATCGTGAAAAAAACATAATCTTTGATGAAGCGAGATGATGGTTGAAGAAAGCAACATCGCAATGCCTCCGGAACAAAAGAATAGAAGATAGATAATTGAAATAGGAGAATGGGGAAGAAAATGCCAACATCTGCCAAAAGAGCTTGAGAAGGCATCCTTAGGAGAAGGGTCGAATGGACTTGTTGGAAAACCAACAACGAAAAGAACAGGGTTGTAGTGGGCTTATGGGGAACATCTCAAAACTATTAGGTGAAATTCTGCCACTAACAGAAATGATATATTAGGTTGATAACAACAAGGAGATAAGAAACTTAATTCACCGGGAGGATAGATGAATAACTTGGGTCATTTATAAACACCATTATAGCAACAATCCTTAGGGAAGGCTTTAGGTGAAATATACCCCAAGATAACTCCAATGACGAGATGATGGATTTAAAATATCTCATTCTTAACAACATGTGAATCGTGGAAACATGAACTCAAATCATTAAGAATGACATAACACCACCTCAAAAGATACGGAAGAAAGAATTGCACTCCGGATTACAAAATGGAGAATGATTGAGCTCCTTAGAAAAGAATGCTGATGAACGCTTCGAGAAGGAAATAAAACCTCGATGAACCATCATGTAGAACATCCATGAGGAACTCCGGTAAACAAAATGTAACGAAAAGAAAGAGAAGTTGAAAACACAAGGTAAAACCTTGTAATGATTTAGATGAATCTCCGTGGTGAAATAATTGAGAGAACTTGGAACTCCGGGAAAAGAAAGATGAACAAAAGAAATCAAGAATTTGATGAGCCTCCGGAATAAAGAATTAAATTCACTCGATGAAACAAGAATAATAATTACATTACGCTTATCCTTCACCAATTTAAATTGATCACAAGCAACGGATTTGGCATACTGCTTATTCTCGTAGAAAGGATTAATATAGATAATGCAGAAATTTGAGAAGGTCTTCGACGAACCACCATTATGAATTTAAAAAGAACGAATAAAACATAAAGAAACACCGGGAAGAATTAGCAAATGACAGAAGATGCTTGAGAGAATTTATATATAAGAGAACGAAGAGATCAAGAACTGATTCGAGGATATTTGATTGATGCACCGGTAAGATAGGAGAGTGATAACTGACAGCTGAGAATGAATAAACCTGAATTGATGGACTCCGGATAACAAACTGAGAAGACTCTTGAATTACTACGGATAGGTGAAAAGAATTTTCACGATCAAGACAATTACGAGAGGATGGCAACAAGCTAGAATCACGAATCTTGAAGAGAAAAGAGCAAGATTAAAGAGAAACTCTTCTTCGGTCTTCAACATTCGAGAGTGATGACGATTTCACCACCAAGAATTATTGAGGCACACCGGAATGAAGAATGGAAAAGTTGAGCCAACGATGAAAAGAATTAGAAAGATCTTGGACAAGGGCATCTGACTGATGATAAATCATTCTTACGTCCAACTTCAAAAGAATTTAGGATAGCTCCGGGAAAATAGAAGAGTCAGGTAAGATCCTGGGAAAAGACCTGTGGGTTAGGGCCCACTCAAAAGAAACACCGTTGAAATGATTTAAAAGATAGATTGCGCCGGTTGAATTAAATGGGTTGAATGAGATAACAACCTCGAAATAGGTTGAACTGATCTTGAAAGACATGACGAGCCTTTTGGGATATCTTGAGCACTCCGGGACAATAGAATAGCGAGAGATGAACGATTAAGAATTGCACCGGCATGAGGAAGCATTGAAATACGGAAAAGAATATGATCAAACACCGAAAGCTTGAATTGAATCCACCGGAGAAGATAAAAGGACAAGGAATGATAAACTTGAGGCTCCGCTAGAATCTTCATGAGAATCACCGGATAAGAACATTGAAGGAAACGAATGGAGAGGCTTCACATCAATAAGATGGATACTCGATTAAGAAATCTGAGCCCTTAAAGAAAAACAAGGGAGGGAGGGCGGGAAAAAACAAAGGCAACTTGGAGATGGATGAAACAAACAACATTGAGAAGAACTGATACTTGATCTTGCAGATGTTGCAATGATCGGATCCACTTAATGAGAAACATGCCAGTTGAAAAGAAATTGAAATGACAAACTCGATGATCGAGAAGGATTGGTATTCACATAGGAATATGAGAACACCACTTGGAAAAGGTATGGAATCAACATTTGACTTCGAAGCAACTCAAATACCACAACTCAAAACAAAAACAAAGGGTTGGCTTGCAGAATAAGCCGGAACAAACATATGATAGAGATTTCGTCCGAAGTTTTTGTGGTGGGGCCTACACGGGCTCGATCGTACAGCAGCACCATGTACAAGGCAGTGCACATGACATACGAAGCGTCCCCGAGTCGGCATAGCCAAGGACTCTTTAAGACACAATGAGACCACTGTAAAATCGACCGTGAATAGGCGGACCACTAGACGTCGAACCCCAATTTCATATCATACATCTGTCGGAAAGATATTCTAAGAGCTACTAGAATTCCCACTAATAAACTCCTGAAATTTTCCGGTTATACAATCAGGTGTTGGGGATACAGGGGAAGCATAATATCTCACCCAAATCTAGCAAATCCTACATCCAGTTGTATCTGTCCTTCAACACATAACCGAGAAACCTTCGGAAATCATCTACCTCAACCTTCGAAAAGCATCCGTTATACGAGTTATGGCAATACTCCCGAACTCCCGCCCCAGTACTGGGTGGCGTCGAGGTTATCTCACCAACGAACTGCATAAAAGAGATTTTCGATGTCGGCGTACTAAACTCAGGTATTCCAGAACTGCAATGATAAAATTATGACGACAACACCTCAAAGCTCAACTCCCCGGGACACTTCAACAAAACCCCTGACAGGAGGCACCAAAACAATGTTCTCATCATAAAACCATCGGAACAATTCCAAGATACCCGCGTGATCCTAAAAAAAATTAGTGAAATTTGAGAAGAGAAGAGTCAAAACTCTACGTCAGGATGCCTTACCAGGGCGATGAGGAGATTAGGAAGTAAAAAGAATTCCTAACTCTCTGATATATAATTCCTAAATGACTCAAAACATTTTTCTAGACACAACTCGGCTGCTAAAAACGATCAAGCAATGGGGCTCCTAAGGTCGGGGAAGGCTCTGATTACCAACTTGTAACGCCCTCGATGCGGCTATATCTCCCACGTGTCGAAGCACGACTTAGAGGCATAACTGCATTGAAAGCAATGTCGCAAGTGAGGTAATCTTCACACAAACCCATGTAATACATAAGGGAAAAGAGATACATAGTTGGCTTACAATCGCCACTTCACACAATACATGAATAAAACATTACATCATCCAGATACAAACAAGGTCCGACCACGGAACCAAAATAAAAGAAGAACCCCAAATGCGACACGATCCCCGATCGACCCCAACTGGGCTCCACTACTGATCAACTAGAACGGAACAACACAAAGGACAAGATCTTCATCGAGCTCCTCCTGAGCTTGGTTGCGTCATCTGCACGGACTCATCAGCACCTGCAAGCTGGTTTTGGACGTATCTGTGAGCCACAGGGACTCAGCAATCTCGCACCCTCGCGATCAAGACTATTTAAGCTTATGGGTAAGGTAAAGGTATGAGGTGGAGCTGCAGCAAGCGACTAGCATATATGGTGGCTAACCTATTTGCAAAAGAGAGCGAGAAGAGAAGGCAAAGCACGATCGATAAAAGTATGATCAAGAAGTGATCCTAAAACGACCTACGCCAAGCATAACTCCAACACCGTGTTCACTTCCCGGACTCCACCGAAAAGAGACCATCATGGTTACACACACGGTTGATTCATTTTAATTAAGGTCAACTTCAGGTTTTCTACAACCGGACGTTAACAAATTTCCATCTGCCCATAACCGAGGGCACGGCTTTCGAAAGTTCAAATCCCTGCAGGGGTGTTCCAACTTAGCCCATCACAAGCTCTCACGGTCAACGAAGGAATAGACCTCCTCCCGAGACATTCCAATCAGACTCGGTATCTCGGTTCTTCAAGACATTTCGACAGGGTAAAACTAAACCAGCAACACCGCCCGAATGTGCCGACAAATACCGATAGGAGCTGCACATATCTCTTTCTCAGGGCACACTCAGATGAGCCAGACGTCGGGTAGGCCAGCCCAGAGTTTCCCCTGGTAGCCCCGGACATCGCTCAGTTGGACCAACACTCAGAGAAGCACTGGCCTGGGGGGGTTAAAATAATGATGACCCTCAGGAGCGCGACTCCCAAGGGAAAAGAAAAGGCTAGGTGGCAAATGGTAAAACCAATGTTGGGCATTGCTGGAAGAGCTTTACTCAAGGCGAACTGTCAAGGGGTTCCCATTATAAGCCAACCGCGTAAGGAAACCAAAATCCGGGAACATAACACCGATATGACAGAAATTAGGGCAGCAAGAGTGGAACATAACACCAGGCATAAGGCCGAGCCTTCCACCCTTTACCAAGTATATAGATGCATTAATTAAATAAGATATATTGTGATATCCCAACAAGTAAAACATGTTCCAACAAGGAACAACATCTCCATGTTCCAACAAGGAACAAACTTCAATCTTCACCTGCAACTAACAACGCTATAAGAGGGGCTGAGCAAAGCGGTAAAGTAGCCAAACAACGGTTTGCTAGGACAAGGTGGGTTAGAGGCTTGGTTCAACAATATGGGTGGCATGATGAGCAAGTGGTAGGTATCGCAGCATAGGCATAGCAAAAGAGCAAGCAACTAAGCAAGCAAAGATAGAAGTGATTTCGAGGGTATGGTCATCTTGCCTGAAATCCCGCAAGGAAGAAGAACGAGTCCATGAAGAAGACAAACGGACATAGTCAAACGAATCCTCACAACTCCGGAACGAAACCGAAGCTAACGCGAGAAGCAACCTGGAAAGGAGCAAACAACAAAGTAAACAACCATCACAGAAGCATGGCATGATGCACAACCAGGTATGATGCATGTCCGGTTTAAATGAGGCATGTCATGGCAAAATGCACAAACAATCCTACAAATTAAATGGAGCTCAATATGCAACGAGTTGCATATTGACGAAACACCACATGAATTATTTAGTTCTCTCTCGTTTAGGTACTCAACAATATTAAATGTTGTTTAAACATGGCAAGAGGTGAAGCATAACAAAACTATATCATCTAAACAATTTAAATGGGGCCGGACATAACAAATAACAAATCCAGTAAATCCCCATATGCCTTAGTAATTTAATGCAACAACAATTTAAACATTTTAATTGTTATTATCATGATGCAGATGACATGAACAAGTTTATGCAATTTTTATTAAAACTTGACAAGAGCATTATTATGAAGCATTTGACATCATGGTGGAAAGGAAAAGGGTGCCACGACGACGAATCCGAAAATGATGCCACGACAACATATCGGTTATCCGGTAGCCCACGGGGATACCGGTGCAAAAGGAAGTGACGGGAGCGTGTCATGCAAGGATGGTGGGGTGCTCCCGATTACGGGGTTCCCACATGTCGGTGGCAAGGCAAAAGAGGGGCAACGTGCACCGAACAACTCCGACACGGAGCAAACACGAGCATTTAATACAACATATGCATTCGGTCCACGGGTCATCGTCTCGGCGGTTATACCTTCGAAGGGTGCATTATCGGAACGGATCAAGTTCGTAGAGGGAAGTAGGCATTCTCGCGACGGCGGTAGTGGGAGTAGTCGTTCATGTTCGTTCGGAGAGGTACTTGATGACTCCAACGTCTTCGGAGCGACGGTATTTGTACACGGTCCACGAGACGTCGATCGTTCGGGTCCGACTTGCGGTTCTAGCTGACATGAGTGGTACTTGGCATTTTCGTGTAGACGAACTTGGCGCATCCAAAGGGTCACACTCGTCGTCGCGGGAACTTGGTGAATCCGAGGTCTTCGAGCGTCGTGGTACTTGGCGAATCCGCGTAGTCATGCACGTTCCAGCATCACACTTGGAGGGACACCGACGGCGTGGTACTTGGCGAACCCTGGACTGTCTTGGCGGTCTCTGATGGAGGTGTTTGTTCCTTTGACAGAGGAAAAACAGCGGCGGCAGCAGGCATCGCAGGAGCTAATGGGCGGCTGCGTGTCTGTAGGAGCAATGCAGGGGTGCATGCGCGCGGCGGTGACCGTGGACTTCGCGACGGGGACTTGGTCGGGAGTGGGTGCACAGGAACCCGCCGGAACCGAGGCCAGGGCGCTCCAGGACGGGCGCGTGGAGCAGAGCACAAGGCGACGAAGGCGGTGCAGCTCATCTCCATGGACGGGCAGCCATGTTGCTTCCTGGTTGGCGGAGGGCGTCGGCAGGCGACTGGCCGGGGTGGCCTGGCCATGGTCTTGCGGGAGGAAGGAGAGGTGGCCGCGGGGCTGAAGCAGCAGGGCGGCACCGGTGCCAAACAGCGAGGGCGAGGGGGATCCACCGGGGCTCCCAGCGAGAAGGACGAACATGGAGAAGGAGACCCGGGCGCGGGGCTGACGGAGGAGGAGGTCGAGCATAGAGAGGGAGAGCGGGAGAAAGATGGGGACGAACGGGATCGAGAGGAAGATGGGGATCGAGGAGAGGTAGGCTCCGGCGGTGGAAGGAAGAGCAGCGCGTGTGGGGAGGAGATGGGATCGAGATCCCTGGAACGATGCGTGTGGGTGGCGGAACAGGGAGAACGAGGGAGAGGGAGATGGGATCGGGCGATGCTGGTCTCTCCTCTGCTGAGCGATGCCTGTGTGGCGGCGGTAGAAGGGAACGAGGAGGAGAAGGATCGAGAGGAGAGGGAGGACTGCGGCTGGGCCTCGCTAGCCTAGGGTTAGGAATAGCTGGGGCGGCTAGGCCTCGGTGCAACTGGGCTGCGGGGCTGGGCTGAGCTCCCTCTCCTTTCCAAAATCCTCCCTTTCTTAAATTATTGTTTATATAAATAGACAACCAATAAAGGGGAAAATCCAGGGGTTTTTGGTTAGGAATATGAGATATATAAAAATATATCTGGAACCCTGGATTTATGTAGGGTTTGAATAAATTGCTCCGGCATTTTTAGAAGGTAGAAAAATAATTAGAGTTTGAATTATTTTCAAACTTCAATCATTTTTGAACCTGACCAAAACAACTTCGAATGGGATGAAATCTGACAGAGAGGGTGTAGGAAAAAGGCAAGATTTATAGGGAAAAGATGAACATTAATGGAGGAGGAATAAGGTCGCTTGCAAAGACATGAAAAACGAAGGAAGTGGGAGGGATGATGCATGGGTATGGCTTGAGAGAGAGATGACAAGGAAAATATATGAAGTTAAGTCGGATAGAAGAAGAGTTGAAGAGGAATGCAATTGTGTGATGGGTGATTCCAAGTTAATGGGATATTTAATATAGCTCCCTAATATTGGGAGGATATGTTATAAAGAGAAGTCACTCTTCCCTCGATTTAAATGGATCGAAGATCCACACAATTTATTTAGTTGAGATGCAAAAGATTTATGAGATGATGGCATGATGACATGATATGCAATGCATGACACGCAAGCAATGACAAAGCAACAACAACGAATACTGGACGACACCTGGCACATCGGTCACGGGGCATTACAACACTCCACCACTACGAGAGGATCTCGTCCTGAGATCTAGAATGGCACCGAAGGGACAACGGAAAAGAAAGAGAAGAGGTAGAACTAAGTTGCTTCTTTGACAAACGAGTGAAACCAAGGAACCTCGAGAGGTTGAGCAAATTTGAAAGAAAGAATACAACGAAGATGAATAAAGTTGAAAGCACCCCGTTAAGAAAGAGGAACAAGTAATAACAAATTCGGGAAGCACTCCGGTTTAGAAGGTATGCAAGACTTGATAAGGCGAAAGGAACTTGAGCAAAAGGGCACAACTCTCCGGTCAAATAGACAATCGTGAAAAAAAAAACATAATCTTTGATGAAGCGAGATGATGGTTGAAGAAAGCAACATCACAATGCCTCCGGAACAAAACAATAGAAGATAGATAATTGAAATAGGAGAATGGGGAAGAAAATGCCAACTTCTGCCAAAAGAGCTTGAGAAGGCATCCTTAGGAGAAGGGTCGAATGGAGTTGTTGGAAATCCAACAATGAAAAGAACAGGGTTGTAGTGGGCTTATGGGGAACATCTCAAAACTATTAGGTGAAATTCTGCCACTAACAGAAACGATATATTAGGTTGATAACAACAAGGAGATGAGAAACTTAATTCACCGGGAGGATAGATGAATAACTTGGGTCATTTATAAACACCATTATAGCAACAATCCTTAGGGAAGGCTTTAGGTGAAATATACCCCAAGATAACTCCAATGACGAGATGATGGATTTAAAATATCTCATTCTTAACAACATGTGAATCGTGGAAACATTAACTCAAATTATTAAGAATGACATAACACCACCTCAAGAGATACGGAAGAAAGAATTGCACTCCGGATTACAAAATGGAGAATGATTGAGCTCCTTAGAAAAGAATGTTGATGAACGCTTCGAGAAGGAAATAAAACCTCGATGAACCATCATGTAGAACATCCATGAGGAACTCCGGTAAACAAAATGTAACGAAAAGAAAGAGAAGTTGAAAACACAAGGTAAAACCTTGTAATGATTTAGATGAATCTCCGTGGTGAAATAATTGAGAGAACTTGGAACTCCGGGAAAAGAAAGATGAACAAAAGAAATCAAGAATTTGATGAGCCTCCGGAATAATGAATTAAATTCACTCGATGAAACAAGAATAAGAATTACATTATGCTTATCCTTCACCAATTTAAATTGATGACAAGCAACGGATTTGGCATACTACTTATTCTCGTAGAAAATATTAAGATAGATAATGCACAAATTTGAGAAGGTCTTTGTCGGTGTACTAGAGTAGGGGTACCTTAGTATCCCGAACTTGTGCATGGGCAGTCGCAGCATCCCGCGGCAAGGCTTGCCGGGTGACCGCCAAGGTCCTCCGTGGTTCCTTTGGAGCCATTCAAGAACAAAGTATCCAAGCCAAGGAGACAAGACCCCGGCAAGAGGAGCTTGCCGGGAAGGCCAACCAAGGCAAGGCGCTTAAGGAGACAAGACCCCGGCAAGAGGAGCTTGCCGGGAAGGCCAACCAAGGCATCTCAAGGAACTTGCCGCGACGCGCCACGCGTCCCGGCAAGGCCCGGTGAGCGACAAGCTCCCGGACGCGACAAGACAATGACCGCGGCAAGGCGCTTGCCGCGGCAAGCCACCACTCTGCGCCCGCGCTCCAGCACATCCACCAACGTGCCGCTCTGGGACCCTTGCAGGCGTACGTGGAAGGAGGCTGTGCAGCCAGCGGTGCGCGGTGGCAAGCGGCACTGACAAGATTGCCATCGTGGCGAGCGGTGGCGTCCCTGACGGTCCCTTTTGCACTATTTAGACGACGCAGACGAGCATTTAATGCCCTTGTCCCCTGCCGTCAGGGTTAGGTATGATACACTGTAGCAGGTAGTTGTACCAACTGCAACACCTTTCCATTTTTACCCTTGTCTATGTTGCCACCTGTCAGTGACCCCTTGAGCATATAAAAAAGGAGGCCCATGCGCAACATAGAAGAAAGGGGGGAGAGAACACTCACGCTCGGTCTCTTTAGCTGCTGGGGTGTACTGTAGCACTCCGCGCTCCCGAGCATGAACTCAATACAAACCGCAAAGCAGGAGTAGGGTTTTACGCATCCGTGCGGCCCGAACGTGGGTAAACTGCTCGTGTGCTTCGCCTCGATCCGCTCTTCGTGCGACCCTCGCCCTCGCCGAACCGAAAGGGACTCGGTCCGCCGGTCCCATAGGTTCTCGTGGATTAGTACCCCGACATCTTTGGCGCACCAGGTAGGGGGCGTCGAGGTTGTGTGAACCAGATCCGGCGTTCACACGAGCTAGATCTTCATCATCTTCATCGACATGCCGCCGAAGAAGAAGGCTTCGGAGGCGGCTGCTCCGTCCGCGCTGAACCCACCACCGCCGGAGCAAACGGCTGATGGGGTAGACGCCGGCGGAAGAACGGGCGTCGACGAGGGAGCTCACGGTGCTGCCAGGTCCAAGGACAAGGCTGCACTGCCCATCGGCGACGTAGTCGGCTCCCACAACGACCGGGCGCACTCAAAGACCTCGGCGTCCGTACATGCACCGCGCCCATCTCAGGAGGCGCGGGACCGGCAGCGTAATGGTGCTCACAGTACCATGCGTTTGCTGGACCAAGATCGAGCTGGTGGATCTCGGAGTGCTCAAGACCAGCATGCACGCCAACATGCTGGCACGAGCGAGGCACGGTCGCCTGGACGGGATACTGCTCCTTCTAACATAGTTAGAAGTCCGAGCATATCCCGCTCCTCGCACCGTTCGCCACCGCCACCCGCCACTCCAGCAGAAGCTTTGGCGCGAGCTCAACTGCTCCTGGACTACCCTCCAACGGCAGACAAGATCGACGACTGGAGGGCCACCATTCAGAGTCTCATCGGCTTTGCCAACGGCGACACTCAACGGCAGCCGAGCACGTCGCAGCCGCCGCAAGTCATCCAGGCACGAGCCGGCAGCGACAAAACCGGTGGGGGTGCAACCACTGTGCACTCTCCGCCCCGAAGGCCAAGATCGCCGACTCGCCGGATCCACCTCGACAGCAACTCCACCGCGTCATCAGATCCACGAGCTCGTCGCGATCAGCGCCAAGTTCTTCACGAACGACAGCAAGAAGACGCTCGTACTCGCATCGAGCGCCAAAGAGAAGCGCGACATCAATCGGACCAGCGCGCTGGGCCCTCTGTCGACATGCATGCGCCAGGGGAACCAGGGGACTTGCCGTACGCGGTAGGTTGCCCTGCGTTTACTCGTGAGCTGCGGCAAGTCCAGTGGCCCAGCACGAAGAATTTCAAGCCAGACGTACCAGAGAAGTACGACGGAAAGTCGCATCCATCGGAGTTCCTCAGCATCTACACCATCGCGGTGCAGGCTGCCGGGAGGCGGGATGACAAGATCCTTGCCAACTACTTCCCGCTGGTGCTCAAGCCCAACGTCAGGTCCTGGCTCATGCACTTGCCGGACAACTCCATATCCTCCTGGGCAGACCTATGTCATCAGTTTGTCAGCGCCATTACAGGCGGCTACAAACCTCATGGCCAAGAGAGTGACCTTCATCTTCTCGCCCAGAAGGAAGGAGAGCCCCTGCGCAAGTACATCCAGAGATTCAGCCGTGTACAGCACAACATCCCAGATGTCCACCCTGCCGCAGTCATCAGCGCGTTCCATCAGAACGTGCGTAGCCGCAGGATGCGGGAGGAGATGGCGATGTGCAAGATCAGAGACGTCAGTGAGCTGTATGCCCTGGCCGACAAGTGTGCACGCGCTGAGGAAGGGAGGAAACTCCCCGGACAGGATACAGGAGCAGGAGGATCTGACAGCGAGGATGCTGCCTCGGCAAAGAAAAACCGGCGGCGGAACAACAGGAAGAAGAAAGGCAAAGATTTGCTAGTCATTGAGCAGTCCGGCAACGAAGGTGGCGCCAAGAAAGCCAAAGCTGGTAGCTCCGGCAAGGAGATTGCCGCATGCACCAACTGCCAGGCGGTGGCGGTCGCCGACAAGCAGGACGGCACCGACAAGCAGTATTGCAAGATCCACCACACCAAGGGCCATGACCTCCAGAGCTGCAAGAAGGTCGAGCAGCTTGTCCAGCAGCAAAAGGCTGAATACGAGCGACGCGACAAGGAGACGGCCCAAGGAGGCGCTGGAGAATCCGGCAAGAAGCGCGCCGGCCGGGGAGGACGCCGCGGCAAGGCCAAGCAGCGGCAAGGAGACAGACCTCCCCGCGGACGCGACAAGGATGAAGATGACGACGATGACGAAGACATGGATGATGTCGAGACCAGTGAGTAGGAGTTCCAGAAAGCCACAGAGGTCTTGTGTGTTGATGGCGGTGCTTCTCTGCATACTTCGCACCGCCAACTCAAGCAGTGGGTGCGGGAAGTCAATGCGGCGGAACCACCTGTCGAGTCACGCAAGCCCCTGAAATGGTCCAGCATGCCTATCATCTTTGATATTGAGGACCACCCTGATCGCACAACTGCGGTCGGGTGCTTGCTGATGTTGGTTTTACCAACTATCCGCAACCTCAAGGTCACTAAGATGTTAGTTGACGGCGGGGCCGGCTTGAACCTGATCTCCTCCGCTGTACTCCAGAAACTCCAGATCCTTGACAGCGAGCTTGAAGAGACCGGCACATTCCAAGGAATCAACCCGGGAAGGAGCAAGCCGAAGGGGAAGGTCACGTTGCCAGTAACATTTGGCAGCAAGGTGAACTTCAGGACTGAGAGGGTCACTTTTGAAGTTGCCGATTTTCCATTGCCTTACAATGGGATACTCGGCCGTCCAGCACTCGCCAAGTTCATGGCAGCCTCTCACTACGCATACAACATGCTGAAGATGCCAGGCCCGATAAGCGTCATCTCTGTCCCTGGTGACGAGAAGGATGCTCTTATCTGCGCCGACAAGATCTACCGGGAAGCGGCAGCCGCAACAGATCGCAAGTCACCTGCCGTTGAAGCTCCCGGGGGGAAGAAGAAGACCAAGTCCGGCAAGAGTTCTGATGCCCACTCCGGCAAGCGCACCTCTTCGGAGTGCTGCGCTGCCGTCGAGGACGCACCATCGAGCTCCACCGGCAAGTGTAAGAAGACAATGGAAGCTCCGCCAGAGACCAAGAAGGTGTCCGCCAAGGAGGACGGCACTGGTGGTACCTTCACCATCGGTGCCACTTTCGACCCTAAATAGGAAAGCGCGCTCATTGCTTTCCCTCGGGCGAACGTCGACGTGTTTGCGTGGCAACCATCTGACATCCCCGGTGTTCCCAGGAAAGTAATTGAGCACCATCGTGCCGTTTGTCCTCATGCGCGGCCCGTCAAGCAGAAGGTCAGGAAGCAAGCAGTGGAACGCCAAGAATTCATCGCAGAAGAGATCAAGAAGTTGGAAGCAGCAGGCCTTGTCAGAGGAGTGCTCCATCCTACGTGGTTGGCCAATCCTGTAGTCGTGCGCAAGGCGAACGGGAAATGGAGACTTTGTATCGACTTTACCGATGTTAACAAAGCTTGTCCCAAAGACCCATTTCCTTTGCCGCGCATTGACCAGATTGTTGACTCCACGGCCGGATGTGATTTGCTTTCATTTCTTGACGCATACTCAGGATACCATCAGATCTTCATGGCAGAAGAGGATGAGGAGAAGACCGCATTCATCACTCCATGTGGCACGTACTGTTTCATACGGATGCCTTTCGGTTTAAAAAATGCTGGTTCAACATTTGCAAGAGTAGTCCATGTCGCTCTTTAGCCACAAATACACAGAAATGTGGAAGCCCACATGGATGACATAGTGGTCAAGAGCAAGGACAAGGCAACTCTGATTCAAGATTTAGACGAGACCTTTGCAAATCTGCGCAAGATCAGCCTCAAGCTCAACCCCGAGAAGTGCGTGTTTGGAGTCCCCTCCGGCAAGCTTCTCGGGTTCTTCGTGTCTCAGCGGGGAATCGAAGCCAATCCCGACAAGATCAAGGCCATTGAGCAGATTGAAGCACCAAAGCGCGTCAAAGATGTACAAAGACTTGCCGGTTGCGTGGCTGCTCTCAGCAGGTTTATCTCTAGGTCTGCTGAGCGCGCCCTGCCATTTTTCAAAATATTGAAAAAGGCAGGTCCAATGAAATGGACTCCGGAAGCGGAGGCTGCGCTGCAAGACTTGAAGAGATACCTGTCCTCCGCTCCAACACTTGTCGCACCTAAGCCACAAGAGAAGTTGTTGCTGTATATAGCGGCAACCAATCAAGTGGTTAGTGCTGCGTTAGTAGCAGAGAGGGAGGCAGATGACGAGCCAGCAACCACGGCAGCCGCATCCAGCGACAAGCAGGGGGCTTCCCCGACAAGCTCTAGTCCCAACAAGGATGGATCTGCGCAGACGCGCGAAGAGATACAGAAGAGAATGGTACAGCGCCCAGTTTACTTTGTCAGTTCCCTTCTGCAGGGGGCTAGGTCAAGGTACTCTGGTGTGCAGAAATTGCTTTTCGGCCTTCTCATGGCCTCGAGAAAGCTGCGCCATTACTTCCAAGCACATGAGATCACAATTGTCACTCGTTTTCCGCTGAAGAGGATACTACAGAATCCAGAAGCGACAGGCAGGATTGTTGAGTGGGCACTGGAACTGTCAAGCTTTGGCCTCAAGTTTGAGAGTACTTCAACTATCCAAAGCAGAGCATTGGCAGAATTCATAGCAGAATGGACGCCAACACCAGATGAAGAAATTCCAGAAACGAGCGTCCCCGTAGAAGAAGCAAGCAAAGAGTGGCTGATGTACTTTGATGGTGCCTTCTTGCTGCAAGGCGCCGGCGCTGGCGTGCTGCTTGTCGCACCCACCGGAGAGCACCTCAAGTACATAGTCCAGATGCACTTTCCCAAGGAGCAAGCAACAAACAATACTGCAGAGTATGAAGGCTTGCTTGCTGGTCTCAGGATCGCGGCAGACCTTGGGATCAAGAAGCTCATTGTCAGGGGTGACTCGCAGCTTGTCGTCCGCCAAGTGAACAAGAGCTATCAGAGTCCGTTGATGGAAGCCTACGTCGACGAAGTGAGAAAGCTAGAAGAGCACTTTGACGGCCTACAGATGGAGCATGTTCCAAGAGCTCCGAACGCCATTGCCGATGGCCTATCAAAGTGCGCCGCACTTAAGTTACCTGTGGAACCAAGGATCTTTGTGCTCAAGCTGACTCAACCATCCGTAACGCCATCAACTGGACAGAGCAAGAAGAGGAAGTTGATTTCTGGTGACTATTTGCCGGCAGAGCTTCCTGAAGCTGCCTCCAAGAAGGTCCCCAAGATCAACGCCAAGAGCGCTGAGGAGCAGTCTGCTCCGGCAAGCCCCAGGGTTTGTTCCTTTGAAGCAGAAGCTCCCGACAAGTTTTGCTCCGGCAAACTTGCCGGGGAACGTCAAGCTCCGGCAGAACCGCAGGTTCTCGCCGTAGAAGCGGACGTTCCCGCAACAGCAGATTTGCCTTTAGTCCTTGTTGTCGAGCCACAAGCTCCAGCATGGGCACAACAGATTGTCCGCTTCCTTTAGACAGGAGAACTTCCCGAAGAGCAAGAAGAAGCGGAAAGAGTAGCCCGACAGTCAAGTATGTACCAGTTTGTCGACAACACACTGTACAGAAGAAGACTCAACAGTGTGAAATTGAAGTGTATTCACCGGGAAGACGGACAAGAGCTGTTGGCAGAGATACATGGAGGCATATGTGGACACCACATTGGCGCAAGAGCACTTGCCGGCAAAGCATTCCGGCAAGGTTTCTTTTGGCCGACAGCCCTCCAGGATGCAACTGCACAAGTAACCAAGTGTGAAGCGTGCCAGTTCCATTCCAAGCAGATACACCAACCAGCTCAAGCTCTCCAGACGATCCCTTTATCCTGGCCATTTTCGGTCTGGGGGCTCGACATCCTCGGCCCCTTTCCCCGAGCAGTCGGGGGCTTTGAGTACTTGTACGTTGCAATCGACAAGTTCACAAAGTGGTCGGAAGTGGAAGCAGTGAGGAAGGTGACATCACAGTCAGCAGTCAAGTTCTTCAGGTCGATTGTTTGCCGCTTCGGGATCCCTAACAGAATAATCACTGACAACGATACGCAATTCACGAGCCGCACCTTCATGCAGTACGTCCAAGATCCTGGCGCCAAGGTCTGCTTCGCTTCTGTTGCTCACCCGAGAAGTAACGGTCAAGAGGAGAGGGCAAATGCTGAAGTGCTGCGTGGGCTCAAGACCAGAACTTTCGACAGGCTGCACAAGTGCAGAAGAAACTGGATCAAGGAGCTGCCAGTGGTTCTTTGGTCGGTCAGGACAACGCCAAATCGAGCCACTGGCCAGACACCTTTCACTCTAGTCTATGGAGCAGAGGCAGTTCTCCCCACGGAACTCGTATACGGGTCACCTCGAGTGCTCGCTTATGATGAGCTTGAGCAAGAGCAGCTGCGACAAGATGACGCGCTGCTCCTTGAGGAAGACCGTCTTCAGGCTGCTGTACGAGCTGCTCGCTACCAGCAAGCTTTGCACCGCTACCATAGCCGCAAAGTTAACGCCAGAAGTCTCGAGGAAGGCGACCTTGTTCTTCGGCGCGTTCAATCCGCCAAGAATTCCAACAAGTTGACGCCGAAGTGGGAAGGCCCTTACCGGGTGAAACGAGTCACTAGGCCTGGCGCTGTCCGCCTTGAGACCGAAGATTGCATTCCGGTGAGCAATTCCTGGAACATTGAGCATCTTCGTAAGTTTTACCCGTAAGGCGCGGTTGCCGGAACCTGTTCCGGCAACCACCTTTTGTACAAGTCTTGCCGCTGTTGCATGTAATCCTTTGTACAAAGCCGGGCGCAGACCCCGTGCATAAGTAAAGCTCATATGCTCCGCACATCTTGTCGATTTCATGCTTTCTATTTTTTGCATATGTGATCTGACACTTTGTGCAGCACCTACTCCCCGGTAAGCAATAACGAGCCGTAAGGCTCCATATCTTTATTTTCTCTTCTTTCTTTTTTCTCAAGGAAAGGAAGGTTCCCTCGCCCACAAGTTTGCCGGGGGGAAAGGAGAAGATAATGGTATGGACCAGGCGTCGTTCAAGAAAGTTTCGCCTTACCGGGAAGCAAACAACAGAAAAGCTAAGTTGCCAAAGTTTGAGCAATCAGATTTTTTAAATTTTTAAGTTATCTCCCTTGAACGACCGCACTTTGTATGGAAAACCTGTGCGCGGAGGAACCAACTCATAGCTAGTTGCGCCCTTACTTTGTTTCGAGTCCGCTCAACAACTTAAGTGAGCTGCGACTAGTTGCGACAAGGTTTCTTGTCGGTAGCGGCACCGCCAGCAGGCTGCTGACGTTCCGCACTCAGCGCTCGCGGCTAAGGTGCCTGCACCGGCAAGTTCCCTAAAAGCGTAGGGCAAAAACATACAAAGGGAGGAATCAAGTAAAGGGAATAACGTTGCAATCATTACCCGGAATAGAGTTATATTACAAGGTAGCTTGTCGCGGCTCTAACAGATTGTTCTCATAACATGACCAACAGCGACAAGAAAAGAAGAAAGCGGGCGGCCTAGTCTACGCGATCGCCCTCGATCCTCTTGATCCCGCTCACCTTGTCCACAATGGGTGCGACAAGGGTCTTGAGCGCCTCCAGATCAGCATCCGGCGGCAGGGTCCTGAGGACGTTGGCGAGGTTGAGGCCCGGGTTGCGGAAGGCCACCTTCACCAACACTTTTTGAAGAGCTCCCGCGCAGATCTTGCGCGACTCGTCGGCCAGCTGCTTTGGGATCTTCTCCCGGAGCCGCTGGAGGGCCGTCGCCACGCCTTTGAAGAACAAGATGAGCTTGGCGCTGGGTTGGAGGTTCTCGTCGGAGGGATACCCGAGATCCTCCATCCCCAGCTGCGCCAGCTCCCTGTCAATGTCTGCGGCAACATTCACGAGACCCTCCGTCCAGTGCTCCACATTCTCCCTGAAAGCATTCTGGGCGGCGGCAGCACTTTCCAGCAGCGCCTTGTCGGCCTTGATCTCCTCCTTCAAGGCCACCTCCTGCTCCTTGGCGCCGTCCAGTGTCTTGGTCAAAGTGGTCAGCTTCAACTCAAGATCCGCGTTGGAGTCCTTGGCGGCGCTAAGCTCTTTGCCCTCCTCGGCGAGATCGGCCTCCAGCTGCGCCACCTTCGTCTCCAGCTCCTTCTTGGCGGCCTCGGCAATTGCGGCAGCATCCTCTGCTTGCTTAAGGGCTCCGCCGAATTGTTGCTCACGCGCGGCAAGCTCCTCCTCATGGGCGTCAAGGTTGACTTTCCGCTGCGCCAGCTCGCCCTCCTGCGCAGACAGCTTTCCAGCGGCAAGCCGCTGTTGCTCTTCAACTTTGGCCTTCTCGAGAAAGAAGGCCTTCTGCGCTTCGGTGAGTTGCTCCCGCTCCTCTGCCAGGGACCGGAGAGCTTCCTGGTTGAGACTCCGGAGCTCCTCCGCGCGCTTCTCGATGTCCACTCCCGCCTTCGCGATAAGCGCCTCGCGGGATTCAGCTTGCCTTGCCGCGCGCGGTAGAGCGACAACAGATTCCGCAGCAGCCGCTCCTCCTCAGGCTCGCCGCTGCTGCTGCTCAGCGCGTCAACCAACGTCAGCCCAGCGGAGGCGAGCACCTCTCCGTCGAAGCTCTCCCCTTCAACCGGTGCCCTGGAGCTCGACGCCCAGGGGAGGTTGATGAAGACGCCATCGCCGGCCTTCAAGTAGACGCCCGGCTGGGGCTCTTCGGAGCCTGGCGCTGCGGCAGCAGCGGATGGGGCGGCGGTCGACGTAGCGCCTGGTGCTCCTGCGGCCTCAGGGCCGTCAGTGCGATCGCCAGACCCCTCGCCAGCTGCTGCGGCGGCAGCCTTGGCGGCAGCGTCGTCGGTGGCAACCTCGGTCTCCATCGGCTCCGCAGTAGATGGGTCTGACGGCCGGAAAAGGGAGAAGAGTCAAGCAAATATCCAAGAAAAGAGAAAAAGATCAAAAGAAGAAGAACCCAAGGGAAGTTTTGAAGCGAGAGGATTACCTGTACCAGGTCCTGCAGTCGTGGTCTCCGCCGTCGGGGGGCCGCTGGTGCTGTCCCTTGCCGGAGAACTCTCCCTTGCCGGAGACTTCTCCCTTGCCGGAGAACTCTCCCTTGCCGGAGGACTCTCCCTTGGCTCCTGGTGGGGCTGCTCTGCTCCTACACAAACCAACAGTCAGATGGCAGCAAAGAAAGAGTATCCATGCGCGCCTAACAGCGGAAAGTGAACCATATACTTACGCTGGGGGCTGCTCTAGAGAACAGTTGCCGGGTCCGGCAAGGTGGGTTCGTCCTCGATGACAATCACCGGGACCTTGGCTCTCTTCGCTGCTCTCTGGGCCAGAGTCCTAAAAAGGAATAGGTTCAGAGTAAAGCAAGTGAGATACAAGACAAAACAGCAAGAATTGAAGAACTACAAGTACAACAAGAGAATCTTACTCTTCTTCTTCCTCGTCGGAGCTGAACGCCGAGAAGTCGAAGTCCGGCTCACGTCCGGCGCGAGGAGGCGGAGGAGTAGGTTCCCTTGGCCGCTTGGCGGGAGCAGTGGGGGTGGTCTAAGACGACCCCACTCCGGCTGCCGCCGCGGCGTGAGAAGCGGCGGGAGCAGAAGCGGTGGTCCGGGAGGGCCCCGCTCCAGTTGCCGTCGCAGCGTGAGGTGCTCCCGCGGCAACAGTGCTTGCCACGGTAGAGCGTGTCACGCGGCGCGGCAACTGTTGACTCGCCTGCCGCTTCGCTATGTCACCGGCCTTGCGGAGACGCCTTCTTGGTGGAGATGGAGGTTCTGCTTGCAGCGAGCTGCCTGAAGATGAGGAGGAAGAGGAGTTGATCTCCAGCGAGCCGCTCGCATCCTCGGCGGGCTCGCTCGACTCGACGCCATGCCCAGCAAGGTCTTTCTCGCCGGCAGGCTCTTTCTCGCCGGCGGGCTCCCCTCGCTCGGCACGACTTGCCGCCTCCGCTGCATCTGCCTCCTCCACGGTGAATCCAAATTCGCCCGCGGCTGCGGCTGCCGCCGCCTCTTCCAGCCTAGTGGCAATGCGTGTCATCTCCGCATCGGTGGTGTCGCGGGTGAGGCTATCCTTTTCGTCGGAGCGGATCGACACTTCTACCAAGCCATCGAAGAATTGCTGCACGACGTCGTCTGCAGGCTCTTGCCAAGTTGGGACAATTCCATGCGAATTGCACAACGGCATCATTGCACGGATGCGGTCGAGCGCGGAGTTGTTGCACAGCGGAACGACACCCCCCGGCAACCTGAACACTTCGGGATGTTGAGGGTCATATTTGAACAGCTCCTGGAGCATCGCGTTAAGCTCCAGAACAGTGAAGTTGAAGTTGACGCCCGGCCGCAGCCTCATGATATCCGCCGCATTCTTGAATTCCCAGGCGGGTCTCCCCTGTTCCTGCAGGGGGGTGATGCGACGACGAAGAAAATCTGCGCCAACAACGCCTACAGTGAGCCCGGCAAGCCTAAGGCGTAGAATTCGGGTGACGGCAATCTTTAGCCTATCGTCTTCTGGGGCCACGTCACTCCAATCGCTGCCGCGCGCTACTGGGGTTTGGTGCCGGGCGGTAAACGGCTGCGGGTTCTCCTTGTCAATCCAGCACCAGTCTGCTCTCCATTCCTCCCACTTGCCACGGAACTCTCCCTCCAGATAAGTGTCCTTCTTGCCGGCCCTTGAGATCCAGGCGATTCCGCCGGATAAAGGCTCTCCTCTCTCTACTCGGAGCATAAAGAAGTGGCGAAAAAGGGCTACATTGGGATGGACTCCGAGAAAGTTTTCGCAGAGATGTGCGAAAACTGCCATGGTCAGAACAGCATTGGGGGTGAAATCAAGGAGGTGGAACCCGTAGGTGTTCATAATATCGCAGAAGAACTCAGAGAAAGGCGGGCAGAGCCCACAGTAGAAGAACAAGGCAAAGAAAGGATATCCATTTGGAGCCGTCTTCCAAGCGGCGGCTGGAACTACCTTCGTGCGTGGGTGCGCTCACGTCTCCATCGACCAGAAGAGGTAGTAGTTCTCCCTCAGCTCCCTCGCGGCGAGCTTGGGGGGGAAGACTGCCCGCTCCTTTCGCAGCGTCGCAAGCCGCTGCGCCTCAGTCGACTTCACAACCTTCCCCTTGTCGGCTTTCGGAGCCATGGCGGAAGTGGTGGAGGAGGTCGATGGCGTCGGTGGTGCTGGTGGCGATGGGGGGCGGGGCGCTGCTCTTTTTCAGATTCGGGAAGACGAGGGAGCGGCGGAGATTTCCGAGATTGAAGCAGCAACCGGCGAATGGGCGAACTACCCCTGTTTCCCCTGCTTTAAAGAGGGAGAGGGCGGACGTTCCGCATTTCCAAATAAAGAAACCACCCACGATCTCTCCCACGACGCCGCATTCAACGCGTGCCGTTCGGGGAGGGCGCGGTGGATACGGGGAGAGATACGATGTAACCTAGGCCGCGCGTGCCCATGCCCTGTTTTGGGCCTGGCCCAACAGCGCTCGGCACCGTGTATGGACCCAGGCCCGGGGGCTCCTGTCGGTGTACTAGAGTAGGGGTACCTTAGTATCCCAAACTTGTGCACGGGCAGTCGCAGCATCCCGCGACAAGGCTTGCCGGGTGACCGCCAAGGTCCTCCGTGGTTCCTTTGGAGCCATTCAAGAACAAAGTATCCAAGCCAAGGAGACAAGACCCCGGCAAGAGGAGCTTGCCGGGAAGGCCAACCAAGGCAAGGCGCTTAAGGAGACAAGACCCCGACAAGAGGAGCTTGCCGGGAAGGCCAACCAAGGCATCTCAAGGAACTTGCCGCGACGCGCCACGCGTCCCGGCAAGGCCCGGTGAGCGACAAGCTCCCGGACGCGACAAGACAACGACCGCGGCAAGGCGCTTGCCGCGGCAAGCCACCACTCTGCGCCCGCGCTCCAGCACATCCACCAACGTGTCGCTCTGGGACCCTTCCAGGCGTACGTGGCAGGAGGCTGTGCAGCCAGCAGTGCGCGGTGGCAAGCGGCACTGACAAGATTGCCATCGTGGCAAGCGGTGGCGTCCCTGATGGTCCCTTTTGCACTATTTAGACGACGCAGATGGGCATTTAATTCCCTTGTCCCCTGCCGTCAGGGTTAGGTATGATACACTGTAGCAGGTAGTTGTACCAACCGCAACACCTTTCCATTTTTACCCTTGTCTATGTTGCCACCTGTCGGTGACCCCTTGAGCATATAAAAGGAGGCCCATGCGCAACATAGAAGAAAGGGGGGAGAGAACACTCACGCTCGGTCTCGTTAGCTGCTGGGGTGTACTGTAGCACTCCGCGCTCCCGAGCAAGAACTCAATACAAACCGCAAAGCAGGAGTAGGGTTTTACGCATCCGTGCGGCCCGAACCTGGGTAAACTGCTCGTGTGCTTCGCCTCGATCCGCTCTTCGTGCGACCCTCGGCCCGCCGAACCGAAAGGGACTCGGTCCGCCGGTCCCATAGGTGTTCGTGGATTAGTACCCCGGCAGTCTTCGACGAACCACCGTTATGAATTTAAAAAGAACGAATAAAACATAAAGAAACACCGGGAAGAATTAGCAAATGACAGAAGATGCTTGAGAGAATTTATATATAAGAGAACGAAGAGATCAAGAACTGATTAGAGGATATTTGATTGATGCACCGGTAAGATAGGAGAGTGATAACTGACAGCTGAGAATGAATAAACCTGAATTGATGGACTCCGGATAACAAACTGAGAAGACTCTTGAATTACTCCGGATAGGTGAAAAGAATTTTCACGATCAAGACAATTACGAGAGGATGGCAACAAGCTAGAATCACGAATCTTGAACAGAAAAGAGCAAGATTAAAGAGAAACTCTTCTTCGGTCTTCAACATCCGAGAATTATGACGATTTCACCACCAAGAATTATTGAGGCACACCGGAATGAAGAATGGAAAAGTTGAGCCAACGATGAAAAGAATTAGAAAGATCTTGGACAAGGGCATCTGACTGATGATAAATCATTCTTACGTCCAACTTCAAAAGAATTTAGGATAGCTCTGGGAAAATAGAAGAGTCAGGTAAGATCCTGGGAAAAGACCTGTGGGTTAGGGCCCACTCAAAAGAAACACCGTTGAAATGATTTAAAAGATAGATTGCACCGGTTAAATTAAATAGCTTGAATGAGATAACAACCTCGAAATAGGTTGAACTGATCTTGAAAGACACGACGAGCCTTTTGGGATATCTTGAGCACTCTGGGACAATAGAATAGCGAGAGATGAACGATTAAGAATTGCACCGGCATGAGAAAGCATTGAAATATGGAAAAGAATATAATCAAACACCGAAAGCTTGAATTGAATCCACCGGAGAAGATAAAAGGACAAGGAATGATAAACTTGAGGCTCCGCTAGAATCTTCATGAGAATCGCCGGATAAGAACATTGAAGGAAACGAATGGAGAGGCTTCACATCAATAAGATGGATACTCGATTAAGAAATCTGAGTCCTTAAAGAAAAACAAGGGAGGGAGGGCGGGAAAAAACAAAGGCAACTTGGAGATGGATGAAACAAACAACATTGAGAAGAACTGATACTTGATCTTGCAGATGTTGCAATGATCGGATCCACTTGATGAGAAACACGGCAGTTGAAAAGAAATTGAAATGACAAACTTGATGATCGAGAAGGATTGGTATTCACATAGGAATATGAGAACACCACTTGGAAAAGGTATGGAATCAACATTTGACTTCGAAGCAACTCGAATACCACAACTCAAAACAAAAACAAAGGGTTGGCTTGCAGAATAAGCCGGAACAAACATATGATAGAGATTTCATCCGAAGTTTTCGTGGTGGGGCCTACACGGGCTCGATCGTACAGCACCATCATGTACAAGGCAGTGCACATGACATACGAAGCATCCGCGAGTCGGCATAGCCAAGGACTCACCACTGTAAAATCGATCGTGAATAGGCGGACCACTAGTCGTCGAACCCCAATTTCATATCATACATCTGTGGGAAAGATATTCTAAGAGCTACTAGAATTCCCACTTATAAACTCCCGAAATTTTCCGGTTATGCAATCAGGTGTTGGGGATACAGGGGAAGCATAATATTTCACCCAAATCTAGCAAATCCTACATCCAGCTGTATCCGTCCTTCAACACATAACCGAGAAACCTTCGGAAATCATCTACCTCAACCTTCGAAAAGCATCCGTTATACGAGTTATGGCAATACTCCCGAACTCCCGCCCAAGTACTGGGTGGCGTCGAGGTTATCTCACCAACGAACTGCATAAAAGAGATTTTCGATGTCGGCGTACTAAACTCAGGTATTCCAGAACTGCAACGATAAAATTATGACGACAACACCTCAGAGCTCAACTCCCAGGGACACTTCCACAAAACCCCTGACAGGAGGCACCAAAACAATGTTCTCATCATAAAACCATCGGAATGATTCCAAGATACCCCGTGATCCTAAAAAAATTAGTGAAATTTGAGAAGAGAAGAGTCAAAACTCTACGTCAGGATGCCTTACCAGGGCGATGAGGAGACTGGGAAGTAAAAAGAATTCCTAACTCTACGATATATAATTCCTAAATGACTCAAAACATTTTTCTAAACACAACTTGGCTGCTAAAAACGATCAAGCAATGGGGCTCCTAAGGTCGGGGAAGGCTCTGATTACCAACTTGTAACGCCCTCGATGCGGCTATATCTCCCACGTGTCGAAGCACGACCTAGAGGCATAACCGCATTGAAAGCAATGTCGCAAGTGATGTAATCTTCACACAAACCCATGTAATACATAAGGGAAAAGAGATACATAGTTGGCTTACAATCGCCACTTCACACAATACATGAATAAAACATTACATCATCCAGATACAAACAAGGTCCGACTACGGAACCAAAATAAAAGAAGAACCCCAAATGCGACACGGTCCCCGATCGACCCCAACTGGGCTCCACTACTAATCAACTAGAACGGAACAACACAAAGGACAAGATCTTCATCGAGCTCCTCCTGAGCTTGGTTGCGTCATCTGCACGGACTCATCGGCACCTGCAAGCTGGTTTTGGAAGTATCTGTGAGCCACAGGGACACAGCAATCTCGCACCCTCGCGATCAAGACTATTTAAGCTTACGGGTAAGGTAAAGGTATGAGGTGGAGCTGCAGCAAGCGACTAGCATATATGGTGGCTAACCTATTCGCAAAAGAGAGCGAGAAGAGAAGGCAAAGCACGATCGATAAAAGTATGATCAAGAAGTGATCCTAAAACAACCAACGTCAAGCATAACTCCAACACCGTATTCACTTCCCGGACTCCGCGGAAAGAGACCATCACGGTTACACACGCGGTTGATTCATTTTAATTAAGGTCAAATTCAGGTTTGCTACAACCGGACGTTAACAAATTCCCATCTGCCCATAACCGCGGGCATGGCTTTCGAAAGTTCAAATCACTGCAGGGGTGTCCCAACTTAGCCCATCACAAGCTCTCACGGTCAACAAAGGAATAGACCTCCTCCCGAGACATTCCGATCAGACTCGGTATCTCGGTTCTTGAAGACATTTCGACGAGGTAAAACTAAACCAGCAACACCGCCCGAATGTGCCGACAAATCCCGATAGGAGCTGCACATATATATTTCTCAGGGCACACTCAGATGAGCCAGACGTCGGGTAGGCTAGCCCAGAGTTGCCCCTGGTAGCCCCGGACATCGCTCAGTTGGACCAACACTCAGAGAAGCACTGGGGTTAAAATAATGACGACCCTCAGGAGCGCGACTCCCAAGGGAAAAGAAAAGGCTAGGTGGCAAATGGTAAAACCAATGTTGGGCATTGCTGGAAGAGCTTTACTCAAGGCGAACTGTCAAGGGGTTCCCATTATAACCCAACCGCGTAAGGAACGCAAAATCCAGGAACATAACACCGATATGACAGAAACTAGGGCGGCAAGAGTGGAACAATACACCAGGCATAAGGCCGAGCCTTCCACCCTTTACCAAGTATATAGATGCATTAATTAAATAAGATATATTGTGATATCCCAACAAGTAAAACATGTTCCAACAAGGAACAACATCTCCATGTTCCACCAAGGAACAAACTTCAATCTTCACCTGCAACTAACAATGCTATAAGAGGGCTGAGCAAAGCGGTAACATAGCCAAACAATGGTTTGCTAGGACAAGGTGGGTTCAACAATATGGGTGGCATGATGAGCAAGTGGGAGGTATCGGAGCATAGGCATAGCAAAAGAGCGAGCAACTAAGCAAGCAAAGATAGAAGTGATTTCGAGGGTATGGTCATCTTGCCTGAAATCCCGCAAGGAAGAAGAACGAGTCCATGAAGAAGACAAACGGACGTAGTCAAACGAATCCTCACAACTCCGGAACGAAACCGAAGCTAACGCGAGAAGCAACCCGGAAAGGAGAAAACAACAAAGTAAACAACCATCACATAAGCATGGCATGATGCAACACCAGGTATGATGCATGTGCGGTTTAAATGAGGCATGTCATGGCAAAATGCACAAACAATCCTACAAATTAAATGGAGCTCAATATGCAACGAGTTGCATATTGACGAAACACCTCATGAATTATTTAGTTCTCTCTCGTTTAGGTACTCAACAATATTAAATGTTGTTTAAACATGGCAAGAGGTGAAGCATAACAAAACTATATCATCTAAACAATTTAAATGGGGCCGGACATAAACAAATAACAAATCCGGTAAATCCCCATATGCCTTAGTAATTTAATGCAACAACAATTTAAACATTTTAATTGTTATTATCATGATGCAGATGACATGAACAAGTTTATGCAATTTTTATTAAAACTTGACAAGAGCATTATTATGAAGCATTTGACATCATGGTGGAAAGGAAAAGGGTGCCACGACGACGAATCCGAAAATGATGCCACGACAACATATCGGTTATCCGGTAGCCCACGGGGATACCGGTGCAAAAGGAAGTGACGGGAGCGTGTCATGCAAGGATTGTGGGGTGCTCCCGATTACGGGGTTCCCACATGTCGGTGGCAAGGCAAAAGAGGGGCAACGTGCACAGAACAACTCCGACACGGAGCAAACACAAGCATTTCATACAACATATGCATTCGATCCACGGGTCATCATCTCGGCGGTTATACCTTCAAAGGGTGCATTATCGGAACGGATCAAGTTCGTAGAGGGAAGTAGGCATTCTCGCGACGGCGGTAGTGGGAGCAGTCGTTCATGTTCGTTCGGAGAGGTACTTGATGACTCCAACATCTTCGGAGTGACGGTATTTGTACACGGTCCACGAGACATCGATCGTTCGGGGTCCGACTTGCGGTTCTTGCCGACATGAGTGGTACTTGGCATTTTCGTGTAGACGAACTTGGCGAATCCGAAGGGTCACACTCGTCGTCGCTGGAACTTGGTGAATCCGAGGTCTTCGAGCGTCGTGGTACTTGGCGAATCCGCGTAGTCATGCACGTTCCAACATCACACTTGGAGGGACACCGACGGCGTGGTACTTGGCGAATCCTGGACTGTCTTGGCGGTCTCCGATGGAGGTGTTTGTTCCTTTGACTGAGGAAAAACAGCGGCGGCAGCAGGCATCGCAGGAGCTAATGGGCGGCTGCGTGTCTGTAGGAGCAATGCAGGGGTGCATGCGCGCGGCGGTGACCGTGGACTTGGCGACGGGGACTTGGTCGGGAGAAGGCGCACAGGAACCCGCCGGAACCGTGGCCAGGGCGCTCCAGGACGGGCGCGTGGAGCAGAGCACAAGGCGACCAAGGCGGTGCAGCTCATCTCCATGGACGGGCAGCCATGTTGCTTCCTGGTTGGCGGAGGGTGTCGGCAGGCGACTGGCCGGGGTGGCCTGGCCATGGTCTTGCGGGAGGAAGGAGAGGTGGCCGCGGGGCCGAAGCGGCAGGGCGGCGCCGGTGCCAAACAGCGAGGGTGAGGGGGATCCACCGGGGCTCCCAACAAGAAGGACGAACATGGAGAAGGAGTCCCGGGCGCGGGGCTGACGGAGGAGGAGGCCGGGCATAGAGAGGGAGAGCGGGAGAAAGATGGGGACGAACGGGATCGAGAGGAAGATGGGGATCAAGGAGAGATAGGCTGCGGCGCTGGAAGGAAGAGCAGCGCGTGTGGGGAGGAGATGGGATCGAGATCCCTGGTACGATGCGTGTGGGTGGCGGCACAGGGAGAACGAGGGAGAGGGAGATGGGATCGGGCGACGCTGGTCTCTCCTCTGCTGACCGATGCCTATGTGGCGGCGGTAGAAGGGAACGAGGAGGAGAAGGATCGAGAGGAGAGGGAGGACTGTGGCTGGGCCTCGCTAGCCTAGGGTTAGGAATAGCTGGGGCGGCTGGGCCTCGGTGCAACTGGGATGCGCGGCTGGGCTGAGCTCCCTCTCCTTTCCAAAATCCTCCCTTTCTTAAATTATTGTTTATATAAATAGACAACCAATAAAGGGGAAAATCCAGGGTTTTTGGTTAGGAATATGAGATATATAAAAATATATCTGGAACCCTGGATTTATGTAGGGTTTGAATAAATTGCTCTGGCATTTTTAGAAGGTAGAAAAATAATTAGAGTTTGAATTATTTTCAAACTTCAATCATTTTTGAACCTGACCAAAACAACTTCGAATGGGATGAAATTTGACAGAGAGGGTGTAGGAAAAAGGCAAGATTTATAGGGAAAAGATGAACATTAATGGAGGAGGAATAAGGTCCCTTGCAAAGACATGAAAAACGAAGGAAGTGGGAGGGATGATGCATGGGTATGGCTTGAGAGAGAGATGACAAGGAAAATATATGAAGTTAAGTTGGATAGAAGAAGAGTTGAAGAGTAATGCAATTATGTGATGGGTGATTCCAAGTTAATGGGATATTTAATATAGCTCCCTAATATTGGGAGGATATGTTCTAAAGAGAAGTCACTCTTCCCTCGATTTAAATGGATTGAAGATCCACACAATTTATTTAGTTGAGATGCAAAAGATTTATGAGATGATGGCATGATGACATGATATGCAATGCATGACATGCATGCAATGACAAAGTAACAACAGCGAATACTGGACGACACCTGGCACATCGGTCACGGGGCGTTACATGCGGTCAGGAGTCTTGAAGCACTTTCGAAGCAGAGAGACATGGAACACGTCATACACATTTGCAAAGTTTGAAGGAAGCTCGAGTTGATAGGCGAGATCGCCTCTCTTGCTGACAATCTTGAAAGGTCCCACGTATCTAGGAGCAAGCTTCCCTTTGATACCGAAGCGACGAGTACCTTTCATAGGAGAGACACGGAGGTAAACATGATCTCCAATCTTGAAAGCCAAATCACGGTGCTTACTATCATAGTAGCTCTTCTGGCGCGATTGGGCTGCTTTGAGGTTATCTCGAATGACTTTGCACATTTCCTCTGCCTCTGTGATTAAGTCATTACCAAAAAGCTGACGTTCACCGGTTTCAGACCAGCTGAGAGGGGTACGGCACTTCCTGCCATACAGAATTTCAAATGGGGCCTTGCCCGAACTTGCTTGAAAACTGTTGTTGTCGAGAATTCAGCATATGGAAGACAATCCTCCCACTTCATGCCGAAGGAGATCACACAAGCCCTAAGCATATCTTCAAGAATCTGGTTGACACGCTCGACTTGACCGCTAATTTGAGGATGGAAAGCTGTGCCGAAGCGGATGTTGGTGCCCATGGCCTTCTGAAAAGAATCCCAAAACTTGGAGGTAAAGATGCTGCCATGGTCTGAAGAGATCACTTGTGGAATACCGTGCAGAGAGACAATTCGAGAGGTATAGAGCTCCGCCAATTGAGCTGCAGTGATTGACTCTTTGATAGGCAGAAAGTGAGCCACTTTAGTGAGTTTGTCAATGACAACAAATATAGCATCATTGCCACGCTTGGACTTTGGAAACCCAGTCATGAAGTCCATCTCAATGTGGTAAAACTTCCATTCTGGAATGGCAAGAGGTTGGAGGAGACCAGCTGGCCTTTGGTGTTCTGCCTTCACTCTTCTGCAGACATCACATTCATTCACGAACTGAGCAATCTCGCGCTTCATTCGAGTCCACCAATAAGCCTGCTTGAGGTCCTGATACATCTTCATGCTCCCAGGGTGGATGGAGAGGAGAGAATTGTGAGCCTGGTTCATGATCACTTTATGAAGGTCACCTTTGGGCACAACAATACGATCCTCGAAGAAGAGAGTGTCCTTGTCATCAAGGAGGTAGCACTTGTACTTGGGTTGACTCTTGGCAATCCCAATTTTCACCTTTTTCACCATAGCATCAAGAAGCTGAGCTTGGTGAATCTGGTCTTCCAAGGTAGGAGAGACTTGAAGGTTGGCGAGGAAACCTTGAGGAACAACTTGCAGATTAAGTTTGCGGAAAGCTTCACAAAGCTCGGGTTGATAAGGCTTGAGAATCAGACTGTTGCAATAAGCCTTTCTGCTCAAAGCGTTAGCAATCACATTGGCCTTGCCTGGAGTATACTCGATACTCGGATTATACTCTTGAATCATTTTGACCCATCGAGTCTGCCTGAGGTTGAGATTAGGCTGAGTGAAGATGTACTTGAGACTCTTGTGGTCAGTGAAAATGTCCACTTTTCTGCTCAATAAGAGATGTCTCCAAGTCAAAAGAGCATGCACAACTGCCGCCAACTCGAGGTCATGAGTGGGGTAGTTCTTCTCGTTGGGCTTCAACTGGCGAGAGGTATAAGACACAACTTTCTTCTCTTGCATCAACACTGCTCCGAGACCTTGGAGAGAGGCATCGCAAAAGACCTCATACGGTTTGGATTCATCAGGGGGAGTCAGAACTGGAGCAGTGACCAATTTATCTTTCAAAGTGTTGAATGCAATGTCACACTCCGGAGACCAAACGTACTTGACGTGCTTCTCGAGAAGATTTGAGAGAGGCTTCGCGATCTTAGAATAGTTTTCAACGAATCTTCGACAATAGCTTGCGAGACCGAGGAAGCTATGGAGTTGCTTCACGTTCTGAGGTGGTTCCCAATTCACAATTGCAGACACCTTCTCAGGATTCACCGCAATGCCCTTGGCAGAGATGATATGACCAAGATAAAGAACCTCATCGAGCCAAAATTCTCACTTGGAGAACTTGGCGTAGAACTTGTGTTCCCTGAGCTTATCGAGTACCAAATGCAAGTGTTTGGCATGATCTTCCTTGTTCTTCGAAAAGACCAGAATGTCGTCGAGATAGACCAAAACAAAGTCATTGTTGTAGGCGTTGAAGATGAAGGTCATCATGCGAGAGAAAGTCGGAGGAGCGTTGACGAGGCCAAAAGACATGACAGTGTATTCATAGGAACCAAAACTTGTCCTGAAAGCCGTCTTGGGAATATCTTGCTCACGGATTTGAATCTGATGATAACCCATACGGAGATCAAGCTTGGAGAATACTTGGGCACCTTTGAGTTGTTCGAACAGCTCGTTGATGTTGGGAAGTGGGTATTTGTTCTTGATGGTCTTCTTATTCAATGGACGGTAATCAACACAAAGTAGATCCGTTCCATCCTTCTTCTTCATAAAAAGAACACCACAACCCCACGGAGAAGAACTAGGCCGGATGAGACCCATTCTCTCTTGAACATCGAGTTGCTTCTTCAGCTCCTTCAACTCTTCAGGTCCGAGCTTGTAAGGACGCTTGCATACAGGTTTCATGACAGGCTCAAGATCGATGACGAATTCAAGTGGCCGGTGCAGAGGCATTCCTGGAAGCTCTTCTGGAAAGACGTCTTGATATTCGCACACAACTGGAATTTGCGAGATAGCATCTAGTTCACCCTTCTCATTGAGAGAAAACAGACGGATGGTATCGTCATTAGCCGCAAAGACAATCACATCCTCAGACGAATGAGTCAATTGAATCTGCCTGGCTGCACAGTCAAGCTGAGCCTTGTTCTTAGAAAGCCAATCCATTCCGAGAATAAGATCAATATCCGAGTTACCAAGAACCATTGGAGAAGCCAGAAACTTGAAATCACCCATCATGATAGAAACATCCGGGACTACTGAAGTAGCCCTCATAGACTTAGCCGGAGAAACCACTCCCATAGGTTTACCCAACATTTGTGAAATGAAGTCATGCTTGGAAACAAATGATCTTGACATGAAACAATGCGATGCACCAGTGTCAAAAAGAACTTTTGCGGGAAAAGAGTTAACTAGAAAGTTACCCATGATGACATCTGACGAGTCCTCTGCCTGAGCTGCATTCAGCAAGTTGACCTTGGCGGAATTGGGGTTATGCTTGACCACAGCTATACTTGCTGATCTCACAGGAAGAGGAGGAGGGAGACGCCTCTGATTGAAGCACTTGTTGGCATAGTGACCCTTCTATTGGCACTTGTTGCACGTGACCTCTGAAAGCGGACGGTGATATGGAGCACTCGATCTTGGAGCTTGAGACGAAGTCTTGTTCTGAAAGCCAGGGTTGGGTGGGTGGGAAGATCCACTGCCACCTTTGCTCTTCTGTTGATACGGCTGACGGAATGGAGGAGGAGGAAGCCAATATTTCTGCTGCTTGGCCACTTGAGTAGAGGAAGAAGGAGTAGTGTCTCTGACTCGCTTCTTGGAAGCATCACACCTCAGTTGAGCGGCCTCTTGTCTAACACCCTCGATGCGACTATATCTCCCACGTGTCGAGGCACGACTTAGAGGCATAATCGCATTGAAGGCACATGTCGCAAGTTAGGTAATCTTCACAACATCCCATGTAATATAAATAATAAAGGGGAGATAACATAGTTGGCTTACACTCGCCACGTCAATCAAGTACATAAATAACATTACATCATCCAAACACTCATGGCCTGACTACGACGCCAAAATAAAAGAGAACCCAACATGCGACACGGTCCCAATCACCCCCAACTGGGCACCACTACTGATCATCGGGAAAGGAAACATAGTAACATTGAGAGTCTTCGTCGAACTCCCACTTGAGCTCATACGCGTCACCTGGAGCGGAATCATCAGGCCCTGCATCTGGTGTAATAGTAATCTGTGAGCCACAGGGATTCAGCAATCTCGCACCCTCGCGATCAAGACTATTTAAGCTTATAGGTAAGGCAAGGTAAATATGAGTGGAGCTGCAGCAAGCGACTAGCAAGTATGGTGGCTAACTTGTTCGCAAAGGAGAGCGAGAAGAGGAGGCAAAGCACGAGCGAGAAACTAGAGAGCAACCTGTGCAAACATTACTCTAACACCGTGTCCACTTCCCGGACTCCGCGGAGAAGAGGCCATCATGGTAACACACTCACTTGATTCATTTTAATTAAGTTAAGGTTCGAGTTATCTACAACCGGACATTAACAAATTCCCATCTGCCCATAACCGCGGGCACGGCTTCCGAAAGTTCAAATCCCTGCAGGGGAGTCCCAACTTAGCCCATGACAAGCTCTCACGGTCAACGAAGGAATAGACCACCTCCCAAGACGTTCCGATCAGACTCGGTATCTCGGTAATTCAAGACACTTCGATAGGTTAAAACAAGACCAGCAACACCGCCCGAATGTGCCGACAAATCCCGATAGGAGCTGCACATATCTCTTTCTCAGGGCACACTCAGATTGTCCTAGGTATAGGTAGGCCAGCCCAGAGTTGCCCCTGGTGGCCACCGGTAGCTGACAGGTGGACCAACACTCAGAGGAGCACTGGTCCGGGGGGGTTAAAATAAAGATGACCCTTGAGTCTGCAGAACCCAAGGGAAAGAAAAGGCTAGGTGGTAAATGGTAAAACCAAGGTTGGGCATTGCTGGAAAAGCTTTAATCAAGGCGAACTATCAAGGGGTTCCCATTATAACCCAACCGCGTAAGGAACACAAAATCCGGGAACATAACACCGATATGACGGAAACTAGGGCAGCAAGAGTGGAACAAAACACTAGGCGAGAGGCCGAGCCTTCCACCCTTTACCAAGTATATAGATGCATTTAAGATAACATAGCAATATAAGGATATCCCAACAATTAAATAAAAGATGTTCCAAGAAGGAACGGCCTCCAATCTTCACCTGCAACTAGCAACGCTATAAGAGGGGGCTGAGCAAAGCGGTAACATAGCCAATCAACGGTTTGCTAGGACAATGGTGGGTTAGAGGTTTGACATGGCAATTTGGGAGGCTTGCAAGCAAGTGGTAGGCATCATAGCAATGGCATAGCAAAAGAGAGAGCAAACTAGCATAGCAAAGATAGTAGTGATTTCGAGGGTATGATCATCTTGCCTGCACAGTTGTCAGAGTTGACTGGATCCTCGAAAGCAAACTCAACGGGCTCCTCGTTAGCGAACTCGTCTCCCAGCTCTACCCAAACAAGACAAACAAGCAACAAGGATACAATCAACCACATGCAAACTCAAACAACACGATGCAAAGATGATATGCTATGCGGGATGCGATGCGGGATGCAAAATGCAAAATATGACAGGAAATGCATGAACCTGGCCTCAACTTGGAAAACTAAGTGTGCCACTGGAAAGATGAGATGAAATCGCTTGAAAACGATATAAAGAACGCCGGAATCGGAGTTACAGTTTGGAAATGGCAAGCGATTCAAAAATGACACCGGTCTGCGATTTACAGCAAGTAGGCATCTAAATGCAATGAGATGAACATGCTACAGCACCCAAACATGACAACAAAATACATGGCAGGGATGCAAACAAGATGCTTAACAAAGTCTAGCACTGAGCTACAGCCAAATCATCCATTAACAGGTTCAAACAAGCATGGCAAAAATGCAAATGGCAAACAGATCTCAGACTTAGTGAAATCAACACTTGTCTGGAATTTCAGATCAGGTAGCCCTCTTCGGAGCAACAAAACTACATGCTACAGGACCTGAACATGGCAAAGTAAAGCATGGCATGGAGCTACTCAAAGATCTTAACAAAAGTCCCTTAGTGACCTTGAGCCAAAAAGGACCAGAAAATACAATTGCAAGCATGTGAACATAGCAAAAACATAATCAGTTTCAGACTTGGTGAAAAACTGACACATGCTGAAATATAACTCAAGTAGGCATGTTTACGAGCTCGATGCACTCACTACAGAGAAAGTCATGGCAAGACAAGCATACATCCATCAAGAAGGCACAAAATGCAAGCTAGAAATGGCAAGAACAATAGCATAGCATGCACGGATCAACTACAACATCACCGGCAAAATTGCAAACAAGTTGACAATCTGCCCAGATTCACAAAGTAGCAAAAGTAGAGCTCAATTGACTCAAGCTAGGGTGCTCCATAATTGCAAACAAAGACATGGATGGATAGAGCACTACAAGATTAACAAAACTCCCTTCTGATCATCCTCAAAATAGGCACGGATCACTAGGAAACAACAAGAACATATGGCATCATGAGATAAACAGCTCCAGGACTTAGTGAAATCACTAAGTCTCTGAAAACAGAATTAGCAAGTGCACCACTTTGCAAGCTTGCACAAGACACCACACACATCCTAAAAATACATGGATTGCACCTCTGGAAAGATGACAAAACCCTTAACAAAACACATGTAGAACTCACGGGCATATCATGCACACAATAATCATGGCAAAAATGACAAAAGTGCTAAACGGAGTAGCAGATCTGACAATTAACTCAAGTAGCCCTCTTCTAACAGCATTTCAGGCATCAAGATGAACTCTAATGAAAATGATGCAATGGAATGAAATGATGTATTCTCTGAGATGAACATTTTGATATGCTATATGCATGAATGGGAGCTACGAATGCGAAGTTACGGAGCCGCGAACATGGGCATATGAACTAAAAATATCCGGGACTTAGAAGAAAAAACAACCTCTAGGGTTACTGTTCACGGATCTTAGATCTACACGCAAAACGAGGTCGGCCGGTTCCCTCACCGGAGTCTTTGCCGGAGTTCGAGAAGATGGCCGGGAGCGGCCGGATCCGTACGGGAGGCGAGGCCGGGAGGAGGCGGAGGAGCTGGCCGGCTCGGGGCGGTGCACTGCCCGGCGACGGCGGCGGCGGGGACCCGCTTGCGAGGCGGCGGCGGCGGACGGCGGGCGGAGCGGCGGCGGCGGACGGCGGGTGGGGCGGCGGCGGTCGGCGCGCGCGACGGGCGAGGCGAAGGGCGGCGGCGCATGGAGCGGCCCGGTGAGGCGCGGGAGAGGGCCCGCCTCGGGCCTGGGCGGGCCGCGGCGGCGGCGGTGGCCGGGTGCCACGTGGCGGGGCGGACACGTCCGTCGACAGGGAAAAATGTCCGGCGGGCGCGATGATGAGATCTAGGGTTTCGGGGGGAAGACGAAGAAGAAAACGGAGGGGTCTTTAAATAGGCATAGAGGGAGCTAGGAGAGTCCAAATGAGGTGCGGTTTTCGGCCACGCAATCGTGATCGAACACTCTAGAACATGGAGCAGAGTTAGGTGGGTTTTGGGCCGAATTGGAGGGGTGTTGGGCTGCAACACACACGAGGCCTTTTTGGTCCCTCGGTTAACCGTTGGAGTATCAAATGAAGTCCAAATGATACGAAACTTGACAGGCGGTCTGCCAGTAGTAAACCAAGGCCGCTTGGCAAGTCTCGGTCCAATCCGGAAATGCTTAATCCTAACACATGAAAGAAAGCTAGAAATGACCACCGGAGCAGAACGAAGCGCCGGAATGCAAAACGGACAACGGAAAAAATGCTCGAATGCCTGAGACAAACACGTATGCAAATGCAATGCACATGATGACATGCTATGAGATGCACGACAACGACAACAACACACGGACACAAAAACCCAAACCCGAGAAAATAAATATAACTTAACGCCGGAAACGGCAAGAGTTGGAGTACAAATAGGGAAAGTTACATCCGGGGTGTTACATCTTGCTTCAATGCCATGTTGTAGAACTCATCATGTCTCAAAGGCTCAAAGAGAACACGAGCTAGCTGGATTTCTTCTCTGAGACCACCCCTGAACTGGTATATCATGCTCTTCTCATCAAGGACGTCCTGCTTAGCAAAGCGGGAGAGCTTCTGAAACAACTTGTTATAGTCATAGACAGACAAAGAGCCTTGCTTCAGGTTGCGGAATTCCTCACGCCTGCTTTCAACCACGCTCTGGGGAATATGATGAGCTTTGAAGTCTTGACGGAATTCATCCCAGGTCATCACATGGCCTCCTCTGGAATCCTTGTACTGCTGGAACCATTCTGCAGCTTGGTCTTTGAGTTGGAAGGAAGCGAACTTGACAAAGTCCTCAGGCCTGACGTTACTGCACTCGAAATGCTTGCACAGATCCACGAGCCAATCGTTAGCATTAGTTGCCTCAACACAATTGCTGAAAGTCTTTGGCCCGTTAGCAAGGAACTGGTTGAGTGTAGCTAAGTGATTGTGATTGTTGCCTTGGTTGCCTTGGTTCGCTTGATTGCGCTCTTGAAAAATTTGCATGATCAACTGTGTGTTTGCATTGGTTGCGGCAATCATAGCTTGCCATGCCTCCGGAGGAGGTGGAGGTGGTGGCGAATCTTGATTCTGATTCTGATTGGTGCTCTTAGCGGGAGCCATCCTGAAGAGGGTGACAACCATTAGCATATTGACAAATAAAATGAAGCTGAATCAAACGGGTTGAAATTGCAACATATAGTCTTCACATCCGAACATAAGAACGAATGCATTCCACTTGAAATGGTCACATATCCATAAATTGCGAAGCCACTTAGAATTTAGGTAGAGGAATAAATCAACAAGGTATGGATCAAGAACGAGTACTCGGTAAGAAATCCCAATCTCAAACCAAATATCCGTGGAAGAAGAACTAGAGCTACAAGAATTCCCACCTATGAAACTCCTGAACCTTTCCGGTTATGCAATCAGGTGTTTGGGATACAGGGGAAGCATAATATCTCACCCAAATCTAGCAAATCCTACATCCAGCTGTATCCATCCTTCAACACATCCAGGCGGCGGCGGCGGGGACCCGCAGGCGAGGCGGCAGCGGCGGACGGCGGGCGGAGCGGCGGCGGCGGACGGCGGGCGGGGCGGCGGTGGCCGGCGCGCGCGGCGGGCGAGGCGGACGGCGGCGGCGCGTGGGGCGGCCCGGTGAGGCACGGGAGAGGGCCCGCCTCAGGCCTAGGCGGGCCGCGGCGGCGGCGGTGGCCGGGTGCCATGTGGCGGGGCGTGGGTGGCTGGAGGCGGCGGGGCGGACAGGTCCGTCGACAGGGAAAAATGTTCGGCGGGCGCGATGATGAGATCTAGGGTTTCGGGGGGAAGACGAAGAAGAAAACGGAGAGGTCTTTAAATAGGCATAGAGGGAGCTAGGAGAGTCCAAATGAGGTGCGGTTTTCGGCCATGCGATCGTGATCGAACGCTCTAGAACATGGAGCAGAGTTAGGTGGGTTTTGGGCCAAATTGGAGGGGTGTTGGGCTGCAACACACACGAAGCCTTTTTGGTCCCTCGGTTAACCGTTGGAGTATCAAACGAAGTCCAAATGATACGAAACTTGACAGGCGGTCTGCCGGTAGTAAACCAAGGCCGCTTGGCAAGTCTCGGTCCAATCCGGAAATGTTTAATCCCCACACACGAAAGAAAGCTAGAAATGACCACCGGAGGAGAACGAAGCGCCGGAATGCAAAACGGACAACGGGAAAAATGCTCGAAAGCCTGAGACGAACACGTATGCAAATGCTATGCACATGATGACATGATATGAGATGCACGACAACGACAACAACACACGGAGACAAAAACCCGAACCTGAGAAAATAAATATAACTTAACGCAGGAAACGGCAAGAGTTGGAGTACAAATAGGGAAAGTTACATCCGGGGTGTTACAACACTCCACCACTACGAAAGGATCTCGTCCCGAGATCTAGGACTGAAAGAACACCGGGTACTCAGAACGGAGGTGATCCTCGCGTTCCCAAGTAGCTTCACGGTCGGAATGGTGTGACCACTTGACTTTGACAAATTTGATTAACTTGTTGCGAGTCTTGCGTTCAGTCTCTTCAAGAATAGCAACTGGGTGCTCACGATAAGAGAGATCTTCTTGGAGCTCAATGTCCTCGAAGTTGACGGTACGGTCAGGAGTCTTGAAGCACTTTCAAAGCTGAGAGACATGGAACACGTCATGAACATTTGCAAAGTTTGAAGGAAGCTCGAGTTGATAGGCGAGGTCGCCTCTCTTGCTGACAATCTTGAAAGGTCCCACGTATCTAGGGGCAAGCTTCCCTTTGATACCAAAGCGACGAGTACCTTTCATAGGAGAGACACGGAGGTAAACATGATCTCCGATCTCAAAAGCCAAATCACGGTGCTTACTATCATAGTAGCTTTTCTGGCGTGATTGGGCTGCTTTGAGGTTATCACGAATGACTTTGCACATTTCCTCTGCCTCTGTGATTAAGTCATTACCCAAAAGCTGACGTTCACCGGTTTCAGACCAGTTGAGAGGGGTACGGCACTTCCTGCCATACAGAATTTCAAATGGGGCCTTGCCCGAACTTGCTTGAAAACTGTTGTTGTAGGAGAATTCAGCATAAGGAAGACAGTCCTCCCACTTCATGCCGAAGGAGATCACACACGCCCTGAGCATATCTTCAAGAATCTGGTTGACACGCTCGACTTGACCGCTTGCTTGAGGATGGAAAGTTGTGCTGAAGCGGATGTTAGTGCCCATGGCCTTCTGAAAAGAATCCCAAAACTTCGAGGTAAAGATGCTTCCACGGTCTGAAGAGATCACTTGAGGAATACCATGCAGAGAGACAATTCAAGAGGTATAGAGTTGCGCCAATTGAGCTGCAGTGATCGACTCTTTGATAGGCAGAAAATGAGCCACTTTGGTGAGTTTGTCGATGACAACGAATATAGCATCATTGCCACGCTTGGACTTTGGAAACCCAGTCATGAAGTCCATTTCAATGTGGTCAAACTTCCATTCTAGAATGGCAAGAGGTTTTAGGAGACCTGCTGGCCTTTGGTGTTCTGCCTTCACTCTTCTGCAGACATCACATTCATTCATGAATTGAGCGATCTCGTGCTTCATTCGAGTCCACCAATTAGCCTGCTTAAGGTCCTGATACATCTTCGTGCTCCCAGGGTGGATGGAGAGGAGAGAATTGTGAGCCTCGTTCAAGATCACTTTACGAAGGTCACCTTTGGGTACAACAATATGATCCTCGAAGAAGAGAGTGTCCTTGTCATCAAGGCGGTAGCACTTGTACTTGGGTTGACTCTTGGCAATCCCAATCTTCACCTTTTTCACCATAGCATCAAGAAGCTGGGCTTGGCGAATCTGGTCTTCCAAGGTAGGAGAGACTTGAAGGTTGGCGAGGAAACCTTGAGGAACAACTTGCAGATTAAGTTTGCGGAAAGCTTCACAAAGCTCGGGTTGATAAGGCTTGAGAATCAGACTATTGCAGTAGGCCTTTCTGCTCAATGCGTCAGCAATCACATTGGCCTTGCCTGGAGTATACTCAATACTCTGATTATACTCTTGAATCATTTCGACCCATCGAGTTTGCCTGAGGTTGAGATTAGGCTGAGTGTAGATGTACTTGAGACTCTTGTGATCAGTGAAAATGTCCACTTTTCTTCCCAATAGAAGACGTCTCCAAGTCAAAAGAGCATGCACAACTGCCGCCAACTCGAGATCATGAGTGGGCTAGTTCTTCTCATTTGGCTTCAACTGGCGAGAAGTATAAGCAAAAACTTTCTTCTATTGCATCAATACTGCGCCAAGACCTTGGAGAGAGGCATCACAAAAGACCTCGTACGGCTTGGATTCATCAGGCGGAGTGAGAACTGGAGCAGTGATCAATTTCTCTTTCAAAGTGTTGAAAGCAATATCACACTCCGGAGACCAAACGTACTTGACGTGCTTCTGGAGAAGATTAGAGAGAGGCTTCGCGATCTTAGAAAAGTTTTCAACGAATCTTCGGCAATAGCTTGCGAGACCGAGGAAGCTACGGAGTTGCTTCACGTTCTGAGGAGGTTCCCAATTCACAATTGCAGACACCTTCTCAAGATTCACGGCAATGCCCTTGGCAGAGATGATATGACCAAGATAAAGAACCTCATCGAGCCAAAATTCACACTTGGAGAACTTGGCGTAGAACTGATGTTCCCTGAGCTTATCGAGAACCAAACACAAGTGCTTGGCATGATCTTCCTTGTTCTTCGAGAAAACCAGAATGTCGTCGAGATAGACCAAAACGAAGTCATTGGTGTAGGCGTTGAAGATGAAGTTCATCATGCGAGAGAACGTCGGAGGAGCGTTGGCGAGGCCAAAAGACATGACAGTGTATTCATATGAACCAAAGCTTGTTCTGAATGCTGTCTTGGGAATATCTTCTTCACGAATGCGAATCTGGTGATAACCCATACGGAGATCAAGCTTGGAGAATACTTGGGCACCTTTGAGTTGTTCGAACAGCTCATTGATGTTGGGAAGTGGGTATTTGTTCTTGATGGTCTTCTTGTTCACTGGACGGTAATCAACACAAAGTCGGTCCGTTCCATCCTTCTTCTTCACAAAAAGAACACCACAACCCCACGGAGAAAAACTAGGCCGGATGAGACCCATTTTCTCTTGAATATCGAGTTGCTTCTTCAGCTCCTTCAACTCTTCAGGTCCGAGCTTGTAAGGACGTTTGCACACAGGTTCCGTGCCAGGCTCAAGATCAATAATGAATTCAACTGGCCGGTGCGGAGGCATTCCTGGAAGCTCTTCTGGAAAGACGTCTTGATATTCGCAAACGACTGGAATTTGAGAGATGGCATCCAATTCACCCTTCTCATTGAGAGAAAACGGACGGATAGTATCATCACGAGCGGCAAAGACAATTACATCCTCAGATGAATGAGTCAATTGAATCTGCCTGGCTGCACAATCAAGCTGAGCCTTGTGCTTAGAAAGCCAATCCATCCGAGAATAAGATCAATATCTGAGTCACCGAGAACCGTAGGAGAAGCCAAGAACTTGTAGTCACCCAAAGTGATAGAAACATCCGGAACGATGGAGTTAGCCTGCATGCGCTTACCGGGAGAGACAACTGCTAAAGGACTAGGCAAAACTTGCAAAACCAATTCATGCCTATTTGTAAACGGTCTCGAGATGAAGCAATGCGATGCACCAGTGTCAAAAAGAACTTTAGCTGGAATATCATTAACAGGAAGGTTACCCATGATCACATCTGACGAGTCCTCTGCCTGAGCTGCATTCATCAAATTGACCTTGGCATGCTTGGGGTTATGCTTGACCACAGCTGTACTTGCTGATCTGACAGGAGGAGGAGGAGGAAGACGCCTCTGGTTGAAACACTTGTTGGCATAGTGACCCTTCTGTTGGCACTTGTTGCACGTGACCTCAGAAAGCGGACGGTGATACGGAGCACTCGATCTTGGAGCTTGAGACGAAGTCTTGTTCTGAAAGCCAGGGTTGGGTGGGTGGGAAGAACCACTGCCACCTTTGCTCTTCTGCTGATACGGCTGACGGAATGGAGGAGGAGGAAGCCAAAACTTCTGCTGCTTGGCCACTTGAGTAGAGGAAGAAGGAGTAACATCTCTGGCTCGCTTCTTGGAAGCATCACACCTCAACTGAGCAGCCTCTTGCTTCAGTGCCATGTTGTAGAACTCATCGTATCTCAAGGGCTCAAAGAGAACAAGAGCGAGCTGAATTTCTTCTCTGAGACCACCCCTGAACTGATATATCATGCTCTTCTCATCAGGGACGTCCTGCTTGGCAAAGCGGGCGAGCTTCTGGAACAACTTGTTGTAGTCATAGACAGACAAAGAGCCTTGCTTCAGATTGCGGAATTCCTCACGCTTGCTTTCAACCACGCTCTGAGGGAATATGATGAGCTCGGAAATCTCGACGGAAATCATCCCAAGTGATAACACGTCCACCTCTGGAATCCTTGTACTGCTGGAACCATTCTGCAGCTTGATCTTTGAGTTGGAAGGAAGCGAACTTGACAAAGTCCTCAGGCCTGACGTTACTGCACTCGAAATGCTTGCACAGATCCACAAGCCAATCGTCAGCATCGGTTGCCTCAACACAATTGCTGAAAGTCTTTGGCCCGTTAGCAAGGAACTGGTTGAGTGTAGCAAAGTGACTCTGATTGCTGCCTTGATTCCCTTGGTTGCCTTGATTGCGCTCTTGAAGAATTTGCATGATCAACTGTGTGTTTGCATTGGTTGCGGCCATCACAGCTTGCCATGCCTCCGGAGGAGGTGGAGGTGGTGGCGGATCAGGATTCGGAGTCGTGCGCGTTGGAGGAGCCATCCTGAAGAGGTTGACCACCATTAGCACATTGATAGACAAATATTGAAGCTGAATCCAACGGAATGAAAATTGCAACATATAGTCTTCACATCCGAACAAAATGAACGAATGCATTCCTCTTGAAATGGTCACATATCCATAAATTGAGAAGCCACGTAGAATTAAGGTAGAGAAATAAATCAACAAGGTACGGATCAAGAACGAATAATCGGTAAGAAATCCCAATCTCAAACCAATATCCGTGGAAGAAGAACTAGAGCTACTAGAATTCCCACCTATGAAACTCCCGAACCTTTCCGGTTATGCAATCAGGTGTTGGGGATACAGGGGAAGCATAATATCTCACCCAAACTAGCAAATCCTACATCCAGCTGTATCCATCCTTCAACACATAACCAAGAAAACTTCGGAAACCATCTACCTCAACCTTCGAAAAGCATCCGTTATACAAGTTATGGCGATACTCCCGAACTCCCGCCCCAGTACTGGGTGGCGTCGAGGTTATCTCACCAACGAACTGCATAAAAGAGATTTTCGATGTCGGCGTACTAAACTCAGGTATTCCAGAACTGCAACGATAAAATTATGATGACAACACCTCAGAGCTCAACTCCCCGGGACACTTCCACTAAACCCCTGACAGGAGGCACCAAGACAATGTTCTCATCATAAAACCATCGGAACGATTCCAAGATACCCGCGTGATCCTAAAAAATTTTAGTGAAATTTGAGAAGAGAAGAGTCAAAACTCTACGTCAGGATGCCTTACCAGAGCGATGAGGAGACTGGGAAGTAAAAAGAATTCCTAAACTCTCCGATATATAATTCCTAAAGACTCAAAACATTTTTCTAGACACAACTCGGCCGCTAAAAACGATCAAGCAATGGGGCTCCTAAGGTCGGGGAAGGCTCTGATTACCAACTTGTAACACCCTCGATGCGACTATAGCTCCCACGTGTCGAGGCACGACTTAGAGGCATAATCGCATTGAAGGCATATGTCGCAAGTTAGGCAATCTTCACAACATCCCATGTAATATAAATAATAAAGGGGAGATAACATAGTTGGCTTACACTCGCCACGTCAATCAAGTACATAAATAACATTACATCATCCAAACACTCATGGCCCGACTACGGCGCCAAAATAAAAGAGAACCCAACATGCGACACGGTCCCAATCACCCCCAACTGGGCACCACTACTGATCATCGGGAAAGGAAACATAGTAACGTTGAGAGTCTTCGTCGAACTCCCACTTGAGCTCATACGCGTCTCCTGGAGCGGAATCATCAGGCCCTGCATCTGGTGTAATAGTAATCTGTGAGCCACAGGGACTCAGCAATCTCGCACCCTCGCGATCAAGACTATTTAAGCTTATAGGTAAGGCAAGGTAAATATGAGTGGAGCTGCAGCAAGCGACTAGCAAGTATGGTGGCTAACTTATTCGCAAAAGGAGAGCGAGAAGAGGAGGCAAAGCGCGAGCGAGAAACTAGAGAGCAACCTGCGCAAACATTACTCCAACACCGTGTCCACTTCCCGGACTCCGCCGAGAAGAGGCCATCACGGTAACACACTCAGTTGATTCATTTTAATTAAGTTAAGGTTCAAGTTATCTACAACCGGACATTAACAAATTCCCATCTGCCCATAACCGCGGGCACGGCTTTCGAAAGTTCAAATCCCTGCAGGGGAGTCCCAACTTAGCCCATGACAAGCTCTCACGGTCAACGAAGGAATAGACCTCCTCCCAAGACGTTCCGATCAGACTCGGTATCTCGGTAATTCAAGACACTTCGACAGGTTAAAACAAGACCAGCAACACCGCCCGAATGTGCCGACAAATCCCGATAGGAGCTGCACATATCTCTTTCTCAGGGCACACTCAGATTGTCCTAGGTACGGGTAGGCCAGCCCAGAGTTGCCCCTGGTGGCCACCGGTAGCTGACAGGTGGACCAACACTCAGAGGAGCACTGGCCCGGGGGGGGTTAAAATAAAGATGACCCTTGAGTCTGCAGAACCCAAGGGAAAGAAAAGGCTAGGTGGCAAATGGTAAAACCAAGGTTGGGCATTGCTGGAAAAGCTTTAATCAAGGCGAACTATCAAGGGGTTCCCATTATAACCCAACCGCGTAAGGAACGCAAAATCCGGGAACATAACACCGATATGACGGAAACTAGGGCGGCAAGAGTGGAACAAAACACTAGGCGAGAGGCCGAGCCTTCCACCCTTTACCAAGTATATAGATGCATTAAGATAACATAGCAATATAATGATATCCCAACAAGTAAATAAAATGTTCCAACAAGGAACGGCCTCCAATCTTCACCTGCAACTAGCAACGCTATAAGAGGGGCTGAGCAAAGCGGTAACATAGCCAATCAACGGTTTGCTAGGACAATGGTGGGTTAGAGGTTTGACATGGCAATTTGGGAGGCTTGCAAGCAAGTGGTAGGCATCGTAGCAATGGCATAGCAAAAGAGCGAGCAAACTAGCATAGCAAAGATAGTAGTGATTTCGAGGGTATGATCATCTTGCCTGCACAGTTGTCAGAGTTGACTGGATCCTCGAAAGCAAACTCAACGGGCTCCTCGTTAGCGAACTCGTCTCCCGGCTCTACCCAAACAAGACAAACAAGCAACAAGGATACAATCAACCACGTGCAAACTCAAACAACACGATGCAAAGATGATATGCTATGCGGGATGCGATGCGGGATGCAAAATGCAAGATATGACAGGAAATGCATGAACCTGGACTTAACTTGGAAAACCAAGTGTGCCATTGGAAATATGAGATGAAATCGCTTGAAAACGATATAAAGAACGCCGGAATCGGAGTTACGGTTTGGAAATGGCAAGCGATTCAAAAATGACACCGGTCTGCGATTTACAGCAAGTAGGCATCTAAATGCAATGAGATGAACATGCTACAGCACCCAAACATGACAACAAAATACATGACAGGGATGCAAACAAGATGCTTAACAAAAGTCTAGCACTGAGCTACGGCCAAATCATCCATTAACATGTTCAAACAAGCATGGCAAAAATGCAAATGGCAAACAGATCTCAGACTTAGTGAAATCAACACTTGTCTGTAATTTCAGATCAGGTAGCCCTCTTCGGAGCAACAAAACTACATGCTACAGGACCTGAACATGGCAAAGTAAAGCATGGCATGGAGCTACTCAAAGAGCTTAACAAAAGTCCCTTAGTGACCTTGAGCCAAAAAGGACCAGAAAATGCAATTGCAAGCATGTGAACATAGCAAAAACATAATCAGTTTCAGACTTAGTGAAAAACTGACACATGCTGAAATATAACTCAAGTACGCATGTTTACGAGCTCGATGCACTCACTACAGAGCAAGTCATGGCAAGACAAGCATACATCCATCAAGAAGGCACAAAATGCAAGCTAGAAATGGCAAGAATAATAGCATAGCATGCACGGATCAACTACAACATCACCGGCAAAATTGCAAACAAGTTGACAATCTACCCAGATTCACAAAGTAGCAAAACTAGAGCTCAATTGACTCAAGCTAGGGTGCTCCATAATTGCAAACAAAGACATGGATGGATATAGCACTACAAGATTAACAAAACTCCCTTCTGATCATCCTCAAAATAGGCACGGATCACTAGGAAACAACAAGAACATATGGCATCATGAGATAAATAGCTCCAGGACTTAGTGAAATCACTGTCTCTGAAAACAGAATTAGCAAGTGCACCACTTTGCAAGCTTGCACAAGACACCACACACATCCTAAAAATACATGGGTTGCACCTCTGTAAAGATGACAAAACCCTTAACAAAACACATGTAGAACTCACGGGCATATCATGCACACAATAATCATGGCAAAAATGACAAAAGTGCTAAACGGAGTAGCAGATCTGACAATTAATTCAAGTAGCCCTCTTCTAACAGCATTTCGGGCATCAAGATGAACTCTAATGAAAATGATGCAATGGAATGAAATGATGTATTCTCTGAGATGAACATTTTGATATGCTATATGCATGAATCAGAGCTACGGATGCGAAGTTACGGAGCCGCGAACATGGGCATATGAACTAAAAATATCAGGGACTTAGAAGAAAAAAACAACCTCTAGGATTACTGTTCACGGATCTCAGATCTGCACGCAAAACGAGGTCGGCCGGTTCCCTCGCCGGAGTTCGAGAAGATGGCCTGGAGCGGCCGGATCCGTACGGGGGCGAGGCCGGGAGGAGGCGGAGGAGCTGGCCGGCTCGGGGCGGTGCACTGCCCGGCGACGGCGGCGGCGGGGACCCGCTCGCGAGGCGGCGGCGGCGGACGGCGGGCGGAGCGGCGGCAGCGGACGGCCGGTGGGGCGGCGGCGGCCGGCGCGCGCGGCGGGCGAGGCGAAGGGCGGCGGCGCGTGGGGCGGCCCGGTGAGGCGCGGGAGAGGGCCCGCCTCGGGCCTGTGCGGGCCGCGCGGCGGCGGTGGCCGGGTGCCACGTGGCGGGGCGGACACGTCCATCGACAGGGAAAAATGTCCGGCGGGCGCGATGATGAGATCTAGGGTTTCGGGGGGAAGACGAAGAAGAAAACGGAGGGGTCTTTAAATAGGCATAGAGGGAGCTAGGAGAGTCCAAATGAGGTGCGGTTTTCGGCCACGCGATCGTGATCGAACACTCTAGAACATGGAGCAGAGTTAGGTGGGTTTTGGGCCAAATTGGAGGGTTGTTGGGCTGCAACACACACGAGGCCTTTTTGGTCCCTCGGTTAACCGTTGGAGTATCAAACGAAGTCCAAATGATACGAAACTTGACAGGCGGTCTGCCAGTAGTAAACCAAGGCCGCTTGGCAAGTATCGGTACAATCCGGAAATGTTCAATCCCCACACATGAAAGAAAGCTAGAAATGACCACCGGAGGAGATCGAAGCGCCGGAATGCAAAACGGACAACGGGAAAAATGCTCGAATGCCTGAGACGAACACGTATGCAAAAGCAATGCACATGATGGCATGATATGAGATGCACGACAACGACAACAACACACGGACACAAAAACTCGAACCCGAGAAAATAAATAAAACTTAACGCCGGAAACGTCAAGAGTTGGAGTACAAATAGGGAAAGTTACATCCGGGGTGTTACATCTTGCTTCAATGCCATGTTGTAGAACTCATCATGTCTCAAAGGCTCAAAGAGAACATGAGCTAGCTCGATTTCTTCTCTGAGACCACCCCTGAACTGGTATATCATGCTCTTCTCATCAAGGACGTCCTGCTTAGCAAAGCGGGCGAGCTTCTGAAACAACTTGTTGTAGTTATAGACAGACAAAGAGCCTTGCTTCAGGTTGCGGAATTCCTCACGCTTGCTTTCAACCACGCTCTGGGGAATATGATGAGCTTTGAAGTCTTGACAGAATTCATCCCAGGTAATCACACGGCCTCCTCTGGAATCCTTGTACTGCTGGAACCATTCTGCAGCTTGGTCTTTGAGTTGGAAGGAAGTGAACTTGACAAAGTCCTCAGGCCTGACGTTACTGCACTCGAAATGCTTGCACAGATCCACGAGCCAATCGTCAGCATCAGTTGCCTCAACACAATTGCTGAAAGTCTTTGGCCTATTAGCAAGGAACTGGTTGAGTGTAGCAAAGTGATTCTGATTGTTGCCTTGGTTGCCTTGGTTCGCTTGATTGCGCTCTTGAAGAATTTGCATGATCAACTGTGTGTTTGCATTGGTTGCGGCAATCACAGCTTGCCATGCCTCCGGAGGAGGTGGAGGTGGTGGCGGATCTTGATTCTGATTCTGATTAGTGCTCTTAGCAGGAGCCATCCTGAAGACGGTGACAACCATTAGCACATTGACAGATAAAATGAAGCTGAATCAAACGGGTTGAAATTGTAACATATAGTCTTCACATCCGAACATAAGAACGAATGCATTCCACTTGAAATGGTCACATATCCATAAATTGCGAAGCCACTTAGAATTTAGGTAGAGGAATAAATCAACAAGGTACAGATCAAGAACGAATACTCGGTAAGAAATCCCAATCTCAAACCAAATATCCGTGGAAGAAGAACTAGAGCTACAAGAATTCCCACCTATGAAACTCCTGAACCTTTCCGGTTATGCAATCAGGTGTTGGGGATACAGGGGAAGCATAATATCTCACCCAAATCTAGCAAATCCTACATCCAGCTGTATCCATCCTTCAACACATAACCGAGAAAAACTTCGGAAACCATCTACCTCAACCTTCGAAAAGCATCCGTTATACAAGTTATGGCAATACTCCCGAACTCCCGCCCCAGGACTGGGTGGCGTCGAGGTTATCTCACCAACGAACTGCATAAAAGAGATTTTCAATGTCGGGGTACTAAACTCAGGTATTCCAGAACTGCAACGATAAAATTGTGACGACAACACCTCGGAGCTCAACTCCCCGGGACACTGCCACAACCCCTAAAGACAGGAGGCACCAAGAACAATGTTCTCGTCACAAAACCATCGGAACGGTTCCAAGATACCCGCGTGATCCTAAAAAAATTTAGTGAAATTTGAGAAGAGAAGAGTCAAAACTCTATGTCAGGATGCCTTACCAGAGCGATGAGGAGACTGGGAAGTAAAAAACAATTCCTAAACTCTCCGATATATAATTCCTAAATGACTCAAAACATTTTTTCTAGACACAACTCGGCTGCTAAAAACGATTAAGAAATGGGGCTCCTAAGGTCGGGGAAGGCTCTGATTACCAACTTGTAACGCCCTCGATGCGGCTATATCTCCTATGTGTCGAAGCATGACTTAGAGGCATAACCGCATTGAAAGCAATGTCGCAAGTTAGGCAGTCATCACAACATCCCATGTAATAAAGATAATAAAAGGGGAGATACATAGTTGGCTTACACTCGCCACGTCAATCAAAGTACATAAATAGCATTACAACATTCAAACACTCATGGCCCGACTACGATGCCAAAATAAAAGATAAACCCAACATGCGAGACGGTCCCGATCGCCCCAACTGGGCACCACTACTGATCATCGGGAAAAGACACATAGTAACGACAGGAAGCTTCACCAAACTCCCACTTGAGCTCATGCGCATCATCTGGAACGGAATCATCAGGCCCTGCATCTGGTTTCGAAGTAATCTGTGAGCCACAGGGACTCAGCGATCTCGCACCCTCGCGATCAAGACTATTTAAGCTTATAGGTAAGGCAAGGTTAATATGTGGAACTACAGTAAGCGACTAGCATATATGGTGGCTAACCTGTTCGCAAAAGAGAGCGAGAAGAGGAGGCAAAGCGCGAACGAGAAACTAGAGAGCAACCTGCGGCAAGCATTACTCCAACACCGTGGGCACGGCTTTCGAAAGTTCAATCCCTGCAGGGGAATCCTAACTTCACCCATGACAAGCTCTCACGGTCAACGAAGGAATAGACCTTCTCCCGAGACATTACGATCAGACTCGGTATCCCGGTTCTACAAGACACTTCCACAAGTTAAAACCAATCCAGCAACACCACCCGCTGTGCCGACAAATCCCGATAGGAGCTACACATATCTCGTTCTCAGGGCACACCGGATAAGCTAAGTGTACGGAAGCCAACGTAACCCAAGTTGCCAAGGGACGGCCCCGCACGGTGCTCTAGGTTGGACCAACACTTAGAGAAGCACTGGCCCGAGGGTTTAAAATAAAGATGACCCTTGAGTCCGCGAAACCCAAGGGAAAAAGGCTAGGCGGCAAATGGTAAAACCAAGGTTGGGCATTGCTAGAAAAGCTTTAATCAAGGCGAACTATCAAGGGGTTCCCATTATCACCCAACCGCATAAGGAACGCAAAAATCCGGGAACATAACACCGATATGACGGAAACTAGGACGGCAAGAGTGGAACAAAACACTAGGCGAGAGGCCGAGCCTTCCACTCTTTACCAAGTATATAGATGCATTAAGATAACAAGATAATATAATGATATCCCAACAAGTAAATAATGTTCCAACAAGGAACGGTCTCCAATCTTCACCTGCAACTAGCAACGCTATAAGAGGGGCTGAGCAGAGCGGTAACATAGCCAATCAACGGTTTGCTAGGACATGGTGGGTTAGAGGTTGGACATGGCAATTTGGGAGGCATGATAAGCAAGTGGTAGGCATCATAGCATAGGCATAGCAAAAGAGCGAGCATCTAGCAAGGCAAAGATAGTAGTGATTTCGAGGGTATGATCATCTTGCCTGCAAAGTTGTCAGAGTTGGCTGGATCCTCAAAAGCAAACTCAACGGGATCCTCGTTAGCGAACTCGTCTCCCGACTCTACCCAAACAAGACAAACAAGCAACAAGGACACAATCTACCACGTGCAAAGCTCAAACAATATGATGCAAACATGATATGCTATGCGGGATGCGATATGCGATGCATATGCAAGATTTGACAAGGAATGCATGAACCTGGCCTCAACTTGGAAATCCAAGTGTGCCACTAGAAAGGTGAGATGAAATCGCTTGAAAACTATATAAAGAACGCCGGAATCGGAGTTACGTTTTGAAATGGCAAGCAATTCAAATATGACCACGTCCTGCGATTTACAGCAAGTAGCCATCTAAATGCAACAAGATGAACATGCTACAGCACCCAAACATGGCATCAAAATACATGGCAGGGATCCATTCATGATTCTTAACAAAAGAGGAACATTGCGCTATGGCCAATTCATCCATTAACAGGTTCAAACAAGCATGGCAAAAATGCATTTGGTAAACAGATTTCAGACTTAGTGAAATTAACACTTGTCTGGAATTTCAGATCAGGTAGCACACTTTGGAGCATGAAAACTATATGCTACAGGACCTGAACATGGCAAAGTAAAGCATGGCATGGAGCTACTCAAAGAGCTTAACAAAAGTCCCTTAGTGACCTTGAGACAAAAGGGATCAGGAAATACATTTGCAAGCATGTGAACATGGCAAAAACATAATCAGTTCACAGACTTAGTGAGAAACTGGAGCATGCAAATCAGATATCAAGTAGGCATGTTTACGAGCTCGATGCACTCACTACAGAGCAAGTCATGACAATCTAAGCATACACCCATCAAGAATACACATTATACAAGCTATACATGGCAAGAGCAATAGCATAGCATGCATGGATCAACTACAACATCCTCGGCAAAATCGCTAACAAGTAGACAATCTGCCCAGATTCCCAAAATAGCAAAAGTAGAGCTCGATTGACTCAAGCTAGGGTTCTCCATAATTGCAAACAAAGACATGGATGGATAGAGCACTACAAGATTAACAAAACATCCTTACTGATCATCCTCAAAAGAGGCACGGATCACTAGGAAACAACATGAACATATGGCATATTGAGATAAACATATCAAGGACTTAGTGGAAATGCTATGTCCCTGAAATCAGCATTAACGAATGCACCACGTTGCAAGCTTGTGCTAGTCACCACACACATCACAAAAATACATGGGTTGCACCTCTGGATAGATGGCAAAACATATAACAAAACTCATGTAGAGCTCAGGGGCATATCATGCACACATTAATCATGGCAAAAATGACAAATAGCTAACTGGAGCAGCAGATCTGACAATTATCTCAAATAGCATTCTTCCAACAGCATTTCGGGCAAAAGATGAACTCAAATGAAAATGATGCAATGAGATGAAATGATGTGCTCTCTAAGATGAACATTTTGATATGCTATATGCCCAAAACGGAGCTACGGATGCGGAGTTACGACATGACGAACATAGCAAAATATTAGGGTTTCGGGGATAAAAAGTCAACCGGGCCAAGTCTCAGATCCAGATCTGGTGGCACGTAGATCGAGGTTGGCCGGCGCCGGAGTTACTGTACGCCGGTGGACGAGGTGGCCCGAGTTCGTGGCTGCAGTGGCCGGCCGGAGGAGGACGAGGACGGAGAGGAGGCGGACGGCGTGGTGGCCGCGGGGTGCGGCGAGGCGCGGCCGGGAGGCGACGGGGCCGGTCGGGCGAGCTCGCCGGAGCACGGCGTCGATGGCGGGCGGTGGCTCCGGTCACCGGGCGCGGGGAAGAGGCGGCGGGGCGAGCCGGGCACGGTGGCGGTGAGGCGCGGGCCTCGGGGGCCCTCCCCGGGCCGAGCGGGCCAGCGAAGTAGGGAGGCGCGGGCGGCGAATGATGGAGTGACATGTGGCGGCGGCGTGGTGGATCCGGACGTGTCCGTCAGTGGCAGTTTTTGTCCGGCGGCGCGCGATGATGAGTGGATCTAGGGTTTCGGGGGGAAGGGGAAGGAGAAATTCGGAGGGGTCTTTAAATAGGCATAGAGGGAGCTAGGAGAGTCCAAATGAGGTGCAGTTTTCGGCCAAGCGATCGTGATCAAACGCTCTAGACGATAGAGAGGGTTTTGAGCCAAAATGGAGGGGTGTTGGGCTGCAAAACACACGAGGCCTTTTCGGTCCCTCGGTTAACCGTTGGAGCATCAAACGAAGTCCAAATGGTATGAAACTTGACAGGCAGTCTATAGGTAGTAAACCAAGGCCTCTTGGCAAGTCTCGGTCCAATCCAGAAATGTTTAAACCCCACACACGAAATAAAGGTAGAAATGACCACCGGAGGAGAACGGAGCACCGGAATGCAAAACGGACAACGGGGAAATGCTCAAATGCATGAGATGAACACGTATGCAAATGCAATGCACATGATGACATGATATGAGATGCATGACAATGATAACAACACACGGAGACAAAAACCCGAACCTGAGAAAATAAAAATAACTTAACGCCGGAAACGGCAAGAGTTGGATTACATATTAGGAAAATCATATCCGGGGTGTTACACATTATTTGCATGTGTACGACCAGGTGGTTGTGGTGCTCGTGGTTGCACGTAGTTCTGATTTTGATCAACCTCATCCTCGTAATCTCCCACATAATCATCCTCCTCCGCATCAGCAGCAGGAGCCATAGAAGAATCAACAGCAGCACCAACAGTTTGGCCAAGCGCAAGAGGGACACGGCTCGCTCGGCGGAGGGCTATTTCGTGATGTGGAGGTAGTCATTGTTGTTGTTGTTGTTGTTGTTGTTGTTGTTGTTGTTGTTGTTGTTGTTGTAGAGGTGCGTTAGGTGCAGCCGGTGGTGGTGGTGGTGGAAGACACGCGAGCAATTCACTAAACTTGTTATGGAGCTTTGTTTCGAACGTCTTCTCCATGCCATCTATCTTCTCCATGGCCTCTTCAAATCTGTTTAGCACATCTTGAACCTGTCCACTCATCATTTGCCGAAATTTATCATGCAACTCCTTATTCGTCATGTTCTCCCAGTCAGTCTCGTCGGCTTGTGATCCTACCATGGTTAGAAGCAATAGAAACACACAAGAATATGATCCAACAGACTACTAATAAGAGGCGGTGGTGGGTGTCACAAAACCGTTAAGCAAATCTCAAATTCTTACCAGTTCTTACCCAGCAGTAGGCGGTGATCGGCAACCGTCGTAGTCAAAACTCTCAAAGCTTGGATAGAGCGATTACCAGGGAGAGTCAAATGCACGACGTAGATGTATGTGGAGCTGGGAAGGTTTATAATATGGTAGAAAAAAGGGTCAGCAATAATCAATTCAGATATGCAAAGTTGAATAAACGCTCAACGACGGTACTGTTCTGGTCCTAGGCTAGACCGTGCTAGAGACGTGAGCCTAGAACACTAACAAAATCACGGCGCTACACGTAAACAAGGGAGGAGCAAGCTCTGAATTTTATTTAATTTTTTTCACTTTTATTTGTAGTTTTTTCCTCTTTTTTGAGTTTGGAACTATTTTTCTACTACGGGTAGCACGGAAGTTGGGGAGTCCGACTCTTTCATGACTCGGAGTATGCCATGATCTGGAAATCCAAAACAAAGCAACAAATACTGGACCCGTACTAGGACTGGTGGCGGAGATGAATCTAGTGGAAACTTGGACTGGTGGCGAATCGATGATGGTGGTGGACTCGGATTATCGTGATGGCGGTGGATATGTGGTAAAGGCAGCGGTGATGACAATGGTGGTATATGGCAGCGGTGATGACGATGGTCATATATGACAGCGGTGATGACGATGGTAGTATACGGCAACGGTGATGACGATGGTGGTATATGGTAGCGGTGATGACGATGGTGCGGCGGCGACGTGACAACTTGTGAACAGAACTCGAAACTCTAAAGGACTAGACACTAAGACCAGCAACTAGACACAACGATGCAACCGCAAATTCAACAATGCAAAACCCTAAAAAGATTATGCAAAGGCTTGGATTGGTTTGGATATGATGAACTAACCCTAATTTTTTTGGCTTTTTCGTGGACTATAGGTGTGAAGAGCAGACTCGATCTAAACTATGAAAAACTGTAAAATCTCACCGAGCAACCTGGAAATCTGATACCACTTGATAGAGGCGAAGGTGTCCCGATGTTTGAGATAGATATCGTTCTCTGTGGGAGTCGACTTTGATGATCCGATTACGAACGTGCGAAGACGTCGCACCTTAGCAATCACTAAACCAACTTCCGAGGGTTATTGACCACGCCGGAGCACGGTCAACCTGACCACGAGGGTCTATTTCCTGCGAGCAAACAAAGAACAAGCAAGAAACTGAGATTGCAATCTGGATATTGCGAATAAAAGAGGAAAACTTTATTAATGAAGGTGGGGTTCTGTGACGTCTTGGTCTTGTCGTTGGACACAAACGAAGTACGTGAAGTTGCAGCTATGGCGAACTTTTAATCTAAACAAAACCCGAAGTCTAAACGACGCCCTAACGGCTGTATATATGGAGGAAGAGGGGGGGAATTTCGTGGCCCTTGGAGGAGGGGTCCGAAACCAACCCTAACTCTTGTTTCCCCAAACGTACGGACTCTAAAAACAGGCTATACTTAAGTATTTCGAAAATACATGGGTCTAGGTGATGCAGCACCTCGAATAGCCTTTGGACAAAATTTATGAAGTGGCATCTTGTATATTTCGTCCAAGGCTTCATGCACTCCTTATGGTGGCTTCAAAGTCCTGAATTCATCACTTGTAACTCCGTTCGTGTTCCCCTTGCGCATGCCAGCATCTCCATGCTTGAACTTGCTCCAAGGTTCATCTTTCTTGTCCAAGCTAGGCCCTTCATTTGTAAGCAAAACAAATGTATCCAATTTACACAGCATCATATTCTCATGAACATTAGAATCATTACTAAGAAACAAAAGTACCTGATAATTCAATTGGCGTGCGCGAGCTCTAGTAATTGGTCCAGTATGTAGAGCAGCAGGGGTTGTCGGTGTAACAATGGTATTGATGTCCTCATCACTCTGCTTCTTCTTCGATTAGGGGATAGGTTCCTGGTCGGTGGCATGGGCAAGCAGGGTGGATGTCGTTCATGTTTTTGTTTGTTTTCATCCATAGTCGGATGTTGCTTTTCTATATGGTGTTTGATGTATTCATGTGGCAAGTGCATGCCTTTGTATGTATCCCCATTTTTGATGTATATGGTTCGATGTAATGATATCCACCTTGCAAAAGCATCTTCAATATGCTACTCTATCCTTGGTGGGACCTTCGAGTGCCTCTCGGATAGGATCGCATATTGGGCATGATAATTACAATCTCATTTTTGTTGGCCTACTCTTTTCAAGGATGCTAGTAAGTTTGTTTTATCTTGTGATGAATGTCAAAGAATTGGTAATATTGGTAGACGTTAGGAAATGCCTATGAATTATTCACTTGTTATTGAACCATTTGATGTTTGGGGCTTTGATTATATGGGACCTTTTTCCTTCCTCTAATGGGTATACACATGTTTTGGTTGATGTTGATTATGTCACTAGATGGGTATAAGCTATTCCAACCAGTAGTGTTGATCATAATATCTCCATTAAAATGCTTAAAGAAATTATTTTCTCGAGGTTTGGGGTCCCTAGTTATTTAATGAATGATGGTGGTTCGCATTTTATACATGGTGCTTTTCGTAAATTGCTTGCTAAATATGATGTCAACCATAGAATTTCATCCCCTTATCATCCTTAATCTAGTGGTCAAGTTGGGTTGAGCAATAGATAAATAAAGTTAATATTGCAAAAGACTGTCAATAGGTCTCGAAAGAATTGGTCTAAGAAACTTGATGATGCACTTTGGACCTATGGAACAACTTATAAAAATCCTATGGGTATGTCTCCATATAAAATGGTTTGTGGATAAGTTTTCCATTTGCCTCTTGAGTTAGAACATAAGGCATATTGGGAAATTAAAGAACTCAATTCTGATTTTAAACTTGCCGATGAAAAGAGGTTATTTGATATTAACTCACTAGATGAATGGGGAACCCAAGCCTATGAAAATGCCAAACTGTCCAAAGAAGAAATTAAAAATGGTATGATAACAGAATCCAAAAGTGGGAATTCAAAGTGGGTGAGTATGTTCAATTGTACAATTCTCATTTTAATTTGTTTGCAGGAAAAATCCTCTTCAAGTGGGAATGACCATATATCATTGAAGAAGTTTATTGCTCTGGGGCTATTAAGATCAACAATGCCGAAGGCACTAATCCGAAGGTGGTCAATGGACAAACAATTAAGAACTATGTTTTAGGTACACCTATTAATGTTGAAACCAATATTATTCAAACCAAGACACCGGAGGAGTAATAAAAGAGACCTTCCAGAATACTCCAGAACCCTAAAAAGGAAGAGGTATGTGATACCATAAGTAAGCCAACTCCAAAAATTCCGCAAAAATATTTTCTGTCAGTTTTTGAATATTAGAAAAAATAGAAAATAAGAAACACCAGAGAAGGCAACCCAGGTAGCCACTAGGCACCAGGGCGAGCCTGCCCCTCCTGGCGCACCCTGGTGGGTAGTGGGCCCCTCATGAACCTTCCCGACTCCGTTTTCCTATGGTATACTTGTTTCCCAAGATAAAAATTCTTTATATATACCCCAGGACGATTTGACCACCCCATCACAGAAATATCTTATTTTATTTTTTCATGCTATTTTTCTGACATATCTAGATCGCTATGGCTCCAGCGAGCTTTTCCAAGGACAAGTCCTACGAGAAGGTCACCAACCCCTATCTACCAGAGGTGATGAAGCACCCTCAAGCCACTAAGATGCATGATGGGGTGCTCCACACCCGGGATGTTCAAGGTCCCAAGAAGACAGGGAGCGTGGGGGCCAGGCTCGAGGTGTTCGACCAGAAGATCCTCAAGTGCTAAGGGATGGTGGAACATGGACTGAGTGCCAACCACACCATGATCACATAATTCACCCGTTAAAACAAAGTGGATGGCCAGCCAATGAAGGACATCGTCTTACAACTCAATGAATGCATTGATTATCTCCAAGGCCAAGTTTATGATCTTCAAAACCAAAATTTTGAGTACGAGGCAAGATTAAAAGGTATGAGTTTAGTTGCAAGTTTCAGGGCTCCGAAGACTCGTGCATCTTTTTATGATGGTGAACCTAGCCATGGAAGCTGGAGGACAAGCCCAAAACTTCATCATCACCAAAGAAGGAGACTTGAGTACACAGGTATGGGCACTCCCCTTGGCTTTTGCCAAGCTTGGAGGATGTGCCTTTGTATCGTATCACCATCACTTTTATTATCTTCACCAGTTATTCGTTCGATCCTTAGTTATTTTGTGATTTAGTTGGATAAAAGTTTAGTATGATCTATTTTCGAGTGCTAGTATCGTGATCTATCCATCTATGTAATCGAGTTGAGAGTTATATAATAAAGATTAGTTTGAGTTTTTGCTTCTTTACTTTTATGTTTCAATCAAAATAAAGAAAATAATGAAAAAGATCATATGCTAATCTTATGGAATGTAATGACATTACATAAGGAAAAGTATAAGTGGTAAAATTTATTGAAAGTTGACAAACATATCTTTGGTCAATGATGCAATTCATGAAATAATTAATGAGGGAAGAGAAGTTTCACATGCAAATATACTATCTTGGACATCTTTTATGATTGTGAGCCCCCATTAAATATTTTATGTCAAACTATTGACATTGGCCAAGGAAGATAAGGTAATGATTTATGTTTGTTCATATTCACATAGAAGTTATATTGTCATAGATCCTCCAACATGTGGTGCTTGCCCAACATCTTTGCTAGCCAAAAATCCGCACCAAGTAGAGATACTACTTGTGCATCCAAAAACTTTAAACCCTATTTCAAGTTTTGAGAGTCCACAATACCTACCTATGGATTGAATAAAATCCTTCAAGTAAGTTGTCATCAGTGCATAAGGCAATAAACATTGCTTCTAAATATGTTTGATCTTTTATTGTAAGGGAAAATAAGCGTTGTACACACTTGTGATGGCAAAGTAATAAAAGTGACGGACTGCATAATAAAGGTTGCTATCATAAGGGGCAATATAACATGACGTTCCTTTGCATTAAGAGACTGTGTATCCAAAACCAAAAAGCGCATGACAACCTCTGTTTCCCTCTATGAAAGGTCTATCCTTTTATTTTTTTGTGTTTACTTTTTATGCAAGAGTCAAAGGTGTTCTCCTCTATTCTTTTTGTTTTTTACATTTTGCAAGCACCATGTGGTGGGGAAAGATCTAGGCACATATATCCAGTTGAATATAAGTGATCATAAGTTATTATTGTTGACATCACCCTTGAGGTGAATATGTTGAGAGGCAAAATTATAAGCCCTATCTTTCTATGTGTCTGGCAGAAACTTTTTGCTCCATATATATTTTGTGAGTGTTAGCAATCATGGAAGACTAAATGATGGTTGAGTATGTGGACTTGGTAAAAGATCCAACATGAGACCCTTACTGAAAATATGATGAATTGCAAATGCATTGTTGACTGAGAACATAGTTTGTTAGTTTTCAAGAAAGCTTATGCCTTATACTTCGATGTTGTGATGAATTACTACTTGCTCATGATAACTTCTATGATAATAAATATTACTGTTATAATATTCATCATGATGCTGAAGGAAATATGCCCTAGAGGCAATAATAAAGTTATTATTTATTTCCTTATATCATGATAAATGTTTATTATTCATGCTAGAATTGTATTAACTGGAAACATAATACATGTGTGAATACATAGACAAACAGAGTGTCACTAGTATGCCTCTACTTGACTAGCTCGTTAATCAAAGATGGTTATGTTTCCTAACCATGAACAAGGAGTTGTTATTTGATTAACGGGATCACATCATTAGGTGAATGATCTGATTGACATGACCCATTCCATTAGCTTAGCACCCGATCGTTTAGTATGTTGCTATTGCTTTCTTCATGAGATTATGCAACTCCCGTTTGCCGGAGGAACACTTTGTGTGCTACCAAACGTCACAACGTAAATGGGTGATTATAAAGGTGCTCTACAGGTGTCTCCAAAGGTACATGTTGGGTTGGCGTATTTCGAGATTAGGATTTGTCACTCCGATTGTCGGAGAGGTATCTCTGGGCCCTCTCGGTAATGCACATCACATAAGCCTTGCAAGCATTGCAACTAATGAGCTAGTTGCGAGATGATGTATTACGGAACGAGTAAAGAGACTTGCCGGTAATGAGATTGAACTAGGTATTGAGATACCGACGATCGAATCTCGGGCAAGTAACATACCAATGACAAAGGGAACAACGTATGTTGTTATGCGGTCTGACCGATAAAGATCTTCGTAGAATATGTAGGAGCCAATATGAGCATCCAGGTTCCACTATTGGTTATTGATCGGAGACGTGTCTCGGTCATGTCTACATTGTTCTCGAACCCGTAGGGTCCGCGCGCTTAAGGTTTCGATGACAGATATATTATGAGTTTATGAGTTTTGATGTACCGAAGTTAGTTCGGAGTCCCGGATGTGATCACGGACATGACGAGGAGTCTCAAAATGGTTGAGACATAAAGATTGATATATTGGACGGCTATATTCGGACACCGGAAGTGTTCCGGGTGATTTCGGAGAAAACCGGAGAGCCGGAGGGTTACCGGAACCCCCCCCCCCTGGAGAAATAATGGGCCATATGGGCCTTAGTGGAGAGAGAGAGGGGCAGCCAAAGGTGGGCCGCGCGCCTCCTCCCCCCTGGTCCGAATTGGACTAGGAGAGGGGGGGCGGCTCCCCCCTTTCCCTCTCCCTCCCCACTTCTTTCCCCCTCCTAGTAGGAGTCCTACTCCTACTAGGAGGAGGACTCCTCCTTGGCGCGCCATAGAGGGCCGGCCGGCCTCCTCCCCTTGATCCTTTATATACGGGGGCAGGGGGCACCCCTTGACACACAAGTAGATCCACGTGATCATATTCTTAGCCGTGTGCGGTGCCCCCTTCCACCATAGTCCTCGATAATATTGTAGTGGTGCTTAGGCGAAGCCCTGCGACAGTAGTACATCAAGATCGTCACCACGCCGTCGTGCTGACGGAACTCTTCCCCGACACTTTGCTGGATCGGAGTCCGGGGATCGTCATCGATCTGAACGTGTGCTAAAACTCGGAGGTGCCGTAGTTTCGGTGCTTGATCGGTCGGGCCGTGGAGACGTACGACTACATCAACCAAAGTTAACGCTTTCGTTGTTGATCTACAAGGGTACATAGATCACACTCTCCCCCTCTCGTTGCTATGCATCACTATGATCTTGCGTGTGCGTAGGAAATTTTTTGAAATTACTACGTTCCCCAACAGATGCTACTATGTTTGTATTTTGTTTTTATCGACACCTCTCTCTCTCTCTAAACATGTGGACATGACTTTTGATATCGGCTTCCGCTTGAGGGCAAGCGAGGTCTAAGCTTGGGGGAGTTGATATGTCCATTTTGCACGATGTTTTCCTACTGTTAATTATAGTGTTTTTATTCAATATAACACTTTGTGGAGTAATAATACCTTTTCTCTCATAATATGCAAGGTTTAAACAAAGAGGGAGATTACGGGCAGCTGGAATTCTGGACCTGAAAAAGCTATGTGAGAGATACCTATTCTGCACATCTCCAAATGAGATGAAATTTTACGGAGATTTATTTAGGAATATATAAAAAATATTGGAGAAAAGAAATACTAGAGGGGGCCACCCAGGTGCCCAATAGGCACCAGGGCGCGCCTACTGACGATGACATGTACCTAGGATAGGGTCTTAGGCCTGACCTAGACACCCTACCCAAAGACACTGCCCTATAGTCAAAGACATACAAAGTCCAACAGAAGATACCGACTGAACTGACCCTGAAGTGCAATCCACTCGACAAAGAGATTCCACATGGATATCCCAATTCCACTCGACCATGGTAACATCAGTTGACCGTACAAAGAATCACTCGGAGTACAGAAGGCCTAAAGTCACCCTAAGATGGCAACGGTCAGGCATTCACTCCATCGCCATAAAGATCATTAATAGTTGGAGTTACCAGTAACGTCCTAGTCTTAACTCACATTGAACCCTGTGTAATCGAAGGCTGGGAGGGGCCTGGCGCACACTATATAAGCCACCCCCTCCTTTGGCACAAGGGTTCACACCCCCTGTAACTTTCACACACATCCAGTCGACAAGCCTCCGCGGAACCGAGACGTAGGGCTATTACCTCCTCCGAGAGGGGCCTGAACTCGTATACTATGTGTACAACCTCGCCATAGCTAGGACACTACCTCCTCCCTACGTACCCCCTACTCGTACTGTCGGACTCATTCCCACGACAGTTGGCGCCCACCATGGGGCTGGCGTCTGAGCGACTTCCGGTGAGGTTGCCAATTTCGTTCTCCATCAACATGGTTTCTGACGGTGGTTTGGCTCTGGGCCGCGAGATCCATCTCGGCGCGCTCGTATTTGTCGCCGATGACTCCTCCTAGCACGAAGAAGGCCCCCTCGACATCGGGGCCCTCCCCATCCACGGGGCGGTGCACTTCCGCTTGAGTGCATGTGGCATCCTTATGCGGTAGTCGTCGACCCAGTATCGGTCGGCTCCCGTCGTGTCTTCGCTCCCCGCCATCTGCCATCGCAAGCGATCTGATCGTTCGCGGCTCCAGCAGTGGGTGAAGCACGCGGTGGCTCGCCAGTTGACCACCCCTCAAGTTGCGGCAATCGATCCCGATGAATCCTTCTACGGGTTGTTCGATCTACCAGATGATCACTCGAATACACTTTCCGAGTGTGAGAGCAACGATCCAGCCGCTGAAGTCCTCATGGTCAACTCCCAGCGCAGTCCGCCCGGATTTCATCGCGGCAGCGGCGGCGGCGATTAGTCGCGTGATCATGACAAATACTATCCCTAAGCCCTCACTGCTGAGCAGAGGGAAGAGCTGCATTGCTGCAACATCCAGGCGCTCCAGCCCCTATCATTGGGGAGACCTCTGAGGCTCGAGCTTTGGAGGTTGCGCGCTTGGCCACCTTGGATGAGCGTATGCGTCTGGAGAATCTTCAACAAGCACTCGACGAGTAGGCTCGCCAGCAGATTCCAGGTTCCACTCGACGGCCGCGGCAGCTGTTTCCGACTGAGCCTCGAGAAGAATGTCAGGTATATCGTACTCCAATCCAAAAGGTTGTAGCAGCTGCACACATAGCAGATTCAATTCAGCCATCACGTTCAGAAGCTGGTAGAGATTTGCAGCAAATCTAGGCATTGCTCCGGGCAGCGGGAGAGCAGAACTTAGTTGTTTCTCAGTCGTGTAACAGAATTCATAGCAGATTTGTGGTTGCAGACACACTTCAGTCGGCACATAGCCTGAGATCGCCTCTGCGGTGCGAGGATCGTGGTTATCACCAAGACCAGTTCCTTGGTCGGGGCCACAGACAGTTGGACCCTCGTTATCCCCGGGATGACCACCGTCGAGTACCAACACCCCCTCTAAGGGGAGGTTTGTACGCGCCCCGACGGTATGATGATAGACGCCCGTTCGGTGACGAGTGGGGGGCTCCAGTCGACCCGAGAGAGCCTGGGTTCGATGCAAGGCCACTCCTTGTGCAAGGTTTGGTTGACAGAGGAAGAGCTAACAGAGAGGGACTTGACAGGGTTCATCCGACTGGAAGCAGGGCATTCGTTTCTGGTCCCGAGTATTTCAACAGAGCCATCCGAGCCGCTGAGATCCCGCCCAACTTCAGATTGGTTGCTGGTGTGAGCAAGTTAACTCGTGAGTCAAAGCCAGACACTTGGTTAGAAGATTACCGAGTGGCAGTTCAGATTGGTGGAGGTAATGATGATGTGGCCATGAAGCATCTCCCCCTGATGCTTGAAGGCTCAGCCAGAGCCTGGTTGAATCAGTTGGCTCCTGGAAGCATTTTTTGTTGGGAAGACTTGGCCCGAGTGTTTATCAAGACAATCGAAGGCACCTGCAAGCGACCTGCTGGGCTGACTGAATTGCAGCATTGCATCCAGAAGTCGAGTGAAACTTTGAGAGATTTTATCCAGAGATGGACCACCCTTCATCATGTGGTGGAGAATGTGTCAGACCATCAAGCAGTTTATGACTTCAAAGAGGGTGTTAGATATCGAGAGCTTAGCCTGAAGTTTGGTCGTTCCGGAGATATGTCTCTGAGCAGAATGGTGGAAATAGCCACTCGATACACTAATGGCAAAGAGGAAGACCGACTCCACAATGGCAAGGGGAAACGAGTCGATCAGGACACCGGGGGTGGAAACACCAATCGGAAGCAAAAACGTAAAGCTGAACCTGCGGGTCCTGCCGAAGCTGCAGTTCTGAACCAATGGAAGTTTAAAGGAAAACCTAAAGGGCCGTGGGTGCCCAAAAAGGTGAAAGATCAGTCGGTCCAAGACGTCTTGGATTTGCTGTGTCATATTCACATGAAGAAAGATGAAGAGGATAACTTAATTTTGCCCAAACGTACCACTCGTCAATGTCGACTCCCGATTCAGTAGTCCAAAGAGGGTAAGCCCAGCGAGAAGGACTCTGACAAGGAGGAAGAGAAAGAAGAAGATGATGGTTACCCTAAGGTCAATGCTACCTTGGTGATTTTTGCTGATGTCGAGAGCAAAATTCGACTGAAAGTCATTAACGGAGAAGTGAATATGGTTGCGCCGGCAACTACAACATACTTGAAGTGGTCGAAAACTCCCATTACATTCGACCAGTCGGATCATCCAGCACATGTTGCTGCCCCCGGGCGGCAAGAGCTGGTGGTCAACCCAGTCGTTGGAGGCACCCGACTGACTAAAGTCCTTATGGATGGTGGCAGTGGTCTGAACATTTTGTACGCTGAGAGAAACATGCAATTTCATGGTGTCCAAACTCGCTGAGAGAAACATGCAATTTCATGGTGTCATCCCAGGGAAGAAAGCAAAGTCACTCAGCCAGATTTCTCTTGATGTGGTTTTCGGTGATTCCAAGAATTACCACAAGGAGAAGTTGACGTTCGAGGTGGTGGATTTCCATAGTGCCTATCATGCCATTCTAGGCAGACCCGCATATGCTCGTTTTATGGCTCGTCCATGCTATGTACATCTTAAGTTAAAGATGCCTGGACCCAGAGGTCTGATCACAGTCATAGGAAATAGGCAGAGAGCAGAGGAGTGCCTCCAGAAAGGCTCCAAAATTGTTGATGAGCAAATGGCGGTGGTGGAGCTGGAAGAATACAAGAAAAATGCCGATCCGAGTGATCTGTTGCGAGCCAAGAAGCCTGCTTCAGAGTCAGCATTTCAGTCGGCCGGTGAGACAAAGCCAGTCAACATTCAGCCGGAAGACTCCTCTGTTCCTCCGACCCACATTTCAGCGACACTCGACAGAAATAGGAAGAAGCGCTCATCCAGTTCCTCCGTGAGAACTGGGACATCTTTGCATGGAAACCATTGGACATGCCAGGTGTACCCAGGGGGCTGGCTGAGCACCATTTGTGTATCGGCCAAAGGCAAAACCTGTCAAAGTGCATCTTCGTCGGCCCGCCATGAAAAGAGGAAGGAGATTGGCGAGGAGGTGGCTCGGCTCTTGTCAACTGAGTTCATTCGCGAGATATACCACTTGGAGTGGCTCGCCAACATCGTCATGGTCCCCAAGAAAGATGATTCACTTCGTATGTGTATTGACTTCAAGCATATCAAGCTTGCCTGCCTGAAAGATCATTTTCCTCTCCACTGCATCGATCAGATTGTCGACTCGACTGTAGGGTGTGAGCGTTTGTCTTTTTTGGATGCATATTCCGGGTACCATCAGATCCGAATGTATGGGTCCGATGAAATAAAAACGGCCTTCATCACCCCATTCGGGTGTTTTTGTTATGTCACCTTGCCTTTTGGTCTCAAGAATGTTGGCGCCATGTTCATGCGCATGATCTAGAAGTGCCTGCTCACTCAAATCAGTCGGAACATGGAAGCATGCATGGATGACATCGTGGTCAAGTCGCGCAAGAGTTCCGACCTGCTGACTGACCTCGCTAAAACATTTGCCAACCTAAGAAGATATGACATCAAGCTTAATCCATCCAAGTGCACATCCGGAGTCTCGGGAGGAAAGTTACTCGGTTTCCTCATTTTCGAGCGAGGGAACAATGCAAACCCGGAAAAGATTGGAGCGATTCTCCGAACGAAGCGCCCTGTGCATGTGCATGACATTTGGAAGCTCACAAGTTGTCTGGCTGCATGAGTCGATTCATTTCTCGTCTCAGTGAAAAGGCATTACCTCTTTACTGACTAATGAGAAAGTCGGATACATTCGAGTGGACTCCTGAAGCAGAAGCAGCGTTTGTAGAGCTCAAAGCCCTGCTTTCCACCCAACCGGTGCTTGCTGCTCCGGACGGCAAAGAGCCTCTATTGTTATACATTGGAGCCAGTGGGCATGTTGTTAGCACAGTGCTCACAGTCGAGCGAGAAGAAGAAGGCAAGGCTTATAAGGTGTGATGCAGAGCATCCTACGGTCATCCCCATAGACCTACCATCACCTCACGAAGTGCCGAGAGGACCTATGAATCGAGCTAGAGCTAGAGCTCTCGAGACCGAGGTGACTTCTCTCCTTAGTGATATTGCATATGATCCCCTCAAGACATGGCTACTACCTAAGTCCGAGATGTTGTGCATGATTAGGTACCAAGAGGACCCTCCCGAAGATGCACGTGAAGACGGACAAGCCGCAAAGTCCATGGATGAAGAGGAATGTCGAAAGGAGAAGAAGGTAGCTCCAGGGCCCGGACATCCGGCCCCGAGCCCGGACATCCAGCCGCTGGAGACTTCATCTACAGCAGCATTCCAGCCGCCGAGCATCTATAGGCCCCAGACATCCAGCCCCAGCCCGGACATCCGGCTCCGGCCCGGAAATCCGGCCTCCCGCCCAGATATCCGGACAGGCTACATCCAGAGAATAGAAGAGAAACCATGCCACCCCGCCAGCCCGGACATCCGACCCATCCAGCCCGGACATCCGGCCTTCCACGAACTCCCGGACATCTGACCCGATGCCCGAACGTCCGGCCTCCCCTGTCTGCGCACAGTGTAAGGGCCCGAGGCCCATGTACCCCTTCGCCCACCTAGACTATATATACTTTCTCCTACCTATGTTTTAGGGTTAGCAAAGGATTAGCTCATATTTGTGTGAGAGATTTGCTCATCCACTTGGTTACATTATCCTCGGAGATCGTGCCTCCTACGGAGAAAATCCCCCAAGCGGATTCAAGACTCCTTAACGGGAAGAACTTCAAGATCTCCTCACGGAGAAGATCGTGCTACTTGTATCATCCTTAGTTGACCATGGACCCTGTGATCTCTATGTGTACTCGGATCTAGCATATGAGTGACTATTTCTTGTTGGTTTTAGTAATTCTCTCGTGTTTCCCCTCGTGTTTTCCCTCGTTTTCCCCTCGTGTTCCTCGTGTTCTTCGCGGGATCTGCTCCTTTCGTGAAAGATCGGCCCCTAGGGTTCCACCCTACATCATCTTGGTATCAGAGCCAGGTAGATCATGATTTCGGAGCCTCCCCGTTGTGTTTCTAGCCTTGTTTTTGTTGATTTTGTCCCTAATTCGAAAATTCCCCATGAAAATAGCCCCCGATTTTTTTGTGATTTGTTGGTGTGATGAAGTTTTGTTGGATTTGATCCACAGATTTCGTGTGTTGCAGGTAGATATAGCTTTCCACCCACTTTTCCACAATTTCCATACACAAATTTCCATGAATTTTGCCCGGATTTAACCTCTCTACGCAAAGATCTTTGAGATCGTCCACGGATCCAGAGCCCGGACATCCGGCCCGATAGCCCGGACATCCGACGCCCCGGACATCCGGCCATCAAGCCCGGACATCCGGCCCCTGGCAGCAACATCTCCATCCACTGCCCCGTTTTCCATCCAAATTTCTCTAAATTTTGTTCCAGTGCCCACATACACTTCCGCATACCACCACCACTTCCACATAGCACCGCCATATACCACATACACCACTATCGCTTACCACTACCAACTTCGACAATTTTGGTCAAATTTTGCTTTGAGAATTTGAGTTGCGGTTCTGTGTCCTATTGTGTTTTGGCTATATAGGTACGGTTCGACATCAACATCACCGCCAGTCATCTTCGCCATGGACGCGTCATCGACAACAACCACTACACCATCTTGACACCATACCGTAAGTAAGAAGCAGTAACCTCATCTTGGTATAGTGATACATCATCCTTGCCATTACATTGTTAGCCATCATAGCCTTACACCTTTGCGTCGCTTACCCATCGAGACTAGCCATCGAGTATTGATGGCAACGTGACTTGTGCACATTAGTGATCATACTTCCCATAGCATACATACATATCATTGGTGCATATCTCGGTATCATCCCTTGTGTCACAAGGTTGTCATCGCATACACAATTGCTATCTTGGTTCGTGAAGCAATGCATGAGAAAAGAGCTCAAACACGAAGATCCAAACAAGCTTTTAAGCAAAAGGGAAAGATAAGCAAAGAGCTTTTAAGCAAGAACCATAGCATCATACAACATTAAGATTGTCATACTAGATCATCTTGGATCATATCATCGAAACACCATATATAGAGCATACTTGGGATAGAAGTCGTTGCATTTTTGCTTAGTAGGTTGTGCACAAGTCTTCATATCCGCCTATTGTGCAATCGTGCTAGCGTCTCTGTAGTGTTGAGCAACAAGAGCATTTTTGTGGATTCCGCATTTTGGCTCATCCTTGGTTGCACGACCCCACTTATCTCTTTGCGTGTGCATTTCCGTGTACCTTATATTGCTTGGTATACTTGTTGCATTGCAAACTTGTGAATCTTTTCCAACATTATTGAAGCTCACTAATAATTGCATCAAATTTTGTGTCACCATCCTAACAAAGCTCCACCATAAGCTTTTACTTGTGTAGGTGTGAGAAACAGACAAGAATTGGTACCAATTGTGTTATTTCCTTGTTCCACATTGGAGTGATCATTGATCCATCTTCAACTTCGGTCATGGTGCATTTGGTATACGTTCTTCTCTTTCTCCCACTCACATATTTCCCTTGGAATGATGGATAGGCCAAGTACTTCTACCAACCCACTGTTCATCGGGAAAGACGATGACATGAACTCCTATGTCACAAAGAGCCACCTCTTTGGTGCACAACGTGCTTTTCATCAAGAGCAACAAGCAACGAGTGAACGCATTGACAACCTCGCCACCGACTTGCGACTCTCCGAGCAACGTACAACAGACTACTTCGACCACAAGCTCAATGATCACAAGCAAGAGAATGATGCAAGAATGGACGAGATTCGTGCTTTGTTGCTCAACCGCTCTTCTTCCACTTCATCCTCATCAAGACGGAGCCGCTCAGTCGACACTCCGACTTCACCCTCTCCGGTTCAAGTACACCGATATCGAACACTCTTCGACGTGCCGCACGCAACGATCTTCAAGCAAGCCTCAATCCTCTACGCGACACCGACTCTCAAGAGCACCGACACCGTCAAAACCAAGCTACCTTTGCGCAAGCACGAGAACGGCAATGACAACGCCAACACGAAGAGGAAGAGCGAGCGCGTCTACACCAAGATGTGGTGACACAATGCCAAGAACAACAACTACGTGAAGCTCAAGCACTTGAGGCACAACGTGCCCTTCGAGATTCAAGTCACGACGTCGCCACACGCAATCACCATCAGCGTGAACAAGAAGAAGCACTTCGCCAAGAATTTCAAGAGAGGATTTACCAATCACGTGTGCATCGTCAAGTTCCTCACGTTCGTCCTCGAGCTCGACAAGCCCCTCCACAAGCTCCACAAGAACCCCAGGTTCACCAAGAGCATGAAGACAATGGAAATCCTCCACGACAAGAACAACACGAGGTCGACAATCCTCCTCGCCAAGAGCAACATGAGTTTGACAATCCTCAACAACATGGGAGTCATCATCCCCCCAACAAAATGAAGAGCAATGCTACGGCAAGCTAAAGTTCACCATGCCCAAGTTCAATGGAAGCAATGATCCCCAAGAGTACCTTTCATGGGCATTGAAGGTCGACAAAATCTTCCGCTTGCACAACTATGAAGAAGAGAAGAAGATCGCGATGGCATCCCTTGAGTTCCAAGACTATGTCCTCATCTGGTGGGAACAAGCAATTGAGCGCCGTGAGGCAAGGGGTGAACCACCCATCACTACTTGGGAGCAAATGAAGGATGTCATGAGAGCACGCTTCATGCCTATCTACTACAACCGCGACCTCTTCAAGAAACTCCAACTACTCAAGCAAGGAACCAAGAGCATTGAAGAGTACTACAAGGAGATGGAGATGCAATGATACAAGCCAATGTCAGGGAAGATGATGAGCAAACTATGGCACGTTTCTTGAATGGACGCAATCATCCTATCAAGAAGATCATCGACTTCCAACCATACTCGAACCTCATCGAGCTAGTGCATCAAGCAACCAAAGAGGAACGTCAAGTGCAAGAAGACTTCAAGTATGCCAAGTTCTCATCCAAGTCCAATGGTTTGTCCAACACCCAAGCTTCAACGACTCTAAAACCTTTTACATCAACAAAGCCTTCTACAAGCAACGTCGACAAGTCGATTTACAATAAAGCTTCGTCAACCCCAAGTCATCCTCCTAAAACGAGCAACTTCAAGCCAAGAGCTTCATCATCATCTACCCCAACTGATAAGACCGTCAAGACAAGTTCCTTCAAATGCTTCACATGCGGAGGCCAAGGCCATAAGTCCTTTGAGTGTACCACCAAGCGAACCATGATCCTCAATGACGATGGTACATACGACTCCATGAGCGAAGGAGAAACGGAAGCACTTGAGCAAGTCGCCATGCACCGGCAAGTGAACGATGAAGAGGAACAAGTATTTTGTGATGATGATTCAAATCCCGCTCTTGTTGTCTCCAAGGTCTTGACTCTTCAACATCACCAAGAAGAAGACCAAAGATGCCATATCTTTCATACCAAGGCCAGCATCAATGGAAGGTCCATCAAGGTCATCATCGATGGAGGGAGTTGTCATAAGTTAGCAAGTGAAGAACTTTGCTCCAAGCCCCAATTGCCCAAGACGAAGCACCCACATCCCTACAAAGTTCAATGGCTTAGCGACTCCGGCACTATCCAAGTCGAGCATCAAGTACAAGTCTCCTTCAAAATTGGCTCCTATGAAGACACTTTGGAGTGTGATGTCGTTCCAATGACTGTTTGCCACCTTCTTCTTGGACGCCCGTGGCAATTTGATAGAGGTGTCATCCACAATGGCCGAACGAACCACTACATCTTCAAGATGAAAGGAAAGGAGTACGTACTTCGCCCTATGTCTCCAAGCCAAGTGATCGCCGACAAGCAAGCCACCCATCGTGGAGAGAATAGTGAGAGAGCGAACCACCAAAAAGAGAGTGAGCGCCACAAGCCCAAATCTAGTGCCTCCACGATGAGCAAAAAGAAGAACTTGGTTCTATTTGCCACCAAAAGTGATATAAGAGGAGTGTGTGAGAACCCATCTAGTGTGCAAGGATGATGGACCAAAAGCTAACACCTCTCCCGCCCTACCTTTAGTGTTGTGTTCTCTTTTGCAGGAATTCCAAGTTGCTTTCCCGACGAGCTACCTCCGGGACTACCTCCACTATGAGTCATTGAGCACCGCATCGACCTCATCCCCGGAGCACCTCTTCCGAACAAAGCTCCCTACCGAGTTAACCACGATGAAACCAAAGAAATACAAAGGCAAGTAAAGCATCTCATAGACCATGGACATGTGCGCGAAAGTTTGAGTCCTTGCGTCGTTCCGGTCATTCTTGTGAACAAGACGGTAGCTTTCGCATGTGCTCCGATTGTAGACCTATTAATGCTATCACCGTTCGCTATAGATATCCCATTGCACGCCTTGATGATATGCTTGACGAACTTAGTGGTGCCACTATATTTTCTAAAATTGATCTTAAAAGTGGTTATTATCAAATCCTCATACAAGAGGGTGATGAATGGAAAACCGGTTCAAAACAAAGTTTGGTTTGTATGAGTGGTTAGTCATGCCTATGGGTCTATCGGAAGCACTAGGTACTTTTATGCGTCTTATGAATCATGTCTTTCGCCCTTACATTGGTGAGTTTGTTGTGGTCTACTTCGATGATATCCTTGTTTATAGCAAATCTCTTAAAGATCATGTCACCCATGTCCGAACCATTTTGCAAACTCTTTGAAAAGAGCGTCTCTATGCTAACATGGAAAAGTGCCTTTTTGGCGTTGATAAGCTCGATTTCTTGGGTTTTGTTGTTTCCTCCAAGGGTGTTCATGTTGATGACTCCAAGATCAATGCTATTAAAACTTGGCCACAACCAAGCAACTTGCATCAAGTGCGTAGCTTCCTTGGTCTAGTCGGCTTCTACCATAGATTTGTGAAGGACTTTAGCACCATTGCTTCACCTTTGCATGCTTTGAGCAAGAAAAATGTGCCTTTTGTTTGGGGACCATCCCAAGACACCGCTTTCAATGAGCTTAAGAATTTGCTTACTCATGCTCCCATTCTTGCATTACCCAACCTTGACAAACCCTTTGAGATTCATTGTGATGCTAGTGGTTATAGCATAGGAGGTGTGCTAACGCAAGAGAAGCGCCCCATAGCTTACTTTAGTGAGAAACTTCCCGGAGCGCGACTCAATTATCCCATCTATGACAAATAGTTACATGCTTTAGTGTGAGTTTTGCATGAATGGGAACACTATCTTCGCCCTCATGAATTTATCATTCATACCGATCATGAAATGCTTAAATACCTTAAGGGTCAAACCAAGTTGAACAAGCGTCATGCTAAGTGGAGTGAATTCATTGAGTCTTTTCCTTATGTCATCAAGTACATCAAAGGTAAGGAAAATGTTGTGGCGGACGCTCTTTCCCGCATATGCATGCTTGTTACTCAACTTGAATTGGATGTCATTGGCTCTGAGCATATAAAAGACTTGGATGGGCATGATACTACTTTTTCTATTCCTTATGCCAAATGTGTGAAGCATACCTTTTCGGAACGCTATTACATGAAAGATGGATATCTTATGAGAGCTAACAAGCCTTGCATCCCCGAGTCTTCTCTTTGTTTGTTGCTTTTGCGGGAATCTCATGGAGGAGGATTAATGGGACATTTTGGACGCGACAAGACTTTCGCTACACTCTCCAAGAAGTATTATTGGCCCAAGATGTTTCGCGACGTCAACCGCTTCACCAACCTATGCTCCACATGTCGCAAAGCTAAGTCTAAAGCTCAATCCCATGGCCTTTACATGCCTCTCCCAATTCCATATCAACCATGGGAAGATATTAGCATGGATTTTGTACTTGGATTGCCTAGAACTAGAAATGGAAAGGATTCGGTATTTGTCGTTGTGGACCGATTCTCTAAGATGGCACATTTCATTCCTTGCAACAAGATAGACGATGATTCACATGTTGCCAACATCTTTTGTAGGGAGATCTTACGACTACATGGAGTGCCAAAGACGATTTTCTCGGACCGCGACGTCAAGTTCTTGAGTTACTTTTGGAAGAACCTATGCGCCAAGCTTGGAATCAAGCTACTCTTCTCCACAGCGTACCATCCTCAAACCGACGACCAAACGGAGGTGACCAACCACACACTCTCCGCTCTACTTCGAGTGTTCATCACGAAAAACATCAAGGAGTGGGAGGAGTGTGTAACACCCTCGATGCGACTATAGCTCCCACGTGTCGAGGCACGACTTAGAGACATAATCGCATTGAAGGCATATGTCGCAAGTTAGGCAATCTTCACAACATCCCATGTAATATGATAATAAAATGGGAGATAACATAGTTGGCTTACACTCGCCACGTCAATCAAGTACATAAATAACATTACATCAAACAAGCACTCATGGCCCGACTACGGCGCCAAAATAAAAGAGAACCCAACATGCGACACGGTCCCAATCACCCCCAACTGGGCACCACTACTGATCAACTAGAACAAAACAACACAAAGAACAAGGTCTTCATCGAGCTCCTCCTAAGCTGGGTTGCGTCATCGGCATGGACTCATCGGCACCTGCAAACTGATTTTGGAAGTATCTGTGAGCCACGGGGACTTAGCAATCTCGCACCCTCGCGATCAAGACTATTTAAGCTTATGGGTAAAGTAAAGGTATGAGGTGGAGCTGCAGCAAGCGACTAGCATATATGGTGGCTAACATACGCAAATGAGAGCGAGAAGAGAAGGCAAAGCACGGTCGATAAAAGTATGATCAAGAAGTGATCCTATAACAACCTACGTCAAGCATAACTCCAACAACCGTGTTCACTTCCCGGACCCTGCCGGAAAGAGACCATCACGGTTACACACGCGGTTGATTCATTTTAATTAAGGTCGAACTTCAGGTTTTCTACAACCGGACGTTAACAAATCCCATCTGCCCATAACCACGGGCACGGCTTTTGAAAGTTCAAATCCCTGCAGGGGTGTCCCAACTTAGCCCATCACAAGCTCTCACGGTCAACGAAGGAATAGACCTCCTCCCGAGACGTTCCGATCAGACTCGGTATCCCGGTACAACAAGACATTTCGACAGGGTAAAACTAAACCAGCAACACCGCCCGAATGTGCCGACAAATCCCGATAGGAGCTGCACATATCTCTTTCTCAGGGCACACTCAGATTGTCCTAGGTACGGGTAGGCCAGCCTAGAGTTTCCCCTGGTGGTCACCGGCAGCTGACAGGTTGGACCAACACTCAGAGGAGCACTGGCCCGGGGGGGGGGGTAAAATAATGATGACCCTTGAGTCCGCGAAACCCAAGGGAAAAAGAGGCTAGGTGGCGAATGCTAAAACCAATGTTGGGCATTGCTGGAAGAGCTTTACTTAAGGCGAACTGTCAAGGGGTTCCCATAATAGCCCAACCGCGTAAGGAACGCAAAATCCGGGAACATAACACCGATATGACGAAAACTAGGGCGGCAAGAGTGGAACAAAACACCAGGCATAAGGCCGAGCCTTCCACCCTTTACCAAGTATATAGATGCATTAATTAAATGAGATATATTGTGATATCCCAACAAGTAAATATGTCCCAACAAGGAACGACATCTCCATGTTCCAACAAGGAACAAACTTCAATCTTCACCTGCAACTAACAACGCTATAAGAGGGGCTGAGCAAAGCGGTAACATAGCCAATCAACGGTTGGCTAGGACAAGGTGGGTTAGAGGCTTGGTTCAACAATATGGGAGGCATGATAAGCAAGTGGTAGGTATCGCAGCATAGGCATAGCAAAAGAGCGAGCAACTAAGCAAGCAAAAATAGAAGTGATTTCGAGGGTATGATCATCTTGCCTGAAATCCCGCAAGGAAGAAGAACGGGGCCATGAAGAAGACAAACGGACGCGGTCGAACGAATCCTCACAACACGACGTTATCGGAAACAATCCGAAGAAGCAACACCGGAAAGAAGCAAACAACATAGTAAATAACCACCACATAAACATGGCATGATGCACAAACAATTATGATGCATGTCCGGATTAAAGAGGCATGGAAAAGTGCACAAACAATCCTACAAATTAAATGGAGCTCAATATGCAACGGGATGCATATTGACGGAACACCACGTCAATTATTTAGTTCTCTCCCGGTTAGGTACTCAACAATATTAAATGTTGTTAAGCATGGCAAGAGGTGAAGCATAAAGGGATTGTCTATCTAAACAATTCAAATGGGGCCGGATATAGCAAACAACAAATCCAGTAAATCCCCATATGCATTAGCAATTTAATGCAACAACAATTTAAGCATTTTAATGTTGTTAACATGATGCGGATGACATGCTCAAGTTTTATGCAATTTTAAGAAAAGTTGACAAGAGCAAATTAAGAAGCATTTGTCATCATGGCGGAAAGAAAGGGTGCCACGGCGACGATAACGGAAACGGTGCCACGACAACGTTCTGGTTCCGAAAACTCGATTGAGATGCCAGTGGAAAAGAACAAGTGTGACGGGAGCGTGTCATGTGATGAACGGCGGGCTGCTCCCGGTTACCGGGTTCCCACGGGTCGACGATGGTGACAAGGCAAAAGAGGGGCAACGTGCACTGACAATTCGAGCATGGAGCAAGCACGAGCATCTCATACACCACACATGCATTCATTCATGGGCGGTCGTCTCAGGGTTATACCTTTGAAGCGTGCATTATCGGAACGGATCGAGTTTGGTGGAAGGGGTACACTTGTCAAAGGGGAAGTAGTTGTTCATGGGTCGTCGTGGGAAGTAGAGGAAGTAGTCGTTCAAGCGTCCGATGGTAATGGTACTTGCTCGTTTCGAAGAGGTACTTGGGGTCATTCGAACTTGCCAATCTCGTCATCTCGAAGGGGTACTTGACGTTCTTAGCGATTCCGAAGACGAGGTAGAGGTACACTTGTTGTAGGGGTACTTGTCGGATCCACGACGACGGTAGAGGTACAAATGTTCTCGCGGTACTTGTCAGTCCAGTCTTGGGGTAGATGTACATCACAAACGTAATGGTACTCGTGGACTTCGGCGCTGCTAGTCGTACACATGTCGTAGAGGAACTTGGTCTTGCGAAGAGGTACTTGACGGTAGTGGTATTTGACGCATTCGAGGATCGTCATGTCATGGTACTTGGCAAAATCCTCGGAGAAGGTGCTTGACGGTCCGGGTACGTACGGTTCTTCGGAGACGGTAGTTTGTTCACGTTGTAGTCGGACTTGACGCAAAACGCACTAGCTGTAGAGGTACATGACTCGCGGCCATCCAGGGTCGTGGTACTGGTACTTGACATCCACGGAAAATTAGCAGCGAAGGCAACGGGTCTCAGGTCCTAGGTCGTGAACTTGAGGAGGTCAGCGGGAGCTGGGCCGGAGGAGCTGGCGAAGCTAGGCCTTGGCGAGGCCGGCATCGGACCGCGTGGTCCCTGGGTAAGCAGCAAGGGCGAGAATGCAGCCCAGGCACGGTCGAGGCAGGCGTCCTCGTGACGCTCCTGATCCTGCTCGATGGAGAGGGCTGCGGGGGTGGCGCCTAGAGGTGTAGGGAAGCAACGGCGAGGACGAGGAAGCAGGGCAGCGCTGGATCGAGAAGACGGACGGCGGCGGGGCACGAGACACTTGAGGGCGCGGGGCGCGACGGAGCTTGACGGGGTTGAGGACGACGGGTTCGGGCGGTGAAGGAGGTGCGGCCATGGAGGCTTGGCGCTTCGTGCGGGACTTGGGCGCCGGAGACGACGTCTGCGGGCGCAGGGCCTTGCTGGTGGCCCCCTGGGCGCGACGGCGGCGAGGTGGTCATTGGGGCTCCGGCCTGTAGTGGCGGCGCGCGTCGGGCTCCAAGGCGATGAGGAGGAGGTAGTGGGATGAGGGAGCGAGCGAGAGGAAGGTGGGGATCGAGGAGAGGTGGATCGAGGGATGCGGTCTCCCTGGCGGCGCTGGGAACAAGGAGGGAGCGAGGGGTAGGAAATAGGGAGGCTAGGGTTCGGTCGGACCTTAGCTGGTTCTTGGGCCGGCCGGCCTGAGGCTGTAGCCGGGCCTTAGGGGAAAAAGGATGGGCCACCCTGAGATCTAGGCTGGGCTCTCTCTCCCTCCATTTGCTCTATTAAAAAAACAGAAAAAAGGAAGAAAAGGGAAGAAAAGAAAAAAAAAGGTAGAGAAAGAGTTTGGGCACGGGAATAAATTTCCCGGACTCGCAAAAATGCGCATGTTCCGAGAAAATAGAAAAAGCCAAGATTGGAAGATGTAAATTCAAACTCATTTGAATTTAATTCAAATGTGTTTGAACTAGGACTAGGTTCTAGGAGTTTCCAAAAATGTTGAGAATTTTGGTAGAGCTCCGAAAAATGATGAAATAATAAATGGCAAGGTTCGAGGTCAAGTAGCGAGATAACAAAGGCATGGGGAAATTTGCAAGTATGTTTTTGGTGATTCCATAAGAATGGATTATTTTATAATAGCTCCACTAATATCGGGAGGATATATTATAAAGAGAAATCATCCTTACCTCGATTTAAATGGATCGAAGGTCCATACAATTTATTTAGTTGAGATGCAAAAGATTTATGAGATGATGGCATGATGACATGATGCAATGCACATGATGCAAAGATTAAATGCAACGGACCAAACCAACTCACATGACGAAAAACCCGGAAACCCTGGAAGGCAACTGAAGCTCCGGTCTTGGGGCGTTACAGAGTGTCTACCTATCGCCGAGTTCGCCTACAACCGCGCAAGACACTCAACTACCGGCAAGTCCCCCTTCGAGTCGTATACTGTTTCAACCCATTGTCACAATTGGACATTCTTCTGCTACCACTACAAGAGCGCATCAATATGGATGCAAGTGCACGTGTGAACCATCTCAAGAAGGTGCATGAAGATACAAGGAAACCCATCGAGCGCCATGTACAATGACTTGCGACAAAGTGCAACATCAACAAGAACCCCATGGTATTCAACATTGGAGATCTTGTGTGGCTACACCTTCGCAAGGACCGCTTCCCCCACGAACGCAAGTCCAAACTTCGACCACGAGCGGACGGACCCTTCAAGGTGCTTGAGAGATACAACAACAACCCCTACAAGATCAACCTCCCGTGCGACAAGTACTCAGTGAGCACCATCTTCAAAGTCAAGGATCTCTCGCCCTACCATGGTGATGAGGATTTCGATCCAAGGTCGGATCTTCCCCAAGGGAGGGGACATGATGCGAAGCATCCTACGGTGATCCCCATGGACCTACCATCGCCTCATGAAGTGCCAAGAGGACCTATGACTCGAGCTAGAGCTAGAGCTCTCGAGACCGATGTGACTTCTCTCCTTAGTGATATTGCATATGACACCCTCGAGACATGGCTACTACCTAAGTCCGAGATGTTGTTCATGATTAGGTACCAAGAGGACCCTCCTGAAGATGCACGTGAAGACGGCCAAGACGCCAAGTCCACGGATAAAGAGGAATGCTGAGGGAGAAGAAGGTAGCTCCAGGGCCCGAACATCCGGCCGCTGGAGACTTCAACTACAACAGCATTCCAGCCGCCGAGCATCTACAGGCCCCAGACATCCGGCCCCAGCCCGGAAATCCAGCCTCTCGCTTGGATATCCGGACAAGCTACATACACAGAATAGAAGAGAACCCCCGCCACCCCCGCCACCCCGGACATCCGGCCCCTCCAGCCCGGACATCCGGCCTTCCACGAACGCCCGGACGTTCGGCCTCCCCTGTCTGCGCACAGTGTAAGGGCCCGAGGCCCGTTTACCCCTTTGCCCAATTAGACTATATATACTCTTCTCCTACCTACGTTTTAGGGTTAGCAAAGGATTAGCTCATATTTCTGTGAGAGCTTTGCTCATCCACTGGGTTACCTTCTCCTCGGAGATCGCGCCTCCTTCGGAGAAGATCCCTCAAGTGGATTCAAGACCCCTTAATGGGACGAACTTCAAGACCTCCTCACGGAGAAGATCGTGCTACTTGTATCGTCCTTAGTTGACCGTGGACCATGTGATCTCTATGTGTACTCGGATCTAGCATATGTGTGGCTATTTCTTGTTGGTTTTAGTGATTCTCTCGTGTTTCCCCTCGTGTTCCTCGTGTTCTTCACGGGATCCGCTCCTTTCGTGAAAGGTCGGCCCCTAGGGTTCCACCCTACATCAAGGTGCAACGCCCAGTGTATTACATTTCTGAAGTCTTGACTCCGTCCAAGCAAAGGTACCCACATTACCAGAAGCTTGTCTATGGAATCTACTAGACTGCGAAGAAAGTTGCACATTACTTTCAAGACCACTCGATTTCAGTCGTCAGCGACACTCCATTATATGAAAATTTGAACAATCGAGATGCAACTGGTCGAGTGGTGAAGTGGGCAATTGAACTTCTTCCTTTGGATATCAAGTTTGAAGCAAAGAAAGCAATCAAGTCTCAAGCGATCGCGGATTTCCTAGCAGAGTGGATTGAGTAGGAGCAGCCGAATCAAGTTCACTCGGAACACTGGACCATGTTCTTAGATGGATCTAAGATGTTAAACGGTTCTGGTGCTAGAGTGGTCCGGGTGTCCCCAAGAGGCCGCAAACTCAGTTATGTTCTTCACTTTGATTCATCCAACAATGAAGCTGAATACGAAGTACTTCTGTATGGGTTGTGTATGGCCATCTCACTCAGCGTCCGTCGCCTGATGGTTTACGGAGACTCTGATTTGGTGGTCAATAATCAAGTGATGAAGGAGTGGGATGTCAGAAGTCCTGCCATGATCGGATACTGCAATGTAGTAAGAAAGTTAGAAAAGAAGTTTGAAGGGTTAGAGCTCCACCATGTTTCGTGACTCAAGAATCAAGCAGTTGATGATTTGGCCAAGATAGGTTCCACTCGGAAGCCTATTCCCAGTAATGTGTTCTTGGAGCACCTCTATGCCCCGTTAGTGCAAGAAGATCGCTTTACAGAGGAGCCCCCGCAACCAATAAGTTCTACCAACCCGACTGAAGTCGAGGTGCCAGCGGTTGTCGACCTAATCATGGAGGTTCTTGTAATCACCCCCGACTGGACGGTGCCATATATTGCATATCTGTTCAGACAGGAGCTCCCAGAGGATGAGGTTGAGCCTCGTCAGATCGCCCGCAGATCCAAAGCCTTCACAGTAATAAGAGGACCACTTTTTAGAGAAAGTGTTACTGGCATGGCTCGCCGATGTATTTCTCCCGAAGAGGGTCGACTGATCTTGAATGAGATTCACTCGGGAACCTGTGGTCACCATGCGTCCTCTCGGACCATCATGGCCAAAGCATACCGAGTAGGATTCTAGTGGCCGCGAGAAAATCAAATGGCGAAAGAGATCATCAAAAAGTGTGAAGGTTGCCAGTTTTACTCAAACATGTCCCACAAGCATGTGTCAGCTTTGAAGACTATTCCACTCGTCTGGCCTTTTGCTATGTGGGGGCTGGACATGGTTGGGCCATTAAGAACCGACACAAGTGGTTTCACTCATCTGCTTGTTGTAGTTGACAAGTTCACTAAGTGGATTGAAGCAAAACCTATCAAGAAATTAGACCCGAGCACCACCATCAGTTTCATTAGAGAGTTGGTGTTCTGATATTGAGTTCCACACAGTATCATCACCGACAATGGCTCAAATTTTGATTCTGATGAGTTCAAGGCATTCTGCGCTTCCCAAGGCACTTAGGTTGACTTCGCATCCGTTGCGCACCCACAGTCGAATGGGCAAGCCGAAAGAGCAAATGGTTTAATCCTCCAAGGGCTGAAACCCTAATTGATGCGAGACCTTAAGCACGCAGCTGGAGCTTGGGTGACTGAATTGCCATATGTTCTATGGGGTTTGAGGACAACTCCCAATCGATCGACCAATCGAACCCCTTTCTTTATGGTATACGGAGCTAAAGTAGTACTTCTGAGTGACTTGCTGCACAATGCACCCCGAGTGGAACTTTTCTCATAAGCCGAGGCGGAGCAAGCACGTCAGGACGCCGTGGATCTTCTGGAGGAAGAGCGTGAGATGGCTTTGATGTAGTCGACCATTTACCAACAAGACCTTCGTAAATTCCACGCCGAAACATCAGAGGTCAGGCATTTCAGGAAGAAGACCTTGTGCTCTGAGTGAATCAGAAACGGCCTCACAAGCTCGCTCCATCTTGGGAAGGCCCCTTCATCATCACCAAGGTGCTCCACAACGGGGCGTATCACCTTTACAATGTAGCCAAGAAGAAAGACGAGCTGCGCTCTTGGAACGCGGATCTGCTTCGCCAGTTTTATACCTAAACACTCGGATCATCGAGATGTAATAAGAATACTTTCAGATTGTTTATCAAAGAGATGATTCCTGCAGCCTCATAATGGTTCTTCTCGCAAAAACATGTGTTCAAATCCCCCAGTGCGTGGCTTAGCTACGAACAAGATTCGCCTAAGTTTCGAAACTACTCCGAGTAGAGAGCAATCCTCCCACTCGAGGGCTTAGCTGCGATCTCGTACTCGCCTAAATTACAAAAAATACTCCGAGTGAAGAGCGATCCTCTCACTCGGGGGCTTAGCTGCAATCCCGTACTCGCCTAATTTAAAAAATACTCCGAGTGAAGAGCGATCCTCTCACTCGGGGGCTTAGCTGCGATCCCGTATTTGCCTAAGTTACAAAAACTACTCCGAGTGGAGAGCAATCCTCCCACTCGGGGGCTTAGCTGTGATGCCGTACTCGCCTAAGTTACAAATACTACTCCGAGTGGAGAGCGACCCTCCTACTCGGGGGGCTTAGCTGCGATCCCGTACTCGCCTAAGTTACAAAGAAAATACTCCAAGTGAAGAGCGATCCTCTCACTCGGGGGCTTAGCTGCGATCCTGTACTCGCCAAAGTTAAAAAATACTCCGAGTGAAGAGCGATCCTCTCACTCGGAGACTTAGCTGTGCTTAGCTGCGAACTAGATTCGCCTAAGTTCCGAAACAACTCCAAGTGGAGAGCAATCCTCCCACTCGGGGGCTTAGCTGCGATCCTGTACCCGCCTAAGTTACAAAAAAACTCAGAGTGGAGAGCAATCCTCCCACTCGGGGGCTTAGCTGGGATCCCGTACTTGCCTAAGTTACAAAAACTACTCTGAGTGGAGAGCAATCCTCTCACTCGGGGGCTTAGATACGATCCCGTACTCTCCTAAGTTACAAAAACTACTCCGACTGAAGAGCAATCATCTCACTCTGAGGCTTAGCTGCGATCCCGTACTTGCCTAAGATAAAAAACACTCCGAGTGAAGAACGATCCTCTCACTCGGGGACTTAACTGCGAACCAGATTCGCCTAAGTTCAAACATACTCCGAGTGAAGAGCAACCCTCTCACTCGGGGGCTTAGCCGCGACCCCGTACTCGCCTAAGCTTCAAAAACACTCAATCCATAGAGGTGACAGGATGCACTCTGAGCTACGCCACAAGTACAACATCCGCTCTTTCCTAAGTTTCAAAAAATAACTCTGAGTGGAGAGCAATCCTCTAACTCAGGGACTTAGCTGCGATCCGTACTCGCCTAAGTTAAAAAATCCAAGCACATCGGAGACAAGGAGGCAAGGAGACAAGCATTCAGACAAAACAACCAAGTTTGGATAAATCCAGCAAGGTTCAGAGCCACAAGCAAAAGTACTCGGGCAATAGGCCCGAAAGAGTTTAAATCATAGGGTTTAATAAACTCTGAACTTCTCTGTTATTCCAATTTGAACTTCACCTTTTATATTTTGAGTAAAAAATGTATTCGATTTTTATATGGAAAAAATTGAACATGGAAATACAAGGTGAACCCCTCACTCAAGAATTTTTGAACTTCTCCGAACAGAGCACTTGAACTTCTTTCAACAAATCTTTTAAGCTTTTATTTTTCTGTAATGTTATTCTCCCATGAAATGCATTACTTGCAGTACTTGAACTTCTCGTTGTTTTTACTATGAACTTTTTTCAACAGGTAAGAATTTTTTGAATACATCAAAGACGTGTTTTAAATGGTATACATGAAATTTTGAACCATTCATCGAAATGTGGCACATAATATATCCGATGGAAATCTTATGAATATAATCAAGTTTTTTATGTAGACATGTGTTACAAATTCATTGTCGTTTGAGAGCTGTTTTTAAAATGGCAAAACAACATTGTTTTTTGCCTTTTAAAACAACAATGTAAATGAACGACGGTTGTCTCGTAAATACAATTTTTGAACTGTGCAGGGTGGAGCACGTGAACTTCTTGCAACAAACCTTTTAGGCTTTTAGTTTTGTATTTTTTTATTCTCTTCTGAAACGCATGTCAGGACCCCGACTCGATGTCACATCGATCTAGCTGGTAACACCTCATATCACTTTGCGGCCTCACGCACGGTATTCCCACGGGTGTCGTCTTACCTTTTCCCGGGACCGTTTGCGCCTTTTGGCTCACGTATATGATAGTGTCGCCAGCATCCATATGATAAAGAGCCCGGGCTGACATGACTAGTCGTAAACCCAAAGTGGCACAGACTTACAGGGACAGGCATCCATGACCCAGCTTCGAACGTGTCGGTCATCAGCAAGTGGGTCCGGGCTGTAGCACTGGGCTAGCAGGACTCCGGTAAACCGGGCTGTAGCGGGCTAACAGGACTCCGGTACTCAAAGCGTGACATTTCCCCGAAGGGACAGACACAGGAACGAAGAAGGACACATGCTGGCCAGCCTAAGTGTTCCAGAGCAGTAGCAAGCTACCATGGCTCAGCGGTAACACTAGGAGACATTTCCCGGTAAGAGAGGCTACTAGAGATAAACAACTAGATAGTCAGATCCCACACATACCAAGCATTTCAATCATACACACAATATGCTCGATATGTGCAAATACAACGAAGCATCACAACATGACTCTATGACACAAGTACTTTATTTAAGGCTCAGGGAGCCATACATAACATACACAAAGGTACGGGTCTCACGACCCAACATACAAGTCATACAGTCATACAAGCCAACAGCGGAAGTAACTTGTCTGAGTACAGACAACTAGTAAAATAAAAGAGGCTTGGAAAGCCTAGCTATACTACGTGGTCCTTCACAAGCTCAGGGTCACCACCTGGGTCTTTAGCCTACTCGTTGATGTCAACGTCTACATAGAACCCATCAGAAGGGGTTGCAGCGTCTTCTGTAAAAATGTAGATTATAGCAACATGAGTACAAAGGTACTCAGCAAGACTTACATCAGATCCTACATACATGCATAGTATCAAGAAGGGTTGGTGGAGTTATTGCAGCAAGCCAGCTTTGACTCTTGGCTAGGCTATCCTACGATACTCCAACTTGAAATGGTTTTGCGCACACGAGTCCACTACTCACCACTTCAATACACTACCGAGGATCCACCTCCGTCTTCCTACGGAAGACCCATCCTCGGCACTCACACTTATCTTGAGGCTTTTAACAGTTTCCATTTACTTGTCTATGAACTGTATAGGAAACCAAGTAGTCCTTTACCGCGGACGCGGCTATTCGAATAGATCATGTTAACCCTGCAGGGGTGTACTTCTTCATACACGCTCTCACCACTTACCGTCGTTTACACGACATGTACTCGGCAACCTTCAAGCGGAAGCCCAACGTGGGTGTCGGCCACGACCTACCTAATCACCTAAGCCTCCGGTCCAGGTTTATCGCCTATTCAGGTTCCATCCGCAGGGAGTCCGGCCGAGGTTTCCCATACGGCCCCGAACGATGTGAACAGGGTTCCCGAGATACCTAATGGGTATTCGGTACACCGTGCCACGTACCTACCGCATCACAGCCCACCCCTACGGTCAGCGCTGTCCACGGCCTCCAGTAGGCTACAAACACCAGAAACTACTTGCAACTCCTGGACGGAGAACTAGGGTGAATAAGAAGCCGAGAGGGTCCATTGGTTTCGGGCCCAATGCATGGTAGTAGCTGATTCTTAAATCACACATACAGATCTCAGTGCTTAAGGTCGGCCTCAATGAAACAACCCACCATGTACTCCTACATGGCCTCTCATCGATACCTTTACCAAATCGTGTTCACCACACCACTCTCATTACCGACATTAACATTTCACTCTAGCCCATCACCCAGATGAACCAGACCTGACACGACTCTAAGCATAGCAGGCATAGCAAGGTAGGAACAACACATACACATGGCTCAATCAACTCCTACACATGCTAGTGGGTTTCATCTAGTTACTGTGGCAATGACAGGTCATGCAGAGGAAATGGGTTCAACTACCGTAGCACACAGCAGTTTGAATCGCGTTGTCTTAATGCAGTAAAAGAGAGCAGGAGCGAGAACATGGGATTGTATCGATATGATCAAATGGTTGGTTGCTTGCCTGATGGTTCGTTGCACTGATACGGTTCTTCGTTAGGGTAGTCACGGTACTCCTCGGGGACAGATCCTGCCGCAAAGAACACCGATATACAACCATCACCAAACAATGTGCAACAATATGATGCATGCATGAAACATGGCAATATGAGTGTGTTGGGCTAATGCAACTAGAACCAGAAGGGTTTGAACAAATTTGAATCAAAGATTCAAATTTCAAACTCAAGCATGGCCTTTTAAAGTGCTTTTCCATGTTCTGATTAAAACATCAATTTAACTTGTTTGATCATGCATGAAAATAGTACAGATGGATAGATTGGATTTTTCTAATCATTTTTCATATATAATTTGTCCAATTTGGAGTTACAGAATAAAAGTTATGAATTTTTGAAGTTTAAATAATATTCTGGAATTTCCTGATTTAATTTAAATCCAGAAATATAATTATTGCGCCAGCATGACGTCAGCATGACGTCAGTGGTCAACTGCGGCTGGCTGAGGTCAAACCTGACGTGTGGGGGCCACACGTCAGTGACAGGGGGGTTAAACAGGTTTAAATTAATCCTAATTAGGGATTAGTGGCGCTGGGGCCCACTGTCAGTGTCAGGGGGGTTGACTAACAGTAGTTAGCGCTAATCTAACCACCTAGCCGACAGGGCCCACGCGTCAGTGACCCTGGGGGGTCAAATCCCAGGTCGGACAAGTCAAACCCCACCGGCGACATGACGCCGGCGAGGTCCGAGACGGCGGCGAAAGTGCTTTTTGCCATTCCGGCAACCAAATGGACGGCGGAAGGCATCTACGTGTTGCTGAGGTTGAGCCGCGACTATTGGTGGTGGTGGTTGGGCTCGGGGTGGCCGGAGTCGACGGCGGCGAGCTCGGCTGCGGCGGCCGGAGTTCGGGTGCGGTCGGAATCGGCGTTGCAGGGCGTTAGGGGAGGTGTTGGTGCGTGCTACGTGCTCCTAGTGAGGTGTGGAGCACGATGGTGTGCTCGGTTGGGCACTGCGGCGACCGTGGCCACGACGGCGACATCGCCGGCGGCGTGGAGCTCTCGGCCAAGGTGGGGCTAAGGCCTAGAGGTCGGGAGAGACCAGGGGAGAAGGGGGAAACGACCCGGGGGCTCACCGCGGTTGCAGTGGGCGTCGAAGCGGGCTCGGGGACGCGCTGGAGGCGACGAATTCGACGGCGACGATGGTCGGAGCCCGAAGAGGGGAACGGCGACGTGGCGGCGATGCAGGGCTTCCGGGGAGCTGTGGAGCGGTGGGGAGGAAGAAGGAGTCGAGGCGGAGCTCCTGAGCTAGTCGGGGAAGCGAGGGGTGGTCGGAGACGGCGGCTATGGGGAACGGCGGCGACGGTGGTGTTCGGCCGTGAGAGAGAGAGAGAGGGAGCAGCACGGGAGAGAGAGAGGGGATAAGGCCAGGGGATCGGGGCGGCACCGAGAAGAAGCGCCGCGGCATCGCGCTGGCGGGGGGGGCAGGCAGACGAGCTGGTGGCGTGGCGCTCCGGCCGTGCGCGCGCGCCGGCCACACGCCTGGCCGACTGGCGCCAGGAGGACGACGGCGGTGGTGGGCTGGGCTGGCTTGCTGGGCCGGCCAGCTGGCTGGGCCGCACAGGGAGGAGCCCAGGTAAGCTCCTCCTGTTATTTCTTTTTCTGTTTTTTAATTTCTGACATTTGTTTTGATTTAAATAATATATTAAATCATTTATTTAACTTATGCCAATTTTTGCAGGAGCCATATATATTATTCCAAAGCTCTTTTATAAATGGCATAATATTTGGGCATATATTAGTATATATAATTAATATATTTCCAATGCAAATACTTATGCATTAATTCCAAATGCCCAAAATAAATGTCCATGAGCCACTAAAAATATTGGTTTGATTTTTATCTCTGTCCAATATTTTCAGAGAGCAACATGAGCATTTTCTTGGATCCTTTTGGAGAAATTTTATTTGGGTCATTTTCAAAATGATTCTGAGGGTTTCACAGATCCCCATTTCAAGTTTCTGATGAAAGAGTAAACATGATGCAACACTCTAATGCATGGCTAACTAGGGTGTGACAACTCACCCCCACTCAAAAAAATCTCGTCCCGAGATTTGGGTTCCTCCGGGAAGAAAGCGGGATACTCAAGTCGAAGACGATCCTCCCTTTCCCAAGTTGCTTCATCGTCAGAATGGTGCGACCATTGAACCTTGAGAAACTTGATATTATGACGTCGCGTGGTACGTTCGGCTTGATCGAGGATACGAACGGGGTACTCTCGATATGTAAGATCATCTTGGAGATCAAGTGTTTCGTGGTCCACTTCACGGATAGGATCCGAGAAGCAACGCCTGAGTTGAGAAACGTGGAAGACATCGTGAACTCTGGAGAGGTGCGGAGGTAGTTCCAATTGGTAGGCAACTTCTCCGCGTTTGGCGAGAATGCGAAAAGGTCCAATGTAACGAGGAGCCAATTTGCCTTTGATACCGAAACGATGGGTTCCCTTCAGAGGGGTAACCCGAAGATAAGCCTTCTCGTCAACCTCGAAAGTCATAGCCTTATGTTTTCGGTCATATTGACTCTTTTGACGAGATTGGGCTGTTTTCAACTTTTCACGAACGATACGAACTTGTTCTTCTGCTTCCTGAATCATATCCGGGCCAAAGAATTGTCTTTCCCCGGTCTCTGACCAGTTAAGGGGTGTTCGACATCGTCGTCCATAGAGAACTTCAAAAGGGGCTTTACCCAAGCTAGATTGATAGCTGTTGTTGTAGGCGAATTCGGCAAATGGAAGGCACTTCTCCCAGTCCATTCCGAAAGAGATAACGGAGGCTCGAAGCATGTCTTCTAGAATTTGGTTGACGCGTTCCACTTGACCACTCGACTGAGGGTGGAAAGCGGTGCTAAAGGAGAGACGAGTTCCCATAGCATTTTGGAAACTTTCCCAAAATCGAGAGGTGAAAAGACTTCCTCGATCCGAGTTAATTTCCAAAGGAACACCATGGAGTGACACTATTCGGGAGATGTACAAATCTGCCAGCTGACTAGCGGTTATACTCTCACGAACAGGTAAGAAATGAGCTACTTTGGAAAGACGATCGACCACGACGAAAATAGCATTATTCCCTCTCTTGGTCCTGGGAAAACCGGTAATGAAATCCATACCAATTTTATCCCATTTCCATTCAGGAATAGCTAAGGGTTGAAGGGTGCCAGCAGGCCGTTGATGCTCTGCTTTTACACGACGACAGACGTCGCAATTAGCAATATACTGAGCAATTTCTCTTTCCATCCTAGTCCACCAGAACCTCTGGCGTAGGTCCTGATACATTTTAGTACTACCGGGATGAATGGTGAGAGGAGATTCATGAGCTTCCTTAAGGATCAAACGCCTCAGGTTTCGCACTTTGGGAACCACTAGTCGATTCCCGAAGTATACGACCCCTTGATCATTAATGGAGAAGCAATTCGCAATTCCTTTCTGAATGTTTCTCTTGATGCGGGAGATTCCCGGATCTACCTTCTGTGCTTTGATAATTTGATCTGTAAGGGTAGGTTTTGCCACCAAGGTGGAAAGAAAACCTTGAGGTACAATGTGAAGGTTAAGCTTTCGAAATTCCTCATGGAGGAGCGGTTGACTTTGTTGTAACATCAGGTTGTTACAATAAGATTTACGACTTAGCGCATCAGCCATGACGTTGGCTTTCCCTGGAGTGTAGGTTATTCCTAAGTCGAAGTCTGTGATCAATTCAACCCAACGTCTCTGCCTGAGATTTAAATCCGGTTGGGTGAAAATGTACTTCAGACTTTGGTGATCAGTGAATATTTCGCAACGATTACCAAGGAGGTAATGTCGCCAGGTCTTAAGTGCATAGACTACGGCTGCAAGCTCTAGATCATGAGTAGGATAATTCTCCTCATGTGGGTGCAATTGCCGTGAAGCGTAAGCAATTACGTGTCGATCTTGCATAAGAATGCAACCTAGTCCTTGTCGCGAGGCGTCGCAGTAGATAACGAAGTCCTTGGAGAAGTCTGGCGGTACCAGTACGGGAGCAGAGGTCAGGCGTCTTTTCAGTTCCTGAAAGCTGTGCTCACATTGTGGAGTCCATTCGAACTTCTTATCTTTCTTGAGGAGTTCGGTTAGAGGTTTAGCAACTTTGGAGAAGTTCTCGACAAAGCGACGGCAATAGCTCGCTAAGCCTAGAAAACTCCGAACTTGCTTGACCGATTCAGGTGGAGTCCAATCAAGGACGGCTTGAACTCGCTCAGGGTTAACGGCAATACCTTTACCAGATATTACATGACCCAGATAGGTCACTTCTGACAACCAGAATTCACATTTCGAAAATTTGGCATAAAGGCGATGCTCTCGAAGTTTCTTCAACACTAGCCTTAAATGTTCGGCATGTTCTTCCTCGTTCTTGGAGTAGATGAGTATGTCATCGAGATAAACTACGACGAATTTATCCAAATACTCCATGAAGATTGAGTTCATTAACCGAGAAAAGGTGGCTGGAGCGTTGGTTAAACCAAAAGACATGACGGTGTACTCGTATTGGCCATAACGAGTAACAAAGGCCGTTTTAGGAATGTCCCCGTTTCTGATTTTGATTTGATGGTAGCCCAACCTCAAATCCATCTTGGAGAAGACTGAGGATCCAGCGAGCTGATCATACAGATCGTTGATCCTGGGAAGTGGATATTTGTTCTTGATTGTGACCAAATTGACAGGTCGGTAATCTACAACCATCCGGTCCGTACCATCCTTCTTCTTGACGAATAGGACGGGGCAAGCCCACGGAGATGAACTAGGGCGGATGAAACCCTTTTTCAAGGACTCATCGAGTTGTTTCTTAAGCTCGGCTAGTTCTAAGGGTGCCATCTTATAAGGTCTTCTAGCAATCGGAACGGTTCCGGGGATGAGGTCGATTACGAACTCAACATCCCTGTCAGGTGGAACACCTGGCAATTCCTCTGGAAAGACATCCGGGAAGTCACAGACTACCGGCACATCCTCAAGGTCTGGCAAAGGGCTGGCATTAAGAGAATATAATTGTCGCTTGGCTATTCGGGTCAAGACATTGACTATCTTCCCCGAAGGATGGGTGAGTTGAACAGTCCTAGAGAAGCAATCAATTTTGGCTTGATGAGCTGACATCCAGTCCATACCCAAAATGATATTAATATCTGAAGATTTAAGGGCTATCAAAGATGCGAGGAAAACAAGTCTGTCGACTTGGATTTCATTTCCATGGCTTACTCTAGAGGTTTGCCATTTGGATCCCGGAGTTTGAATTACCATAGAGGTTGGCATATCACCGAATGCGACGTTATGCAAACGAGCATAATTTTCGGATATAAAAGAATGAGAGGCTCCTGTATCGAAAAGAACAGATGCCGGGTGGCAGTTAACAAGAAGCGTACCGAGGACGACGTTGGGATCCTCTTGAGCTTCTTCGGCAGAGATACAGTTGACATGGCCACGTGAAGCGGTGACCGGCTTGGCGTGGAACACTTTCCCTGTCGGCTTGCCACGGCCAACAGCTTTAGCAGACTGGTTGGGGTTGGTCTGGGGACACTCACGCATATAGTGACCAGATTCCCCACATTTGAAACAAGTCACGGAACTGGTACGTGGAGGAGCATTATTGGTTGGACCCCCATAGGGCTTGGCTGGAGCAGACTGTTGAACGGGGCGAGGCGCCTGGAAAGATGGCCTCGGTGTGAATCTGGGTGGCAGGGCGGTGTTGGGCACCCACACGCGGCGCTTCTGAGGACCAGCACCGGATGAGGAACCCATGTCACGCCCATGCTTGCGTGTTGCGTCATAGTCAGTCTGACCAGTTTCAGCACTGATGGCTTTGTTGACAAGTTTCGGAAAAGATGTGCACTCATGCAGACGGAGGTCGCGGCGAAGCTCAGGACTAAGGCCCTTACGGAACCTTGCTTGCTTCTTGGCGTCAGTAGAAACTTCCTCAGTTGCATATCGGGCGAGCTTACCAAACTCCCTGCTATAGGCATCCACAGAAAGTCGGCCTTGGGTGAAATTGCAAAATTCTTCACGTTTACGGTCCATGAGACCCTCCGGAATGTGATGTTCACGGAAAGCCTCGCTGAATTCAGCCCAAGTAGTGACATGGCCCGCTGGGCGCATAGCTCCATAATTCTCCCACCATAGACTGGCGGGGCCTTCAAGATGATATGCAGCAAAGGTGACCTTGTCAGCCTCCGCTACCAGCGCGGAACGCAGTTTGTGGGAGATACTGCGAAGCCAGTCATCAGCGTCGAGAGGCTCGACGGAGTGGTGGAACGTGGGTGGATGCAATTTGATAAAATCACTGAGTGACACCACGTTAGCCCTCTGATGGTGTGCTGTATTCTGTTCAATACGCTCCAACAAACGGTTTGTCTCCCGCTTGTTTCTCTCAGCTTCCATCATAACCTCGGCTAGTGAAGGAGGATGAGGCAGATTTTCATTCCTGGCTTCACTGCCTTCGGCCTGCTCTTGGGAAGCAGGGTTAGCGCGCGTGTTGACCATCCTAGGTAAACAAGACAATGATTTAGTCAGGATGGTAAAATTCCGACATAGGATACATAATGTAAGGAATAACTCGGAATGCAAGATGATCATCCGTATGACATGGTAGATACAGAAACTGCTTCTTTATTCCATCGTCATACACACCATACAGGGTTTAGTACAAGACCAAACAAAGTACTATTACGGTGAAAAAGGATTACATCTCATCGGAGGCATACCAAGCTCCTATACATTATTTTTCTACACCTCCGGAAGGAGTACAAACTAGGTCATATCCCACGAGTCACGCAGGACGATAGACGACACAGCTAGTGCGAACTAGTGATACTACCACTAACTCAGACCGATCCGTAGTAGTCCTCGTAGAAGTCACCTCCATAGCCTGGAAGTTCCACATGATCATCCGGAAACAGACGGTCTCGCGGAGCTTGTGGACCATAGGGGCTAGGATGAGGTCGTGGACCAGCAAACGGTGGCCTGCGGGGACCGCGAGGTGGGGTGATGCCTCCTACATCACGCCAAACCATCACGTCTGGCAGAGCAGATCTCACAGGATAGAGATCGCGCATATCTGAATATCCAGCTTGCACCGCCGGTGCGAACCGAGTCAAAGTAGCCCAGTGGTCAGCACGGGTATTGAAGAGCTCTAACCTTAAGGCCCGATTTTCACGGTCCTTATCCTCGAGCATCTCAGCAGTGGTGCGAGTCCGTGAATCCTCCTGAGTGGAGTCAGCATAGATAGCCTGGAGATACCCTTGTGCTCCCGGAAGTGATCCTGGCATATACCGGAAATCAGAGTCCCGAAATAGACCAGATCTGACTCGCATAATGGTCATCATAGAGTAGGCGGCATCCTGCACAGCCATCTCAATAGTAACCCCGAGTCCATAGGAGCAGTGAAGAGGCTCGGTGGATCCAGGATAAGATGGAAATATCCTGACAGTGCAGAGATACTGGCTTTGATTAAAGTCTCGGAATTGCTCTTCGACCGTGTACTCAGGATACCAGCGGTATCCAGCCTCAGTCATCACCCTGACCAACTTAGCAGTATGGCCGGGTACATCTAGGCATCGAGTCAGGCGAACCACTTGATTGAGGTCGCGAGTGGCCATCTAAAAGCATAATCATAATGCAAAGGCATTAGAATTTCTAGCAAAATTTCGGCAGCATAACAGCTGTAAATGCTCAAGAAGGATTTTGAGACATTTGACAAAGGATTTCGTACACACCCAACATCATCACATCAAAGTTCTGAAACCATTCTATCAACATAATGTGGTAGTAGATCTGAACTAGGCTGGTAATCATCAAACTTATAAGGTACTACTGATTAGTAACTCGTGATCCTGATAGAGAGAACAGATCCTAATTCCTTAACCCCCGGTGGAAGAATGGACTGACTCAGATCAGAAAGTCATAAGGTATAAGGAGTAAAAAGAGCCTTACGTTCCAACCCACAAACAATTCCCCTACATATAACTAAAGAATTTCTAGACTCAACATCGACCAGTTTGGCTTGGAGAACCTACAGGCAGTCCGGCTCTGATGCCAACGCTGTCAGGACCCCGACTCGATGTCACATCGATCTAGCTGGTAACACCTCATATCACTTTGCGGCCTCACGCACGGTATTCCCACGGGTGTCGTCTTACCTTTTCCCGGGACCGTTTGCGCCTTTTGGCTCACGTATATGATAGTGTCGCTAGCATCCATATGATAAAGAGCCCGGGCTGACATGACTAGTCGTAAACCCAAAGTGGCACAGACTTACAGGGACAGGCATCCATGACCCAGCTTCGAACGTGTCGGTCATTAGCAAGTGGGTCCGGGCTGTAGCACTGGGCTAGCAGGACTCCGGTAAACCGGGCTGTAGCGGGCTAACAGGACTCCGGTACTCAAAGCGTGACATTTCCCCGAAGGGACAGACACAGGAACGAAGAAGGACACATGCCGGCCAGCCTAAGTGTTCCAGAGCAGTAGCAAGCTACCATGGCTCAGCGGTAACACTAGGAGACATTTCCCGGTAAGAGAGGCTACTAGAGATAAACAACTAGATAGTCAGATCCCACACATACCAAGCATTTCAATCATACACACAATATGCTCGATATGTGCAAATACAACGAAGCATCACAACATGACTCTATGACACAAGTACTTTATTTAAGGCTCAGGGAGCCATACATAACATACACAAAGGTATGGGTCTCACGACCCAACATACAAGTCATACAGTCATACAAGCCAACAGCGGAAGTAACTTGTCTGAGTACAGACAACTAGTAAAATAAAAGAGGCTTGGAAAGCCTAGCTATACTACGTGGTCCTTCACAAGCTCAGGGTCACCACCTGGGTCTTTAGCCTACTCGTTGATGTCAACGTCTACATAGAACCCATCAGAAGGGGTTGCAGCGTCTTCTGTAAAAATGTAGATTATAGCAACATGAGTACAAAGGTACTCAGCAAGACTTACATCAGATCCTACATACATGCATAGTATCAAGAAGGGTTGGTGGAGTTATTGCAGCAAGCCAGCTTTGACTCTTGGCTAGGCTATCCTATGATACTCCAACTTGAAATGGTTTTGCGCACACGAGTCCACTACTCACCACTTCAATACACTACCGAGGATCCACCTCCGTCTTCCTACGGAAGACCCATCCTCGGCACTCACACTTATCTTGAGGCTTTTAACAGTTTCCATTTACTTGTCTATGAACTGTATAGGCAACCAAGTAGTCCTTTACCGCGGACGCGACTATTCGAATAGATCATGTTAACCCTGCAGGGGTGTACTTCTTCATACACGCTCTCACCACTTACCGTCGTTTACACGACATGTACTCGGCAACCTTCAAGCGGAAGCCCAACGTGGGTGTCGGCCACGACCTACCTAATCACCTAAGCCTCCGGTCCAGGTTTATCGCCTATTCAGGTTCCATCCGCAGGGAGTCCGGCCGAGGTTTCCCATACGGCCCCGAACGATGTGAACAGGGTTCCCGAGATACCTAACGGGTATTCGGTACACCGTGCCACGTACCTACCGCATCACAGCCCACCCCTACGGTCAGCGCTGTCCACGGCCTCCAGTAGGCTACAAACACCAGAAACTACTTGCAACTCCTGGACGGAGAACTAGGGTGAATAAGAAGCCGAGAGGGTCCATTGGTTTCGGGCCCAATGCATGGTAGTAGCTGATTCTTAAATCACACATACAGATCTCAGTGCTTAAGGTCGGCCTCAATGAAACAACCCACCATGTACTCCTACATGGCCTCTCATCGATACCTTTACCAAATCGTGTTCACCACACCACTCTCATTACCGACATTAACATTTCACTCTAGCCCATCACCCAGATGAACCAGACCTGACACGACTCTAAGCATAGCAGGCATAGCAAGGTAGGAACAACACATACACATGGCTCAATCAACTCCTACACATGCTAGTGGGTTTCATCTAGTTACTGTGGCAATGACAGGTCATGCAGAGGAAATGGGTTCAACTACCGTAGCACACAGCAGTTTGAATCGCGTTGTCTTAATGCAGTAAAAGAGAGCAGGAGCGAGAACATGGGATTGTATTGATATGATCAAATGGTTGGTTGCTTGCCTGATGGTTCGTTGCACTGATACGGTTCTTCGTTAGGGTAGTCACGGTACTCCTCGGGGACAGATCCTGCCGCAAAGAACACCGATATACAACCATCACCAAACAATGTGCAACAATATGATGCATGCATGAAACATGGCAATATGAGTGTGTTGGGCTAATGCAACTAGAACCAGAAGGGTTTGAACAAATTTGAATCAAAGATTCAAATTTCAAACTCAAGCATGGCCTTTTAAAGTGCTTTTCCATGTTCTGATTAAAACATCAATTTAACTTGTTTGATCATGCATGAAAATAGTACAGATGGATAGATTGGATTTTTCTGATCGTTTTTCATATATAATTTGTCCAATTTGGAGTTACAGAATAAAAGTTATGAATTTTTGAAGTTTAAATAATATTCTGGAATTTCCTGATTTAATTTAAATCCAGAAATATAATTATTGCGCCAGCATGACGTCAGCATGACGTCAGTGGTCAACTGCGGCTAGCTGAGGTCAAACCTGACGTGTGGGGGCCACACGTCAGTGACAGGGGGGTTAAACAGGTTTAAATTAATCCTAATTAGGGATTAGTGGCGCTGGGGCCCACTGTCAGTGTCAGGGGGGTTGACTAACAGTAGTTAGCGCTAATCTAACCACCTAGCCGACAGGGCCCACGCGTCAGTGACCCTGGGGGGTCAAATCCCAGGTCGGACAAGTCAAACCCCACCGGCGACATGACGCCAGCGAGGTCCGAGACGGCGGCGAAAGTGCTTTTTGCCATTCCGGCAACCAAATGGACGGCGGAAGGCATCTACGTGTTGCTGAGGTTGAGCCGCGACTATTGGTGGTGGTGGTTGGGCTCGGGGTGGCCGGAGTCGACGGCGGCGAGCTCGGCTGCGGCGGCCGGAGTTCGGGTGCGGTCGGAATCGGCGTTGCAGGGCGTTAGGGGAGGTGTTGGTGCGTGCTATGTGCTCCTAGTGAGGTGTGGAGCACGATGGTGTGCTCGGTTGGGCGCTACGGCGACCGTGGCCACGACGGCGACATCGCCGGCGGCGTGGAGCTCTCGGCCAAGGTGGGGCTAAGGCCTAGAGGTCGGGAGAGACCAGGGGAGAAGGGGGAAACGACCCGGGGGCTCACCGCGGTTGCAGTGGGCGTCGAAGCGGGCTCGGGGACGCGCTGGAGGCGACGAATTCGACGGTGACGATGGTCGGAGCCCGAAGAGGGGAACGGCGACGTGGCGGCGATGCAGGGCTTCCGGGGAGCTGTGGAGCAGTGGGGAGGAAGAAGGAGTCGAGGCGGAGCTCCTGAGCTAGTCGGGGAAGCGAGGGGTGGTCGGAGACGGCGGCTATGGCGAACGGCGGCGACGGTGGTGTTCGGCCGTGAGAGAGAGAGAGGGAGCAGCACGGGAGAGAGAGAGGGGATAAGGCCAGGGGATCGGGGCGGCACCGAGAAGAAGCGCCGCGGCGTCGCGCTGGCGGGGGAGGCAGGCAGACGAGCTGGTGGCGTCATAGTCAGTCTGGCTTGCTGGGCCGGCCAGCTGGCTGGGCCGCACAGGGAGGAGCCCAGGTAAGCTCCTCCTGTTATTTCTTTTTCTGTTTTTTTAATTTCTGACATTTGTTTTGATTTAAATAATATATTAAATCATTTATTTAACTTATGCCAATTTTTGCAGGAGCCATATATATTATTCCAAAGCTCTTTTATAAATGGCATAATATTTGGGCATATATTAGTATATATAATTAATATATTTCCAATGCAAATACTTATGCATTAATTCCAAATGCCCAAAATAAATGTCCATGAGCCACTAAAAATATTGGTTTGATTTTTATCTCTGTCCAATATTTTCAGAGAGCAACATGAGCATTTTCTTGGATCCTTTTGGAGAAATTTTATTTGGGTCATTTTCAAAATGATTCTGAGGGTTTCACAGATCCCCATTTCAAGTTTCTGATGAAAGAGTAAACATGATGCAACCCTCTAATGCATGGCTAACTAGGGTGTGACAACGCATTCCATGTATTAGTTGAACTTCTCGTTGTTTTCACCTTGAACTTCTGTCATGTATTTTTGTTCAACCTATCTCACAATAATTTTTGAACTTTCTTGGGCCGAGCACTTGAGCTTCTAGCAACAAAAACTTTTAGCTTTTTCTTTTTCATTCTTTTTTTCATACAAATGCACACCACATAGTACGTGAACTTTTGGGAGTTATCAATCTGAACTTCTCTCGGTTACGTGAAAATATCTGAGTTTTTTATAGACATTGAACCGCTCCACCATTTTTATTTGAACTTCATTGTGTATTTTTAGAAATGTGAAAAATTGGAGGTTTTTAGAAACATCTAACTTCTTCGTTATTTGAAATTGAACTTATTGGTTTTATTCTTTATTAACTAGAAAATTCTAATTTTTAAATAAATATCAAACTGCTCCGTTTTTTCAATTTGAACTTCTTGGTTTTATTCTCTATTTATGAGAGAACCTGAGTTTTTTTTATATACATTCAACTACTTCATTTTTTTTAAATTGAGCTTCTTGGTTTTAATCTTTAGTATGGGGGAAACACGTTCGTCATTGTTTTTTGTTTTTGTTTTGAGCTTCTAAATCCTAGGTTTTTAATATACTTTGAACTTTTGTGTTATTTTAATTTTAATTTCATGTTTTTATTTTTTGAGTAAAGAATTGTGTTCGGTCTTAAAATAAACATCGAATTTGACTTCTTTCTATTTTTGAACTTCATGGTTGATTTTTTAATAACGACGGATATTTTTACTCTTTTAATGGCAAAATCCTAGTTTTTTTCATAAACATAGAACCACTTCGTTATTTTACTTTGAACTTCTAGTTTTTTGGAAAATAGAAAAATTCTCTTTTTAAAACCTTTTCTTAGTTTTCCTTTATTGTTAATTTGAATTGCTCTATTATTGTAATTTGGACTTCTTGGTTTATTTTATTATAGTAATCGGAAAATGCTAGTTTTGTAATAAAAAATTAACTGGCCCGTTATTTAAATTTGAACTTCATAGAGCTTTTTATATTTTTCCTACAAATGGGGAAGACTTTGAGTTTTTTGTATACATCTAACTACCCGTTTAAAAAATGAACTTCTTGAGTTTATTCTTTTAGCAACGAGGAAAGTTTGAGAGAGAAATTATATGTGCAAACACACAGACTTAGTAATACACGAACCTTCATGGAAGTAATACATGAACTTCTCTGTACTACGTTTTTCTCATGTTCACATGCACATTGGTTTTCCAAAAGAAAAGCTGAGGAGAATACAATTGGGGAAAAACTCTACAAAAATGTGTACTGAAACATCATAATAGAAAGTTGATTTTGAAATTTTTGCAACAAGTTAGAACTCTATGTGCAGGTCTAAGGACCATCACCACCAATGGTTCATTTCCGGCCCAGCCATGCATCGGCCTAGTCAGCATCCCCACCAATGGGGATTTCGCTGCAGAGTTTCAAATTGAAGAATGATAAAAACAATCAACCTAGAAGTTCCTTTGTATTGTTGTTGCATCTCCTACAGAACAAATAAAAAAAGATACAAAATCAAGGTTGGAAAAGGCGTTTTGTATGGTGGCAAGTTGGGAGGATGGACGACAATTTTTTGCTAGGTTTAGCACAAGACATTTTGTATTATAACAAGTTAGAAGGACAATTTCATGATAAAAATAACATACATCATGTAATGTGAAGAAGTAAATATAGTCTATTTAAGGGGAAGTAGCAGCCCACGAGAGGCAAACATCACCCAAGGCCTAATGACATAGCATTATAAATTATAAGTTCAGTAGTTCATACTTAAGTTTTTTATTCTGAGAATCTTATTTGAAAGACTTCTCTCACAAGTCATAAAGGGAAAATTCCACACACATATGCGCATGGTGACATAAAGACATACCATAAAAGTAAAGTACTTAACAAAGGGCACTTGTGCATCCAGGCCTCAACTATTGTCAATACTCATTCCGATCCTCTGATGCAAGGCTTCGGCTTGAGTCAGTTTAGGATCAATAGGACGTGTCCACTTGTCAATGGGACCTAACTTGCGTGCCTTCGCGCTTCCGATACAAGTAGCTTCATCATCTCCAGCGCAAGAAATATTCACAGTTTGTTTGAGCTCTAGCACATGGGCAGTCTTCTGCCTCCTCTTATTAGATGACTCTTCAAGAGATTTCTTGCACCTGTCTTTAGCTTCCTGTGAGCTTTTCTTGCATTTGGCCACATCATTGCCAACATGAGCCACATGTTGCTTGTGACGATAAAAACCTCCAGTGCTCACATGGTTACAGAAAATACACTTCACTTGTGACGATATACATTATAATATCATAATTTATGCAGAGCAACATAAAATAGATAGAAAGCTGCATACCAAGAGATTCCAAGAATAAAATCAAAAAAATCATTAAGGAAATAAAAAGAACATTCGTTTTTCTGCATTAGAAACTTAAATGTGTTGCATTCGAAACTTATTTAGTATTGCAAGTTGCAATGCTCAATACAGATTTAGAAGTAATTTCCTTTTTATACCAACTAAATAACCCCTCTGGTTAAACGACAGCACACCCATATTGTAATTTGAACCACCATGTGAAAGAACCTCATGTCTCTACATTCAACATTACCAGCAGCCACATCCACATGCGTATGATCCTTCTTTTAAACTAGTACTAGTACGAGTTAGTGTCAGGTGTGTCACATCTTGGCATCATGCAACAGAATATGATCCAACTTCTACACTAGTACTAGACTACTAGTACTGCCCAGTATCACCACTTGGCATTATGCCACATATATAACTTAGTAACTGAGAAAACCATAGAGCAAGCTTCGGTAACATCAATAGTGTCCGGGATGTTTACCTTCAGACCAGTCGATGCTCCCCTGGTTCTTCTGGTGCTAGATATGACCAAACCTCTTTAACTTCCTGCATTACGATTACCTTCAGACCAGTCAAGTACAACTGCATCACGGAGTTATAATTATTTTCAGTTATGTCTTATCCAGGAGGTGTTCAGTATAGAAAAATTCACTTTCAATAGTCATCTTCCTTGGGTATATTAATTTATGATGTTGCAACTAGCTAGCTTCTGTGTAGTTTCTCTTGTCGGTCAATCACAGGAGGTAAGATTTGGCCAAGTGCTGACTGCTCTACTCTCAACCTAATGGAGCCCGTCATCATCTGTTGCCCAAACTACAGATAAAAAACAAAGCTAGTTAGCATCATAGTAGCAAGCAATACGGCAGAGTTGAACGGCCTGATGTGGCGAAGCTGAACGACTTGGACACAGCGAGGTCGGAGCTGCAGTTGGAGAAGGCAGATGGGGAGGTACACGAGCTCCTTCCAGGAGGCTCTATAGCATTCCACCAGGGTGGCGGCTTGGAGGTCAAGCACGGCCCCTGTGGCTGACCAACAGCAGCTCTTCTTGTCGGATGCGACGGACAGTGGAGACATGGCGGCGGGACACCGACGCGAGGTGGCAGTGCGGTGCAGATTTGGTGGCAGCAGCAGGTGTGAGCATAGGTCGCTAGGGAGGATTTGACGAGCCTTGTGGCGGTTGTATTATCCCTTGCATTGCAGTTCAATCACCCCGGCGATGGCAGCAATCAGCGATGGCTGCAGAGGAGAGCTGCAGGACTCGAGGTGTTTCACTGGAGAAATCAAGGCAGCGGCGTCCGCTGACGACAAGTGCGGGGCGACTGGGCGGCCGACGGGAGGGAGCGGGAGGGAGCAGTGGACACCACAACTCCGGCGCGGATTTGGAGAAGCGCTCGTGAGCAATGCAGAAGGGGGCGACACCGAGCAGTGGCCACTGGACACGGGGCGCAGGTGGCGGCGCGGGGAGCCTGGGAGGTAGGTGGTCGCAGCGTCGCATGGTGGCAATCGGACCCCGGCCTCGGGCATCCGAGACGTGGGAGCCTGGCGGCAGGCACACCTGGTGGCGGGGAGGTGGTTGGGGCGGAGGGCGGTGGCCGTTGGGGAGGAGGCTCGCTGGCCGTGGCGGATGAGGCACGCCGGCCGTGGTGGAGGAGACATGTCGGCCGTGGGGGAGGAGGCGGTGGTGAGATCCAAGGAGGATGGCGGCACGATCCAGAGAGGGTAGTGGTGGCGTTCGTGGGAGGGGATCAGGAGATGTCAGGGGTGGGGATCGGGGAGGTGGTGGACGAGCGGAACTACGCGTGGCCTTTTTCTTTTTAGTTCCGCGGGTTCGTGATTTCGGGGAACACCTAATCGGGCCTATACAAGGTGATCGTGATCCAAATAGCTATTCTAATTCTGGGATTAGAATAGTTATTTGGATCATAGCAGCCTCTATATAGGGTCCGACAAGGTCCTCCCGAACTTCCCTGAACTGCCCGGCCCGACCCGAGTCGCCCTGACAGGATCCCACCCGATCCGAGACGCCTCGACGGGATCCACCTGATCCCCTCGATCCCGAGCCGCCCCAGCCCCCCTCCTCGCCGCTCCTCCCCTCTTGGTCGCCGATCTTCGTCAGATCCGCCGCCTCCTCCCCGTCTACAGCTCCTGGCCGGCCGGATCCACCGCCTCCCCTCCTTCCCCAGCGCCTAGCCGGCCGGGTCCACCGCCTCCCCTCCGTCTCCAGCTCCTGGCCGGCCACCGGCGCGGGCGATCGAGCGACGGCGAACACCGGCGCGAGGGAGCCCGTGTCGCCTGGACGCGGCGAAGCCGCCATGGACTTCAGAAAGCCGCATCCTCGTCCCATCGCAAATGCTCGACGCCTTGGCAAACCAGATGACGGGCCCGACGCAAGCTACGGCGAGCGGCGCGACCAACGGAGCAACTCCTCCGCGGAGGCGACATCTGTCGCGCCCTCAAATTCAGCGGCAACAGTACATGAACTTCCTCCCAATTTTTCCTTCTTCTTCAATATTGCCTTCTCTGACCTTCTTGCTTCGTACAGATGAACTTCGCGCCCTCTGCAAGACATGGATTGCCATGGAATTCCACTCATACCTCCACAACAAATTGTTCTCAAGGTGGCCTATCAGCTGCTGGAAAAAGGTTGGCCGAACTTATAGCCAGGGTATGGTTGAACTTCTTCCTTCCTTCGATTTGTTATTTGCTTATAGCTATGTGAAGTTCAGGTGGTGTGTGAGCATCAGTCCAGGCTACAAAGGCTTTTTTAAAATGTGCCTCCTTACAACCATGTGAAGTTCTGGTAGTGTATGCGCCTCAGTCCAGGCTACAAAACAGCATTGTAAAATTTTCCTGCCTGCTTATAGGCATGTGAAGTTCAGGTAGTATGTGAGCCTCAGTCCAGACTGCAACCACTATAAAATTTTCCTGCATTCACATTCACATGTGGAAAAGCCATGTGAAGTTCAACTAGTAAGTGTGCTAGAGTTCAGGTTGGTATGTGTCTGGTTCTGTGCAAAAAAAAGGAAAAATAGAACATGCATGTGATATGACATGAAGGTCAGGTTGGTATGCACTAGCAGTCCAACCATTCAAAAACTTCATGAAGGTTCAGGTTTTTTAACTGTAGACAGTATTTCCCCTTTGCAAAACAAGAAGTTCAGGTTGTGGAGAGTGCTAAGTTCAGGTACATATAAGTAATCAAATATTGTAGAATTAAAAAACATTGTGTGAAGTTCATTCTGTGAAGGGTGCTCAGTTCAGGTACAAAGGCATCGGCAGATGCTCAGCTCAGTGCATAGTGTGATGGCTCTCACCACTTTTATATGAGAAGTTCAAGCTGTGAATAATGCTAAGTTCAGTTACAAAGGTATATGCAGATATAACTTGTGTGCTAATAGACATTTTTTTTTATGTCAGCAAGACGAGAGACACATGAAGAAGCTTAGAAGTTCCTAGCAGCAAGTACACAATCCAAAGCATGTACGCGTTGCACCACCCCCTCAATGGGTCACACCTCAAACGCACCAACAACATTACCAACCTACTCCAGACCAAAAATGGATGACACCCGAAACACACGGATACTTCCAAGATGCTGGGTCACAGCCCTATCCGCATAGGTTTGTGCCTCCACCTAATTGGGTGACGCCGGAAATCCCCCGCGGATTCTTTGTATCCACCAGCAGACTCCCAAGCACGCCGATGGAGGAGGGGGTTAGCTCAAGTCCTGCGTATAACTCTGGAGGTTATCCTGGTGTGCCTCATCAATGCCAAAGCAAAGCAACTAAACCGGATCCCAGGACAAATCCAACAGCAACACACACACGGAGGAGAGTGATCTGCACACTACCATTGTTTGATCCTGCTGCTGCTGCTACAAGTCAGAATTCTACGGGGCATAAGGTAGATGGATTGCTTCACAAAACAAAAGAGAAAACCAAGACCAGGATCGCAATACCTCCACAACCACCTCAAGCAAAAAGGACGCAAACAAGAGAGAGGCCATCTTTAGCCCTCCTTCCTCCTCGTGATCCACTGCTGCATCCTGCTATGATTAGTTCGCCATGCCCCATCCCAGAGGGACAGCAGCCGACCCCCCTCCCCCCCTACTCGGCCTTGCACTACCGCATTGCTGCGCACTAGGATTTGAGAATAAAAAATTACAAAGAAAACCAAACAAACAAAATATAGAGCATCATGCACCTCCGCCTTCCAATGTGGAGTGCAAATCTCCAAGACCAGAAGTTCAACCATTAATAAAAAAGAAGTCCAGATCCTACTGAAGATAGTGTTTGTGATCCAGCTCCACACTTACACACTAGTTACAACAAATTGCAGAAGAAATCTACTAAGGGTTTTTGATTTCTGGAATGTAATCTGTCCTGGAATATCAATGTCAAAAAGATGAACCTGCATTCAATAAAAATTTTGTTGTGACATAAAAAACCAAGAAAGAAGCACTGAGGAATAATAATGTTTAGTGTAGAAGAAACAAAATGCACAAGGCGTAAGTTAACTAATAAAATGTTTCTAAATAAAGGTAAGTTCAAGTTGTAAAACCACAGAAGTTCGGTGTTTGGAAAAAACATCAAATGAACATGTAGAAAAAACAAATTACACAGAAGCAAAAATCTTGTAAGTTCACGTTAAACACAACCTGAAGTTCTACCACTGTTTGAAGTATGCAAACGTGTTACAACAAAAATTAGTAAGGTGTGCATGCGTATTTGGGAATAATCCCATAGTTGCCACGGAACAAACTAAAACCCAAATTAGAAAATTGAAAATTAGAAAAAAACAAAAAAAACAAAAAATAGAGCGCAATGTTGCACCACCTTGCAATGTGGAAATCAGGAAGTTCAATCATTGATAGCATAGAAGTCCAATTACTACCACAGAATGTGGATAATCCAAAAAACTAGCCCCGAAGACAGAATAAATATAAAAAGGATGATTTGTGTATCTATGGACCACCTCCACTTTTACGTATATGAGTACTCTGAAAAACAAAAAAAACGTACACAAAATTTTTATAACAACACCAATGGAACAGATCGTATTGCAGCATCAACCAAAAAACATGCATTAAAACGAGGGAAGTTCAACCACAAAAGGTGCAGAAGTCCAACTCTTTAACACAGACAGTAGAATCACTGAAAAACGCATTATCAAATTTGCTTTTCAGATTTAATCACTTGGGTGACTACACCTTCTCAGGCCGCGACCTCGAACGATATCATATTGCGCCCTGACATCAAAATGATAAATCAAACCAAGCGGTCTCATTGAAGAACCGAAAACCAGCATGGGCGGACACGAGATCCAATCGCCCGATTTCAGCGGTGTATTCGCCTTCCCGATGGAATTAACAACGCATGAACGGTCCAATCTCACTACTGCAATCAAATCCACCCTCTATACTCAAATAAAAATAACAAATCTACAGAAGCAGTGGAACCACTCCCGCGAACGAAGAACACAGAGCCTCAAATCAAATCCGTTGAAATTAACGACAAATTGCCCACGAAACTCGTACTTAAACCAAATTACCATCATTTTAGAGGTTCCAGAACATCCACTAAATGCATTAAACTTACAAACAGACACGAGTTCATCCGCCCCGAGAGTGAATCCACCAAAATGCAAAATTACGAATCAAAACGAGCATTTAGATGCAGGTATGAGTATCTGGATTACAGTCACATCCCACACAACACTACCGACCGGAATAATTCGCGAGGGAAGCCACGGTTGCGAAGATATCCCGAAGTTCAGGTTTGTACAGAGGGAAGTTCAGGCGCGTTACTCAGGAAGTTCAGGTTGTGATCAGAATATTATTCTGATCCCGTGATCATAATAGTGTTTATGTATATATATCCACAATGTAAAGTATGAATCAGAAACTTCATTGAAAACTACTATAATCTCAGTCATTGATTTCTTATGCTAAAGTAATAATCCATCCACAATGTAAAGAATGAATCAGAAACTTCATTGAAAACTAACAAACTATAATCTCAGTCATTGAAGCAATTGCAATTTATCATAACATCGGAAAGAGTCAATATAAGAGCTTTTCAGCAAGTCCACATACTCAACTATCATTTAGTCTTTCACAATTGCTAACACTCACGCAATACTTCTGAGTATGAAGCTTTAATCGGACACAAAGAAAGATAAGGGCTTATAGTTTTGCCTCCCAACCTTTTACCTCAAGGGCAATGCCAACAATAATATGTTATGAAAACCCACATCCAATTAGCTATAAATATCAGGATCTTTCCAACACACAGTGCTTGCCAAAGGATAAAATGTAAAAAGGAAAGGTGAAGATCACCATGACTCTTGTATAAGACATAAAACAAAAATAAAAGATAGGCCCTTCGCAGAGGGAAGCAGAGGTTGTCATGTGTTTTTATTGTTGGATGCACGAAATCTTAATGCAAAAGAACGTCACTTTATATTGCCACTTGTGATATGGACCTTTATTATGCAGTCCGTCGCTTTTATTTGTTCCACGTCACAAGATCGTACAAAGCTCATTTTCTCCACTCTAATAGATCATACATATTTAGAGAGCAATTTTTATTGCTTGCAACAATGAAAACTTACTTGAAGGATCTTACTCAATTCATAGGTAGATATGGTGGACTCTCATGGCAAAACAGGGTTTAAGGATATTTGGAAGCACAAGTAGTATCTCTACTTGGTGCAAAGAATTTGGCTAGCATGAGAGGGAAAGGCAAGCTCAACATGTTGGATGATCCATGACAATATAATTTATTTTAGATGTAAGAAAACATAACCCATTATGTTGTCTTCCTTGTCCAACATCAACTTTTTAGCATGTCATATTTTAATGTGTGCTCACAATCATAAAAGATGTCCAAGATAGTATATTTATATGTGAAAACCTCTCTTTCTTTATTACTTCCTATTAATTGCAACGATAACTAAAATTATGTTTATCAACTCTCAACAACTTTTATTCATCATACTCTGTATATGTGAACTCATTACTCTCCATAGGATCAATATGATCTTTTTATTTCTTTTTATTCTTTCTTTTTTTCAAGATCATAGCAAGATAAACAAGCCCTTGACTCAAAACTAATCTTTATTATATATAGTTCACGGACTCGATTACATAGAAGGATCATAAAGCAAAACTCAAAACTAGATCATACTAAACTTTATTCTACTAGATCAAGATATAACCAAAAGGAGCGAACTAAGAAAAATGTTAAAGAAAAAAGTGTGATGGCGATACGATACCGGGGCACTCCCCCAAGGTTGGCAGTTGCCAAGGGGAGTGCCCATAACCATGTATTTATGTCTCTTTCTTCGAAGGTGAAGGAGAGATTGTTGATGACGTTGGCTTGTCGTACAACATCGAGCGCAGGAGGTGCTCCAACTTACGAATAAGGCCCTTGAGTGCGGTGATATGCTCTTGCAAAAAAATATTTTCACGAGTTAGATATTTGTTCTGCACCCAAACTATTCCAATCATCTTCAAAGCTTCAATTTCAGTAGGGGTAAGAAGATTGTAATGAGGTTGAAGGATGTCTTCTTCTTTTGCTACTGGAGCTTGATCCTCTGTGGCCTTCTTGATCCCATCATCCTTGTTGATCTCCTCGGGTTCTTCTCTCTTCAGCTCTATCTTAATTACCAAGCATTGTCACCCTCATTGTTGGAGGAGGGGGATGAGATGATGCCTGGCCTTGACAACTCTAGTAGAAAACAGCTCGAAACAAAAACAGGAGATATTTGCATGGTACAGTGGTCAAAACCCTCGGGAGGTTATATAATGATTTTTTTACCGACCAAAAGAAGTATCGTGCAAGAAAACGGAGTCCATAGGACACACGAGGTGCCCACGAGGCAGGGGGGCGCTCCCGGGGGGAAGAGCGCGCCCTCCACCCTCGTGGATGCCTCGTGTCCTTTCCGAACTACTTCTATTTTTCCTATTTTCTTAAATATTCCAAAACGGAGAAAAATTGCTATTAGAACTGTTTTGGAGTCGGTTTACTTATCGTACCACATACCTATTCCTTTTCGGAGGCTGAAACATTCTGGAAGGTGTCCCTTATATACTCCTCCGGGGTTACGATTTCAATAACATTAGTTTCAACATTTATAGGATTACCTAAGATATAATGTTTGATTCTTTGACTGTTCACCACCCTCGGATTCGTGCCTTCAAAGTTGTTGATTTTTATGGCACCGAAACAATAGAGCTCCTCGATAATGTAAGGACCTTCCCATTTAGAGAGGAGTTTTCCTGCAAAAAATCTTAAACGAGAGTTGTATAACAATACATAGTCACCTACATTAAACTCGCGTTTTTGTATCCTTTTGTCGTGCCATCTTTTAACTTTTTCTTTAAACAATTTGGCATTTTCATACGCCTGGGTTCTCCACTCATCAAGTGTGCTAATGTCAAATAGTCTCTTCTCACCAGCAAGTTTGAAATCATAATTGAGCTCTTTAAGGCCCAATATGCTTTATGTTCTAGTTCGAGAGATAAGTGACATGCTTTTCCATAAACCATCTTATACGGAGACATACATATAGGATTTTTATATGCAGTTCTATAGGCCCATAATGCATCATCAAGTTTCTTGGACCAATTCTTTCTAGATCTATTAATAGTCTTTTGCAAAATTAATTTAAGCTCTCTATTGCTTAGTTCTACTTGACCACTAGACTATGGGTGATATGGGGATGCAATTCTATGATTAACATCATACTTAGCAAGCAATTTACGAAACGCACCATGAATAAAATGTGAACCACCATCAGTCTTTAAGCATCTTAATACAGGTGTTATGATCAGCACTACTAGTTGGAATAGATTCTACCCACTTAGTAACGTAATTAACAACAACTAAAATATGTGTATACCTATTAGAGGAAGGAAACGGTCCCACATAATCAAAGCCCCAAACATCAAATGGTTCAATAACAAGTGAATAATTCATAGGAATTTCTTGACGTCTACTAATATTACCATTTATTTGACATTCATCACAAGACAAGACAAACTTACGGGCATCTTTGAAGAGAGTAGGCCAATAAAAACTGGATTGCAATACCTTATGTGCAGTTCTATCTCCAGCGTGGTGTCATCCATAAGCCTCAGAGTGACACTTGCGTAGGATCTATTCCTATTCATGCTCAGGAACACAACGTCTAATAACACCATCTACTCCTTCTTTATAAAGGTGTGGGTCATCCGAGAAGTAATGTCTTAAATCATAGAAGAACTTTTTCTTTTGCTGGTATGTGAAACTAGGTGGTATAAATTTAGCAACAATGTAATTAGCATAATCAGTATACCATGGAGAAGTACGAGAAGCATTTATGACAGCTAATTGTTCATCAGGAAAGCTATCATCAATAGGTAGTGGGTCATCAAGAACATTTTCTAACCTAGACAAGTTGTCTGCAACGGGGTTCTCAGCTCCCTTTCTATCAATAATATGCAAATCAAATTCTTGTAGTAGGAGAACCCATCTAATAAGTCTAGGTTTAGCATCTTTCTTTTCCATAAGATATTTAATAGCAGCATGATCAGTGTGAACAGTTACTTTAGAATCAACAATATAAGGTCTGAACTTATCACAAGCAAATACAACTGCTAAAAATTCTTTTTCAGTAGTAGCATAATTTCTCTGGGCACTGTCTAGAATTTTACTAGCATATTTGATAACATTTAATTTCTTATCAACTCTTTATCCTAGAACAGCACCTATAGCATAATCACTAGCATCACACATAATTTCAAAGGGTAAATTCCAATCAGGTGGCTGAACAAAGGGTACAGAAACCAAGGCTTTCATAAGTATTTCAAATGCTTCTACACAATCATCACCAAAGACAAAAGGGCCATCTTTTTGTTAGTGATTAGTTAGAGGCCTGGAATTTTTTGAGAAGTCTTTAATGAACCTCCTATAAAAACCAGCTTGACCAAGGAAACTTATTATACCTTTAATGTCTTTTAGACACGGCATCTTTTCAATAGAATCAACTTTAGCTTTATCAACTTCAATACCTCTTTCAAAAAAATTATGCCCCAAGACAATACCTTCATTAAACATAATTTGTTACTTCTCCCAATTCAAGACAAGATTAGTTTCTTCACATCTCTGCAAAACTCGATCAAGGTTGCTTAAGCAATCATCAAAAGAAGTTCCATATACGGAGAAATCATCCATAAAAACCTCAACAATCTTTTCACAAAAGTTAGAGAATATAGCAGCCATACATCTTTGAAAGGTAGCAGGTGCATTGCATAAACCAAAAGGCATACATCTATAAGCAAAGGTACCGAAAGGGCAAGTAAAGGTGGTCTTTTCATGATCCTCTTTTGACATGGGTATTTGAGAGAAACCGAAATAACCGTCTAGAAAGCAAAAATGTGTGTGTTTGGATAATCTTTCTAGCATTTGATCAATAAAAGGTAAAGGGTAATGATCCTTTTTAGTAGATTTATTTAGTTTGTGGAAATCAATTATCTTTCTATAACCTGTAACAATTATTTGTGGGATCAATTCATCTTTATCATTAGGAACAACAGTAACATCTCCTTTCTTAGGGACAAAATGGACAGGACTTACCCACTAACTATTAGCAACAGGATAAATTATACCTGCCCCCAGAAGCTTTAGTATTTCTTTTCTTACCACTTCTTTCATCTTAGATTTAACCATCATTGGTAATCAACAACCGGTATAGCGTCTTTCTCCAATTTTATTTTCTGCCCTTAAGATCATCAAGAGTATATCCAATAGTAGCATGGTGCTTCTTCAGAGTTTTCAATAACTTCTCTTCTTCTTGCACTGAAAGGTTAGCACTAATAATAACAGGATATATCTTCTTTTCATCAAGATAGGCATATTTAAGAGTATCAGGCAATGGTTTAAGCTCAAACACGAGATCACCCTTGGGTGGAGGAGGATCCCCTAGAATTTTGACAGTCAAGTTGTGTTTCAAAATTGGTCCCTGTTTAAAGAATACTTCATCTATTTCCCTTCTTTCATTCATAAACATATCATTTTCATGGTCTAGCAAATATTGTTCTAAAGGATCATCAGGAGCCACGCCAATAGAAGCAAGGCCAATAATTTCATCTTTACTAGGCAATTCTTTATCATGGGGTTGTCTACGAATTTTAGCGAAATTAAAATCATGAGACATATCCCCTAAACCAACAGAAACAACATCCTTTTTGCAATCTATGTTAGCATTAACAGTATTCAAGAAGGGTCAACCAAATATAATGGGACAAAAGTCATCTTGCGGGAACCAAGAACAAGAAAATCAGTAGGATATTTAACTTTCCCACACAAGACTCCAACATCTCTAACAATCCCAACTGGTGAAATGGTATCTCTATTGGCAAGCTTAATTGTAACATCAATACCTTCTAATTCGGCAGGTGCAATATCAAGCATAATTTCTTCGTATAAATAATGAGGTATTGCACTCGCACTAGCACCCATGTCACATAAGCCATGATAGCAATGATCTCCTATTTTAACAGAAACAACAGGCATGCCTACAATAGGTCTATGTTTATCTTTAGGATCGGGTCTAACAATTCTAGCAGCTTCATCACAGAAGTAAATAACATGCCCATCAATATTATCGACCAAGAGATCTTTAACCATAGCAATACTAGGTTCAACTTTAATTTTCTCAGAAGGTTTGGGTGTTCTAATATTACTTTTGTTGACCATAGTTGAAGCTTTAGCATGATCCTTTATTCTAGCAGGGAAAGGTGGTTTCTCAAAATAAGAGGTAGGAACAATAGGATCAACATTATAAGTGATAGTCTTTTCTTCAACTTTAATAGGTTCAACTACTTTTACTTTAATGGGAGGATGATATTTAAACCACTTATCCTTACGGAGATCAACATGAGTAGCAAATGATTCATAGAAAGAAGTTACTATCTCAGAGGCAAGTCCATATTTAGTGCTAAATTCACGAAAAGCATCAGTATCCATAAAAGATTTAACACAATCAAACTTAGGTGTTATACCTAACTCCTTACCTCCGTCGAGTTCCCAATCTTCAGAGTTGCATTTAATTCTCTCCAATAAATCCCATCTGAATTCAATAGTCTTCATCATAAAAGAACCAGTACAAGAAGTATCGAGCATGGAGCGATTATTGAGAGAAAGCCGAGCATAAATTTTTTGAATAATAATTTCTCTTGAGAGCTCATGATTGGGGCATGAATATAACATTGACTTAAGACTCCCCTAAGATTGAGCGATGATTTCTCCTTCGCGAGGCCAAAAAGTATATATACATACATACATACATACATACATACATACATATATATATATATATATATATATATATATATATATATATATGATCACGATGAACCAGATGCATAGGATAAAACTTCTGATGAAATTCCAATTTCAATCGGTTGTAGTTCCACGATCCAATATCATCAGATAGCCTAAACCATGTCAATGCCTTTCCCTTCAAAGATAAAGGGAAGACCTTCTTCTTGATAACATCCTCGGGCATACCGGCAAGCTTAAATAATCCACAAACTTCATCCACATAGATTAGGTGCAAATCGGGATGCAATGTTCCATCTCGTGTAAAAGGATTAGCTAGCAGTTTTTCTATCATACCCGATGGAATTTCAAATTAAACATTTTCAGTAGGTTCAGTAGGTTGAGGAGCAACTCTTTGTTGTACTGTTCGGGGTGAAGATACCCCAAACAGGCCCATCAAAGGATTACTTTCCATAGTAACAAGTGACAGTAAATTTCAGCACACTATATAAATGTTTCCTTACCAAATTCCAGCTACCAAAGGCGCTTCACTCCCCGGCAACGGTGCCAGAAAATAGTCTTGATGACCCACAAGTATAGGGGATCTATCGTAGTCCTTTCGATAAGTAAGAGTGTCGAACCCAACGAGGAGCGGAAGGAAATGGCAATCGGTTTTCAGTAAGGTATTCTCTACAAGCACTGAAATTATCGGTAACAGATAGTTTTGTGATAAGGTAATTTGTAATGGGTAAAAAGTAATGAAAGTAAACAAGGTGGCCCTATCCTTTTTGTAGCAAAGGACAAGCCTAGACAAACTCTTATATAAAGGAAATCGCTCCCGGGGACACATGAGAATTATCGTCAAGCTAGTTTTCATCACGCTCATATGATTCGTGTTCGTTACTTTGATAATTTGTTATGTGGGTGGACCGGTGCTTGGGTACTGCCCTTACTTGGACAAGCATCCCACTTATGATTAACCCCTCTTGCAAGCATCCGCAACTACAAAAGAAGTATTAATATAAACAGAACCATAACATGAAACATATGAATCCAAATTAGCCCCTTACAAAGCAACGCATAAACTAGGGTTTAAGCTTTCGTCACTTTAGCAACCCATCATCTATTTATTACTTCCCGATTGATGAGGACATCAATACCATTGTTACACCCACACCCGCTGCTGCTATACATACTGGACCAATTACTAGAGCTCGTGCACGCCAATTGAATTATCAGGTACTTTCGTTTCTTGGTAACGATTCTAATGTTCATGAGAATATGATGTGCCTAAATTGGATACATTTGTTTTGCTTACAAATGAAGGGCCTAGCTTGGACAAGAAAGATGAACCTTGGAGCAAGTTCAAGCATGGAGATAATGGCATGCGCAAGGGGAACAAGAACGGAGTTACAAGTGATGATTCCAGGACTTTGAAGCCACCATAATGAGTGCATGAAGCCTTGGACGAAATATACAAGATGCCACTTCATAAATTTCGTTCAGAGGCTATTCTAGGTGCTGCATCACCTTATTTTTGGTCTAGGCCCATGTAATTTTGAAATACTTGATTATAGGCAGTTTTTAGAGTCCGTATGTGTGGGGAAACAAGAGTTAGGGTTGGTTTCGGACCCCTCCTCCAAGGGCCACGAAATTCCCCCCTCTCTTCTCCATATATACAACCCTTAGGGCATCATTTAGAATTTGGGTTTTGTTTAGATTAAAAGTTCGCCATAGCTGCAACTTCACGTACTTTGTTTGTGTCCAATGACTAGACCAAGACGTCATAGAACCCCACCTTCATTAACAAGGTCAGGTTGATCGTGCTACAGCATGGTCAATAACCCTCAGAAGTTGGTTTAGCGATTGCTAAGGCGCGACGTCTTCGCACGTTCTTAGTCGGATCGTCAAAGTCGACTCCCCCAGAAAATGATATCTATCTCATCGAAACATCAGGACACCTTCGCCTCTATCAAGTGGTATCAAATTTCCAGGTTGCTCGGTGAGATTTTACAGTTTTTCGTAGTTTAGATCGAGTCCGTTCTTCATACCTACAGTCCACAAAAAAGCCAAAAAAAATTTAGGGTTCGTTCATCATATCCGAACCAATCCGAGCCTTTGCATAGTCTTTTCAGTATTTTGCTTTGTTGAATTTGCGGTTGCATCGTCGTGTCTAGTTATCAGAAAAGCCTAAAAATAGGATAGGGAAAAAATATTTTTGCCTGCGAAAATTTTGGCCTAAAAACTGCCCGGGGTCTCCAGACTCTTTTTTTCCAAAACCTACTCAGGCAAGGAAACACGAATCGGAAACTAGACGGATCTTGAAAACAAACCTAATATGAGAGGAACTTGGATTGGTCGTGGATGTATGGTGGTAGGATATGGCAGCGGTGGTGGTAGATGGATACATATTGGTGGTGGTATATGGATACGGATTGGTGGTTGTATATGGATACAGATTGGTGATGGTATATGGAGACAGATCGATGGCGGATAAGCGGTGGTGGTAGATGGCAGGGGCGATCATGAGGGTGCGGCGGCGGCGTGAAAACTTATGACCAGAACTCGAAACTCTAAAAGACTAGACTCTAAGTCCAGCAACTAGACATGATGATGCAACCGCAAATTCAACAAAGCAAAATACTGAAAAGACTATGCAAAGGCTCAGATTGGTTCGGATATGATGAATGAACCCTAATTTTTTTGGCTTTTTTGTGGACTGTAGGTATGAAGAACAAACTCGATCTAAACTACGAAAACCTGTAAAATCTCACCGAGCAACCAGGAAATCTGACACCACTGATAGAGGCCATGGAGAAGATAGATGGCATGGAGAAGATGTTCGAAACAAAGCTCGATAACAAGTTTAATGAATTGCTCGCGCGTCTTCCACCACCACCACCGGCTGCCCCTAACGCACCTCAACAACAACAACAACAACAAACAACAACAACAACAAAAACAAAAACAACAACAACAACAACAACAACAACAACAACAACAACAACAACAACAACGTTGCTTTCCAAATCAAGTGGGACGAGTACAATGTGTTCCCATTGACCCTGGGCAAAATTCTGGTGCCGCTGTTGATGCTTCTGTCGCTCCTGCTGCTACTGCAAAGGTGGAGGACCATTACGAGGATGAGGTTGATCAAAATCAGAACTACATGCAACCACCACCACCACCACCACCAGGTCGTCCTCAGGTATATCATCGCAACGGTAGGGCTGCACCACCATATGAGGTACGAGATCATGACCATCTTCCTAAACTGAAATTGAATATTCAACCATTTGAGGTAGATATGTTCCTGATATATATCTTACTTGGGAGTTAGAAACTGAACAACGTTTTACATGTTTATAATATCCCGAGGAGAGACGTGTTCCTGCTGCTGTTTGTGCTTTCACTAGCTTCGCATGTGTTTGGTGGTCTGAACATTGTAGATTATATCCTATTCCAACTACTTGGGCTGCTTTGAAAACTGCTATGCGTACTCGTTGGGTTCCACCATATTATCAATGTGAATTACTTGAAAAATTGCAGTGTTTAAGACAAGGAAAAAATTATGTAGAAGAATATTATCAGGAATTACAAACTGGCATGATTAGATGTGGTATTGTTGAGGAGAATGAGCTATGCTACATGTTTTATGGGTGGATTAAATAGAGAGATTCAGACCATTCTAGAGTATAAGGAGTATACTAATATCACTCGTTTATTCCATATTGCTTGTAAAGCTGAACGTGAAGTGCAGGATCGATAGGCATTGGCGTGAACAAACTTTTCTACAGGTCGATCTTCATCATGGGCACCACGTGCATCCTCTACTTCCACTACACCAGCATCTCCATCAGGTGCCACCTCCAGCCGTGATACAAGAAAGCAGGCACAACCACCACTATCTGCCAAGAGCACACCTGTCGGGCCTGCGCAGAGCTCTTCTTCTTCCATGGCATCAATAGGGCACACAAGTGATATTTATTTGTCGTTGTTGTAAGGGAAGAGGACATTTCACGAGAGAATGCAAATTTCAGCGTGTGATGATCGCCAGTGAGGATGGTGGGTATGAGTCCGCTAGTGCCTATGATGAGGAGACTTTGGCTCTTATTACATATGAAGAACACGGTGGAGATGATTCTGACCATGAGACGCAATACATGGCTGCTGAAGATGCTGACAGGTTTGAATGTTTAGTTGCTCAACGTGTTTTGAGTGTGCAGGTTACACAAGCTAAGCAAAATCAGAGGCATAATGTGTTCCATACAAAGGGAGTTGTGAAGGAACATTTTGTTCGCGTCATCATAGATGGAGGGAGCTGCAATAACTTGGCTAGCATGGAGATGGTGGAGAAGCTATCTCTCACCACAAGACCACATCCACATCCTTACTACTTCCAATGGTTCAACAATAAGGTTAAGGTAACACGTACTGTTCATGTGCATTTTAGTATCTCTACATATGCTGATTATGTTGATTGTGATGTGGTACCTATGCAAGCATGTTCCTTATTACTTGGTAGACCATGGCAATTTGATAAAAATTATGTACACCATGGTAGAAACAATCAGTATACTCTTGTTCATAAGGATAAAAATATTACTTTGCTTCCTATGTCTCCTGATTCCATTTTGAAAGATGATATCAATAGAGCTAATAAAGCAAAACGGGAGAAAAATAAGAGTGAAAATCAATTTGTGGCAAAAGAATTTGAGAGAAAAATGAAGCCTAATAATAAACCATCTAGTGTTGTTTCTGAAATTAAATTGAAAAGTGCATGTTTACTTGCCACCTAATCTGATATTGATGATCTAGATTTTAGCAAATCTGTTTGCTATGCTTTTGTGTGCAAAGAGGCATTATTTTCATTCGAGGACGTGCCTTCCTCTTTGCCTCCTGCTGTCACTAACATTTTGCAGGAGTTCGTTGACGTCTTTCCACAAGACGTGCCACTGGGATTACCACCTATTCGAGGGATTGAGCATCAAATTGACTTGATTCCCAGTGCAACATTACCCAACCATGCACCATACCATACCAATCCAGAGGAGACGAAGGAGATTATGCGTCAAGTACAAGAACTGCTCGACAAAGGTTATATACGTGAATCCCTTAGTCCTTGTGTTGTTCCTATAATTTTAGTGCCAAAAAAGGATGGTACGTCGCGTATGTGCGTTGATTGTAGAGGCATTAATAATATTACTATTCGTTATCGTCATCCTATTCCTAGGCTAGATGATATGCTTGATGAATTGAGTGTCTCTACAATATTCTCCAAAGTTGATTTGCATAGTGGATACCATCAAATTCATATGAAATTGGGAGATGAATAGAAAACAACATTTAAAACTACGTTTGGATTATATGAGTGGTTAGTCATGCCTTTTGGGTTAACTAATGCACCTAGTACTTTCATGAGATTAATGAACGAAGTTTTACGTGCTTTCATTGGACGATTTGTGGTAGTTTACTTTGATGACATATTGATTTATAACAAATCTTTGGAGAAACATTTGGAATATTTATGTGCTGTTTTTATTGCTCTATGTGATGCACGTTTGTTTGGTAACCTTGGAAAGTGCACCTTTTGCACCGACCGAGTATCTTTTCTTGGCTATGTTGTTACTCCAAAGGGAATTGAAGTTGATAAAGCCAAGATTGAAGCTATTGAGAGTTGGCCGCAGCCCAAAATGGTCACACAAGTGAGGAGTTTTCTTGGCCTCGCTGGATTCCATAGGCATTTTGTGAGAGATTTCAGCACCATTGTTGCACCTCTCAATGAGCTTACAAAGAAGGATGTACCTTTTGTTTGGGGTACCGCACAGGAAGAAGCCTTCACGGTATTGAAAGATAAGTTGACACATGCTCCATTACTCCAACTTCCTGATTTTAATAAGACTTTTGAGCTTGAATGTGATGCTAGTGGCATTGGATTAGGAGGTGTGTTAATACAAGATGGCAAACCTGTTGCGTACTTTTCTGAAAAATTGAGTGGGCCTAGTCTGAACTATTGTACTTATGATAAAGAATTATATGCTCTTGTTCGGACCTTAGAAACATGGCAACATTATTTATGGCCCAAGGAATTTGTTATACATTCTGATCATGAATCTTTGAAACACATTAAAAGTCAAGAAAAATTGAACCGTAGACATGCTAAATGGGTTGAATTCAATGAGACTTTCCCTTATGTCATTAAACACAAGAAGGGTAAAGAAAATGTTATTGCTGGTGCATTTTCTCGTCGTTATACTATGCTTTCACAACTTGACTATAAAATATTTGGTTTGGAGACCATCAAAGATCAATATGTGCATGATGCTGAATTTAAAGATGTATTGCAGAATTGTAAGGAAGGGAGAACTTGGAACAAGTTCGTTCTTAACGATGGATTTGTGTTTCGTGCTAACAAGCTATGCATTCAAGCTAGCTCCGTTCGTCTTTTGTTGTTGCAGGAGGCGCATGGAGGAGGATTAATGGGACACTTTGGCGTCAAGAAGACAGAGGATATACTTGCTACACATTTCTTTTGGACAAAGATGAGACGGGATGTTGAGTGTTTTGTTGCTCGATGCACTACATGTCAAAAAGCTAAGTCACGACTCAATCCTCATGGTTTATATATACCTTTGCCTATACCTAGTGTTCCTTGGGAGGATATATCTATGGACTTTGTTTTAGGTTTACCTAGAACAAAGAAGGGGAGGGATAGCATATTTGTTGTCGTGGATAGATTTTCGAAAATGGCACACTTTATACCATGTCATAAAAGCGATGATGCTGTTAATATTGCTGATTTGTTCTTTCATGAAATTATTCGCTTGCATGGTGTGCCAAATACTATTGTTTCAGATCGTGATACTAAATTTCTTAGCCACTTTTGGAGATGTTTATGGGCTAAGTTGGGGACTAAACTTATTTTTAGTACTACTTGCCACCCCCAAACTGATGGACAAACTGAAGTAGTCAATAGAACATTGTCTACTATGCTTAGGGCTGTTTTGAAGAATAATAAGAAAATGTGGAAAGAATGCTTGCCTCATATTGAATTTGCTTATAATCATTCATTGCATTCTACTACTAAGATGTGCCCTTTTGAAATTGTGTATGGTTTCCTACCTCGTGCACCTATTGATTTGTTGCCTCTTCCATCTTCGGAGAAGGTTAATTTTGATGCTAAAGAACGTGATGAATTGAATTTAAAAATGCATGAGTTAACAAAGGAAAACATTGAGCGTATGAATGCTAAATATAAACTTGCTGGAGATAAGGGTAGAAAACATGTTGTGTTTGCACCTAGAGATCTTGTTTGGTTACATTTGCGTAAGGATAGATTTCCTAATTTGTGCAAATCAAAGCTAATGCCGTGTGCTGATGGTCCTTTTAAGGTGTTAGAGAAAATAAATGATAATGCATATAAACTTGAGCTGCCTGCAGATTTTGAGGTTAGTCCCACTTTTAACATTGCAGATTTGAATCCGTATTTGGGTGAGAAAGATGAGCTTTCGTCGAGGACGACTTCATTTCAAGAAGGGGAGGATGATGAGGACATCAATACCATTGTTACACCCACAGCCCCTGCTGCTATACATATTGGACCAATTACTAGAGCTCGCGCACGCCAATTGAATTATCAGGTACTTTCATTTCTTGGTAACGATTCTAATATTCATGAGAATATGATGCTGCCTAAATTGGATACATTAGTTTTGCTTACAACTAAAGGGACTAGCTTGGACAAGAAAGATGAACCTTGGAGCAAGTTCAAGCATGAAGATGATGGCATGCACAAGGGGAACAAGAACGGAGTTACAAGTGATGATTCCAGGACTTTGAAGCCACCATAATGAGTGCATGAAGCCTTGGACGAAATATACAAGATGCCACTTCATAAATTTCGTTCAGAGGCTATTCTAGGTGTTGCGTCACCTTATTTTTGGGCCAGGCCCATGTAATTTCAAAATACTTGATTATAGGTAGTTTTTAGAGTCCGTATGTGTGGGGAAACAAGAGTTAGGGTTGGTTTCGGACCCCTCCTCCAAGGGCCACAAAATTCCCCCCTCTCTTCTCCATATATACAGCCCTTAGGGCATCGTTCAGACTTTGGGTTTTGTTTAGATTAAAAGTCTGTCATTGCTACAACTTCACGTACTTCATTTGTGTCCAACGACCAGACCAAGACGTCACAGAACCCCACCTTCATTAATAAAGCTTTCTTATTTTATTCGCAATATCCAGATTGCAATCTTAGTTTCTTGTGTGTTCCTTGTTTGCTCACAGGAAATAGACCCTCGTGGTCAGGTTGATCGTGCTCCAGCGTGGTCAATAACCCTCGAAAGTTGGTTTATCGATTGCTAAGGCGCGACGTCTTTGCACATTCGTAGTCGGATCGTCAAAGTCGACTCCCACAGAAAACGATATATATCTCATCAAAACATCGGGACACCTTCACCTCTATCACCAATACCTTCCCCTAGGCCCAAATAATGGTGAAGTGTCACGTAGTCGACGTTCACATGACACCACTAAGGAGAGACAACATACATCTCATCAAAATATCGAATGAATACCAAATTTACATGACTACTTATAGCAAGACTTCTCCCATGTCCTCGGGAAAAAACGTAACTACTCACAAATCATATTCATGTTCATAATCCGACGGGTATTAATATGCATAAAGGATCTGAACATATAATATTCCACCAAACAAACCAACTAGCATCAACTACAAGGAGTAATCAACACTACTAGTAACCCACAGGTACCAATTTGAGGTTTTGAGACAAAGATTGGATACAAGAGATGAACTAGGGTTTGAGATTAGATGGTGTTGGTGAAGATGTTGATGGAGATTGACCCCCTCCCGGTGAGAGGATCGATGGTGATGACGATGGTGATGATTTCCCCCTCCCGGAGGGATGTTTCCCCAGAAGAACAGCTCCACCGGAGCCCTAGATTGGTTCCGCCTCGAGACGGCGGCGCTTCGTCCTGAAAGCTTCCTTCTGATTTTTTTTCAGCATATAGCAAAAGATGGGCACCGAAGGCCTGCCAGGGGGCCCACGAGACAGGGGTAGCGCCCAGGGGGGTAGGGCGCGCCCCCTACCCTCGTGGATGGTGGGTGGCCCCCCTCTAGTGCTTTCTTCTCCCAATATTTTTTTATATATTGCTAAACTGACTTTCGTGGAGTTTCAGGACTTTTGGAGTTGTGCAGAATAGGTCTCTATTATTTGCTTCTTTCCCAGCCCAGAGTTCCAGTTGTCGACATTCTCCCTCTTCGTGTAAACCTTGTAAAATAAGAGAGAATAGGTATAAGTCTTGTGACATAATGTGTAATAACAGCCCATAATGCAATAAATATTGATATAAAAGCATGATGCAAAATGGACGTATCAGTTGGATAGGAAGCTAATCCTTGTTACCAAATTCGTGATAATAAACATTAGGAGGGTATTGGAAATATTTTCCCTTTCATTAGTACTCTCTTCATATTCTATTTGTTTTCCTGACTTTAGATAGTTGGCAATATAAGGATTCTCAATGCAATTTACCGCACAAAACATATAAATTTCCTCTAGATCAAAATCAAGAAATCTCTCGAGATTAAATTTTGGAATACCCTTGGTTATATGTTTCATTTCTTCATACCCCAAAAGAAGACTAAGCTCTTTATGATGCTCAAGGGTAATCAAGTTATCACAATTTTTGGACATGAAAGAATTTGCATTGGAGATTTAAATGACCACATTCATTGCAAAGTTTACAAGGATGGTGAAAAACATTAAATCTTTCAGCACAATCATCTAGCCTCTCTTGCAATTTTTTTGTTTCTAAATATTTATGCTTCTTATAAAATCTATCTTCCCTTTTTGGTGTGCAAATGCACTTCCAATTCACTCAACAAAAATTGACATGCTTATAAGAAACATTTTTCTCATGACTAGTGCAATAATCATACTAACAACATTGAAATCATGCTCATCATTCAAATATTTTGTGCCAAACATTTTATTGATTTCTTCTTCTAACAATTGAGCACAATTTCCGAACCATCATTTTCAAGAAAGAAATTATAAAGATAATCAATAATATGATGCAACCTCAATTCCATTCTTTTGTAGTTTTCTTTTTATTAACCAAACTAGAGATAAAACAAGAAACTAAAAGATTCAATTGCAATATCTAAAGATGTCAGATAATAACGAGAAATAAACGAGACAAAGAGACACGTATTTTTACCTGCAAACCCTTGTGGAGAAAATCACGGACGCACAAAGGCGCAATCACTATGATGGAGGAGTATTACAAGCACGAGACGACAGACCATCTTAGGTGCGACTACATGGGGTATATATGAGGGCAGTACATGAGAGTCCTTGGAGGACAAGTAAATGAGTTGTACTCATACGCGTCGTACCAACGCAAAGGCCCACACCGTTTGTACTACGTCTAGTCCAATACGGTACTAGAATTTGGATCATAATTTAACAATCTCCACCTTGAGCCACATTCCCTCCAGTAGTCGAAGAAAGGAAATAACTCCATCCAAATCAATATAAACACCCTGTGCGTCAAAGTCCATAGGACTAATGAGAAATACCAACTATGCCTGAGCAAAGCTCAAACTTATTGGTAGGAACTGGCTTTGTCATCATATCAGCAGGATTATCATGACTACTTATCTTGCATACCTTCAAATCGCCTTCAGCAACAACATCTTGAATATAATGAAATCTCACATCAATGTGCTTTGTCCTCTCATGATACATTGGATTCTTTGTAAGATATATGGCACTTTGACTGTCAGAAAATATGGTAGGACAAGATGAATCTCCACAAAGCTCAGCGTACAAACCTCTCAACCAGATAGCTTCTTTGCATGCCCCAGAAATAGCCATATACTCGCCATCAATAGTGGAACAAGCCACAATAGACTGCAAAGTTTCTCTCCAACTCACAACATAACCACCAATGGTGAAAACATAACTTGTGGGTGATCTTCTCCTATCCAAATCACCAACAAAATCAAAATCAACAAAACCAACAAGTCCATCTCCAGTTTTCCTAGACTGTAAATAAGCATTAGAAGTACCACGCAGGTATGTGAAAATCCACTGAACTGCTTTCCAATGCTCTTTTCCAGGATTAGCCATGTATCTACTGACAACATTCAATGCATATGATAAACCCGGACAAGAACAAACCATGGCATACATAAGTGAACCAACTGCACTCGAATAGGGAACTCTAGACATGTACTCAATATCTGCATCTGACTTAGGACATAAAGCTGATGATAATTTGAAGTGTGCATCTAACGGAGTACTCACCGGCGTGGCATTATGCATATTAAAACAACGAAGAACTTTATCAATGTATCTCTTCTGACTTAGATATACTTTTCCAGACGTTCTATCTCTGGAAATTTCCATGCCAAGTATTTTCTTTGCTGCACCCAAATCCTTCATCTCAAATTCATTACTCAATTGCTTCTTTAGTTCATTAATCTCTGACATACTCTTTGCAGCAATAAGCATATCATCAACATAAAGGAGAAAATAAATAGTTGAACCATTGGAAGTTTTCAAATAAACACAACTATCATAATTAGACCTTTTGAAACCTTGAGAGAGCATAAAGGTGTCAAATCTCTTGTACCACTGTCTAGGGGATTACATCAATCCATAAAGAGATTTCTTTAACTTGCAGACAAGCTTTTCTTTTCCAGGAATAACAAAACCTTTAGGTTGTTCCATATAAATATCCTCTTCTAATTCTCCATGTAAGAATGCAGTTTTAACATCCAATTGTTCATGATCAAAATCATGCATGGCAACAATACTGAGTAAAGTGCGAATAGAGCTATGCTTCACAACAGGAGAAAAGACTTCGTTATAGTCAATAACTGGAATCTGACTATAACCTTTAGCAACTAACCTTGCTTTATATCTTTTCTCATCCTTAGGAGAAAAACCTTTTTTCCTCTTGAAAACCCACTTGTAACGAATAGGTTTCTTCTCTCTAGGTAATCTTACTAAATCCCAAGTACCATTCTTTTCAAGTGATTCCATCTCATCATGCATAGCGGTCATCCACTTATTACTATCATCAGAAATAGTAGCCTCGGAATATGAAGAAGGCTCATAATTACCTTCAATTTCTTCTGCAACAGATAAAGCAAAAGAAACAATATTGCACTCTTCAATTAACCTATCAGGTTTATTAATACCCCGCCTAACTCTGTCATGTGCAAGATTCCAACTGGGCGGAACAATAGGCTGATTTGGAGTGGGAGTGACATGATCATCATTAACAACGGGTTCATCATGTGCGTAAACAATTTCATTACCAGATGTATCACCTGAATCAATAACATGCTCCACCTGAACAGTAGGCTGCTGAATAGTAGGCTGATGTTCACTCTCAACGAGAACATTAGTAGATGAAACATCATGTAATATAGCAGATTCATTAAAGATAACATTTCTGCTAATAACAACCTTCTGGGTTTCAGGATTCTACAATTTAAAACCTTTAACACCAGACTTATAACAAAGAAAGATGCACTTAATAGCCCTAGGCTCCAATTTTCCATTATCAACATGAGCATAAGCAGTGCAACCAAAAACTCTCAACTGTGAATAATTAGCAGGTGAACCAGACCATACCTCAATTGGATTTTTCTTATTAAGAGCAATAGATGGTGAATGGTTAATGAGATAACAAGCAGTGGAAGCGGCCTCAACCCAAAAACGCCTATGCAAACCTGCATTGGACGTCATGCAACGGGCTCTGGAAATAATGGTCTTGTTCATACGCTCAGCAACACCATTTTGTTGAGGAGTATAAGGAACGGTGTAGTGTCTGACAATGCCTTCAGACTTGCAATTATTCTTAAATTGCTTAGAACAGAATTCCAAACCATTATCAATGCAAAGTATTTTTACCTTCCTTTCAGTTTGCCTCTCAATCATAATCTTCCGCTCCTTAAATGTTGAGAATGCTTCATATTTATACTTCAAGAAATAAGGCCAAACTTTTCTCGAATAATCATCAATAATAGTCAGCATATAACTAGCACCACCTAGTGACTTTTTGCGAGATGGTCCCCATAAATCAGAATGCACATAATCAAGAATACCTTCAGTTGTATGAGTCGAAGTGTTGAACTTCACCCTCTTGTGTTTGACGATGAGACAATGCTCACAAAATTTCAGTTTGCTAGGTTCATATCCATCAAGAAGACCTCTCTTATTTAACTCTACCAAACCAAGTTCACTCATATGTCCAAGATGCATATGCCAAAGGTTAGCAGCATCACAATCAGATTTTTTTTGAAATAACCAGAGTAGCGTTACCTGAAACGCTAGAACCTCGAAGGTAATAAAGACCATTGGTCGAACTTAAGTCACCTTTCATCACAACAAGGGAGCCTTTGGTGACCTTGAAAACACTATCTCCACCTGAATACTTGTACCCCTTTGCATCAAGGGCACTAACAGAGATAAGATTTCTCTTCATCTTCGGAATATACCGAACATGTGTCAAAGTTCTGATTGTACCATCAAACATCTTGATTCGAACAGAACCTATGCCTTCAATCTTGCATGGTGAATTATCAAAACCCAAAATGGAACCAGCAGAAGTAGTGGAATCAAAAGTATTAAACCAATCTCTATGTGGACACATATGAAAAGTACATGTTGTATCGAGTACCCACTCATCATTGGTCTCAGCACATCGATCAATAACGACAAGAGCATCATCGGAACTATCATCACGAGCAACGTTAGCAGAATTTTCACCTTGTTTGTTACCTTTCCTCTTTTCCTTGTTTTACAACTTGAAACACTCAGAGATGTCATGCCCGTCTCTCTTGCAATACCTGCAATACTTCTTGTCTCTGGATTGAGATCGGCCCATGTAGCCATTTTTACTTTTTCCTCTGTTTCCATTATGTGAGTTCTTCTCCTTTGTCCTACCACGAACAGACAATCCCTCGGCTTGGGATGAACTCGAACCATCATGAGGCACCATTAATTTCATCTTCTCCTTAGAGTTCAAAGCTTCATAAACATCATTAAGTGTGAGAGTATCACGACTGTATAATATGGTGTCTCTAAAATTGGTATAAGAACTTGGCAGTGAACAAAGTAACATTAAAGCAGTATCTTCCTCTTCATACTTAACCTCCATTTGAGCTAGATCAGATATAATCTCTTTAAATTTTGAAATATGATTCAAAACATTACCTCCCTCGGGTAACCTATGCAGGAATAATTTTTGCTTCAGATGCATCTCATTGGTAAGATCTTTTGTCATGCAAATCCCTTCCAGCTTTAACCATAGAGTGGCAGCAGTTTTCTCGCTCAAAACTTCCTGCAAAATATTATTATGCAAATGGAGTTGAATTTGTGACAAAGCCTTACAATCAATTCTTTTCTCATCATCAGCCCAGTCCCGAATCCTTTGTTTCCCAAAACTATCTAGTGCGTCATCATAGTCGGACTGTGCCAACAACGCCCGCATCTTGACTTGCCATAGGGTAAACCTTGTGTCACGGTCCAGCAGCGGAATATCGTACTTCATGGATGCCATGAGTCGATAAAATCTGTGCACAAAGTAGTACAAGTCGAAAGAGATAATTCTTGACAGAATTAATATGCGGTTCAAATGGAACTAAGAACAGTAGCACCTGGTAGCTTCTGGTGGACGTACCAACTTGGAGATGAAAAACAAAGGGTCGTACTAGTACTCTATACTAGCACCTTCACGTGTGGATGTGATGGCTGGTCAGACCCCTCGGTTGGACTTCAATCATGGCGGTTGTAGAGGCCTATCCAAAAGATCGAGTAGTATGATTGATTTTAACACCGCGGCGTAGCGGAAGTATTCCTCGGCCTCGGGTTTTGAAAATTGCACCCGGTCGATCTCGGACACAGATCTGTGATGGCGCACAGCAGGAATTTTTCTGTCTGTCTTGGCGACTATTCAGTTGCAGCGGAAATGGATCTCGCTCGGACTAGCGGATCGACAGGTCTCGTGTGGCGCGCGCACAGAAGCAACTTTAACTCTCGTCTCAAATCTCGTATATTGCAACTTGGCTCTGTATAACACTTGTTAGATAATAATGAGAAATAGACGAGACAAAGAGACATGGATTTTTACGTGGAAACCCTTGCGGAAGAAAACCACGGGCGCACGAATGCAGAATCACTATGATGGAGGAGTATTATAAGCATGAGAGGACAGACTGTCTTAGGTGCGACTACATGGGTTATATATGGGGGTAGTACATGAGAGTCCTTGGAGGACAAGTAAACGAGTTGTACTCATACGCGTCGGTACCAACGCAAACGCCCACACCGTTTGTACTACGTCTAGTCTAATACGGTACTAGAATTTGATCATAAGTTAACAAAAGATATACCTTCAAGCACTCACCTCCCCGGCAACGGCGCCAGAAAAGAGCTTGATTGACAGGATGTGAGTGCCACTTACCTAACCTCCCCGACAACGGCGCCGGAAAAGAGCTTGATGTCTACTACGCAACTTTATTCTTGTAGACTCATGTTGGGCCTCCAAGCGCGGAGTTTTGTAGGACAGTAGCAATTTCCCCTCAAGTGGATGACCTAAGGTTTATCAATCCGTGGGAGGTGTAGGATGAAGATGGTCTCTCTCAAACAACCATACAACTAAATACAATGGATCTCTTGTGTCCCCAACACACCCAATCCAATGGCAAATTGTATAGGTGCACTAGTTCAGCAAAGAGATGGTGATAAAAGTGTAATATTGATGGTAGAAATATATTTTTATAATCTGAATAAGTAAAAATAGCAAGGTAGGAAAAAGTAAACAGGCACAAAAACGGTATTGCAATGCTTGAAAATGAGGCCTAGGGTCCGTACTTTCTCTAGTGCAATCTCTCAACAATGCTAATATAATTGGATCATATAACCGTCCCTCAACATGCAACGAAGAATCACTCGAAAGTTCCTATCTAGCGGAGAACATAAGACGGAATTGTTTGTAGGGTACGAAACCACCTCAAAGCTATTCTTTCCGATCAATCTATCCTAGAGTTCGTACTAAAATAACACGAAGCTATTCTTTCCGATTGATCTAACCAAGAGTTCATACTAAAATAACACCAAAGCAAAGTTAGATTCAAAATATTCAATCCAACACAAAGAACTTCAAAGAGTGCCCCAAGATTTCTATCGGAGAAACAAAGACAAGAACGTGCATCAACCCCTATGCATAGATTACCCCAATGTCACCTCGAGAATCCACGAGTTGAGTGCCAAAACATATATCAAGTGAATCAATACGATACCCCCACTGTTACCACGAGTATTCAATTGCAAGACATATATCAAGTGTTCTCAAATCCATAAAAGTATTCAATCCGATAACAACGAAATCTCAAAGGGAAAAACTCAATTCATCACAACAAGATATAGAGGGGAAAACATCTTATGATCCGACTATATTAACAAAGCCCGTGATACATCAATATCATGACATCTCAAGAACACGAGAGAGAGAGAGAGAGATTAAACACATAGCTTTTTTGCGGGGGGATTAAACACATAGCTACTGGTACAAACCCTAAGCCCTGAGGGTGGACTACTCCCTCCTCATCGTGGTGGCCGCCGGGATGATGAAGATGGCCATTGGAGATGATTCCCCCCTCCGACACGGTGCCGGAACAGGGTCTAGATTAGTTTTCGGTGGCTTCGGAACCTAGCGGTGGCGGAACTTCTGATCTAGGGTTATTTCTGATGGCTTCACTATTTATAGGATTTTTTCGCGTCGGTTTCACGCGAAGATGGGCCTCGGGGTGAGCACAACCCACCGGGGAAAGCCAAGCCCACCAGGCGCACCCTGGTGGGTTGTGCCCTCCATGCGGCTCTTCTGGACCTCCCACGAAGCTTTGGGGGTCTCTTTTGTTCCAAAAAATGTCAAAAAGTTTCAGCTCATTTGGAGAACTTTCATTTCTGCACAAAAACAACACGACGGTAGTTCTGCTGAAAACAACGTCAGTCTGGGTTAGTTCCATGCAAATTATACCAAAACCATATAAAATTGTTGTAAACATGGCATGAACACTTCATAAATTATAGATACGTTGGAGACATATCAGCTTCCCCAAGCTTAATTCCTACTCGTCCTCGAGTAGGTAAATGATAAAAGAAATAATTTATGAAGTGTGAATGCTAGCAAAGTATACAAGTTTGATCAATGATAATTTCAATCACTTTTCCTATATCAAAACCATATAAAATTGTTGTAAACATGGCATGAATACTTCATAAATTATAGATACGTTGGAGACATATCAGCTTCCCCAAGCTTAATTCCTACTCGTCCTCGAGTAGGTAAATGATAAAGAAATAATTTATGAAGTGTGAATGCTAGCAAAGTGCACAAGTTTGATCAATAATAATTTGAATCACTTTTCCTAGCATCGTAATAGCAACTCTTTCTCATAAAACTTATCATGATAAAGTAGCAATTTAAAATGGAATGTTTGTTGTGGAATGCTACCTATCATATTATCTCATATTCTTTTCTTTGTAGCATGGACATATGGACTTTTATATGGTTCAAAGCAATAGTCTAGTTTTGACATGAGGACCTTAATACTCAAGCATACCAACAAGCAACCATGTCTTTCAAAATATCAACGCTAAAATAAGTTACCCCTAGCCCATGATGCTCAATCATAGATCCATTCATGAAACACACTCGCATATTAACTACACCCAATGATCAAGTATAATCATAGTGTCCCCTAGTTGGTGCTTTATAAGAGAAGATGGAGACTAAAATTAAAAAAAATTGCATAAAGTAAAAGAAAGGCCCTTCGCTTGAGAGGCATACTCCCCCCAACGAAAACGACTTAGAGCTCCAAACACTTTCCATGCTAGATATATCATAGGCGGTTCCCAAACAAAAAAATAAAGTTTATTCCTTTTCCACCATACTTTCACTTTGATGCGGAGCATCCCATGGTCATCTCCATGTACACCTTCATAGCACATCAAGCCCCAAGTGGACCTACCGGAATTAAGGTGAACCCGCTCTTCTTAGAGAATATCATGAATATCCATTGGACTTGCTTGCTACCTCACCAAAGTGCTCTATGTATCCTTAGATACGAAGACCGACGACCACAAGCTGGTGAGGAACACCCCAAAGGAGTAGGAGAGGCACCACAACGTCACAAAGAGGAAGAAGGAGTGCAACAAGATCAACTCTGCACCTCCCAGGCGACCCCGTGCCCACGGGCCTCAAAGACCCCGTGTGCAGAGACTACACAGGGAGCTGGCATTGGAGCACCCCGTGTGCACAGGCTTGTACCATGCCCACGGGAACCTCGTGTGCACGGGCCCAACTTACCCTGTGCGCACGGGCCCTACAGAATGGACGGCTGTGATTGCTGTTTGGGCCTCCTCTTCATCCACCTCGTCCCTCACCTCCAGCCACCTATATTTTCCGTACATAGACCATTTGTTAGGGATAGCAAAGTATAGGAAAGGATATGAGATGATTATGTGAGCTTTGCTACTTGTACCCACTCCTCTAGAAGGTCATGTCCTCCTAAGGGAGAAGATCCACTTGTGGATATCAACACCCCCACATGTGGGAAGGATCCCCATCATAGGATCATCAAGACCTCTCTCCTCATAGGATTGGGATGAACTAGTATCTTGTATCTTTCGTTTGTTGTTCTTGAATCATTGTGACCTCTTGTATGTTCTTGGCTCTAGCATATGTGTGATTGGATCTAGTCAATTGAGTGTTTCCTCTTGTTTTATCTCTTGTGTTCTTCTTATTCTTGGTGATTCCCTCTCCAATTCGTGAACGATCTCCACTTAGGGTTCCACCCTACAACATCTTGGTAGCAGAGCCATGGTTGATCATGAAATAGGAGCCCTCCTCTTTGTTTTCTAGCCTAGTTTTGTTGTTTTTGTCCCAATTTCAAAAATTCCCCACCAACGATAGCCCCAATTTTTTTTGTGATTTGTTGGTTTGATGAGGTTTTGTTGGATTTGATCCATGGATTTGCTTGGTTTCAAGTGGATCTAGCTTTCCCCTATCTTTTCCCCACCATGCATCCCCAAAATCTCTCCAATTTTACCCAAGAAATCTCCAATTTCCGCCACGAAATTGCGAAATTTCCGCCTACCCCATGCCCACGGGCCCCCGCGTAGTCCCAGGTGACCCCGTGCCCTCAGTACGTGTACCGTGCGCACGGGACCCCGTGCCCACGGGCCTTGGACCCCGTGCGCACGGCCCCCTTACAGCGGTCGTGTGCACTTCACCGTTTCGGCCATAACTTCCACATCCGGAGTCCGATTTTCGTGTTCTTTAGCTCGTGGAGTAGCTATTGACATCCTCCATCCACCTAGATAGGTTCCAACATCATTTGACTCCATAAATTTTTTGATATTTTGGTATCTTTGCCTAGGCCCTCCACCATATCATCCGCAAAACCACCATAGCCTTCTGCAACCTAACCCTTTTTGCTCCATATAGCATTTGTGGTTGTTTGAGTGGTGACTTGAGTCTCCTAAGGTGTTTCGACTACTTAGGGATGGTTGCTTCTTCATCAGCCACCCCCACCACTTCCGCATTGCCATCTCCGCTTCCATCATTTGACCTTTTCCGTATGAGATTTTGAGTTTGCGGTTTTTACCGTTTCCTAAGGTGTTTCGGCTACTTAGGGACGGGTCTACATCATCTTGGTATCTAAATCAAGACCACCACCATTCATCATCGCCACGAGGTCGTCATTGACATCGACCACTTCACCATTTTGACACCCTAACCATAAGCAAGAACGGTAACCTCTATATCATCTTGGTATCATGGTATCCCATCATTGTACATTCTTGCCATTACATTGTCAACCCCTTAGCCCATTTTTGCGTCACTTGCCTATCGAGACTAGCCATTTGAGTATTGCCGGCAATGTTACTTGTGCACATTAGTGATCCGTACCTTCCATTGTATACATATCATATTGGTATCATCTTGGTATCATATCATCTCTTGTGTCACAAGATTGTTCCCGCATATACAAAATCGCTATCTTGGTTTGTGCATAGTGGCCATAAAAAAAGGAGAGAATAAGCTTTTAAGCAAAAGAAAAGAGAGCAAAGAGCTTGTATGCAAGTGCCATAGCATCATACCACATTGCACATAAGATTGTCATATCTGATCATCTTGGATCATCTTGAGAAGAACACTGGAACATCATACACATAGCATACTTGGGATAGAAAGCTCATACTTTTTGCATCTTATAGGTTGTGCACAAGTGTCATATCCGCCTATTGAGCAATCGTGCTAGCATCTTTCTTGAGTTGTGAAACACGAGCGTTTTCCATGGATTCCACATTTTCTGCTCATTCCTTGGTTGCACGACCCCATTAATCTATCCGTGTGTGTGTTTCTGTGTGCCACATATTGCTATTTGTCTACTTGTTTCACTTGCGAATTTGTGAATCTTTTCCAACATTATTGACTCTTGCTAACAATTTGCATCAAATTTTTGTGCCACTATCCTCACCGAGCTCCACCATAAGCCTTACTTGTGTAGGTGTGAGAATTGACAAGATCCGGTACCAATTGTGCTATTTCCTTGTTACATTATTGAGTGATCATTGATCCATCTTCAACATTGGATAAGGTACATTGGTCTAGTTCTTTCCTTTCTTCCACTCACATTTGCTCGAGTCTTGTGATGGATAGGCAAGGCATTTCATCTCCGGTCTTCCACGACAACGACGGTGCGAACAACTACATCACCCAAACGCCCACCTTCAGACTACAACGAGCAATGCGAGGCATTGAGCGACTCATTATCGACATTCACCAACGTGAAGCACAGACAAGGGACTACATCGACACCAAGTTGGATGCACAATTGGATGACATCCAACACGTGTGGGCCAACTACAAGTCTTCTTCCTCTTCGCCATCCTCACGGCGGAGACGCTCAAGTCGCAAGGCTTCGTTACAGCCACAAGATGCAAGTACCACACGACACCGTCAAGAAAACCTTCAGAGTACAAGAGAAGACCGCGAGACAAGCACCACCAAGACGAAACTACGACTACGACCACCACTTCAGCATCTTCGCCAAGTGTTATCAAGGCATCTTCGCCTTTCGACGTACGACATCTTCGCCTACCTCCGACAAGTATGCCTACTTCAACATCATCAAGTCCAAGGCGATCACCTACGAGTGAGGGCGACACTTCCATCTTCGGAAGCCCCTCAAGGGAGATGGTTGAGCATGGGATTTTCCCTTCGACCACGGCGACATATGATGACTTGAGTGACTTGTGCCACCATATTGAGAGTGAGAGTGACTTCACCACTAGCCCCATATATGACGAGTTGCCACAACTCCCATGTGAGGAGAGCCACAACCCCCACCACTTGAGTGAGATGAGTGACTCCACCATATGTGAGTTTGAGTGCACCTACCTTGAGGGAGTGAGTGAACTACCACATAGAGAGAGTGAGATAGTTGATAGGTCATGTGAGGCCACTTTCAACTCTAACGACTTGACCTCTACCTCTATTGTGTCTCCTCATTTGGTGCTAGGTCCCATTTATGATGAGACGCTGATCCTCGACGACTTCATCCTTCCTATGGACAAGATGATGGCCATGGTGGAATACGATGCACCCCCCACATGGTTCCATCATGACGAAGATGACCACGACTCGGTCTTCGACACCTCACCTACACCACATGAGCGACGCTCCAAAGGTAACATAGGTGACGGTGCTTCTCTTGTCCCACTAGTGGACTATCTTGCAAATGATTGCTTTCATGATGATGATCACCTTATGAATTCATCGCATACTATATTATGTTTCGATATGCCACACATTTATGATGAATATGATGATGATCATGTTGAATTGCCTAGTTGTGATGCTATGCTCCATAGAATATCATGTGAAAATTCTTTTGGTCACATCATGTTTGACAAACCATTGAACTTGTCATATGCTATGCATGAGATCAATCATATGTCATATTTGCAATCTCTTCATAGCGACTATGCACATGCTATTAGAATAAATCCTATTTGCACATATGGCATAGATGACGAGATGATGGTCATTGTCTTTTGTTTCTCTTGTGGTGATATTGCCATGCTTCCTTTACATGATTTGCGCAATTTATCCACTATGCCATGCCATGATCACATTATTGTGCATATGCATTGTCTTGGATGTTGTCAATATACTCCATGTGATTTTTCCACTAATGATCATGAGGAGACCCCGATAGTTTCATCATACATATTAGGAGATTTTGATGCATTCATACCTTGCATGATTCCCATGATTGTGTGCACCATATGCATTCCATGAATAACAATGCTCTACATATTGCTCGTGATGCATTACACTATTTGAGTCTCCATTATGCTATACATAATAACAAACCTATCATGATGGATGACATGTTTCTATATCGTGCAACTCATTTATTTGAGCATTGGCTATTTTGTCCTAACCAATACAAGCACGTGCACATCATGATGGATGATGTGTACATCTACCACGCACACACAATTTTCCCTTTGTTTTTGTTTAGTGTAGGTACTTATGCAAACTCGACAACCTCACAATCCCATGAGTTGACGAAACGAGCTCTTGAGAGCAATGACGACTTGGGAGCACGTGGACTATCCTTACCAATGTTCCTTTCACACAAGGACTACGCGCATCCCTTCTACTTGGCTCTTGCACGGCTTTGGGTTATATATCACTTGTTACGTTATGCCCATTTTCTCGTGTTCACTTTGCATGCTACGCCTCTTTCCATGCCTTTGTCATGCAATTGTGTCCCTTGCTTGCATCTACCCATGATTCACCATTATGCTACTCCTATGTGTATTTGCATGCTTGGTGGAGATCCTAGTAGCTATTGCCATGATTTCTTTATGCCCAATGCTATTGACGCTTGTTGTGTTGGGAGAGTCATGATGTTCCTTAGCTATTTACATACGGCCTCTCGCCAATACATTGATGATGCTTTGCTCATATCTTGTTTTCATGCTTGTGATATGTCTTGTGCATCATATATGCCCACCATTTACACACATGACATGTTACTTGTGAAGCATGTTTGTTTGGTTGAGTTTATTATAGTTGATTGTACTCGCATCATATGCCTCCATGACATGACACCCTACCTTTCCCTTCCTTATGATACACATGATAAATCCACTTGTTGGGCATTTCCCTTCCCGAATGATTACTACTAGGGAAAAGGCTAGCAGCAGCGCGGGTTTTAGGTGTATCAATAGCGCGGGGACCGACACTACTAATAAGGCGCTACAGCTAACATGTAGTAGTAGCGCGTGCTCACCAGCGCTACTGCTACACAAGTGTAGCAACAGCGCGCTTAATGGAAACTCGCTACTGCTAATAGCTATAGCGCGCTTCTCCTGTGCGCGCTACTGCTACTACCGCGCTGCTACTAACTTTTGTCCACTCGCTACTGCTAATTTTAGTTGTTTTTTGTTTTTTCGGCATATTTGTTTTGTATTTGAACAGGCTTTATAGAAGAATCTTTAGCCCATACAAATGTCATCATGATACACATACAAATGCCTGTGAGACCACAAATGTAATCATAGCATATACATACAAATAGTCTCATCATAATCATCATCCAACACAAAGTGGTATCTTGTCATCATCTCGAAAATAGCGATACATGCAAGTCTTGAATACTTGCAACTACAATGTCATCCATCTAAACAAAGGTATACACGAGAAGAGCTATCACTATGAGTGAGAGCGGAACTATGCAGTACATGAGGTGGCGGTTACGAGTCCTCTCTCGCGCTAGCGTGAACCTCAAGTAACTAGCTTCTCCTTCTTGTCTGCTTTTGAAGCCTTTATGGCTAGCGCCCGAGAACCCATTCACTTGCGCCTGACACTCATGCCACTCATTGTACACCCCCGGAACCTTCCCTTTGTACATGACATAGCACTTCCATCTCGCCATCAAGAAACTAGGTACCTGTTAGAGATGCATGTTCATGAAGAGGATGTACAATCATATATATGCAACAAAATATACTAGAGCAACACCGAAAAAGAAAGGGTTAGCAACTAGATGCAACATACAGTACGCAAATTAATTAACTAGAGGTACGCAGGTCATCATACGCAAACTAACAAAGTAGTGTTACGCAAGTTCGGTAGGGACCATGGACATCACAAAGTTTCATCGCTACAAAAAGTATACAAGTTCAACCGACACATATCATCATCATCGGCATCATAAATCACTAGAAGTTCCATCCTTCCATATCATCAAGGATTGACCCCAGCTTCTTGAACGGCGTGAGGTCTAGACGTTGCATGCCTATGCGAGTTCGGACATCAGCTCGCGATATAGGGCCGTGGTGGAACATCCCCTTCTCATCGACGACTTCTTTCATGATGATCGCCGCAATGTCGCTTTGGATGCGTAAGAAGTCATCTCTAAGTTTATAATCCACTTCTCCATGAGATTCTATCCACTTGTGGATATGATCATCATTTCTGCTTCTCATGCGAAGGTTTAGGTGATCCGTGTTGAACTGAATCATGAGATGGACGATGTAGAATCCATCCTTCTTGCTTGGTTTTGGGACATGGATGCAGGGGAAGTTAGTTTTATGCGCGAAACCCATCTTCTTGTTCCTTTGTTTCCTGATCTGCATGTGGCCACCTCTAATGCTGAAGCCTTGGAGAGCATCATCTAGAATATTCATTATGTGGGTGTAGTCTTTTTTCTCGTAGTGTCTAGAAGGGTCAAAATACACGGCGCGGGAGACTTGCGGGTAAAGAACGATAAGGACGGCGTGCCCGTTGCTGCGGGGAAAAGACACCTCAAATTATTCCCCATATGAGAGAGAAGGAATGATTGAAATGTACGAAAGGGTTGTCCGAAACTGACTTACTTTGGATGATAAGGCACGAGGACAATTTCCCGGTCCTTATTCTGTACCATGAAGTTTTGGAGGTACTCCCTAGCAGTTTCATGCTCAAAGTCGCCGAGACTCAAGAAAGACTCGTGCATGTAGTTCGGATCCGCCACACAGATTTGCAAGACTTCTTCACTCTTCATGACGGAGCTCATATGTAGCGCAAAAAGGCGGACGATTGTAAAATCGAGCCGCCTTGTCAGAAACATCTCAAAGATATGGTTAAACCGCAGGAAGAACACCTCCGCGGGCCGTGTGTTGACGTAGCACTTCCCCTCGGGCACACCAGCCGCGTATGTCGGATATCCTGGATCCTTTGAGGCTAGTAGGCTTTTCTCAGTCGACAACACATGGTCGTGCAGTCTCCTGAGATCCCCTAATAGTGCCTCCAGCAGTTTCGGTGGTAGCATCGGCTCGCCCCTGAGATGGAACATGGCCGCACCTTTTACGGCTACACGCTCTTCAGAATGCATCGTCTGGATGCTTTGTGCTCTGGCTTGTTTGGAGGCAGTTATCTTCCCCGATCTCTTCCTCTCCTTTTTCTTGGGCACACCTTCCAGACCCTTCCTTAACCCCTGCACCAGGGTTCCCGGGCTAAGCACTGTACGACCCCCGGCTAGTTGAGCCTGTGTTGAGGCAACATCTTCAGGCGTGTCCTATGAGGGATTCATGAAGAGAGACTTTTTGCAATCCTTCCAATGACCTTCCTGCCCGGGCATATCATCCATATCCTCATTAGCATGCTGATATCCCGATTCGTCATATGGTTGACTCAACATATCTATGTCACAGTCATACGCGTTTGTATCATCCATTCTCTGTTCTACAGGACTGATTACATCAGCCAGTACTATTGCACCCCCTTCATCACGTCGTCCGCCGCTCTCACTCGGCACTACAGGAGCTGGTAATTGCGTAGGCGGGGTGGTGGTCTCCGCACATGCTTGTTGATGTGTGGTTATTGGTGTGCTCTCAGCCGGCTCTAGACGAATAAGATTCTTCGGCCATAGCAGCACCCAACCCTTGCAGTTTCCAATCCGTGGCGGGGTCTCGTCGTCCTCTCCCACGGGATATGCCAGAGGAGGCAAATGCTCGTGCCCTGATTTCACACTAGACAAGTTAACCCCGAAGTGCCCAACGGGGATCGGCTGGTTGTGGAACGTGGGTTGCATGGGGTTCATTATCATCCCCATTCCCACGTCCACCTTCTGGCCTTTGATCAAGTAGAGTATGGTGCACGGGGTTTCTTCTCCCTGCAAACACATATGTCTGTGGCGTAAAACATCCGAAAGGCAACGAAAATGGAATATTCTATATATATATGTTGGTGCGATATGTAATTACCGTGACGGTGTCGAGCTCAGCCAAAGACGAAGGCCCACCTAGCGCGCCAGAGACTGAGGACGGGCTGCTATGAGCGGGAGCGACCGTGAGAGGAGGCCCAGTTGCGTGAGCAAGTGATGGTGCGGTGTTGTTGTTGTTCATGGAGTTGCTCCCGACGAAACTGGGCATTGGGAAATCATGTACCGTCTTGTCTGGATTTTCCTTCGTCCAGTTGATGATAGCTAGAACCAAGTTAGTAGCGAAATCATTTCTGCAGGCAGTTACAGCTGCATTGACTGCCTGCTGTAGCAACTCATTTTTCTCCTCGGCTGTTTTTTCCGCGTCCTTAGCTGCTTTTTTCTCGACCGCAAGCTTCACCTTTGCGTCGATGTCCGCCTGACTAAACTTCTTCTGCTGCTTCTTGGCCTCCGGGCCCTCGTTGTAAAACACCTTCCACGTGGCGCCGTCTCCAGCGTCGTGCACATGACCACATTGCGGCCGCTGGCCCAAAGGGAGTCCCTTAAGTTCGTTCAAGGCCCGGTTGAGAGGGGTGTCCCACTTGGGCCTCGTCGGAGAAGTAGGGCTTTCGGCTGCAAGCTGGTGATGCTTCTCCAGTAGTCTAATCGATTTCCTTGTGATCTGGTCCATGTAAGAAACCTTTTTCTCCTTGTCCCACTTGTAGCGGGCCCTGATGAAGTCACGCTCCAAGGGGTTGGTGAACTTCGCGAAGGGGTCTGGGAGACTCACGGCTTCACGTTTCGCGTCCTCCTTATCCCATATGGGTCTTTTACCGAGGTAGCCACGGCTTCCGAGGCGATGCTTCCCCGTGTTCCTTTGTTGAAGGCTCTTGAATTTTGCAGCCTTAGCCTTGGCTGCCTCGGTAGCGCAAGTGTCCTTGAACTTATCGAAATCCTCTTCCATAAGTGTCGGATTTTCCTCCAGAATCTTGGACAGGGGTTCGTCAGCCTCAATAGCTCGTTTCACCCTCCCTTTCCAGGAGGCCAAATCATTGCTAAACATGCCCATGGCGTGATTGTTAATCTTTTTCATCTTCGGATCATCCCACGGTTGTTCTATGTTATCATCCCGGTCGGGGAACTTGAATCTCTTGTGCAACTTCGTTAGGAGAAACTGCGTCAAATGTTCTTTACTCCTTAAGTCATCGTCGTTGATGCTCGCGCATTCCCGTAGGATGCATCCTAATTGGTTCCCATAGCACTTGCGAGGTTCTTCTGGCTCTAATGGCTCAAACTTGCCAAGTGCCATCTTTGTGATCACAAGTCGTCCAATCCCTAGTTTGTTAGGTTTTCGTATCCTCTACTTCTTATGCTTCCTCTTTTCGGTAGCGACATCGGCGCCGGTACCTTCCCCGCCGGTATCTTCCCCGTCGGTCTCGGTGCCGCCTTCGGTGCCGGCGCCGTCGGTGTCGATGTCGGCATTAGTACCATCATCGAGGCCGACATGCAAACCTTGCTTAGCAGTCAAATAGTCGAGGTACTCTTGTTCACCCTCATAATCCATCTTGTTTGCATCTTGGTCAGAAGGCCCAGTTTCTTCATTGTTCGACATGTTTCCTATGATTAAGTGTCCTTGTTTATTTCTAAAAGTATGAATAAATGAGAAATGGCATAAAAAGAAATCTATGTGCCAGCACTCGATATGCCAACTATGTAGCACAAATCATGCCTTTATTCACGGCAAATTTTGGCATGACCTTTGCTAAAAAATGGACATATCGAGCGCCTGAAGTTCACCGGAACGGAAATGAATCAACATTTCGGCGTAACATAGGCCACTCGGATCATTTACCAAAATTGAACCAAAACATCACATGTCCAAATGAGATGTTCAAAGTCCAAACATGACATGTCCAAAACATGACATATCCACATATCACATGTCCAGTTCAAATTTGCATATAAATTTAGCCTACCTAAATTTGCTTTAACAAGGGATGTTGATTTGGACAATTGCTTAAATGCTGCCATTTTTTAACTACAATTGCTTAACCCTAAATTTCTGTCCTATTTTAAAACCTGGCTAAATTCATAACTAAATAGATAACCTAATTAACCTACTGCCCTAACTAAAACCTAAGTAAATTAACCGAAGAACCCTAGCTAGCAGAGAGAGAGGGGAGGGTTTACAGAGGGTGCAGGGGCGAGGAGGCAGGCCCGACGACGGCCGAGGTTGGGAGGGGAGGAAACAGAGGAGGGAGGCGAGGGCTGACGGGTCGAGGGCGAGCGCGCCGGGGTCGGGGGCGAGCGCCGGGTCGGGGACGAGGGCCGGGTCAGGGGCGAGCACCGGGGGCGAGCGCCGGGGCGCGGCGGTGTGACGAGGGAGAGAGTGGGGATTTGGGGGGGAAAGAGGCGGGATGAAGCAGGGAGAGTGAGAATTTTGGGTTAAGTGGACGTAGCAGTAGCGCGTTTAGATAGAACGCGCTGCTACTACCTTCACTAGCTGTAGCAGTTTAGATAAAACGCGTTGCTACTACCTTCACTAGTTCCAGCGGTTTAGATAAAATGCGCTGCTACTACCTTCACTAGCTGTAGCGGTTTTATAAGGAAATCGCTACTGCTAGCTTGACTGTAGCTGTTTTATAAGGAAATCGCTACTGCCAGTTTTCCTTTTTCTTTTCCTTTATTTTCTCCCACTTTTATTTCCCGAGAGCAGTGAACGAAGGGAAGACGATATATATTGCATCATTTGACGGTTAAATATGTATACAAAATAGGAACATATATATTACATCATTGGACTCATGCATAATAATGGCCAAGTGTGTATACAAAATAGGAACATATATATATATATTACATCATTTGACTGATAACATACGGTTCCTCAGCGCTGACGTTTTCGTTTTTGAGTCAGCTTCTTTCCCTTCTTGTTCGTCGAAGAATAATTGATCCCCTCATTGTGACTTTGACTTTTCCATGGAGTACGATTTTTCTTAGGTAATGTAGTATTGATTCTTCTTTTGACGTATACTTCATCATCATCGTCATCTTCCCTCATTGGGTTGCCGTACTGATCATAGTCTTCCTCGTTGGCGACTCCATCCATTCCAATGATGTTCCTTTTGCCTCTCCTCACGACAACACGAATGGGATTGCATGGGTCGGATATGAAGAAGCATTGTGTCACGTGCTTAGCGTGTACCCATGGCTCGTTTTTGGCGATAGCATTCACGGTAGCGCTCTTGGCGTCGGGTATAGTCATGGTAGTGAAAATCCGGTTTTCTCTTTCAACATTCTTAGCCCATCTGACACGAAACATCGTCGTGCTGTGCAGTCCAGAGTAGTCAAGCTCCCAGATCTCCTCGACCCTTCCATAAAATCGTCCAGTTGCGCAATTGTCACTGCCGGTCATGCATTCCATCGTCACCCCTGAGTTCTGATCATCACTGTCCATATCTTTGGCCTCCGTGTAGAACGTGTATCCATTGATATCATATGCCTGATAGGTTACGAGGTTGGGAGAGGGGCCATGTGCTAAGGCGTATATGAGCAATCCGTCCTTAGAGCCCTCCTCCGGGGGATTAGCAATAATATGCTCTTTGAACCAATGTAGGAAAGTGGAGTTGTGCTCTCTAGTAACTTTGGCGTCCATCCTGCATACCCCCCGGTCATGATACTTATTTGCGATAATTTCTTTGTGCAGTGCCATGAAAGGATCTACCCCGTCTAGGTGTTGTAGCACTACCAAGTTTGCTTTGTCAAAGTCGCTGCATCGATCTGAGTATGCCACGTGCAGTTCCCTGCGACTGTTGCAGTGACCTTCCCCTTCGAGCCTCCCATCGTGCTTGTTAACGGGCAAACCAACACTAACACCAGGCGGCTGGTCTGCGCCATATAGAAAATTCTCACAGAAAGAGATGCACCCTTGTGTCACATAGCCCTGGACGATGCTTCCATCCGGACGGGACATGTTATGAACGAATCCTTTGATGATCCCATTCATCCTCTCAAATGGCATCATGTTGTGCAGGCATGACGGCCCCAGGTCTATTATGTCATCCACAATATGGACACATAGATGCACCATCACGTCAAAGAACGCGGGCGGGAAGTACATCTCAAGCTCATTCAGTATCACAACGATCTCTTCCTATAGCCATCAGAGCTGCTTCACACTAATCGACTTTCGAGAGATGACGTCGAAAAAGTTGCAAAGACCAATAAGCGTGTCATGGACGTGCTTGTCCATTATCCCTCTAAGGGCAACAAGTAGTATCTGCGTCATCATCACATGACAGTCATGGGACTTCATCCCGCTGAACCTTTTCTTGTCTGTGTCTAGATATATTTTTATCTTGCCATAGTAACCGGAACTAACTTTGACTCTGGTAAGGCACCTAAAGAATTGATGGATCTCAGCCTGAGTTAAGGTGAAGCAAGAAGGGGGGCAATAATCCTCTTTCTTTATTTTCTTGCCCTTCTTCTCCCGTGCCTCTGTCTCCGTTTCTGTCTCGTCTGACATTTTACGGGGCGGCATGTGCAGATCTTCCCTGATTTTCAAATCTTGCAAGTCTTTTCTTGCCTTCGGCCCATCCTTGGTCTTATCCGGCATGTTCATCAGTGTTGCGAGCAAGCTCTCAAGGACATTCTTACAGATATGCATTTGATCAAGGCAATGAGGTGTATCAAGTTTGTGCCAGTACTCCAAGTCCCAGAACACAGACCTCGTATTCCATACCTTCAGCAGCGGCTCCGGCGCCTTTCTCATCGTCTTTCTTGGTGCAGGGCACTCCTTCCAGTTTTTCAACAGCTCATCAATTTCGGCACCGCTCCACTTACGTGGAGGTCCTCGATGCTCAGCGTGACCATTGAATAGATCTCCATGGTTTCTCCGCGGGTCGTCCTGTTCGAGCCATCTTCGATGCCCCATGTACACGATTTTCCCAGACCCACCATCTTTCCTTGACATTAGCTGCTGAGACGTCGTATCATCCGTGCACCGCGTGCATCCGCAATATCCATGGAACACCTAGCCTGCCACATATCCGTAACCGAGATAGTCCTGCACTGTCGTGATCAGTGCGGCTCTCATGTTGAAATACTCGCCTTTGCTGGCATCCCATGTCTTGGCGGGTGTTTTCCATAATGTGTCTAACTCCTCTTGAAGTAGCCCAGATACAAATTAATATTATTTCATGGTTGTTTCGGCCCTTGAATAAGCATGCTCATGTGAATGTACTTCGATTTCATGCACAACCAGGGGGGAGGTTGTACATCCATACAAACACGGGCCATGTGCTATGGTTGGTGTTCTGGTTGCCAAACGGGTTCATGCCATCGGTACACGCGTCGAGCACGATGTTCCTTGCATCACATTCAAAATACCGATAGAAGCCGTTCAACGCTCTCCACTGGCTTCCATCCTTGACGTGTCTCAGCTTCGGATCATCTCCATCGTCGGGCTTCTTCCTCTCCGTGTGCCAGCGCATTAGCTTTGCTTCCTTGGAATCTACAAAATACCTCTGGAGACGGGGAGTGATCGGTAAGTACCATAACACTTTCTGGGGACATTTCTTCCCGGCCTTCTTGTATCAAGAAGCATTGCACACCGGACAGCTTGTTTTTTCCGCGTGCTCCTTCCGATAAATTATGCAATCGTTGATGCATGCATGGTATCTAACGTGTCGCAGATCAAGAGGGCACGTGATCTTCTTGGCCTCATCAACACTACTAGGACATAGATTACCCGCGGGAAGAACATCCTTTAGGTACTTGAGATGCTCATCGAGGCTAGTGTCGGTCCATTTGTTTTTAGCCTTCATCTTCAGGAGTTGGAGCGTGAAACTCAAGTGGGTCACCTCAGGATTGCAACCATCATACAATGGAGTGTTCGAGTCTACCACCAGTTGCTCCAGCTTAGCCTCCTCTCTAGAAGCAGCTCTCTCAGTACTCGTCTCCTTGCGAAGCAATGCTTGAACATGAGGGTCCCGCACGATTGAACTTAGTACCGACAAACTCTGCTGCGTGGAGTCCATGTCATTCTCTCTGCCGCCATGTCTGGCCCCTTCTCCGTCGCAATGTCCGGCCCCTTCTCCACCGCCATGTCCGGCCCCTTCTCCGCCGCCATGTTCGGCCCCTTCTCCGCCGCCATGTCCGGCCTCTTCCCCGCCGCCATTATCGATCATCTCTTCGTCTTACCCCGTGTCATCATTGCCTGCCCCGTCGGCATCCTCAACATCGTCATCCTCATCTTCAATTATCCATCGAGTATAGCCATCCATGAAACCAGTCATGAGCAGGTGCGCTTCGACACGACCATCGTCATGGGGGTCGAGCCAAACTATTCCTTTGCATTTTCGACACGGACATAAAACCTCTGTCTGGTTATTTTCTTTCATGTCCTGCACCGCTGACCGCAACCACCTGTCCACCATCGTTCCACTGACCATCGTCAACTCTGCACGGTAATAATAAACAAATTGATTATAAAAATGCGTGCATGCATCAAAGTCATACAAAAATTCGGCATTACCTTCCTTAAAAATAGTACATTTATAGATCTAGAGTTTGCCCAGAATTCGCCGAAATGAAAATAAATCGACATTTCGGCAAAACATAGGCAACTCAAAAGCACAATTTGGCATCAACTCATGCCACACACACAATTTCCATAAACATATCACACACACATAAACATATTTCCATTTTGCAAAAGCATGAAATTTTAATCACCTATATCTCGAGATCGAGCACACGGTGGAGATGATGATGTAGGGAGATCAAAAGTGCACAAAGTTCTTCTTGACAAAGATAGATCTAGTTAGGGGGCAAATAGGTCACTTAACTAAATACTACATCTACCTAGCTACCTAATTTGGGAGGAGGCAACTTCAACTAGTGGAGGGGGAAGGAAAAAGAGAAAGGAGATGCATTAATGGAGGTGGTGTAGTTAGGTAGGAGTAATGAAGAGAGAGAAAGGTAGGTAGAAGAGGGAGAGTAGTGGGGGAGAAGTATTGAGGAAAAAGAAGAGTGGGAGTGGGAGAGGTAGGGGAAAGGGAGAGGAGGGGGGGAGGGGGAGGGTGGGTGGGGAAAAGGTGGTGGGTGCGGATTAGCAGTAGCGCAGGACGTAAAACGCACTGCTGCTAAGAAAGTAGCAGCAGCGCGCTTTTGGTACAAGCGCTACTGCTAACCGGGACCAAAAGTGTGCCCGATTTGAAAATTAGCAGCAGCGACCTCAGAAAAACCACGCTACTGCTACAGCTATAGCAGTAGCAGTAGCGCGGCTCGCGGCACCGCGCTGCTGCTAAATGGAGTTGGGTGGGCACTGTCGGTCCATATTTGTAGCAGCGCGGGTTACGTTGAGTGCACTACTGCTAAGCACTTGTCAGTAGCGGGTTTTCCACACCCGCGCTACTGCTAATTAGCAGCAGCGCTCCTTTTTTAGCCGCGCTGCTGCTAAGATTTTGTGTATAGGGTTTTCCCTAGTAGTCGATAGGCGTTGCGTTCACGCTAACCTCATGGGTTTTCCAAGTGCTTGTCATGTTCTTTCATTTTGAAGGTCTTCCAAGGTGGTACCATCATGATCTATCTTCGTCATGGGAAGGCGTACAAGTTGCACGGCACCAACATCTTAGAGCACCTCACCGATCAACAAGGCATCAATTCCTACCATGTACATGGCGATCCGGTTTACGATCCGAGGTCGATTCTCTCCCAAGGGGGAGGGGATGATGCGGAGCATCCCATGGTCATCTCCATGTACACCTTCATAGCACATCAAGCCCCAAGTGGACGTACCAGAATTAAGGTGAACCCGCTCTTCTTCGAGAATATCATGAACATCCATTGGACTTGCTTGCTACCTCACCAAAGTGCTCTATGTGTCCTTGGATACAAAGACCGACGACCACAAGCTGGTGAGGAACACCCCAAAGGAGTAGGAGAAGCACCACAATGTGTGTGCAACAAGATCAACTCTGCACCTCCCAGGCGACCCCGTGCCCACGGGCCTCAAAGACCCCGTGTGCAAGGACTACATAGGGAGCTGGCGCTGGAGCACCCCGTGCGCACGGGCTTGTACCGTGCCCACGGGACCCCGTGCGCACGAGCCCTACAGGATGGACGGCTGTGATTGTTGTTTGGGCCTCCTCTTCATCCACCTCGTCCCTCACCTCCAGCCACCTATATATTCCGTACCTAGACCATTTGTTAGGGATAGCAAAGTATAGGAAAGGATATGATATGATTATGTGAGCTTTTCTCCTTGTACCCACTCCTCTAGGAGATCATGTCCTCCTAAGGGAGAAGATCTACTTGTGGATATCAACACCCCCACATGTGGGAAGGATCCCCATCATAGGATCATCAAGACCTCTCTCCTCATAGGATTGGGATGAACTAGTATCTTGTATCTTTCCTTTGTTGTTCTTGAATCATTGTGACCTCTTGTATGTTCTTGGATCTAGCATATGTGTGGTTGGATCTAGTCAATTGAGTGTTTCCTCTTGTTTTCTCTCTTGTGTTCTTCTTGTTCTTGGGGATTCCCCCTCCAATTCGTGAAAGATCTCCACTTAGGGTTCAACCCTACAACACACTTTCCATGGCTAACCGTATCCATGGGTACCCTCCATACCAACACTTTCCAAGGAATTTATTATTTGACAACATAAAGTAAATTCATTTTTCATTTCAGGACTAGTCATCCCTAATACCTTTGCCTTACCCTCGTGCAATGACAAGTGAATAAACACTCATCGTGAGAATAACACATCTAGCATGGAAAATATTGGCCACTCCTCACCACCTTGCAAGTGGTACAAGCACACAACAGAGAAATTTATTTTGAAAATTAGAGATGGCACATACAAATTTGCTTAGAACGGCAAAAGAATACCGCATATAGGTAGGTATAGTAGACTCATGTGGCAAAACTGGTTTAAAGGATTTTGGATGCACAAGTAGTGATCGTACGTAGTGCAAAATGAAGGCTAGCAGAAGATTGAGAAGTGACCAACAAAGAAACAAATAATCTCATAAGCGAGCATTGAGCATAATTAACACCTAATAATGCACCACAAGTAGGATGTAATTTCATTGCACAACTACTGACTTTCATGCTTGCATAGGGAATCACAAACCTTAACACCAATATTCTTACTAAAGCATAATTACTCATCAACATGACTCACATATCACATCATCATATCTCAAAACTATTACAAGGAATCAAGTTCATTTTGTCCAATGATCTTCATGAAAGTTTTTATTATATACTTCTTGGATATCTATCACTTTGGAACTAATTTTCATGTATTGCTTTTGATAAGCTCAAACAAATATAAGTGAAGATCATGAGCATAATATTTATTTCTCTCAAATTAATTTAAGTGAAGCAAGAGAGAGTTTCTTCAAAAATACTAAAGCACACTGTGCTCAAAAAGATATAAGTGAAGCATTAGAGCAAATGACAAGCTACTCCAAAAAAGATATAAATGAAGATCAAGCGAGTAGTTAAGTAAATAGGTAGCTATTTGAGGAATCTCTCTTACTCAAAAACTTTCAGATCTAAGTATTTCATTAAAACAACAAGCAAAAAAATGGCATTCTAAGAACAACACACATCATTGAAGAAGCAAAAAATTAGTTTCAACCGATACTAACCGATAATTGTTGAAGAAGAAAGGTCGGATGCCTACCGGGGCATCCCCAAGCTTAGATACTTGAGACTTCTTGAAATATTATCTTGGGGTGCCTTGGGCGTCCCCAAGCTTGAGGTTTTGTGTCTCCTTAATTCTTCTCATATCACAGTTTCCCTAAATCTCAAAAGCTTCATCCACACAAAACTCAACAAGGACTCATGAGATAAGTTAGTATAAACCAATGCAAAACCTTATCATTCTCTATTGTAGCAAATAACTGAAATTATTATTCAATATTGCATACTAAATTCCTCTGCATATTTAATACTCCTATCCCTAAATAGAATAATTAAACAAGCAAACAATGCAAACATAACAGCAATCTGCCAAAACAGTATACCACACTGTAGATAATTTACCGGAGCTTATTTTGCAAAAAGTTTCAACATTTTATCACATTCTCACTTTTCTAGAGAATGTTTGCAACAGCGATAAATTTTCTGTTTTCAAACAGCAACATGTATACTTGCAGAATAAGCATCACAAAGGCTATCATTGCCACTTTTATTGAAATAAAAGATGAAAAAAATTATTATAAATAAAAGCAAGCAATTCTTAACAGAATAAATTGACGCTCCAAGCAAAACTCATATCATGTGACGAATGGAGACATAGCTCCAAGTGAGGTTACCGATAATGTTGAAGACGAAAGAGGAGATGCCTTCCGGAGCATCCACAAGCTTAGTTGCTTAGATCTTCCTTGAACATTACCTTGGGGTGCCTTGGGTATCCCCAAGCTTAGGGTCTTGTCACTCTTTATTCTCCTCATATCGACATCTCACACAAAACTTAACGGAACTTTGTGAGATAGGTTAGTATGATAAAGAGCAAACCATTTCACTTTTGGTACTGTCAAAGACAAGATTCATAATTGTTCTCACACAATGACTACAGTAGAATATCATTTCCACAATTTATATTGAGCAATATAAGCCATAGAAACTAGAAAACAAGCAAACTATGCATTGAAAACAGAATCTGTCAAAAACAGAACAGTCTGTAGTAATCTGTACTCCAACTATACTTCTGCTACTCCAAAAATTACAAAAAATTAGGAAAACCTGGGTAATTTGTCTATTAATCTTATGCAAAAAGAATCAGCATTTTATCACTCTTTTGTTAAAAAAATATTTGTTTTCCTCAGCGAAGAAGTTTCTGTTTTTCAGCAAGATCAAATCAACTATCATCGTAAGCCATCCAAAAGGTCTTACTTGGCACTTTATTAAAACAAAAAGCAATAAAACATGATTACTACAGTAGCATAATCATGTGAACACACAAAAACAGTAGGTAAAAGTGTTGGGTTGTCTCCCAAGCGCTTTTCTTTAATGCCTTTTAGCTAGGCGTGATGACTTCAATGATGCTCACATAAAAGATAAGATTTGAAACACAAAGAGAGCATCATGAAGCATAAGTTCCTCTCTCATAATAATTTTAAGTAGCATCATGAATGGATTCATCAATATAACCATCACATAAAGCATTCTTTTCATGATCCAAAAGCATAGAAAATTTATTACTCTCCATATAAGCAATTTTATTCTCATTCACAATAGTGGGAGTATGATATGAAACTTGAATACTAAAAATTGTTCCCACATTAAGAGAGTAATGCTCAGTAAAAGGATATTCAAAATTATGACAATAATTATAACTAGTTTTTATAACATAAGTATCATCACAATAATCATCATAAGTAGGAGGCATGCAATCATCATAGCAAATTTGATCATTCAAAATAAGGGGACTAAAAAGATCATCTTCATTAAGCATAGCACCCCCAAGCTTGGGACAAACATTAATTGCATCAAATAAATTCTCAAACATGTCATTCTCATCAAACATAGCATCCCCAAGCTTGTGGCTTGGCATATCATAAGCATAATCATTCTCATCATTAATAGTATGAATAGAACCAACGGTATAACAATTGCTATCATCATAATTTCCCAAGTTGGTGCCAAAAAGATTTCCATGATTATAAGAAGTATCATTATCTTCCCAGTCATAATCATCACAACAAGCAATAGGCATAACAAAATCATCATCAAGTGCATCATCTTCCACAATTATTTTTGATTCATTTTCATGAGGCACAACAATAATAGGAGCAACCTTATTTGGGGAAGATACCTTTTTACCTCTATTCTTTCTTCTTTTCTTCTTCTTAGACACATCATGTGTGGGTTTAATTAATCTTTTCAAGCTTATTATTGATGAGATTGGTTGGATAGGAAGCTCCTCCCCGTTACCTGATTCATCATAATAAACACCAGGAGGGTATTGGGACATATTTTCCCTTTCATTAATACTCTCTTCATATTCTATTTGTTTTCTTGACTTTAGATAGTTGGCAATATAAGGATTCTCAATGCAATTTACCGCACAAAACATATAAATTTCCTCTAGATCAAAATCAAGAAATCTCTCGAGATTAAATTTTGGAATACTCTTAGTTATGCGTTTCATTTCTTCATACCCCAAAAGAAGACTAAGCTCTTTATGATGCTCAAGGGTAATCTAGTTATCAAAATTTTTGGAGAGGATTTGATCATGAAAGAATTTGCATTGGAGATTTAAATGACCACGTTCATTCCAAAGTTCACAAGGATGGCAAAAAAATTAAATCTTTCAGCACAATCATCTAGCCTCGCTTGCAACTTTTTTGTTTCTAAATATTTATGCTTCTTACAAAATCTATCTTCCCTTTTTGGTGTGCAAATGCACTCCCAATTCACTCCGCAAAAATTGACATGCTTATAAGAAACATTGTTCTCATGACTAGTGCAATAATCATTAGCATTTTGGATATTCAAAGAATTCATACTAACAACATTGCAATCTTGCTCATCATTCAAATATTTTGTGCCAACCATTTTATTGATTTATTCTTCTAACAATTGAGCAAAAAATTTCAAACCATCATTTTCAAGAAATATATTATAAAGATGATCAATAATATGAAGCAACCTCAATTCCATTTTTTTGTAGTTTTCTTCTTATTAACCAAACTAGTGATAAAACAAGAAACTAAAAGATCCAATTGCAAGATCTAAAGATATACCTTCAAGCACTCACCTCCCCGGGAACAACGCTAGAAAAGAGCTTGATTGACGGGAAGTGAGTGTCACTTACCTAACCTCTCCGGCAATGGCGCCACAAAAGAGCTTGATGTCTACTACGCAACTTTATTCTTGTAGACTCATGTTGGGCCTCCAAGCGTAGAGCTTTGTAGGACAGTAGCAATTTTCCCTCAAGTGGATGACCTAAGGTTTATCAATTAGTGGGAGGTGTAGGATGAAGATGGTCTCTCGCAAACAACCCTACAACCAAATACAATAAATCTCTTGTGTCCCCAACACACCCAATACAATGGCAAGTTGTATAGGTGCACTAGTTTGGCAAAGAGATGATGATAAAAGTGTAATATTGATGGTGGAAATGTATTTTTATAATCTGAATAAATAAAAACAGCAATGTAGTAAATAGTAAACGAGCACAAAAATGGTATTGCAATGCTTGAAAATGAGGCCTAGGGTCCGTACTTTCGCTAGTGCATTCTCTCAACAATGCTAATATAATTGGATCATATAACCGTCCCTCAACATGCAACGAAGAATCACTCCAATGTTCCTATCTTGCGGAGAACATAAGATGGAATTGCTTGTAGGGTACGAAACCACCTCAAAGCTATTCTTTCCGATCAATCTATCCTAGAGTTCGTACTAAAATAACACGAAGCTATTCTTTCCGATTGATCTAACCAAGAGTTCGTACTAAAATAACACCAAAGCAAATTCAGATTCATAATATTCAATCCAACACAAAGAACTTCAAAGAGTTCCCCGAGATTTCTACCGGAGAAACAAAGAAAAGAACATGCATCAATCCCTATGCATAGATTACCCCAATGTCACCTCGGGAATCCGCGAGTTGAGTGCCAAAACATATATCAAGTGAATCAATACGATACCCCATTGTCACCGCGAGTATTCAACTGCAAGACATATATCAAGTGTTCTGAAATCCATAAAAGTATTCAATCCGATAACAACGAAATCTCAGAGAGAAAAACTCAATTCATCATAACAAGATATAGAGGGGAAAACACCATATGATCCGACTATATTAACAAAGCCCGCGATACATCAAGATCGTGACATCTCAAGAAGACGAGAGAGAGAGAGAGAGAGATTAAACACATAGATTTTTTGCAGGAGGATTAAACACATAGATACTGATACAAACCCTCAGCCCCGAGGGTGGACTACTCCCTCCTCATCGTGGTGGCCGCCGGGATGATGAGGATGGCCACCGGAGATGATTCCCCCCTCCAGCAGGGTGCTGGAACGGGGTCTAGATTGGTCTTCGGTGGCTACAGAGCTTAGCGGCGGCAGAACTTCTGATCTAGGGTTATTTTCGATGGTTTCTCTATTTATAGGATTTTTTGGCATTGGTTTCATGCGAAGATGGGCCTCCAGATGAGCACAACCTACCGGGGCAAGCCAGGCCCACCAGGCATGCCCTGGTGGGTTGTGCCCTCCTCGTGGCTCTTCTGGCCCTCCCATGAAGCTTCGGGGGTCTCTTTTTTCCAAAAAAAAATCGTCAAATAGTTTCAGCTCATTTGGAGAACTTTCATTTCTGCACAAAAAACAACACCACAGTAGTTCTGTTGAAAACAGCGTCAGTCCGGGTTAGTTCCATGCAAATCATACCAAAACCATATAAAATTGTTGTAAACATGGCATGAATACTTCATAAATTATAGATACGTTGGAGACGTATCACCACGGTCTTGTCCTTCACCATGGCGACAGAGCTCGAGAGAGATGGGCGGAGCCGTGGAGAGCAGGAAGAAGCAAGGCGGAGAAGCAGAGAGTAAGGGGGTGAATGAAGGGAACAGTGCCTCGCATTGGCAGCAACGCTCTTTATGGTCCCACTTCCGAGTGGCTGACTCATGGGCCCGCACGATCCAATCGCATCTCGTAACAGACGCAGGCTCGATACGTGGAAGAAAAAGCGGCGTGAGGATCAAGGAGTCCCTATCTATTTACCCTCTTACTGCGCCACGCCCCGACCCTCGCGCTTCTCCAAATTTTGAATCCCGCGAGATCCGGGAACCACAGAGCTGTCAGTCGCACCAAAGATATCACACTCAAATGTACTCGAAGCTACGTAGCATAATTCAGTTGGTGATCTCAGAAACCAGAATCGATTAAGGTGACTGATGCAGGGTTAAAGTACCAGTACACTTTCAGAACCTTGAAGAAATGCTTTTGAAGCATTAAATCGGGTCAGAACCAACTTCAACCCTTCTTCACTCGGCCCTCAATCCATTCAGGGGCTAATGACGATGACATGTACCTAGGATAGGGTCTTAGGCCTGACCTAGACACCCTACCCAAAGACACTGCCCTATAGTCAAAGACATACAAAGTCCAACAGTAGATACTGACAGAACTAACCTGAAGTTCAATCCACTCGATGAAGAGATTCCACTGGACCATGATAACATCACTCAACCGTACAAAGAATCACTCGGAGTAAAGAAGGCCTAAAGTCACCCTAAGATGGCAATGGTCAGGCATTCACTCTGTCGCCATAAAGATCATTAATAGTAGGCGTTACCAGTAACGTCCTAGTCTTAACTCACAATGAACCCTGTGTAACCGAAGGCTGGGAGAGGCCTAGCGCACTCTATATAAGCCACCCCCTCCTCTGGCACAAGGGTTCGCACTCCTTGTAACTTTCACACACATCAAGTCGACAAGCCTCCGCAACACCAAGGCGTAGGGCTATTACCTCCACAGAGAGGGGCCTGAACTCGTAAACTGTGTGTACAACCTCGCCGTAGCAAGGACACTGCCTCCTCCTACGTACCCCCTACTCTTACTTTCAGACTCATTCCCACGACACCTACCCCCCTAGCGCCTTGGTGGGTAGTGGGCTCCCTGGCTAGCCTCTGATGCCCATCTTCTAGTATATAAGGTTACTTGCCCTAGAAAAAAAATAAGGAGAGTACTTTCAGGATGGAGCGGCACTGTCTAGAGGCGGAACTTGGGTAGGAGCACTTTTGCTCTCTGGCGAAGCAATTGCACCGGGGTACCTCCGGGAGGGGGAAATCGAAGCCATTGTCATCACCAACAACCCTCTTATCATGGGAGGGCCAATCTTCACCAACATCTTCAATAGAACCATCTCATCTCAAAACCCTAGTTCATCTCTTGTGTTCAATCTTTGTATCAAAACCTCAGATTAGTACCGATGGCTGACTAGTAGTGTTGATTACATCTTGTAGTTGATGCTAGTTGGTTTATTTGCTGGAAGATTATATGTTCAGATTTATTATGTTGTTCAATACCCCTCTAATCTTGCATGAATATATTTTGTGACTAGTTATTTTTGTTCTTGAGGACATGGGAGAAGTCTTTTCATAAGTAATCATGTGAATTTGATATTCATTCGATATTTTGATGATATGTATGTTGTGATTCCCTTAGTGGTATTATGTGAACGTTGACTACATGACACTTCACCATCTTTGGGCCTAAGGAAATTCATTATGGAATAGTTATTAGATGATGGGTTGGTAGAGTGACAGAAGCTTAAACCCTAGTTTATGCGCTATTCGATAAGGTACTGATCTGAATCCATATGTTTAATGCTATGGTTAGATTTTATCTTCATTCTTCTTCCCTAGTTGCGAATGCTTGCGAGGGGGGTTAATCATAAGTGAGAGGCTTGTTCATGTAAGAAAAACACCCAAGCACCGGTCCACCCACATATAAAATTATCAAAGTAGCGAATGTGAATCAAACCAACATGATGAAAGTGACTACATGAAATTCTCGTGTGTCCGCAAGAATGCTTTGCTTGTTATAAGAGACCGTTTCGTCATGTCCTTTGCTATAAAAAGGATTGGGCTACCTTGTCGCACCTATTGTTACTATTTCTACTTATTACTTGTTGCAAATTATCTTGCTATCAAACTACCTGTTACCAACAATTTCAGTGCCTGCAGAAATTACCTTGCTGAAAACCGCTTGCATTTCCTTTTGCTCCTCGTTGGGTTCTACACTATTACTTCTCAAAAGCACTACGATTGACCCCATATACTTGTGGGTCATCAGCAGCCTTTTAGCACAGCATCCGGTATGAGTGGCTCGCGGAGAGCTATTAACCTAGTGCCCAGTATCAGTTGCTATTTTTTTGCTTATTTTTGGCTTTTTAGAAAATCAATACCAAACGAAGTCCAAACATGATGAAACTTTACGGTGATTTTTTATGGACCAAAAGGGCCCCAGAAGGTTCGGGAGAAGGCCATAAGATGTACGACAGAGTCCCAAGCTCACTAGGCGTGCCCCGGGGGGCTGAGCTCGTGACTCCTACACAACTCGGATTGACCTAATTCCAACTCTATAAATTCCCAAATATTCCCAAGCCAACAAAGATCCACCCAAAGCACTTTTTCTGCTACCGAAAGCTTCTTTACTTCCACGATCCCATGTGGAGGCCTTTTCCAGTACTCTACCAGAGGGGGAATTGATCACGGACGGCTTCTACATCATCCTTGATGCCTTCTGATAATGTGTGAGTAGTTCACCACAGACCTACAGATCCATAGCTAGTAGTTAGATGGTTTCTTCTCTCTCTTTTTGATCTTGAATACCATGTTTTCCTCGATATTCTTGGAGTTCTATCGATTGTAATCTTATTTTGCGGTGTGTTTATTGGGATTCGATGAATTGTGGGTTTATGATCAGATTATACATGAAAAATAATTGAGTCTGTTTCAAACTTTATTATGCATGATTTTTATAGCTTTGTATTTCTCTCCAATCTATCAGTTTGGTTTGCCCAACTAGATTAATTTATCTTCAACGGGAGAGGTGCTTTGTGATGGGTTCAATCCTGCAGTGCTCTATATCCCAGTGACAGAAGGGGACAAGACACGTATTTGTATTGTTGCCATTAAGGGTAAAACAACAGGGTTTATTCATATTGACTGGGTTTACTTTGTCTACATCGTGTCATCTTTCTTAAGGCGTTACTTCGTTTTTTATGAACATAATACCATAGATGCAGGTAGGAGTCGGTCTACTTGTCTCAGACATGATGCCTATATACATGTTCATGGCCGTGAATAACGTCCTAACTATGTGTTTTTCTATCAATTGCCAAACAGTAATTTGTTCACCCATCGTATGCTATGTGTTCGAGAGAGAAGCCTCTAGTAAAAACTATGGCCCCGGGGTCTTTTTTTATCATATTATAAAAACCAAAAATACTTTGCTGCAATTTATTTGCTTTTATTTACTTTGCAATTTATCCATCTACCTATACAAGATTTGATCGTTGCAAGTGATGAGTTCAAGGTGACTGACAACCCTCTTGCCCCTGTTGGGTGCAAGTATTTGCTTTCGTGTGTGCATGTGATATTCATGAGGGTTTGCATAATTATCCTATTGGTTAGATAAACCTTGATTCTCACCAAGGGAAATACTTATCTCTATCGCACTACATCTGCCCTCGTCTCCAGGGAAAGTCCCAATGCAGCTCACAAGTAGCAGAAGGGGTTGGAAGCTTGGAGAGATGGATCTGAGAGCGCCGAAGCTGTGTGACCTTTTGGCAATGGATCAAGAGATGAAAGCATGGCGGGAAATGATTTACTAGCCTTTGTTTTTATAGGTCAGTAAAAGACCAAGAGTCCTGGTGCCAGATAAATCTCCTGTTCCCAACCCTTTGTGTCATTATATGCGCATCGATTAAATCAACTTGTTGATAATATCCCTTAAAAATTGGGGCACAATCTCTATATTAACACTACTGCAGGATGCTGCTAACGCGACACTACGATCGGAGACGCTTCGACGAAACTGTGTGCAATGCAATAATCGCAAATGGGGTGTAAAGGAACCGTCAAAAAAGGTGCAAAACGTTTGCGATGGTGGAGCCATCAAATACGGTTCATATTTTAGGTGCGTGTGCGATCCAGGGCATACGGTTCAGTCGAATGAACTGTTTGCGATGAGGCGGAACAAAAGAAACGGGCAACCTGATGAAGGCGTGTGCGATATAGAGCATACGGTTCACTCAGATGAACTGTTTTTGATTAGGCAACACAAAAGAAACGCTCAGCCAGATCAAGGTGTGTGTGATTGAGGGCATATGCTTCAGAAGGATTAACTGTTTGCAATTAGGAGACAGAATAGAAACGGGTCAGCCAGATCAAAGTGTCTGCGACTGATGGCATACACTTCACATGGATGAACTATTTGCGATTAGCCAAAACAAAATGAAACAGTTAGATAGATCAAAGTGTATGCGCTAGATGGGCACACACATTCTAATTAAAAGAAGCGTGCGTGATGGTAATAACAAGCGCGCATGATTGCTGGAACAAGACGTGTGCTCACATTGCCTATTGCGGTGCACCCTATGGTTCAAACGCCACGTACGCGGCCGAGAAGGTGTACGTGCCCACGTTACGCCTTTCGGGAATAGTGCCGCACTTATAACCGTCAGTAAATTTTGAGCATGCATCCTGTCACAATTTTTTTTTAAACAGGGAGGCCCCGTTCCGTCACATTCCAAATTGCAAACCTGTTCACACCGATCAAAATCTAAACGGTTTCCCACTTAGGAGCATATTACTACGCGGTTATAAATACTACTACTCCAAGATAACTGCACATTCCTCCTCAACTCCTCATCCACAAAAAGTCAAAAACAAACAAGTCATTCATCATCGTTCCCTTACGTCCGCCATGGCCAGCATGAGTTCTGGGTCGAGAGATTGCCACCAGGGAGAGGTGAGCCTGGAAGCGGAAGCATGAGAGATGTCCCGCCTCGCCGCGAAAGCAGCCAACATGTCCTGCCGCACGGCCATAGTAGCAGAGAGGTCCTGCTGCGCCGCCGAAGCAGCACGGAGGTCCCACCGCGCGGTCGATGCAGTAGACTGGTCCGGCCGCACCGTGGAAGTAGAAGAGATGTCCCGCTGCACCGCGAATGCAGTAGAGATGTCCTCCCGCGCCGCAGCGGCCTGGGAAAATGTCTCGTGGGCAGGCGAGGACTCTTACTGGCGCATGCGTGCCCTCGTCCTTAGGCAGATGGATCAGATCTCTAGGTAGGCGAGGTTGCAGGATGACCTGAAAGCCTCATTTGAATAGTCTACCGACATCATCCAGCAACTAAATGAGAGCAATGCGAAGCTCCAGGCCGAGCGCGACCTACTGAGGGTGAAGATCGTCAGAAGTGCGGAGCAGCAGGAGCAGGCCACTACCTTGTTGAAGAGGACCGGTGTCATCATCGAGAAACTTATGGATGAGAATGCCATGCTACGCAATGAGCACAGAAAGCTGGTGGAGGAATCCGTGGATGCTCTCAAGCAGCATCTAGAGATCAAGAAAGAGCTCGTCGTCGCTCGCCGCGGAGACTAGTTCCCGCGACCTGCAGCAACGCATCAAGAAAGTAGAGATCAACGAGCCAGATCATTGTCTTCCTTCTTCTTTTGCCCTTGTGTATTTCAGGCGTTACCGCATGTGGCTTTTTTTAATTATGTTTCTAAATATGTAAGACAATTATTATCCACTGTCATCGTCCTTATATTTATCATGCTTGCTATAAGTCGCAGTCAATTCTATATAGGTCCGTCAGATCTTACATCAAGATCCGTGCAAAACTTTCTTTTTAGATTTTCATTTTCTCCCTTAAATCTCAGTCCGGTGAGACATATAGCCACGCCGTAGAATAGGTGCTCGGGTGCCATTAATGGAGACATTGGGAGGGAGGTGCGCGGCTGGTAGCGGTCAAAGGGCTCTCCTCCCAAAGAGCACGCACGGGGGTCTGATCGCACGCCTCCCGTACTCAAATAGCTACCCCGCACGACACCTCCTAGCCAATAAAAAAAAGGGACATGAGGCCGCACATAAATGGTAAGTAGAACGCCCACGGTTTCAATAATACTTGTGTTTCCTTTTTGTAACGTGACAGCACTTGTTCCAAAATGACTTTGTTGATTGTTAATGAGTGCGCCTTCGCAAATTGGACAGAAAAATTACCACAGCATGTTGGTGCCATGTCATGACACCATGCCAAGTTTCATGATTTTCAGGCATGTTTTGGATTTACAGGAATTAAAAAACCAAATTTCTCAATCTTTCAGGCTGAGCCACGACGCCCTGATGTTTGAATTTCACTCCCATCTCTTGCATGGGACCTAGAAATTCAGCCAAGGACACAATGTGATTTTTCAAACAACTTTGGTGCACTGGAGCATGTGCTTATAGTTCAAATTTGAATTATGTACATTAAATGCGTAGAAACTCAATTAATGTATAAAAAGGCCAAATGAACCCGGAATAATTCTAAAATTTAGCACGGTACTTCTATTTGGTCTAATCTGCCTGTGTAAAAAAATTAAGGCGGGAGAAGGCAGTGTACATATGTCGTTTCGCACATGGAGGTGACACGTTCCCTCTCGGAACCATGAGCCTTCTTGAGGGAAGCTCCGGTTTGCGAGAAGCTTACACCAAAGCTTGTTCCAATTCGGCCAAAAAATTACCGCAGCATGTTGGTGCCATGTCATGACACCATGCCAAGTTTCATGATTTTCAGGCATGTTTTGGATTTATAGGAATTAAAAAACCAAGTTTCTCAATCTTTCTGGTCGAGCCACGACCCCAGATGTTTGAATTTCACTCCCATCTCTTGCATGGGACCTAGAAATTAACCCAAGGACACACATGTGATTTTTCCCAACAACTTTGGTGCACTGGAGCCCGTGCTTGTAGTCCAAATTTGAATTACGCACATTAAATGCGCAAAAACTCAATTAATGTATAAAAAAGGCCAAACAATCCCAGAATAATTCCAAAATTTAGCACGGTACTTCTATTTGGTCTAATCTACCAGTATAAAAATTAAGGCGGGAGAAGGCAGTGTACGTATGTCGTTTCACATACGAAGGTGACACGTTCCCTCTCGGAACCACGAGCCTTCTTGAGGGAAGCTCCGGTTCGCAAGAAGCTTACACCAAAGCTTGTTCCAATTTGGCCAAAAAAATTACCGCAGCATGTTGGTGCCATGTCATGACACCATGCCAAGTTTCATGATTTTTAGGCGTGTTTTGGATTTACAGGAATTAAAAAACCAAGTTTCTCAATCTTTCCAGCCGAGCCACGACGCCAAGATGTTTGAATTTCACTCCCATCTCTTGCATGGGACCTAGAAATTCACCCAAGGACACACATGCGATTTTTCAAACAACTTTGGTGCACTGCATGTGCTTGTAGTTTAAATTTTAATTATGCACATTAAATGCGCAAAAACTCAATTAATGTATAACAAAGGCCAAACGAACCCGGAATAATTCCAAAATTTAGCACGGTACTTCTATTTGGTCTAATCTTCCTGTGTAAACAATTTAAGGCGGGAGAAGGCAGTGTACGTATGTCGTTTCACACACGGAGGTGACACGTTCCCTCTCGGAACCACGAGCCTTCTTGAGGGAAGCTCTGGATTGCAAGAAGCTTACACCAAAGCTTGTCCCAATTCGGTCAAAAAATAACCGCAACATGTTAGTGCCATGTCATGAAACCATGCCAAGTTTCATGATTTTCAGGCGTGTTTTGCATTTATAGGAATTAAAAAACCAAGTTTCTCAATCTTTCTGGCCGAGCCATGACGCCCAGATGTTTGAATTTCACTCCCATCTTTTGCATGGGACCTAGAAATTCACCCAAGGACACACATGTGATTTTTCAAACAACTTTGATGCACTGGAGCATGTGCTTGTAGTTCAAATTCGAATTATGCACATTAAATGCACAGAAACTCAATTAATGTATAAAAAAGATCAAACAGACCCGGAATAATTTCAAAACTTAGCATGGTACTTCTATTTGGTCTAATATGTCAGTGTAAAAAAAATTAAGGCGGGAGAAGGCAGTGTACGTATGCCGTTTCGCGCACGGAGGTGACACATTCCCTCTCGGAACCACGAGCCTTCTTGAGGGAAGCTCCGGTTTGCAAGAAGCTTACACCAAAGCTTGTCCCAATTCGGCCAGAAAATTACCGTAGCATGTTGGTGCCATGTCATGACACCATGCCAAGTTTCATGATTTTTAGGCGTGTTTTGGATTTACAGGAATTAAAAAACCAAGTTTCTCAATCTTTTCGTCCAAGCCACGACGCCCAGATGTTTGAATTTCACTCCCGTCTCTTGCATGGGACCTAGAAATTCACCCAAGGACACATGTGATTTTTCAAACAACTTTGGTGCACTGGAGCATGTACTTGCAGTTCAAATTTGAATTATGCACATTAAATGCCCAAAAACTCAATTAATGTATAAAAAGGCCAAACGAACACAGAATAATTCCAAAATTTAGCACGATACTTCTATTTGGTCTAATCTGCGAGTGTACAAAAATTAAGGTGGGAGGAGGCAGTGTATGTATGTCATTTGGCACACGGAGGTGACACGTTCCCTCTCAGAACCAAGAGCCTTCTTGAGGGAAGCTCTGGTTTGCAAGAAGCTTACACCAAAGCTTGTCCCAATTCGGCCAAAAAATTTACTGCAACATGTTGGTGTCATGTCATGACACCATGATGCGGAGCATCCCAAGGTCATCCCCATGGACCTACCATCGCCTCACCAAGTGCCTAGCGGACCCATGACACGAGCACGCGCAAGAGCTCTCGAAACTGAGGTGACATCACTCCTCTCATGTTTCCACTTCGATGCACATGAGACATGGCTAGTACCTCATACAGACACATTGTGAATACTCAGGTACCATGGAGAAGCTAAGGAGCAAGGAGAAGAAGAAGAAGAAGAAGAAGAGGAAGATGGACTTGAAGACAGAGAAGAAGAAGTGATGAAGAAGAAGCTATAGGCTCCGGACGACCGGCCAGGACTGGACGTCCGACACTTCCACACCCGAGCCAATACTACGGACTTCCGACACTCCACGGACGACCGACGCTCCTAGGACGACCGACCCCGACCGGACGTCCGACCGAAGACCACCCGAGCCGAATCTACGGACGTCCGACAGGCACCGGACATCCGGACCCTCGCGAGCCTCCGGACGACCGGTGACTCTCGGATGTCCGACGCCTGTGCACTGTTTCGTGTTGGGCCGCAACCCATGTACCCCTTCGTGATAGAGGCGAGGGTGTCCCGATCTTTTGATGAGATGATAACTATCGATTTGGTGGAGACGACTTTGACGATCCGACTACAAACGTGCATGACGTTGCGCCTTAGCAATCGCTAAACCAATCTCCTGAGGTTACCGATGATGCTGGAAGCACAATTAGCCTGACCATGAAGGTCTATTCCTGCATGCAATCGAAGAACAAACAAGAATATGATAATGCAATATGAATATTGCGAATATAGATATAGTATTGATAAAGGTGGGGATCCGGAAGTGGTCTTGGCCTGGTCGTTGGCCACAAACAAAGTACGCGAAGTTGCAATGGCTAACTTTTAACTAAACAAATCCCAGGGAAAAAGCTACTAGATGGATCTACTTATATAGGAGCAAGGGGTGGTGGCCAAGGAGGTGGAAGGTCGTCCCAAGGTAGCCTAAAACTAACCCTAGGTCGTACAAGGCTCATCGGCCCAAGTGAAGGTGGTGCAACACCTTTGGACTTGTTGTTTGACTCGGATTCTACTGCAGCGTCAGATTGTTTCGTCGATATCTCGATGCTCTGGATAAATTTGAAGGTGATTCCAATTGGGTTGGAAAGAGCACGAAATCTACTTTCCAACAAAAAAGAATAACCCAATTTGGAGTCCGTATGAAAAAGTTGTTGACGTTTTGAGTCAGGTATGTCTGTGCAGTCCGAATCTGAATCCAGAATGTGAGAGACTTGGACTCTATCTTATCTTGGCCCAAAAGTGACGTGAGAGGACTTTTTGAACAGAACCTATACTTCTCGTTTTCCCTTATCTTCATATGTGGATTGTACAAATGTCCCATACACCCACAATTAGACAAAACACAAAAGTGTGTGAAGTATTTTTGTTCTGGATAACATAAATAGATTACTGAATAGTTTGCACTAGAAATCACCTGACAAATATGAATGTATGCAATATTTTTGGTCGTATCCAAGGTAGTCATGTCCTCATCATCCTCCCCTTCTTGAAAACAAAGCCGTCCTCGGTGTTGCTTAATCTGAAATGTCGCTAACAAAAGAGACAAGGTGTACATGTTGTATATGTATATGTCATCCATTTTTACTTCCCTTGATTTTTGCACATATGATACATGTATACATGAGTAACTTTCATAGTTCATAAAATCTAAAGCCAAAAAATTATCACAAGAAGTAGAAGGCATGAAAATACTGCAACTCAGTTTGCACATATAAGTGAAGCTCTTATTCATTTCAAAAGATTGACAATGTTCATCATTAAACCATCCCAACATTGGTGAATAGACCTCACTTGCATCAAATTTACATGCTAGAACATGCTTAAATAAGCAAACATGCAATAAGTCATTGGACATAGAATCATCACTAAGATTAGAGGTCATATCAAAATTATTAAACATCGGTTCTTTTGCATCAACAGTTAATTCAATGGGTGCACTCAAAATTGTTGGTATTTCAGTTATTTGATCACATGACACATTCATGAAAGTAACAAGATTCTCTAAAATAGGTGGTGTGCTCAAGTCAACAGGTAACTCAACACATGATGCATTCAAGTTAACTAGGCATGCATCATTCTCATGTGAACTTATATCATCAATACCTTTATTGTTACCTTGTCGCAAAGACGTAGCTAATGTAGGTACGCACATTGACAATGTACTATACTCTTGAGATGATGTCGCACTCACAATCCGAGGTGGGGCTGCTCTAGTAGGTGCAACGGTGGAGGAACCAACCAGCGGTGGAGAGCATGAATTGGAATAGTAGTTGTTGTAGTCACCCAATGCATCCTCCTGTATCTGTCTCTCAAAGGTACAAGCGCGAACATACATACCAGTAATGCAACGAGGAATATACTAAAACCTTGCACGGATATCATGGTTCAAACCACCAAAAAATCTATTCATTGTATCATCCTCAGATTCTTCCATGTCACAATGATGCATATAAGATTTGAACTCTTGGTAGTAAGCATGACCTGTGTTACTGCCTTGTTTTAATTGTTCCAATTTGCGAAGCAATTCACGACGATAGTAAGGAGGAAAAAATTGTTGCCTTATTACAACTTTCAAAACTTTCCAAGTTGTGGGTTGTTTATCAATGTTTTTCTTACAATGTTCACTCCACCAAACAGAAGAAAAACTAGTAAATGCTCTAGTGGTAGCTTGTACTCTCTCAAGTTCAAAAAATCATGGTCAGTAAAAACTTGTTCTACTTCAAGCTCCCAAGCTAGATAAATATCAGGATTAAATCTACCCTCAAATGATGGTAAAGAGATAACCTGACCCTATGCATGTGTGTGTTGTCCCAACTCTCGTGATGGTGAAGATGTGTCCGTCGCCCAAGAGCTTCTATCTCCGAAACCTGTCATGATTAGTAGAAACAAGAAACAAAATTCGAGAATAATGTTCCTATGAACTACTAGGATGTGGTTGTAAAGTGCTCACAGTAAAGCAAATATCAATATCTTACAAGTTCTTCCCATGCAGCAGGTGGTGACAGGCAACCAGTGGTGTCAAACAACTCCAAAGATTGTGTAAAGCGATTTCCAGGGGAACATACGTATATACGGTGTAGAAATATGTGGAGCTGGGTTGGCTATATATGGTAGCAAAATATTAGCAATAATCAATTCAGAGATGCAATGTTGAATAAACGCTCAACGACGGTACTGTGCTGGTCCTAGGCTAGACCGAACTAGAGACGCGAGCCTAGGACACTAATGACGTCACGACGTAGCACAACTAGCATCAAAAAAAGGATATGAAGTAGCTCTGGACAGCAAAATATAACTGAAGATCACAATAGCTGTAAAGATAATGATGTGAAACAACAACCAAGCAGGATATATCAACAACTTTCTCTCCAACTTTCCTCTGGAAAGTTTGTGCCAATTTTTTGATAATTTTTCAAGAATGGTATTGACTCAAGCTTTCAAACGTAAAAGGAATCACTCAATTCCGAGTTGATATGAGGAGTCAAAAATTCTAAAACTGGCCTGAAAAACTGGAATAAGCTGTGTTTGTGAACTTCGGAGGGCAAAAAGACCTATTTAGAAGCCGATTTTGAGGTGCCAAATATTGAAATAAATTATGCAACTATTTAGAAGCGGCTCATCGCTAGCTTTCATTTGAGTACTCGCGGAGCCAAAACGGACTTCGTATGAGGAAGTTATGCCTATTTTACTGAACAGTGCACAAAACAGATTCCAATCCGAATTCAACTACGAGATTGAGTCTAGAAAGATCCGAATTTTGTTTTTTCTCTCTGTTTTTTTTTCTCTTTTTTCCCTCACACTTTTTTTCTTTCTCTTTCTCTCTTTTTATTTATTTTTTTCTTTGTTTTTTTCTCTCTCCCTCTTTCCAAAACAAACTAGATAAGATGCAGATTGGATCTAGCGAAGATGTGAACGACCTCAACTATGATCGTGACAATGAACGATGGGTAGCACGTGTTGGAAATTGATGGATAGATGGTGGACATCGGAAGGGATAACGATGCAGCGGCAACGTGACTAGTGTGAGCAGAACTCGAAACTCTAAAGGACCTAAACACTAAGATCAGCAACTCGACACGACGATGCAACCGATAAATCAACTATGCAAGTAATGAAAAGAAAACTGCAAGGGCTCAGACTGGCTTGGACAAAGGATGAATAGATCTAAGTTTTTTTGTGGCTTTTTCTTGGACAATAGGTAAGAAAATAAATCTAATCTAGGAAAAACTGGAAATTCTCACCGAGCAACCTAAAAACTGATACCACTTAATAGAGGCGAGGGTGTCCCGATCTTTTGATGAGATGATAACTATCGATTTGGTGGATACGACTTTGACGATCCGACTACAAACGTGCACGATGTTGCGCCTTAGAAATCACTAAACCAATCTCCTGAGGTTACCGACGATGCTGGAAGCACGATCAGCCTGACCACGAAGGTCTATTCCTGCACGCAATCGAAGAACAAACAAGAATATGATAATGCAATTTGAATATTGCGAATATAGATGGAGTATTGATAAAGGTGGGGATCCGGAAGCGGTCTTGGTCTGGTCGTTGGACACAAACGAAGTACGCGAAGTTGCAATGGCTAACTTTTACCTAAACAAATCTGATCTACTTATATAGGAGCAAGGGATGGCGGACAAGGAGGTGGAAGGTCGTCCCAAGGCAGCCTAAAACTAACCCTGGGTCGTACAAGGCTCATGGGCCCAAGTGGAGGTGGTGCAACACCTTTGGACGTGTTGTTTGACTCGGATTCTGCTGCAGCGTCAGATTGTTTCGTCGATATCTCAATGCTCCGGATGAATTTGAAGGTGATTCCAATTGGGTTGGAAAGAGCACGAAATCTACTTTCCAACAAAAAAGAATAACCCAATTCGGAGTCCGTATGAAAAAGTTGTTGACGTTTTGAGTCAGGTATGTCTGTGTAGTCCGAATCTGAATCCAGAACGTGAGAGACTTGGACTCTTATCTTCTCTTGGCCCAAAAGTAACGTGAGAGGACTTTTTGAACATAACCTAAACTTCTCCTTTTCCCTTATCTTCATATGTGGATTTTATAAATGTCCCATACACCTGCAATTAGACAAAACACAAAAGTGTGTGAAGTATTTTTGTTTTGGATAACATAAATAGATTATTGAATAGTTTGCACTAGAAATCACCTGACAAATATGAATGTATGCAATATTTTTGGTCAAATCCAAGGTAGTCATGTCCTCATCACTTCAACCCCCTCTTTTGTACTAAAACTATATATACTCCACGTCGTCCAACTTTCTAGGGTTAGCAAAGGATTAGCTCATATTTCGTGTGAGAGCTTTGCTCATCCACTTGGTTACCTTCTCCTCAGAGATTCGAGCCTCCTACGGAGAAGATCCCCCAAGCGGATTTAAGACCCCTCTTTACGGAAGAACATCAAGACCTCCTCACGGAGAAGACCATTACCGTTGTATCGTCCTTAGTTGATCGTGTACCGTGTGAACCCTATGTATTCGAGGATCTAGCACATGTGTGAATTTCTTGTGTTGGTTTAGTGATTCTCTTGTGTTTCTCCTGTGTTTCCCTTGTGATTTCCCTCTTTTCCCCCTCGTGTTCTTTGTGTTCATCGCGGGATCCGCTCCTTTCGTGAAAGATCGGCCGATTAGGGTTCCTACCCTACATCATCTTGGTATCTAGGGCCACATTGATCACGATTTCGGAGCCTCCCCGTTGTGTTTCTAGCCTAGTTTTTGTTGTTTTCCGTCCTAATTCAAAAATAGCCCCAATTTTTTTGTGATTTGTTAGTGTGTTGAGATTTTGTTGGTTTGGATCCGTGGATTTGCTTTGTTTTGAGTGGATCTAGCTATTCCCCCTTCCCCGCCCTTTCCATCCACAAAATCCTCCGGATTTGACCATTTTCTCCATCTCCACCTCAAAACCTAGCAGTTCATCCCGTGCCTGAAATTTCGCCCAGGCACCGGGCGTCCGACCCAGCCCGGACGTCCGACGACCGGACGACCGACCCAGCGCGAACGTCTGACCAACCCTGATGAAACTGGATTTTTTTCAGTGTAGTCACCACCATCAACCCACATTTCCGCATACGCACTCCTACCGCCTATACACCATCACCACTTCCGCATACCACCACCATTTGGACCGTTTCACTCTCTGACACGTGTTGCCACTTCGAGCTTTGAGAACTTGAGTTGCGATTCTGTATCCTTTCGTGTTTCGAATATCTAGGTACGGTTCGACATCAACATCACCGCTGCTCATCTTCGCCACGGACGCGTCATCAACAACGACCACGTCGACTACATCTTGATATTCGTGATTGGACCACCGTCATCTGTTCTTGCTTACGGACGTGGAACCAAAGAATGGTAACCTCGTCTTGGTATTGGACATATCACTCTTGCCATTACATTGATAGCCATCATAGCCTTACTCCTTTGCGTTGCTTACCCATCGAGACTAGCCATTGAGTATTGCCAGCAACGAGACTTGTGCACATTAGTGATCATACTTCCCATAGCATACATACATCATTGTTGCTTATATTGATATCATCTCTTGTGCCACAAAGTTGTCATCGCATACACAATTGCTATCTTGGTTCGTCAAGCATTGCATGAGAAAAGATCTCCAACATCAAAGAGCCAAATAAGCTTTTGAGAAAAAAGGAAAGATAAGCAAAGAGCTTTTAAGCAAGAACCATATTATCATAAAACATTAAGATTGTCACACTCGATCATCTTGGATCATATCATCGAAACACCTTGCATAGAGCATACTTGTGATAGAAGTCGTTGTATTTTTGCAAAGTAGGTTGTGCACAAGTTCTTGTATCCGCCTATTGTGCAATCGTGCTAGCGTCTCTCTAGTGTTGTGCAACACGAGCATTTTTGTGGATTCCACATTTTGGCTCACCCTTGGTTGCATGACCCCACTTATCTTTTTGCGTGTGTGTTTACGTGTACCTTATATGCTTGGTCTACTTGTTACATTGCATCTTGCGAATCTTTTCCAACATTATTGAAGCTCACTTAAAATTGCATCAAATTTTGTGCCACCATCCTAACCAAGCTCCACGATAAGGTTTTACTTGTGTAGGTGTGAGAAACCGACAAGAGCTAGTACCAATTGTGCTATTTCCTTGTCCTACATTGGAGTGATCATCGATCCACTTTCAACTTCGGTCAAGGTACATTTGGTATTCGTTCTTCTCTTTCTACCACTCACATTTGCCTTGGAATGATGGATAGGCCAAGTACCTCTACCAACCCACTCTTCATTGAGCACGACGATGACATGAACTCCTACGTCACCAAGAGTCACCTCGTTGGTGCACAACATGCTTTGCATCAAGAGCAACAAGCTATGAGTGAAGCATCGACAACCTCGCCGCCGACTTGCGACTCTCCGAGCAACGTACAAGGGACTACTTCGACCACAAGATCAATGATCCCAAGCAAGAGAATGACGCAAGGATGGACGAGATTCACGCTTTGTTGCTCAACTGCTCTTCTTCCACTTCGTCTTCATCAAGAAGGACTCGCTCTATAGCGACCCGACCTCAAACGGCCAAGTCTCTGTGCTTCAGTGTCATCCCTGGATCGGTAATGCGGACACACACAGTACTCGAGGATTTATAACAGAGTAGCAATCACACACTTATTACATCGAATGTCTCAAAAGAGAACATATTACAATAAATATGGCTTAAGGCCATCTAATACGATAACAGCGAAAGGCTTGGAAGATAAAGTGAGTCCATCAACTACAACAGCATAGCTGAGCTGCACGGCAACGACCTAACGAACCTTACTCCTCGTCTGAAAAGTCTGCAACATAATACATTGCAGCCCGAAAACGGGTCAGCACATGGAATATGCTTGCAAGATAACACAGTAGAGCAAGAACAAAATAAGGCCAACTCCACCGCGTCACCCATTTCTACCCCAAATCGTCCATTTGTGTCCGTTTAGGGTAAAACGGACAAATCAAACGACCCAGCACATGGGAGCATACGAACGTTTTGTCCGGCCCGTGTCCACTTTTGCCCCATTTCCAGACCAAAGTTGCTCTCGGTTTGGGGCCAAATCAGACAGAAAGCGGACGTCTTCGCGTCCTCATCATCCGTCTGTGTCCGCCTCGACCCCACATGTCACTCTCTCCTTTTCTGTACCTGGCCCACCACGTGCACCCACGACCACGACGTATGGGGTGAAAATGGGGTAATAGCGTTGCGTGCAGCGAGTTTGTGCGGCCTCTGTCTAGCGTTTGTTCTCCCTATTTCTACCCAATACGGACAAAATCCGGACAAATGGGTATAGATTTAAGGTCGTGCGGTGGAGTTGGCCTAATGATATCACTACATGCATATTTGGCTGGTGGAAAGCTCTATGGTTATAGTTTTTGCGAAAAGCCAATTTTTCCCTACAACAAAGGAATAGATTTTATTTAACTATCATGGTAGTTGAAACATCATTGAGAAGGTTCCTCCAACTCAATCCCAATTAATGTAATTAACAACCCAACAATATTAGTTCAGAGTGATGAGATACTTATGATACTCCAAGTACTAGATACTCAAGATGTCCATAACCGGGGACACGGCTAACCATGATTAGTTTATACACTCTGCAGAGGTTTGCGCACTTTTCCCCACAAGACTCGATCTCCTCCGTTGGATTTCTTGCACTACAGGGTGTTTGAGAAATGGATGACCGAGACACAGTCTTTCAGAAGCATTAACTCCTTACTCCGGGCAGACCATACCAACCTACATCCCACTACCTGCTGATCCACCTCTTCGGAAGCTTCACGCAACTTACTCAACTATGCTCGAGCCCATAATAGCTTGTGGCTGCACACGGAAGTTTCTAGCATGAAAATATCTCAGTTCCCTTTGAGCCTGGGTGGCGGACCATAGGATTATCACACGGGTACTCTGGGATATCCTAGGACAACACTGGATTCCCCAGGTGCCCAACAAACAATCCACCCAGATGTGTATTCAAGTTGCCACCTTAAGTTTAACCCTTAATTAACAATCTCACATCTGTCATGGATTTCACTCACCCAACCACGTCTACGAGCATAGCGTAGCAAATAAACAATACGTAGAAGTAACTCCCAGGGTTTGAATATAATAGGGTAATAGGTTCTACCTCATCAACTACTTCCCAACCCACATGTTAATCACATCCTAACCATGCAATGTTTGAGGATTGGAACTAATGCATAAAAACTGGGTGATAAAGGGGTATGATCAAAGTGTTACTTGCCATGCTGATGATCCGCAAAACCTAGGGATTCGTAGTAGCATGCTTCGCACTCCGGGTGTTCTATCGCATACAAACAATAGCATACATAAGCAATCAATCAAAGAAACATGAGTAAAACTCAAACAAGAAGATCTAACCAGAAAGCTCAACTTAAGAACTCCGGTTTGCGAAAAGAATCAAATCAAACGGAGTAACGAAACTCAAACTGCGAAAGAAACAAGATTCGTTTACTAATCTAGACTAAGGTCAAATTTTACAGTATCAAAAGATTGTTCAAGTTGGTTAAACGGAAAGAGGGTCTTGAGACGAAGATCTAGGCGCTTGAATCGCCTGATTCCGACAAACGAGCAAAAAGATAAACTAAAACGAAAATCGGATCAGAAATCGCGATTGAAAATAATCGCGGAAAATCCAAGAAAAAGAAAACTGACGAACAGGCTAATGAACGAACGTTCATTGTCTATTACTAATGGGTAAACTTCGTTCGTTAAAACGAATGTATGGACGAATGTCCGCAAAGTAACTAAACCGCGAAAAACCGGTGAACCGATCTATCCCAAAAAACTAGGGATTCCAAAAAAACCGAACCGTGTTTTTTTTAAAACCGAACGGTTCTACCTCCGGCGAAGTCCAGCGTGGCGGGGCTGCTCCGGCGGGCGGCGGGGCAGTGCAGGGCGACGGCTTTTAAGGAGGGGGCAGGGAGGCGCAGCTTGGAGGAGGGGGCACGGCGCGGGAGTCCTAGCCGGACTCCGCTTCGCGGCGACGGCGCGGTCTCGGTCTCCCGAGCGGAGATGAGGCGCGAGCGGCTGGGCCGGCTCGGCTAGGCTTCGGCCCAGTCAGGCGCTAAAACATTTTTTTTTAAATAATAAATTCCGCCAAAACTAAAAAAATCCTAGAAAATAAAATAAAATTCTAAAAATGCGAACACAAATTTTCACCGTCTAAATAAAATATTTAGAACAAGGTGAACATTTTTCTTGGCCCTAAAATGCAACTTTGAAAAACGTGCAATTTTTCTAATTCAAATAAAATAGCAATAAACTCCGGATAAAAATCAAATATTTGATTTTAATCTTTTTCCTCCAATATTTCATTTATTTTGGAGAAGTCATATTATCTCATCTCATGTACTTTACTATGAAATATTTTCGGAGAGAAAAATAATTAAAACCAAAAATCCTTGTTTCAATGTTTAATAAAACTCAAATATGAAAACAGGGAAATCCCCAACTCTCTCCAAGGGTCCTTGAGTTGCTTAGGATTTCGAGGATCGCAAAACGAAATGCAATAAAATATGATATGCATGAATGATCTATGTATAACATTCCAAATTGAAAATTTGGGATGTTACAAACCTACCACCCTTAAGATGAATCTCGCCCTCGAGATTCGGGTTGGCTAGAGAATAGGTGTGGGTGGTCTTTGTGAAGATCATCCTCTCGTTCCCAAGTGGCTTCATCCTCGGTATGGTGGCTCCACTAAACTTTACAAAACTTGATAACCTTGTTGCGGGTGACTCGGCTGGCAAATTTGAGAATCCTGACTGGCTTCTCCTCATAGGTCAAATCACTGTCCAACTGAATCGCCCCCAAGGGTACTGTATCTCTTAACGGTATATCGGCCATCTCAGCATGACACTTCTTCAGCTGTGAAACATGAAATACATCATGAACTCCTGACAGTCCTTCAGGTAACTCCAACTTGTAGTCAACTTCTCCCATACATTCCAAAATTCAATATGGCCCTACAAATCTCAGGGCTAACTTTCCCTTAACTCCAAAACTTTTCACTCCTCGCAAGGGTGACACTCGCAGATATGCTCTATCTCCAATTTCATAGGTTATTTCCTTGCGTTTTGAATCTGCATAACTCTTCTGCCTCGACTGAGCTATCTTCAGTCTATCTCTGATCAACTTAACTTTCTCTTGAGACACTTTGATCAGATCTGGTCCAAACAATTGTCGGTTCATCCCACATCAACGGTGTTCTGCACCTTCGTCCGTACAGGGCTTCGAACGGTGCCATCTTCAAACTGGCTTGGTAGCTGTTGTTGTATGAGAACTCCATGTAGGGCAAATTGTCATCCCAACTAGATCCATAATCTAGCGCACACGCCCTCAACATATCCTCCAGAATCTAGTTGACTCTCTCGGTCTGTCCATCTGTCTGCGGGTGAAAAGCTGTACTGAATTCCAGCCTTGTTCCCAAAGTTTGGTGCAACTGATGCCAAAACTTTGAAGTAAACTGTGTCCCTCTATCTGATACGATGGTCCTCGGAACTCCATGCAGACATATGATTCTGGTCATATATATCTTGGCAAACTTCGCACTTGTATAGGTGGTTTTCACTGGGATAAAGTGAGCTACTTGGGTCAAGCGATCAACTACTACCCATATAGAATCGTATCCTAATTTGGTCCTGGGTAATCCGGTTCTCGGTGTCAAAACCGGCGGATCTCGGGTAGGGGGTCCTGAACTGTGTGTCTAGGCCGGATGGTAACAGGAGGCAGGGACACGATGTTTTACCCAGGTTCGGGCCCTCTTGATGGAGGTAAAACCCTACGTCCTGCTTGATTAATATTGATGATATGGATAGTACAAGAGTAGATCTACCACGAGATCAGAGAGGCTAAACCCTAGAAGCTAGCCTATGGTATGATTGTATGTTATGGTTGTTGTCCTACAGACTAAAACCCTCCGGTTCATATAGACACCGGACAGGGTTAGGGTTACACAAGGTCGGTTACAAAGGAGGAGATATTCATATCCGTATTTCCTAGCTTGCCTTCCACGCCAAGTAGAGTCCCATCCGGACACGAGACGAAGTCTTCAATCTTGTATCTTCATAGTCTAACAGTCCGGCCAATGGAGATAGTCCGGCAGTCCGGAGACCCCCTAATCCAGGACTCCCTCAGTAGCCCCTGAACCAGGCTTCAATGACGATGAGTCTGGCGCGCAGTATTTTCTTCGACATTGCAAGGAGGGTTCCTCCCCAAATTCTGTGTAACTGCCAAAATAATGTCCGGTTTCTTGTGAATGTTTGTACCCCTCGGCTTCTACGCCCAATAATGGCCACTCTCCATGTGGCGAGCAAATGTGAAGAGCCACGGTGTTTTCGCATTTACCCCCCTAGCTGTGTGAATGAGCCGCCTATTTAAAAAGACGAGGATTCAGATCCAAATCACACCATCCTCCCTTGGCGAGCCTTCATCGGAGCGTACCCTACAGAGATCCATTCCATCATGGCCGGTCGAAGCAGCTCCTCCTCTTGCACCCCTAGGTCCAAGCCCAGAGATTGGGAGAGATGTTCCGTCCCGCACAGCAAATTAGTGATGCTTCAGTCCAAGGGATTTCTTCCCCCAGCGTACCTGGTCCCGGTTCGAGCCGGGCTTGTCACCTATAATGGCGGAGAGCAAGCGGAGAGCCTTCCCAATCCCTCCAAGGGAGAGTGGGTATGCCTTGTCCCTTATTTGGTAAGAGGGCTCGGATTCCCAATTCTTTTGTTTCTCCGGGGGCTCCTGGAGTTCCATGGCCTCCAGTTGCACAACCTTACGCCTGCTTCCGTGCTGCATATCACGGGATTCGAGCCCTTTGGGAGTTGTTTTTGGGCTGTGAGGCTCATTTCGCTCTGTGGAAGAAGTTGTTCTGTCTTGTGCCCCGTTCTCAGAAGGGGTCAATATATCAAGTGGGCGGAGCCGAAGTGTGGCGTATTGCTGGGACCGGATACCTTTCCGGGACCCCAAAAAAGACGTTCGAAGACTGGGCTTCAGAATGGTTTTATATAGAAGACGCCCCCCTCCCGGATCCTATTCGGACCGGCCTTCCTGAGTTCGACAATGCCCCTTTGAAGAAGCACCGGAGCTGGCGTCCACGGAGCTCCCTGGAGGAAGATGACAGGGATATTCTTTACCTAATGAGCCGAATAAGTTTTTTAGCTCTATCCAGATTGACCATGATCGAGGTCATGGCTACATGCATCATGCGGGGGGTGCATCCACTTCAGTATAGAGGCCACCCCATGTGGGATTTCAACGGGGAGGATGACGCCACCCGCCACGGCCGTAAAGGGCCAAGATCGACTGCTGATCTAATAAAGATCTTATCCACTTTGTACAAGGGAGAAGAGGAGGAATTCCTTCGTGTCAACCCGCAGGGCGGATTTTCTATGTACAATCCTCCGAGCTGGGTAAGCAGAGACTTTTTATCGCCCATCCATTTTGTATTCCCGTAGTTAAGTATTCATTCCAGCAATTTCATTGCAGGAGCTGTGTCAGGCTGTAAAGGAGATAAACAGCCTTCCTCCACAACCCGAGGACCCTGGACGGTCCCTTGACCCGGCCTCCCAGGAGGATCCAGACATATCTGTGGAGCTGATCGATGGGGTATTTTACCAATCGAGTAATGACAATGCTTTGGTGGCCATTACAGCCGATTACCCTGGGCTAGTTCCGGCCTCACAGGTGACTGAGACCGAAGTCCCAGTAGTTCAAAAAGGGATCCGTCCTTGTGTGTTTTTGATCGCCGTATAACAGCCGTGTTTTGCAGGGGAGGTCCTCGAGGCCGAAGGCCGAGCCTGCGGCGACTGGCCAACAAGGGGTCGCGAGGCCAGGCAGGCTGAAAATACCCACAGTCCGGATTGAGACACTGGCGCAGCAGTATGGCGCGCCGTCCTTATTACAAGACATTATTCTCATAGGCATATTAACGCCCACGCCTTCTTTTCAGGAAAAAGAGCGCTTACCGGACTATACCCGGAGAGGCTACCAACCGTGCCTCCACAAGCCAGGCTCCAAGGCCGGATTCGGAGGCGGGAACGAATATAGGGCGTGCGTCGGGTGCTCCTCCGACAGACGATGCGGATAAACTATCCGCCACCCATTCCGAGGTGGAAAGTGCCATGAACCACAGGCGTCGCTGGACTGTTCTTCGTGACGCTTGTTTCTCCCAAGAGGCATTGGATGCTTTCAACTCGAGAGACGCGCACCTCCGTGCCGCTCAAAATGGTCTAGCCAGAGCCACGGAGCAGTATGTAAAAGACATACGGGTGAGAAAATTTGATGATTATATATATCAGTAGCCCCTGAGACTTGAAACAGTTAGGATAACTGATTTAAGGATCTTTTGTTATGCAGGTTCTTATAGAAAAGAATACTTAACTGTCCCAGGAGCTGGAAGTGTGCAAAGCCCAACTTCAGGCCGCACTGGTCGCAGCAGGGGAGCCCAAAGAGATCCCCTCTGGTAACATATCCTTTGAATGATAAGTATCATATAGAATGCGGCGTGTATGTAGATCTGACGATAAAATTGCAGATGATGCTGGAGTAAATCCGGATAAGCAACATCTCATACGCCAGCAGAAGGCCGGTGAGAGCGTGCTTACGAGGGTGAGGCAGGAGAAAAATGATCTCCAAGATGCCAACACCAAGCTGGGCGTGGAACTACAAGATGTTCGCGCCCAACTATCGGATTCTGTTAAGGAAAATCGGCGGCTTCGACGCGGCATATTTAGTAAGTGCTTGAACGAACTTTGAAAAAGAGTTCGGCGAGGAAGCTGGTTGACAGAGTTATGTCTGTAGGTATGCTAACAGGTCGTCCTGCCGAGAAAATGCCCGGTTCAACGGGTGACCTTCTTCCCGAGCTCTCACAACTGCACGAACGAGTTCGGCAGGTGATGCGAGGCATCGCCCAGGCCTTGTGGCCATCCGTCTCCATACCCGAAGGCCTTGGAGAGCTTGCAGAAAAGCTGAAGGGAGCACAGTGGTGCTTCCGATTATGGAAGATATCGGCCTACCGTCAGGGCGCCAGGGAAGCCTGGGCAATGGTGAAGACACGGTACACGAAGGCTGACCCGAACCACATGGCCGAAGTCAGACCTGTGGGGCCTGATGGGAAGGAGATCCATGTGAGCTTAGTGTACGACCAAGTAGAATTGGCCGCAAAGTATTCTCAACAGGACAGTAGACTAGACAGCCTATTGGATGGTATTGAAGAGGAATTCAACCAGTCAAATTGACTATGTAATTTTAAAGTGACATGTATAATGCCTTCAAGCCGGATTGTAGATCGTTTGTCGTGGCGAACCTTTTCGCTTCAACCTCGGGACCCGACAGTCCGGAGTGTATCCGAATACCCTCTTGGTTATGTAAGAACCGGGGCATGCGTGGAGACCAGGCGTAGGGGTCATTAGTGCTTTATCAGACAAGTGCCCAACTAGTTATGTTATATTACATGGGTAGTAAGAAACATCTTCCAGGGAGAATAGTTCTGTTAAGGGTTCCTTTCCCTGGGTAAGCATGCCCTAAAGTGCATGTACGGACTGCGATAAGAAGCGCAGAAAAATCATCTGGGGGCAGATATGAATAATAAAAGTCATCTTTTGTTCACCGACCGAATATTCCCTTAAGAATGCTAGCTTTCGGCTTCACCCAGTCTGAGGTACATGTCCAGCTGACCCGGTGGTAACAATCACAGAGGTGCTCCCCTTATGCCCTAGCTGAACTAACGGGAACGTAGGGCATAAATACAAGAGCCAGGCAACCCAGCTTGGCCAAAACTTAAGTCATATCGATGCATTTAATGGTGAAAAAAGGTACATGCGGAAGTATAACACATGTGTTGGGCGTGAGGCCTAGGAAAATAACTTAAGCTTCTGTGAAAGAAGCCCCCAGGTATGAAGAGTGCGGCCAGCACATCTGTAATGTACAAGTGAGGCGCAAGGTGACCCTTGAAGGACTAAAGAAATAAAAGAAAGAAAGGGAAACAGGACAGATGATGCATATGCAGAAAATGGACAAAGGGAGGGGACTAACATAGAGTCCGGTTCTAGGCGTAGAATCTTCGAAGCCTGGCTGTGTTCCATGGGTTCGGCTCGAGTCGACTAGTCGATGCATCTCGCAGCCGGTATGCTCCACCGGTCAGAACTTGGTCGATAATGAAGGGACCTTCCCATTTGGGCTCGAGCTTGTTCTTTTTCTTATCCGGCAGTCGTAGAACTAGTTCGCCAACGTTATAAGTTTTGGCCCGTATTTCTCTGCTTTGGTATCTGCGAGCCTGTTGCTGGTAAAATGTGGAACGGGCTTTGGCTACATCGCGCTCTTCTTCCAAGGTGTCCAGACTATTGTGCCGATCGAGCTCGGCTTCTCTTTCTTCGTACATGCGCACTCGAGGTGAGTCATGAATTATGTCACAGGGCAAGACTGCCTCTGCACCGTACACCATAAAAACGGTGTATATCCGGTACTACGATTTGGCGTGGTCCGCAGCCCCCAAAGTACAGAGTCGAGCTCCTCTACCCAGTGTGTGTCAGACTCCGTTAAGGAGCGCACTAATCTGGGTTTAATGCCTCTCATTATAAGACCATTTGCTTGTTCGACTTGACCGTTGGTTTGTGGGTGATAGACTAAAGCATAATCGAGCTTGATTCCCATTTTGCTGCACTAGAGTTTTACCTTGTCGGCCATAAAGTTCGTGCTGTTATCAGTGATGATGCTGTGGGGGACACCGTAACGGTGTACAACCCCGGATATGAAATCTATCACCGGTCCGGATTCGGCTGTTTTAACAGGTTTAGCCTCTATCCATTTGGTGAATTTATCCACCATGACCAATAAGTATTTTTCTTGTGGGTTCCCCCTTTAAGGGGTCCAACCATGTCAAGCCCCCAGACCGCGAAGGGCCATGTAATGGGGATTGTTTGGAGGGCGATGGGTGGCATGTGGCTTTGATTTGCAAAGAGCTGGCAACCGGCGCAACGTTGGACCAAGTCATGTGCATCTGCCCGGGCCGTTGGCCAATATAATCCTGTACGGAAGGCCTTGCTTACAAGAGCCCGGGCTGCGGCGTGATGACCGCCGAATCCGGCGTGAATTTCTGCCAAAAGGTTCCGCCCTTCCTCTTCGGAGATGCACCTTTGAAGGACTCCGATAGCACTTTTTTGTACAATTCTCCCTCATGGACCCTGTAGGCCTTGGATCGCCGCACTATGCAGCGTGCCTCATTTTGGTCCTGTGGAAGTTCCTGTCTAGTTAGGTAGGCCAGGAATGGTTCTGTCCATGGGGAAATAATGGCCATTATTTCATGGGTTGATTGTGTTATTTCGGTGGCAGAGCCTCCGATTGTGTCAAAGCGTTTGGTATCGGGTATTTTGGGCGGGTCCGGACTGTTGTTACCGGTGTCCCCATCCCATGCTACGGATGGCTTGAAGAGCCATTCCAGAAATATATTGGGAGGTACCTTGTCGCGTTTTGCGCCGATGCGGGCGAGGATATCCGCCGCCTGATTGTTTTCCTGAGCCACATGGTGAAATTCGAGCCCCTTGAACCAAGCTGACATTTTTAGGATGGCATTGCGATAAGCTGCTATTTTTGGATCCTTGGCATCGAAGTCTCCATTTATTTGGGATATCGCAAGGTTCGAATCCCCGCGCACCTCTAGGCGTTGAATGCCCATGGATACTGCCATCCGGAGACCATGTAGAAGGGCCTCATATTCGGCTGCGTTGTTGGAGTCCGTATACATTATCTGTAGTACGTATTGAACGGTATCTCCTGTTGGGGACATCAAAACGACGCCAGCCCCCAGACCAACATTTTGGAGCCGTCGAAGTGCATGATCCAGTTTGAATATGTGTCGTACTCTTTAGGGAGTTCGGCTTCCGTCCACTCAGTGACGAAGTCAGCCAAAACTTGCGACTTGATAGATCACCGTGGCTTGTAAGTTATGTCAAACGGGAGGAGCTCAATGTCCCATTTGGCAATTTGGCCCGTCGCGTCGCGGTTGTTTATAATATCGTTAAGTGGTACTTCCGAGGCTACCGTTATCGAACACTCTTGAAAGTAGTGTCGTAGCTTCTGGGATGCCATAAATACCGCATACACTATCTTTTGATAATGCGGGTACCATGATTTGCATGGAGTAAGGACAGTGGACACATAGTAAACCCGCTTTTGAAGGGGGAAATTGTGTCCGTCCACTTTTCGCTCGACGACGAGCACTGCGCTTACTACTTGATGAGTTGCCGCAATGTATAATAGCATTGGTTCGCCAATGTTTGGCGCGGCCAGGACTGGGTTTGTTGCCAATATGGCTTTTATTTCGTTGAGTCCGGCCGAGGCGGCATCCGTCCACTCGAATTGTTCGGTGCGTCGGAGGAGGCGATAAAGGGGTAATGCCTTTTCTCCCAAGCGGGAGATAAAGCGGCTTAGAGCCGCCATGCATCCAGTCAATTTTTGTATTTGTTTGAGGTCTGTTGGGGTAGCCAACTGTGACAACGCTCAGATTTTGGACGGATTAGCTTCAATACCTCTACTGGAGACAATGAATCCCACGAGCTTTCCGGTTGGTACGCCGAAAAAGCATTTTTCCGGATTGAGCTTGATGTCATATGTTCGGAGGTTGTCGAATGTGAGCCTCAAGTCGTCTACTAGAGTTTCGACATGCTTGGTTTTAACAACCACGTCATCCACGCATGCCGCCACTGTTTTGCCGATCAGGTTTGCCAGACATGTCTGAATCATGCGCTGATATGTTGCGCCGGCGTTTTTGAGCCCGAAGGGCATTGTGTTGAAGCAGAATGGGCCGTATGGTGTGATGAATGCCGTTGCGGCTTGGTCTGGCTCCGCCATTTTAATTTGATGGTAGTCGGAGTATGCATCGAGGAAACACAATGAATCGTGTCCTACAGTAGCATCGATGATTTGATCGTTGCGGGGGAGGGGGAAGGGATCCTTTGGGCAGGCCTTGTTAAGGTCCTTAAAATCGACGCACAAGCGCCAGGATTTGTCCTTCTTTGGTACCATCACTAGGTTTGCTAGCCAGTCCGGATGTTTTATATCTCTGATGAATCCGGCCTCCAATAGCTTGGCTAGTTCCTCTCCCATGGCTTGTCTCTTAGGCTCGGAGAAACATCGAAGAGCCTGCTTGACAGGCTTGAATCCTTTTAGGATATTTAAGCTGTGCTCAGCCAGCCTGCGTGAGATTCCTGGCATGGCTGAAGGGTGCCAGGCAAAAATGTCCCAGTTCTCACGTAGGAACTCTCGCAGTGCGGCGTCGACATCAGGGTTTAATTGTGCCCCGATGGAAGCTGTTTTTGTAGGGTCCGTTGGATGGACTTGGAATTTGACTATTTCGTCTGCCGGTTTAAAGGAGGTGGACTTGGATCTTTTATCAAGTATCACATCGTCCCTGTTCACCGTGGAGCGCAGCGCAGTTAGTTCCTCGGCCGCTAGGGCTTCGGATAGTGCCTCGAGGGCCAGTGCGACTGTCTTATTTTTGGCGCGGAGTGCTATGTCTGGATCACTAGCAAGAGTGATGATTCCGTTGGGCCCGAGCATTTTGAGCTTCATGTACCCATAATGGGGTATGGCTTGGAAGATTGTAAATGCCTCCCGCCCTAGTAGAGTGTGGTATCCGCTGCTGAATGGGGCCACTTGGAATGTAATTTCTTCGGACCTGTAATTATCTGGCGTGCCGAATACCACATCTAGTGTGATTTTCCCAGCACAGCATGCTTCCCGACTGGGGATGATTCCTCTAAAGGTTGTGCAACTTTGTTCAATGCGGCTACAGTCTATTTCCATCTTTTGAAGAGTTTCCTCATAGATGAGGTTTAATCCGCTGCCGCCGTCCATGAGTACCTTGGTGAGTCAAAAGCCGTCCACGATTGGACTGAGGACCAGTGCGGCTGGTGCTCCGGCTGTTCAAAATTTGGGTTTGTCACTGGCATTGAAGGTAATAGCCGTGTCACTCTAAGGATTTATTTCTGCTATGTGGCAGATTTCAGCCATGCTGCGGAGTGTTCGCTTGCGTCTATTATTTGACGCGAAGGTCTCAAAGACCGTTAACACCATATTGTTGTCCACGGGATGGTGCTCTGTGGTTTTTGGGAGGAGTAGATCCTCACCACTTTTGGCCACCTGCCGGAGTATCCAACATGCTCTAAGGCTGTGCGTTGGTATTGCATCCGTTGTACTATGAATTTTGTACGGTCCATTGAGCCATCCCTCCAGTACGGTTCCTTGCCCCGTAGAGGGCTTTTGCTTTTTGGTAGTTAACCCAGGTTTATTGTGATAATGCACCCTTTTATTTTGGACTGGGTTTGTATTCAGGGCCGAATTATCCCAAAATTTTATTTCGGTTTTCCAGGCGCTTTCCATCGCACAGTACTTTCGTACTATGGACACCAAGTCGGCAAAGCGTGTAATTTCGCGGCGACTTATGGTGTTGAGGATTCCCTTGTCCGTGCAATTATTGCAGAAGAATGAAATTGCGTCTTCCTCGCGGCAGTCCTTTATCCTGTTCATGACCAGGAGGAATCTGGCCCAGTAATGGTGTACTGTTTCTTCGGGCTCTTGCCTGATTTGGGATAGATCGCTTATGTTTGGGTGGGTGGGTGGAATTGAATCTGAATCCTTACCCAATCTGAGACTCAGGGGCCAAGGAGTTTCCGAACTCGAAAGTTTGGATTCATGGATGTTTTCCGATAAATCTAGCCCGCTGCCTGATTCTAGGTTTAGGCCTTGAGTGATGTCCTCCCCTCCACGGGTATCCGGCTTGGAGGGATCGGGAATCCGAACATAGCTAGTCCTTAAGATAGATGAAGGGTTGCCACATTGTTTCTCCACCACTTCAACGTGATGGGTGACCCGGGGAGAGTTGATCTCTCTCAAATCGGGTTTAGGCCCAATCTGATCGTAGTCTGTAGCGACTCCCAGGGCGGCGATGCGATCCAAGAGCTCGTTCAGGGAAGAGAGCTCCATTGGATCTAACTGCTCGACGAGTTCCGAGTTGACGTGAAGATTGCTTTCGATGACCCGAGAAGTCATCGTCGACGCAGCAGCCGAATAGGCGGTCATAAGAAAACCACCTAGCCGGAGAGTTTGGCCGATAGCCAAAGCTCCCTCAGCAATAGTGCTGTCTTTAAAGACGGGATGAGACATCCTCCCTGGTGGCGACAGCACAGCGGAACTCTCAATGAAAGCACCAATGTCGGTGTCAAAACTGGCGGATCTCGGGTAGGGGGTCCCGAACTGTGCGTCTAGGCCGGATGGTAATAGGAGGCAGGGGATACGATGTTTTACCCAGGTTCGGGCCCTCTTGATGGAGGTAAAACCCTACGTCATGCTTGATTAATATTGATGATATGGGTAGTACAAGAGTAGATCTACCACGAGATCAGAGAAGCTAAACCCTAGAAGCTAGCCTATGGTATGATTGTATGTTATGGTTGTTGTCCTACGGACTAAAACCCTCCGGTTTATATAGACACCGGAGAGGGTTAGGGTTACACAAGGTCGGTTACAAAGGAGGAGATATTCATATCCGTATTGCCTAGCTTGCCTTCCACGCCAAGTAGAGTCCCATCCGGACACGAGATGAAGTCTTCAATCTTGTATCTTCATAGTCTAACAGTCCGGCCAATGGAGATAGTCCGGCTGTCCGGAGACACCCTAATCCAGGACTCCCTCACCGGTGATAAAATCCATGCCAAGTTTATCCCACTTCCATTTGGGTATCGACATAGGCTGTAACAATCCTACTGGCTTTTCATGCTCAGCCTTCACTCTCTGACATACAACACATACGGCTACATACTCGGCAATATCCTTCTTCATACCAGTCCACCAGAAACATTCCTTCAAATCCAAATACATCTTGGTGTTTCCGGGGTATATCGAGTATGGTGAGTCATGAGCCTCCTGAAGTATTAACTTCCTAATCTTTGTGTTATTGGGCACATAAACACGGTCCTCAAACCATAAGGTGTCGTGCTCATCCTCACGAAAACCTTTGGTCTTTCCTTCGATCATTGTCTCTTTATCTCGGCAATCTCTTTGTCCTCCTTCTGAGCTTCTCGAATCTTTCCTAACAATGTAGACTGAACCTCCATGGTTGCAACAAAACCTCTAGGAACAATCTCCAATCGAAGTTCCCTGAGATCCTCTGCTAACTCCTTCGCCAATCCCGTGCTCACTAGGGTATTAGCATAACTCTTCCGACTCAAAGTGTCGGCTACGACATTGGCCTTGCCTGGATGATAGTGAAGCTTCATGTCATAATCCTTTATAAGCTCCAACCATCTCCTCTGCCTAAGGTTCAGCTCCTTCTGTGTGAAAATGTACTTCAAACTCTTACGATACGTGTACACATCACAACGATTTCCAATAAGGTAATGCCTCCAGGTCTTCAACGCATGCACTACGGCAGCCAACTCCAAATCATGCGTGGCATAATTCAACTCGTGCGGTTTCAGTTGTCGCGAGGCATACGAAATAACTCTTCCGTCCTGCATAAGCACACTTCCAAGTCCTAAGCGAGAGGCATCACAATACACTTGGAACTCCTTACGTATATCCTGCAGAATCAGCACTGGGGCTGTAGTCAAACGTTTCTTTAACTCCTGAAAACTTGCTTCACATTCTTCTGTCCATTTAAATTTGGTATCCTTCTTCAATAACTCTATCATTGGCTTCGCAATTTTGGAAAAATTCTCAATGAATCTCCGATAGTATCCTGTGAGTCCAAGAAAACTGCGGATCTTGCTGACTGAAGTGGGTGCCGACCATTCAGTGACTGACTGAACCTTGGTAGGATCTACTGCTACACCTTCTCCTGATATAACATGTCCAAGGAATCCTACTTCCTTCAACCAAAACTCGCATTTGTTGAACTTGGCATACAACTGATGTTCCCTGAGTTTCTCGAGAACTAAGCGCAAATGCTCTTCGTGCTCCTCCTCGTTCTTCGAGTATAGCATTATATCATCAATGAACAACACAACAAACTTATCCAAATATTCCATGAATACTTTGTTCATCATGCTCATGAAGTAGGCAGGGCGTTAGTTAGTCCAAACGACATGACCATACATTCATACAACCCGTACCGTGTGGTGAATGCTGTCTTTGGTATGTCCTTCTCTCGTATCTTCAGCTGGTGATATCCAAATCGCAGGTTAATCTTTGAAAACACCTTAGCTCCTTGCAGCTGGTCGAACAAATCATTGATCATCGGCAATGGGTATTTGTTCTTGATCGTTACCTCATTTAACACACGATAATCAACAACCATTCTTAGAGACTTATCCTTCTTCTCGACCAAAAGCACTGGGGCTCCCCATGGTGATGATCTCCGTCGAATGTAACCTTTCTCCAATAACTCCTTGATCTGTTCCTTAATCTCCTCCAGATCATTTGCGGGCATCCGATATGGTCGCTTCGATATTGGCCCTGTGCCTGGCAATAGTTCTATCAAAAACTCGATGTCTCGATCCGGTGGCATGCCTGGTAACTCTTCTGGAAAACATCTGGGTAATCCTTCACTACAGGCACTTCCTCCTAAACAACTCCCGTGAGGGTATTCACTTGGCTACTTCTTGGTGCATGCCTAGATACATACTTGATCCTTTTCCCTCGGGGGTGGTGAGACAAATTGACTTACTAACACAGTCAATGCTTCCTCCATACTTTGACATCCAGTACATGCCTAATATCACATCCAATCCTTATGACTCCAAGATTATTATGTCAGACGGAAAAACATGGCTACCAATGGTTAGGGGTATCTGGTCGCACCATCGACTAGCCATATACTCTACTCCAGGTGAACTCACTAACAGATGGGTCCTAAGGGTTTGGGTCGGTAGTTTAAACTTATCCATGAATTCCCTTGATATGTATGAATGCGATGCACCAGTATCAAAAAGAACAAGGGCGGTAGAAGTCTTAACAAAAAACTTACCAATAACCGCGTCTGGATGTTCTTCAACCTCCTCCACATTGACGTGGTTCACTTTTCCTTTGTTGAATGGATTGGGCTTCTTTCCAGCGCTCCCATTGCCGTTTCCATTCTTTGTTTCAGGGCACTCCGTGGCATAGTGTCCAGTCTTCCCGCACTTGAAACAAGTAACGTGGCTTAGGTCTCTCTTCACGGGTGTGGCTGGATTGGAACGGTTCTGATTGTTGCTTGCTCCACTCCCATTCCCTTTCCTTGGGCGAGTATGATTATGGTTACTTCCTCCATTGTGGGTGTGGCCTCCATGGTTATGAACAAGTCCTCCCGAGTTCGGGGTTAGGCGAGACTTATGCTGAGCTCCTGAATTATACCGTCCTTGTCCATACTTCCTCTTACGGCTCTCAATTTGCTGTTGCTTCCCTTCAATCATAAGAGCCTCATCTACCAACTCCTAGTAGTTGTTGAATGTTGCCACCATCAACTACATGCTCATCTCATCATTCAGCCCTTCCATAAAGTTCTCCTGCTTTGCGGCATCTGTGGCCACATCATCAGGGGCATAGCGAGATAACTTGCTAAACTCATCCGCGTACTGAGCCACAGTACGGTTCCCCTAGCGTAAGTTGCAAAACTCACGCTTCTTCATACTCATAGCTCCAGTTGAGACATGGGCTGTACGGAAGGCTTGCTGAAACTGATCCCATGTTAACAGTGGCTATAGGGTAGGTGACTATGTAATTCTCCCACCATGAGGCTGCCGGTCCATCCAACTGATGTGCGGCAAAACGCACCTTCTCAGCATCGGTACATCCTGCAATGATTAATTCCCTTCCAATCCCGCGGAGCCAATCATCTGCTACTATGGGCTCGATGCTACTGGAAAACACCGGTGGCTACAACCTCAGGAAACGGGCTAAGTTTTCAACTGGTGTGGGTGGTGGTGGATTGTTGTTGTTGTTATTGTTGTTGCGTTGGTTCTGAACTAACAACTGCATCAGGGTTTTCTGCTGCTGGATTAACTGAGTGAGCTCCGGTGGGAAGGTAAATCCGGGGTCACGTCTCGGAGGCATCTGATGGGTTTAGAGGGGAGAGATTAGAATAGAATGAGGTCTAATGAGAGAAACACTACCCATATGCACATGAGATAAACACAAACATTTCACTCAATCAATCAAGAAAAGGCATACAATCGATCTAACTATCGTTACAAAAGTGCTCGGACTATACTATTTACATGGTGGAATACTACTACTGATGTGGTGGTCTACTAAAAATATTCTTCGGTTGAAGACTCCATAATGTCTACTCCAACTTCGTCTTCATAATCATCATCGCTATTGTCGGGGTCCGAGTCGGTGTCGTCGATGATAATGTAGTCCTTCGGGCGAATCTCCTTGGGTTCTTCATCTTCTCCTCCTGGTGCGGGGTCTCCCAAAAATACTCCTAGCTTCCTTTCTAGATCGTCATTCTTCTCCACCAGTATGACAATTTCCTACTCATAATCTTCACGAGTAGCCTTGAGTTCTTCCTCCAGTTTCGTGATCCTAGTCATTGCCTTCTTCAGGTCTTTCATTCCTGTGCACATCTGGTTCTCCTGGTGACGAATGTGTTGGTTTAACTCCTGGATGAAAGCCGCAATTGATCTATCCTTCCTGGTGTTGATCATCTCCCATTGCTCATCTCGGCGCCCACAAATCTAATAGATAGTGTCTTTAAGCTCCTTATGATAAACTTCTCCAATGCGTCCCATGGTGATGTGAGCTGCCATACTTTTCCTAGACTCCAGGTTGGTGCATCAAAGGAGAACTCTATGGGCTTAGTGACTGGCGTGAATGTCCTTCTTGGAACTTGAACTTAAATCATCCATCGCTCCTCTTCTGGTAATGTCGCATTGTAAGTCCCGGTGAAGCTTGGTATTCCAATGTTCAGGTACCTAGTGACTTCCTTCAAGTGTCATCCAAAAGGTGCTTCTTCATCCGGTTGTGCAAACTTGTTCCTTGCGTCCGCCATCCTAAAGAGTAGAAAATGGAGAGGAGTCAGAAATGAGAAGAGAATAGTGATCTAGGGCTTTAGCTTAGTGGTCGTGTCCTACACTCAGCGTGTGCTCCGATACCATCTTGTAGCGACCCGACCTCAAACGGCCAAGTCTCTGTGCTTCAGTGTCATCCTTGGATCGGTAATGCTGACACACATAGTACTCGAGGATTTATAACAGAGTAGCAATCACACACTTATTACATCAAATGTCTCAAAAGAGAACTTATTACAATAAATATGGCTTAAGGCCATCTAATACGATAACAGTGGAAGGCTTGGAAGATAAAGTGAGTCCATCAACTCCAACGGCATAGCCGAGCTACACGACAACGACCTAACGAACCTTACTCCTCGTCTGAAAAGTCTGCAACATAATACGTTGTAGCCCAAAAACGGGTCAGCACATGGAATATGCTGGCAAGATAACATAGTAGAGCAAGAACAGAATAATGCTATCACTACATGCATATTTGGTTGGTGGAAATATCTATGGTTATAGTTTTTGCGAAAAGCCAATTTTCCCTACAACAAAGGAATAGATTTTATTTAACTATCATGGTAGTTGAAAAATCATTGAGAAGGTTCCTCCAAATCAATCCCAATTAAAGTAATTAACAACCCAACAATATTAGTTTAGAGTGATGAGATACTTACGATACTCCAAGTACTAGATACTCAAGATGTCCATAACCGGGGGACACGGCTAACCATGATTAGTTTATACACTCTGTAAAGGTTTGCGCACTTTTCCCCACAAGACCCGGTCTCCTCCGTTGGATTTCTCGCACTACAGGGTGTTTGAGAAACGAATGACCAAGACACAGTCTTTTAGAAGCATTAACTCCTTACTCCGGGCAGACCATACCAACCTACATCCCACTACCTGCTGATCCACCTCTTCGGAAGCTTCACACAACTTACTCAACTATCCTAGATCCTAGAATAGCTTGTGGCTGCACACGGAAGTTTCTAGCATGAAAATATCCCAGTTCCCTTTGAGCCTGGGTGGCGGACCATAGGATTATCACACGAGTACTCCGGGATATCCTAGGACAACACTGGATTCCCCAGGTGCCCAACAAAGAATCCACCCAGATGTGTATTCAAGTTGCCACCTTAAGTTGAACTCTTAATTAACAATATCACATCTGTCATGGATTTCACTCACCCAACCACGTCTACAAGCATAGCATAGCAAATAAACAATACGTAGAAGTAACTCCCCAGGGTTTGAATATAACAGGGAAATAGGTTCTGCCTCATCAACTACTTCCCAACCCACATGTTAATCACATCCTAACCATGCAATGTTTGAGGATTGGAACTAATGCATAAAAATTGGGTGATAAAGGGGTATGATCAAAGTGTTACTTGCCTTGCTGATGATCCGCAAAACCTAGGGATTCGTAGTAGCACGCTTCGCACTCCGGGTGTTCTATCGCAAACAAACAATAGCATACATAAGCCATCAAGCAAAGAAACACGGGTAAAACTCAAACAAGAAGATCTAACCAGAAAGCTCAACTTAAGAACTCCGGTTTGCGAAAAGAATCAAATCAAACGGAGCAACGAAACTCAAACTGCGAAAGAAACAAGATCCGTTTACTAATCTAGACTAAGGTCAAATTTTACAGTACCAAAAGATTGTTCAAGTTGGTTAAACGGAAAGAGGGTCTCGAGACGAAGATCTAGGCGCTTGAATCGCCTGATTCCGACAAACGAGCGAAAAGATAAACTAAAACGGAAATCGGATCAGAAATCACGATTGAAAATAATCACCGAAAATCCGAGAAAAAGAAAACTAACGAACAGGCTAACGAACGAACGTTCATTGTCTGTTACTAACGGGAAAACTCCGTTTGTCAAAACGAATGTACGAACGAACATCCGCAAAGTAACTAAACCGTGAAAACCGGTGAACCGATCTATCCAAGAAAACTAGGGTTTCTAAAAAACCAAACCGGTTTTTTTTTAAAAACGAACGGTTCTACCTCCCGCGAAGTCCAGCGTGGCGGGTCTACTCCGGCGGGCGGCGGGGCAGTGCGGGGCAGCGGCTTTTAAGGAGGGGGCGAGGCGGCGCGGCTTGGAGGAGGGAGCACGGCGCGGGAGTCCTGGCCGGACTCCACTTCACGGCGGCGGCGCAGTCTCGGTCTCGCGAGCGGAGGCGAGGCGCGAGCGGCTGGGCCGGCTCGGCTGGGCTTCGGCCCAGTCGGGCGCTAAAACTTTTATTTTATTTTTTTAAAAAAAATTCTGCCAAAACTAAAACAAATCCTAGAAAATAAAATAAAATTCTAAAAAAGCCAAAACAAATTTTCACCGTCTAAATAAAATATTTAGAACAAGGTGAAAATTTTCTTGGCCCTAAAATGCAACTTTGAAAATGTGGAATTTTTCTAATTCAAATAAAATAGCAATAAAGTCCGGATAAAAATCAAATATTTTATTTTAATCTTTTTCCTCCAATATTTCATTTATTTTGGAGAAGTCATATTATCTCCTCTCATGTATTTTACTATGAAATATTTTCGGAGAGAAAAATAATTAAAACCAAAAATCCTCGTTTCAATGTTTGATAAAACTCATATGTGAAAACAGGGAAATCCCCAACTCTCTCTGAGGGTCCTTGAGTTGCTTAGGATTTCGAGGATCGCAAAATGAAATGCAATAAAATATGATATGAATGAATGATCTATGTATAACATTCCAAATTGAAAATTTGGGATATTACACGCTCAAGTCGCCACTCCAACTTCACCCTCTCCGGTTCAAGTACACCGACATCGAACACTCTATGCCGTGCCACGCGCAACGATCGTCAAGCAAGCCTCAATCCTCTACATGACACAGACTCTTAAGAGCTCCGACGACGTCAACCCCAAGAGGCTTTTGCGCTAGCACGAGAATGGCAACAACAACGCCAACATGAAGAGGAAGACCGAGCGCGTCTACACCAAGTAGCACAAGATGCCGAAGCACAACGCCAAGAACAACAACTCCGTGAAGCTCAAGCACTTGCGGCGCAACAAGCCCTACGAGATTCAAGTCGAGCCGTAGCCAACCGAGGCCGACAAGCTCATGAACAAGAAGAAGCACTTCATGAAGAAATTCAAGAACGAAGATTTCAAGCTCGCGTGCATCGTCAAGTTCCTCAAGTCCCTCCTCCAGCTCGACAAGCTCCTACACAAGCTCGCCAAGAACATCAAGTTCATCAAGAGCAGGATGACATTGGAAATCCTCCACGATAAGAGCAACATGAGGTTGACAACCCTCCTCACCAAGAGCGACACGAGCTTGACAATCATCAACAACATGGACGTCATCATCCCCGACCCAACACAATGAAGAGCAACGCTACGGCAAGCTCAAGTTCACCATGCCCAAGTTCAACGGAAGCAACGATCCCGAAGAGTACCTTTCATGGGCATTGAAGGTCAACAAAATTTTCCGTTTGCACAACTACGACGAAGAGAAGAAGATCGTGATGGCATCCCTTGAATTCCAAGACTATGTCCTCATTTGGTGGGAACAAGTCATCGAGGACCGAGAGGCAAGAGGTGAACCACCCATCACTACTTGGGCGCAAATGAAGGATGTGATGAGAGCACGCTTCGTGCCTACCTACTACAACCGTGACCTCTTCAAGAAACTCCAACTACTCAAGCAAGGAACCAAGAGCATTGAAGAGTACTACAAGGAGATGGAGATCGCCATGATACGAGCCAATGCCACGGAAGATAATGAGCAAACTATGGCACGTTTCTTGAATGGACTCAACCATCCTATCAAGAAGATCGCCGACTTCCAACCATACTCGAACCTCAACGAGCTAGTGCATCAAGCTACAAAGGCAGAACGTCAAGTGCAAGACGATTTCAAGTATGCCAAGTTCTCCTCCAAGTCCTACGGCTTCTCCAACAACCAAGCTTCAGCGACTCCAACACCGTCTATCAAGCCTTCTACAAGCAAAATCGACAAGTTGAGTTCCAAGAAAGCTTCGTCTACTCCAAGTCATTCTCCTACTACGAGCAACTTCAGCCTAGAGCTTCATCATCCTCAACCCCAACCGATGAGACCGTCAAGACGAGTTCCTTCAAATGCTTCACATGCAGAGGCCGGGGCCACAAGTCCAATGAGTGCACCAACAAGCGAACAATGATCCTCAACAACGACGGTACATACGACTCGATGAGTGAAGGAGAAATGGACGCTCTTGAGCAAGTCGCCATGCACCGGCAAGTGAGCGATGAAGAGGAACAAGTCTTTTGCGATGAAGATTCAAGTCATGCTCTTGTCGTCTCCAAAGTCTTGACTCTCCAACATCACCAAGAAGAAGACCAAAGATGCCACATATTCCACACCAAGGCCGGCATCAATGGACAATCCGTCAAGGTCATCATCGATGGAGGGAGTTGTCATAACCTCGCAAGTGAAGAACTTTGCTCCAAGCTCCAATTACCCAAGACGAAGCATCCACATCCATACAAAGTTCAATGGCTTAGCGACTCCGGCACTATCCAAGTCGAGCATCGAGTACAAGTCTCCTTCAAAATTGGCGCCTACAAAGACACCTTGGAGTGCGGCGTCGTTCTAATGACCGTTTGCCACCTTCTCCTTGGACACCGATGGCAATTTGATAGAGGAGTCATCCAAAACGGTCAAACGGACCACTACATCTTTAAGATGAAGGGCAAGGAGTACGTCCTACGTCCAATGTCGCCAAGCCAAGTGATCGCCGACAAGCAAGCCACCCATCGTGGAGATCATAGTGAGAGAGCGAGCCACCAAAAAGAGAGTGAGCACCACAAGCCCAAATCGAACACCTCCACAAGGAGCGAAAAGAAGAATTTAGTCCTATTTGCCACCAAAAGTTAGATAAGAGGAGTGTGTGAGAACCCATCTAGTGTCCTACACTACGTCCTTGTGTGCAAGGACAATGCACCACAAACTCACACTTCTCACACTCTTCCTCTAGTGTTTTCTTCTCTTTTGTAGCAATTTCACGATGTTTTCCCCGACGAGCTACCTCCGGGACTACCTCCACTATGAGGCATTGAGCACCGCTTCGACCTCATCCCCGGAGCACCGCTTCCGAACAAAGCTCCTTACCGCGTCAACCCCAAAGAAACCAAAGAAATACAAAGGCAAGTAAAGCATCTCATAGACCATGGACATGTGCGTGAAAGTTTGAGCCCTTGTGCCGTCCCAATCATTATTGTGCCAAAACAAGACGGCAGCTTTCGCATGTGCTCCGATTGTAGACCTATCAATGCTATCACCGTTCGTTATAGGTATCCCATTCCATGCCTTGACTATATGCTTGATGAACTTAGTGGTGCCACTATCTTTTCAAAAATTGATCTTAAGAGTGGTTACTATCAAATACGCATACAAGAGGGTGATGAATGGAAAACTGCTTTCAAAACCAAGCTTGGCTTGTATGAGTGGTTAGTCATGCATATGGGTCTCTCGGAAGCACCGGTACTTTTATGCGTCTTATGAATCATTTCTTTCGCCCTTACATTGGTATATTTTTTGTGGTATACTTTGATGATATCCTTGTTTATAGCAAATCTCTTAGAGAGCATGTCACCCATGTTCGAACTGTTTTGCAAACACTTCGAAAAGAGCAACTCTATGCTAATATGGAGAAATGCCTTTGTGGCGTTGATAAGCTCGTCTTCTTGGGTTCTGTTGTTTCCTCTAAGGGTGTTCATGTTGATGAGTCCAAGATCAAAGCTATTAAGACTTGGCCACAACCAACCAATTTGCATCAAGTGCGCAGCTTTGTTGGCCTTGCGGGTTTCTATCGTTGCTTTGTGAAAGATTTTAGCACCATTGCTTTGCCTTTGTATGCTTTGAGAAAGAAGAATGTGCCTTTTGTTTGGGGACCATCCCAAGATACCACTTTCAATGAGCTTAAGAATTTCCTTACTCATGCTCCCGTGCTTTCATTACCAAACTTTGACAAACCCGTTGAGATTCATTGCGATGCTAGTGGTAATCGCATAGGAGGTGGGTTAACGCAAGAGAAGCGCCCCATAGATTACTTTAGTGAGAAACTCTCCGGTGCGCAACTCAATTACCCCATCTATGATAAAGAGCTATATGCTTTAGTCCATGTTTTGCATGAATAGGAACACTATCTTCGCCCTCATGAGTTTATCATTCATAACGATCATGAAACGCTCAAGTATCTTAAGGGCCAAACCAAGTTGAACAAGCGTCATGCTAAATGGAGTGAATTTATTGAGTCTTTTCCTTATGTCATCAAGTACATTAAGGGTAAGGAAAACATTGTGGCGGATGCCCTTTCTCGCATATGCATGCTTGTTACTCAACTTGAATTGGATGTCATTGGTTTTGAGCATATAAAAGAATTGTATGAGCATGATCCTACTTTTTCTACTCCTTATGCCAAGTGTTTGACGCTCACCTCTTGGGAATGCTCTTTTTCTACTCCTTATGCCAAGTGTTTGATGCTCACCTCTTGGGAATGCTATTACATCAAAGATGGATATCTTATGAGAGCAAACAAACTTTGCATCCCCGAGTCTTCTCTTCGTTTGTTGCTTTTGTAGGAATCTCGTGAAGGAGGCTTAATGGGACATTTTGGACGCGAAAAGATGTTCTCTACGCTCTCGAAGAACTACTTTTGGCCCAAGTTGTTTCGTGACGTCAACCGCTTCACCCACCGATGCTCTACATGTCGCAAAGCTAAGTCCAATGCTCAATCTCATGGCCTTTATATGCCTCTATCAATTCCATATCAACCATGGGAAGACATTAGCATGGACTTTGTACTTTGTTTGCCTAGGACTAGAAATGGAAAGGATTCGGTATTTGTCGTTGTGGACTGTTTCTCAAAAATGGCACATTTCATTCCTTGCAACAAGATAGACGATGCTTCACATGTTGCTACTCTCTTTTGTAGGGAAATATTGTGTCTACATGGAGTGCCAAAGACGATCGTCTCAGACCATGACATCAAGTTCCTTAGCTACTTTTGGAAGACCCTACGCGCCAAGATTGGAATCAAGCTACTTTTCTCCATGGTGTATCATCCACAAACCGACGGCCAAACGGAGGTTATCAACCGCACACTCTCCCCTCTACTTCGAGTACTCATCAAGAAGAACATCAAGGAGTGGGAGGAGTGCCTACCTATCGCCGAGTTCGCCTACAACCGAGTAAGACACTCAACTACTAGCAAGTCCCCCTTCGAGGTCGTCTACGGATTCAACCCTTTGTCCCCTTTGGACATTATCCCTCTACCACTCCAAGAGCGCATCAATTTGGATGCAAGTGCACATGTGACACATCTCAAGAAGGTGCATGAAGATACAAGAAACACCATCGAGCGCCAAGTTCAACGCCTTGCGACCAAGCTCAACTTAAACAAGCAACCTATGGTCTTCAACATTGGTGATCTCATGTGGCTACACCTTCGCAAGGACCGCTTTCCACAAGAACGCAAGTCCAAGCTTCGACCACGAGCGGATGGACCCTTCAAGGTGCTTGCACGCTACAACGACAACGCCTACAAGATCGACATTCCATGCGACAAGTACTCGGTGAGCGACATCTTCAACGTCAAAGATCTCTCCTCCTTCAATGGTGATGAATAATTTGATCAGAGGACGGATCTTCCCCAAGGGAGGGGAGATGATGCGGAGCATCCCAAGGTCATCCCCATGGACCTACCATCATCTCACCAAGTGCCTAGCGGACCCATAACACGAGCATGCGCAAGATCTCTCAAAACCGAGGTGACATCACTCCTCTCACGTTTCCACTTCGATGCACATGAGACATGGCTACTTCCTCATATGGACACATTGTGCACACTTAGGTACCATGGAGAAGCTAAGGATCAAGGAGAAGAAGAAGAGGAAGATGGACGTGAAGAGGGAGAAGAAGAAGTGATGAAGAAGAAGCTACAGGCTCTGGACGACTGGCCAGGACCGGACGTCCGACGACCTCCAGGCTCCGGACGTCCGACCCAGGCCGGACGTCCGACACTTCCACACCCGAGCCAAAACTACGAACTTCCGACGCTCCACGGACGACCGACGCTCCTCGGACGACCGACCCCGACCGGACGTCCGACCGAAGACCACCCAAGCCGAATCTCCGGATGTCCGACAGGCACCGGACATCCGGACCCTCGCGAGCCTCCGGATGACCAGTGACTCCTGGACGTCCGACGCCTGTGCATTGTTTCGTGTTGGGCCACAGCCTATGTGCCCCTTCTCCCCCCCCCCCTTTTGCACTAAGACTATATATACTCCACCTCGTCCAACTTTCTAGGGTTAGCAAAGGATTAGCTCATATTTCGTGTGAGAGCTTTGCTCATCCACTTGGTTACCTTCTCCTCAGAGATTCGAGCCTCCTACGGAGAAGATCCCCCAAGAGGATTCAAGACCCCTATTTAGGGAAGAACATCAAGACCTCCTGACGGAGGAGACCGTTACCCTTGTATCATCCATAGTTGATCGTGTACCGTGTGAACCCTATGTATTCGAGGATCTAGCACATGTGTGACTTTCTTGTGTTGGTTTAGTGATTCTCTTGTGTTTCTCTTGTGTTTCCCTTGTGATTTCCCTCTTTTCCCCCTCGTGTTCTTCGTGTTCATCACGGGATCCGCTCCTTTCGTGAAAGATTGGCCGATTAGGGTTCCTACCCTACATCACACCATGCCAAGTTTCATGATTTTCAGCCATGTTCTGGATTTGCAAGAATTAAAAAACCAAGTTTCTCGATCATTTCGGCCAAGCCACGACACCCAGATGTTTGAATTTTATTCCCATTTCTTGCATGGGACCTATAAATTCACCCAAAGACACACATGTGATTTTTCAGCAATCTTTGGTGCATTGGAACATGTGCTTGTAGTTCAAATTTGAATTATGCACATTAAATGCCCAGAAACTCAATTAATGCATAAAAATGCCAATCGAACCTGGAATGATTCCAAATTTAAACATGACACTCATGTACTAGTTGCATGTTCACTATACGTAAATGTTCTAGCAATTCAAGCACCATCCTTTCCCTCCGTGACACCATTTTGTCTTTCAAAACATAATGAAAAAAATTAGGTATACCACAAACAGTTTACTAGAAAGAATCGTGTGGGATGCGATATAAAATATCTTTGCGCACCATCTTGTCTGGCTTACGCAGGAAGCTTCGTCGTCTACAGTCCACCGCCCCCTCTTGAACCACACTTGCGCGCCAGTTTCTCGCGGCACCGAGCAAAATTTTTTGGCCACCGTGGAAATATCTATCTCCCCGCCCCCTCCCTCATACCAAAAGCCACATTTCCACTATTCCTCCTTGCTTTCCAAGCTCAAACCTTCACTACTGCTTACTGGCAGCTCAGCCTCCTCGCCGGCGACCCTTCTTCTTGCAGCGTCGCCTCCTTGCCGGCTACCCTTCTTCTTGCAGTGCCGCCTCCTCGCCGGCGACCCTTCTTCTTGCAGCATCGTCTCCTTGCCGGTGACCCTTCTTCTTGCTGTGCGGCCTCCTCGCCGCCAAACCTTCTTCTTGTTGCGCGGCCTCGTCGATATGATCAGGTAATCCACACCCCACCCACACCATCCTCCTCATTTCTCGTCCCACATGCCCCGACCGACGGAGCGACACCTTCCTCCAAAATCACTACCTCCCTCCTCCAATTAAGCACCGCCCACAGCCATTTTACACGTAGTATAACGTGGAGCTGAGTAGCATGCGGCCGCACGCGCGACCGATGTCGCTATGGTTGCCAGGCGTGTCGACCGCCAGATCTTGGAGGAGCACTTCATCTTCGAGGCCACCGTCGACACCGCCACGTAGTTGTCTACTTTAAAATACAGTTCGTGATGTTTTCTCGAGGCCACCGCCAGTGTCTTCTAGTGATTTGTCCTCTGTAATGTTAATATGCAATCTGATGTTCAGTTAACAGTTTGGTCCTCTGAAATGTAATGTTCAGTTAACACTTTGGTCCAACAATTGCTACATTTCGTAGTACTATTCTCAAGCATTCTTTGTTTTGTTAACTGTCTTATCTTCTAGTACATGTTTCTATTCTGAAATGCCGTGCTCAGTTAACTATTTTGGTTCATTTGGTCAACTGTCCATTTAACTGTTTCGTTCAGTTCTGCAATTTGATTTTCATTTGCCGTGGGTACAATTTTGTATTGTTATGCATGTGACACCAATCGAATTTGGCTGTACTCAATACATATTCTATTGATAGTATGGCAACTCTTAGTTAACCTGATCAAGATCTTCCTTATGTGTGTTGCAGGGAAACAATGGGAGACACTGCGGTTTACCATCGAGATTTGTTCAAGCGGGGTCCTTTGGCTAATAGCACATTATTGTGCAGTTGTAGGAATCATTCTAATATTTAGGTTTCTTACAATTTGGTCTTGCACATGTAGGTCCTATTGTCAGAGGCTTAGACCCACTGTTCGACCCATTTTGCATATGGGGAAATGAGATGTCCATGAATATCAGTCAAGTCAAGAACCTTAGAAAGATTGTTAGGATGAAGAAACTTGCGACGAATAATAGCAAGATCTTTGTTTGCACAATGAAGAAGAGATCAGTCAATTATAGGATGGTACCAACTCTTTTACCTTGTTTTTAGCCCTTGTGCCATTTCAAAATTTACAACAACGATTTATGCATAGATTTGTTTTCAGTACTTTTCAAAGCACTTCACCGATGATTACCTCCCAAACCACCTGCATGGTCAAGAGGCGAGGAAGGTATTCATTCAACACCCACGGTACAATATTGAAGTCTTGCTGAAGAGGACGAAGGTTGGGCGGGCAATTATCCATACCCACTGGCCTAAAGTTGCAAGGACATTCAACATCACTGAAGGCTCAATACTTGCCTTCCGCTTCTGCGGTTTCCTAGATGAGATTCATCTGTCTATTTACCGTGTATGATGCTACTTTCCAAAGGTTTTTTATGCTGCATGTGAAACTTGGTGTTGTTGTGTAATGGCGTAACTAAGTGCTGATACGTCTCCATCGTATCTACTTTTCCAAACAATTTGACCTTGTTTTGGACTCTAACTTGCATGATTTGAATGGAACTAACCCGGACTGACGTTGTTTTCAGTAGAATTGTCATGGTGTTATTTTTGTGCAGAAACAAAAGTTCTCGGAATGACCTGAACATTCACGGAGAATATTTTTGGAAAATATAAAAAATAATGGCGAAAGAATCAACACCAGGGGGCCGCACCCTGTCCATGAGGGTGGGGGCGCACCCTGGTGTCTCGTGGGCCCCCTGAGGCTCCACCGACCTCAACTTCAACTCTATATATTCATGTTCGGGGAGGAAAAAATCAGAGAGAAGGATTCATCGTGTTTTACGATACGGAGCCGCCACCAAGCCCTAATCTCTCTCGGGAGGGCTGATCTGGAGTCCGTTCGGGGCTCCGAAGAGGGGAATCCGTCGCCATCATCATCATCAACCTTCCTCCATCACCAATTTCATGATGCTTACCACTATGCGTGAGTAATTCCATCGTAGGCTTGCTGGACGGTGATGGGTTTGGATGAGATTTATCATGTAATCGAGTTAGTTTTGTTAGGGTTTGATCCCTAGTATCAATTATGTTATGAGATTGATGTTGCTATGACTTTGCTATGCTTAATGCTTGTCACTACAGCCCGAGTGCCATGATTTCAGATCTGAACCTATTATGTTTCCATGAATATATGTGAATTCTTGATCCTATTTTGCAAGTCAATAGCCACCTACTATGTGTTATGATCCGTTAACCCTGAAGTGACAATAATCGGGACAATTGCCGGTGATGACAGTAGTTTGAGGAGTTCATGTATTCACTAAGTGTTAATGCTTTGGTCTGGTACTCTATTAAAAGGAGGCCTTAATATCCCTTAGTTTCCAATAGGACCCCGCTGCCATGGGAAGGTAGGACAAAAGATGTCATGCAAGTTCTTTTCCATAAGCATGTATTACTATATTTGGAATACATGCCTACATTACATTGATGAACTGGGGCTAGTTCTGTGACACCCTATGTTATAACTGTTGCATGACGAATCACATCCGACATAATTATCCAGCACTAATCCAATGCCTACGAGCTTTTCACATATTGATCTTTGCTTAGTTACTTTTTTGTTGCTACTGTTACAATCACTACAAAACCAATAATGTTACTTTTGCCACCATTAGTGTTACTTCCATATTACTTTGCTACTAAATAATTTGCTGAAGATATTATGTCTTTCAGGTGCGGTTGAATTGAAAACTCAACTGTTAATACTTGAGAATATTCTCTCCCCTTGTGCCGAAACAATAAATTTAGGTTGAATACTCTACCCTCAAAAACTGTTGCGATCCCCTATACTTGTGGGTTATCAAGACTATTTTCTAGCGCCATTGCCGGGGAGCATACCTCTATTCTTTGAGTCACTTGGGATTTATATCTGTTGATCACTATGAAGAACTTTAAAGATAAAAGAACCAAGATTTTTCCCTCAACTACGAGGGGAGGTAAGGAACTGCCATCTAGCTCTGCACTTGATTCACCTTCTGTTTTGAGTAAACTTGCGACACCTACTCCTGCTATTCATTCTGATATGTCGCATGTTATTGATGATGCCACTTCTGCTTTGCATGATGCTTATGATGAAACTACTTCTATGCTTGATAATATTGTGCCATTAGGTGAATTTCTTGATGAACAACTTGCTAGGGTTAAAGAGAATGAAATTATTGAAACGGATAATATTGATGAAAGTGATGATGAAGATTCTCCCCCTAGATATGAATTGCCTGTTGTGCCTGAGGGTTATGTTATGGATGAAAAAACTGCTAGAGACTTTTTAGCTTGCAATGATAGATATGATCTTAAGAAACTGTTAGCTAAGCTGAGAGAAAAGTCTTTGAATGCTAGAATGAAATATGACCCTGCTTTTGCTACTTCACCTATCTGTATATCCGATTAGGATTATGATTTCTTTGTCGATCCTGAGTTAATTACTTTGGTTGAATTTGACCCTTCTTATGGCTATGAATCTGAAACTGTTGTGGCACATCTTACTAAATTAAATGATATAGCCACCCAGTTTACTAATGATGAGAAAACTCGCTATTACTTTATCCTTAAGTTATTTCCGTTCTCATTAAAGGGTGATGCTAAAACATGGTTTAATTCTCTTGATCCTGGTTGTGTGCGAAGTCCCCAGGATATGATTTATTACTTCTCTACTAAATATTTCCCCGCTCATAAGAAACAAGCTGCCTTAAGGGAAATATATAATTTTGTGCAAATTGAAGAATAGAGTCTCCCACAATCTTGGGGGAGGCTTCTCCGATTACTTAATGCTTTGCCTGATCATCCTCTAAAGAAAAATGAAATACTTGATATCTTTTATAATGGACTAACTGATGCTTCCAGAGACCACCTGGATAGTTGTGCTAGTTGTGTTTCCAGGGAAAGAACTGTTGACCAAGCTGAATTGCTATTGAATAATATGTTGAGTAATGATAATGATTGGACACTTCCTGAACCAACTCCTAAGCCAACTCCGAAGAAAAGGGGCATTCTATTTCTCAGTCCTGAAGATATGCAAGAGGCAAAGAAATCTATGAAATAAAAAGGTATTAAAGCTGAAGATGTTAAGAATTTACCATCTATTGAAGAAATACATGGTCTTGATAACCCGACACAGGTAGTAAATGTAAATTCTCTCTATAGATTTGATGAAGGTGATATTCCTCGTTATAAGTCTTCTAGCCAATGGTTAGATGAGTTTGATAATTTTATTGTTAAATAAGAAAACTTCAATGCTTATGTTGGTAGACAATTGAAACATAATGCTTATATGATTGAACACTTGAGTGATTATATGTCTGGAGTTAAAGGTGAACTTAAACTTATTAGTAAACATGCTTCTATGGTTACCACTCGAGTAGAACAAGTGCTTAAGGCTCAAAATGAATTGCTCAGTGAATTAAATAATAAGAAAAATGATAATGTTGTTAGAGTTGTGACTAGAGGGGGTAAAATAACTCAGGAACCTTTGTATCCTAAGAGCCACCCTAAGAGAATTGAGCAAGATTCTTAGAGAACTAATGTTGATGCACCTAGTCCTTCTAAAAAGAAGAAAAAGAAAAATGATAGGACTTTGCATGCTTCTAGTGAACCTGTTGTTGACATACCAGAGAATCACAATGATATTTCCATTTTTGATGCTGAAACACAATCTGGTAATGAACATTAACCTAGTGACAATGTTAATGATGATGTTCATGTTGATGCTCAACCTAGCAATGACAATGATGTAGAGACTGAACCTGCTATTGATATTGATAACCCACAATCAAAGAATCAACGTTATGATAAGAGAGACTTTGTTTCCAGGAAGCACAGTAAAGAAAGAGAACCATGGGTTCAGAAACCCATGCCTTTTCCTCCTAAACCATCCAAGAAAAAGGATGATGAGGATTTTGAGCGCTGAAATGATTAGACCTATCTTTTTGCTTATGCGTTTGACTGATATGCTTAAAATGAATCCTTATGCTAAGTACATGAAAGATATTGTTACAAATAAAATAAAGATATCGGAAGCTGAAATTTCCACCATGCTCGCTAATTATACTTTTAAAGGTGAAATACCTAAGAAATTAGGAGATCCAAGAGTACCAACTATACCATGCTCCATTAAAAGGAACTATGTTAAAACTGCTTTATGTGATCTTGGAGCCGTTGTTAGTGTTATGCATCTCTCTTTATATCGTAGACTTGATTTGAATAAGTTGACACCTACTGAAATATCTTTGCAAATGGCTGATAAATCAACTGCTATACCTGTCGGTATTTGTGAGGATGTATCTGTTGTGGTTGCAAACGTTACAATTTTAACAGACTTTGTTATTCTTGATATTCCCGAGGCCGATAGTATGTTGATTATCCTTGGTAGACCCTTTTTGAATACTGCAGGGGCTGTTATTGATTGCAACAAAGGCAATATCACTTTTCATGTTAATGGTAATGAGCATACGGTACATTTTCCGAGGAAACAACCTTAAGTCCAGAGTATTAATTCTATTGGAAAAACTTAAACGATAACTATTGGAGGTTTTGAATTTCTCTTCCTACTGTTAAGAAAAAAAATATGATATTCTTATTGTTGGGGACATGCATATCCCCGTTGAGGTAACTTAGTGTTATTCGAAAATTCTCTGGTTTCATGTTATTCGGAAAGAGTTTGTTAACAAGACTTGATCAACCTTGTTAGTGGATTCCTTTTGATAAGCATGAGATGGATGAAGTTAGAAAGCACAATTGTCTGTACCCTCCTTTTACTTTCTGTTATTTAAATTAAATAAAGCAAAAATAGTATTTTTTTGTCTATTTTCTTAATTATCCTTTCAATAAAAATACCCGAAAAAAAGTTCTCCAAATGTCATGAAAATTTTATATGATTTTTTTTAGAATATTTAAGAATTATTGGCATTGAGAACACACCTGGGGGACCCACCACCTAGCCATGAGGGTCCAGGGCGCGCCCACCCCCCTGGGGGGCACCCCTGCCTCATGGACCCCATGTGGGCCCCCTCCACTTATTCTTGCACCCACACACTTGGTCTTCCTCCAGAAAAAACCCTCCACCAGCTCAAACCCGAGTTCTAGCTCATCTTGCTGCCATTTTCGATCTCCTTGCTCAAAGCTCCATTCACAAAACTGCTTTGGGAGATTGTTCTTTGTTATGTGACTCCTCCAATGGTCCAATTAGTTTTTGTTTTAGTGCTTTATTTATTGCAAATTTTTGCTGCTTAGGTGCCCTGTTCTTGAGCTTGCATGTCAAATTTATTTGGTCCAAAGTAGTTTTAATGCATGATATAGCCTCTATGCACTTCTGGGAGTAGTTGCTATTAATCTTGTTGAGTTTGGTTCACTTTCATTTTGAGTTACTAAAAATTTCAGAAATTTTTCAGAGGAAGAAATATGTTTAGGAAAATGTACCAAGGTGGTTCCTCAAGAAAGCAGGCACCTAGGCTCGCTATACGTGAGCCGAACTATGAACTACCAAGGGAAGCTCAAGTGCGGCCTTGCGAATGGTCGTCAGAGGAGTTTATGATCCGTGCAGGCATCAAGCAAGAAGGACGCGTATGTGTGTAACGCTGATCTTGAGGGCTTCGTGTCAGATAAGTGCCCGCAACACCGCTACCTAACTTATTCCTTTGTGAGAGGGTTTAAACTTACATCCTCGCGCAACTCTCACACTGTCCTATTTGATCTTTATGATAAATCATATACCATGGAGCTAGAATATTTTAATACCGCTTGTAAACTCCCTCATTGGGGAAATGTTAGTGAACCTCGCAAATCTGAATATAAAGACTTTCTTGCTAGTATTACTTTGGGGGAATCTAGAGAAATCACACAAGCTACCATAGGGAGCATTCATTTTCCTTCCATACATTATTTTGCTCTCTTCGTGGGTAGATGCATTAACGGTAAAGATGAGGCTTGCCACATGTGTGTTCTGGATCTTAGTGTGCTCAAGAGTGCGGTATTAGGTGATAAACAATATAACTTGGGGGCCATCGTTGCAGGAAGGTTGCATCTTAATAGTTTAAGTGGAGACTTGTTTGGTGGGAATTATGCAACCCGTGTAGCTAATTATCTTGAGATACCCATACATGAAAATGATATGGAATTGCCTCCTGCTTATTTAGATTATAATGCTATGGTTCATCATCGGTTTGTTGAGAGGAATGAACAGTCCCTCCAGTACTGACTAATCTTTGACAGACGGCGCATCGTCATGTTGCTCTCCCTGCTCCTGCTTTCTTTGACTTTCAGGCAAAAAGGAGATATGTTATAACCAGGGAGGAGGCGAACAAGTGCGAGAGGAGGACGGAGGCAGCTTGCCTCCAAGCTGTAGCTCATCGGGCAATAGCTGCTGCATCTCAGTACAACCCCAGCTACAACTTTGGATATCTGATGTAGGGTAGAACCCTAATCGGCCGATCTTTCACGAAAGGAGTGGATCCCGCAATGAACACGAAGAACACGAGGAGGGAGACGAGGGAAAACACAAGGGGAAACACAAGAGGAACACTCAAACTAACAAGAACAAGTCACACATGTGCTAGATCCTCGGGTACAAAGGGGAAGATACACGACCCAAAGTCAAGAACGGACGATACACCGTAACCGGTCTTCTCCATGAGGAGGTCTTGAGTTCTTCCCTAAAGAGGGGTCTTGAATCTGCTTGGGGGATCTTCTCTGGTGGAGGCTCGAATCTCCGAGGAGAAGGTAACCAAGTGGATGAGCAAAGCTCTCACACAAAATATGAGCTAATCCTTTGCTAACCCTAGATAGTTGGACGAGGTGGAGTATATATAATATAGGGGAGAAGGGGTACACGGGCCTCTGCCCTTCACTGTGCGCAGATAGGGGAGGCCGGACGTCCGGGTGTCGGCCGGATGTCCGGGCTTTCACGCGAGGCCGGATGTCCGGGCTGGAGCAGCTGGTTTGTTGCTCTCGAGTTCAGAGGGGTCGAGATTTCCGGGCTGGAGGCCGGATATCCAGGCGCTCGGGAAGGGCCGAACGTCCGGGCTGGCGGGGCCAGATGTCCGGGGCCTATAGGGGCTCGGCGATTGGAATGCTGTTGTAGTTAGTCTTCAGCGGCCAGACGTCCGGGCTCGGGGCCGAATGTCCATGCCCTGGAGATGCCTTCTTCTCCTACCGGCGTTCCTCTTCATCCGTGGACTTGGCGGCTTGTCCATCTTCACGTGCATCTTTGGGAGGGTCCTCTTGGTACCTAATCATGCACACCATCTCGGACTTAGGTAGTAGCCATGTCTCGAGAGGATCATATGTAATATCACTAAGGAGAGAAGTCACCTCGTTCTCGAGAGCTCTAGCTCTAGCTCGTGTCACGGGTCCTCTTGGCTCTTGTTGAGGTGAAGGTGCATCCATGGGGATGATCGTGGGATGCTCCACATCATCTCCCCTCCCTAGGGGAAGATCCATCCTCGGATAAAATTCTTCATCACCATGGAAGGGTGAGAGGTCCTTGACATTGAAGATATTGCTCACGTTGTACTTGTCGCAGGGGAGGTCGATCTTGTAAGCACTGTCGTTGTAGCATGTAAGCACCTTGAAGGGTCCGTCCGCTCGTGGTCGAAGTTTGGAATTGCGTTCTTGGGGGAAGCGGTCCTTGCGAAGGTGTAGCCACACGTGATCACCAATGTTGAATACCATGGGGTGCTTGTTGATGTTGAGCTTGGTCGCAAGTTGTTGTACTTGGCGGTCGATAGTATGTCATGTATCTTCATGCACCTTCTTGAGATGAGTCACACGTCCACTTGTATCCAAATTGATTCGCTCTTGGAGTGGTAGAGGGAGAATGTCCAATGGGGACAGCGGGTTGAATCCGTAGACGACCTTGAAGGGGGACTTGCCGGTTGTTGAGTGTCTTGCGCGGTTGTAGGCGAACTCGACGATAGGTAGACACTCCTCCCACTCCTTGATGTTATTCTTGATGAGTACTCGAAGTAGAGCAGAGAGTGTGTGGTTGGTAACTTTCGTTTGGCTGTCAGTTTGTGGATGATACGCCATGGAGAAGAGTAGCTTGATTCCAAGCTTGGCGCATAGGGTCTTCCAAAAGTAGCCAAGGAACTTGACGTCATGGTCTGAGACGATAGTCTTTGGCACTCCATGTAGACGCAATATTTCCCTGCAAAAGAGATTAGCAACATGTGAAGCATCGTCTATCTTGTTGCAAGGAATGAAATGTGCCATTTTTGAGAAACGGTCCACAACGACAAGTACGGAATCCTTCCCATTTCGGGTCCTAGGCAAACCAAGTACAAAGTCCATGCTAATATCTTCCCATGGTTGATATGGAATTGGTAGAGGCATATAAAGGCCATGGGATTGAGCTTTGGACTTAGCTTTGCGACATGTAGAGCATCGTTTGGTGAAGCGGTTGACGTCGCGAAACATCTTGGGCCAAAAGTAGTTCTTCGAGAGCGTGGCAAACGTCTTGTCTCGTCCAAAATGTCCCATTAAGCCTCCTCCATGAGATTCCTGCAAAAGCAACAAACGAAGAGAAGACTCGAGGATGCAAAGCTTGTTAGCTCTCATAAGATATCCATCTTTGATGTAATAGCATTCCAAAGATGTATGCGTCAAACATTTGGCATAAGTAGTAGCAAAAGTGGGATCGTGCTCATACAAGTCTTTTATGTGCTCAAAGCCAATGACATTCAACTCAAGTTGAGTAACAAGCATGCATATGTGGGAAAGGGCATCCACCACAATATTTTATTTACCTTTAATGTACTTGATGACATAAGGAAAAGACTCAATAAATTCACTCCATTTAGCATGCCGCTTGTTCACTTAGTTTGGCCCTTAAGATACTTGAGCGTTTCATGATCGGTATGAATGATGAACTCATGAGGCGAAGATAGTGTTCCCATTCATGCAAAACACGGACTAAAGCATATAGCTCTTTGTCATGGATGGGGTAATTGAGTTGCGTGCCGGAGAGTTTATCACTAAAGTAAGCTATGGGGCGCTTCTCTTGTGTTAAGACACCTCCTATGCCATTACCACTAGCATCGCAATGAATCTCAAAAGGTTTGTCAAAGTTGGGTAAAGCAAGCACGGGAGCATGAGTAAGAAAATTCTTAAGCTCATTGAAAGAGGTATCTTGGGATGGTCCCCAAACAAAAGGCGCATTCTTCTTGCTCAAAGCATGCAAAGGCGAAGCAATGGTGCTAAAATCTTTCACAAAGCGACGATAGAAACCCGCAAGGCCAAGAAAGCTACGCATTTGTTGCAAATTGGTTGGTTGTGGCCAAGTCTTAATAGCATTGATCTTGGACTCATCAACATGAACACCCTTAGAAGAAACAACAAAATTCAAGAAAACGAGCTTGTTAACGCCAAAAAGGCATTTCTCCATATTAGCATATAGATGCTCTTTTCGAAGAGTTTGCAAAACGGTTCGGACATGGGCCACATGCTCTTTGAGAGACTTGCTAAAAACAAGGATATCATCGAAGTAGACCACAACAAACATACCAATGTAAGGGCGGAAAACATGATTCATAAGACGCATAAAAGTGCCTGGTGCTTCCAAGAGACCCATAGGCATGACTAACCACTCATACAGCCAAACTTGGTTTTGAAAGCGGTTTTCCATTCATCACCCTCTTGTATGCGGATTTGATAGTAACCACTCTTAAGATCGATTTTGGAAAAGATAGTGGCACCACTAAGTTCATCAAGCATATCATCAAGGCGTGGAATGGGATACCTAGAACGAACGGTGATAGCATTGATAGGTCTACAATCGGAGCACATGCGAAATCTACCGTCTCGTTTTGGCACAAGAATGTCCGGGATGGCACGAGGGCTCAAACTTTCACGCACATGTCCATGGTCTATGAGATGCTTTACTTGTCGTTGTATTTCTTTGGTTTCTTCGGAGTTGACGCGGTAGGGAGCTTTGTTCAGAAGCGGTGCTCTGGGGCTGAGGTCGATGCGGTGCTCAATGCCTCATAGAGGAGGTAGTCCCGGAGGTAGCTCGTCGGGGAAAACATCGTGAAATTCCTGCAAAAGAGAAGACAACACTAGAGGAAGAGTGTGAGAAGTGTTAGTTTGTGGTGCATTGTCCTTGCACACAAGGTCGTAGTGTAGGACACTAGATGGGTTCTCACACACTCCTCTTATCTCACTTTTAGTGGAAAATAGGACTAAGTTCTTCTTTTCGCTCATCGTGGAGGTGTTCGATTTGGGCTTGTGGCGCTCACTCTCTTTTTGGTGGATCGCTCTCTCACTATGATCTCCATGATGGGTGGCTTGCTTGTTGGCGATCACTTGGCTTGGCGATATTGGACAAAGGACGTACTCCTTGCGCTTCATCTTGAAGATGTAGTGGTTCGTTCGGCCATTGTGGATGGCTCCTCTATCAAATTTCCATGGGCGTCCAAGGAGAAGGTGGCGAACAGTCATTGGAACGACGTCGCACTCCAAGGTGTCTTCATAGGCGCCAATTTTGAAGGAGACTTGTACTCGATGCTCGACTTGGATAGTGCCAGAGTCGCTAAGCCATTGCACTTTGTATGGATGTGGGTGCTTCGTCTTGGGCAATTGGAGCTTGGAGCAAAGTTCTTCACTTGCGAGGTTATGACAACTCCCTCCATCGATGATGACCTTGACGGATCGTCCATTGATGCCGGCCTTGGTGTGGAAAATGTGGCATCTTTGGTCTTCTTGTTGGTGATGTTGGAGAGTCAAGCCCTTGGAGACAACAAGAGCGGGACTTGAATCTTCATCGCAAAAGACTTGTTCCTCTTCATCGTTCACTTGCCGGTGCATGGCGACTTGCTCAAGAGCGTCCATTTCTCCTTCACTCATCGAGTCATAGGTGCCGTCGTCGTTGAGGATCATGGTCCACTTGTTGGTCCACTCATAGGACTTATGGCCTCGGCCTCCGCATGTGAAGCATTTGAAGGAACTTGTCTTGACGGTCTCATCAGTAGGGGATGAGGATGATGAAGCCCTCGGCTTAAAGTTGCTTGTAGTAGGAGTTTGACTTGGAGTTGGCGAAGCTTTCTTGGAACTCGACTTGTCGACGTTGCTTGTAGAGGGATTGGTAGACGGTGTTGGAGTCGTTGAAGGTTGGGTGTTGGAGAAGCCGTATGACTTGGATGAGAACTTGGCATACTTGAAATCATCTTGCACTTGGCGTTACGCTTTGGTAGCTTGATGCACTAGTTCGATGAGGTTCGAGTATGGTGGGAAGTCGGCGATCTTCTTGATAGGATGGTTGAGTCCATTCAAGAAACGTGCCATAGTTTGCTCATCGTCTTCCGTGACATTGGCTCGTATCATGGCAATCTCCATCTCCTTGTAGTACTCTTCAATGCTCTTGGTTCCTTGCTTGAGTAGTTGAAGTTTCTTGAAGAGGTCGCGGTTGTAGTAGGTAGGCACAAAGCGTGCTCTCATGACATCCTTCATTTGCGCCCAAGTAGTGATGGGTGGTTCACCTCTTGCCTCTCGGCGCTCGATAACTTGTTCCCACCAAATGAGGACATAGTCTTGGAACTCAAGTGATGCCATCGCAATCTTCTTCTCTTCGTCGTAGTTGTGCAAACAGAAGATCTTGTCAAGTTTCAATGCCCATGATAGGTATTCTTCGGGATCATTGCTTTCGTTGAACTTGGGCATGGTGAACTTGAGCTTGCCATAGCGTTGCTCTTCATTATGTTGGGGTCGGGGATGATGACGCCCGTGTTGTAGATGATTGTCAAGCTCGTGTCGCTCTTGGTGAGGAGGGTTGTCCACCTCATGTTGCTCTTGTCGTGGAGGATTTCCATTGTCGTCATGCTCTTGATGAATTTGATGTTCTTGGCGAGCTGGTGGAGGATCTTGTCGAGCTCGAGGAGGAACTTGACGATGCACGCGAGCTTGAAATCTTCATTCTTGAATTTCTTCGTGAAGTGCTTCTTCATGTTCACGAGCTTGTTGGCCTCGGTCGGCTACGGCTCGACTTGAATCTCGGAGGGCTTGTTGCGCCTCATGAGCTTGAGCTTCATGGAGTTGTTGTTCTTGTCGTTGTGCCTTGGCATCTTGTGCAACTTGGTGTAGACGCGCTCGCTATTCCTCTTCAAGTTGGCATTGTCGTTGTTGTTCTCGTGCTAGCGCAAAAGCTTCTTGAGTTTGAAGTTGTCGGCGCTCTTGAGAGTCGGTGTCGCGTGGGGGGTTTAGGCTTGCTTGACGATCGTTGCACGCGGCATGGCGTAGAGTGTTCGATGTCGATGTACTTGAGCCGGAGAGGGTGAAGTCGGAGTGTTGACTTGATCGGGTCCTTCGTGATGAAGACGAAGTGGAAGAAGAGCGGTTGAGCAACAAAGCACGAATCTCATCCATCCTTGAGTCATTCTCTTGCTTGTGATCATCGAGCTTGTGGTCGAAGTAGTCCCTTGTATGTTGCTCGGAGAGTCGCAAGTCAGCGGCGATATTGTCGATGCATTCACTCATTGCTTGTTGCTCTTGATGCAAAGCATGTTGTGCACCAAAGAGGTGGCTCTTAGTGACGTAGGAGTTCATGTCGTCGTCGTGCTCAATGAAGAGTGAGTTGGTAGAAGTAATTGGCCTATCCATCATTCCAAGAAAAATGTGAGTGGTAGAAAGAGAAGAATGAATACCAAATGTACCTTGACCAAAGTTGAAAGTGGATCGATGATCACTCCAATGTAGGACAAGGAAATAGCACAATTGGTACTAGTTCTTGTCGGTTTCTCACACCTACACATGTAAAAGCTTATGGTGGGGCTTGGTTAGGATGGTGGCATAAAATTTGATGCAATTGTAAGTGAGCTTCAATAATGTTGGAAAAGATTCGCAAGATTGCAATGCAACAAGTAGACCAAGCAATATAAGGTACACGGAAACACACACGCAAAAAGATAAGTGGGGTTGGGCAACCAAGGATGAGCCAAAATGTGGAATCCACAAAAATGCTCTTGTTGCACAACACTAGAGAGACGCTAGCATGATTGCACAATAGGCGGATACAAAGAACTTGTGCACAACCTACTTAGCAAAAATGCAACAACTTCTATCCCAAGTATGCTCTATGCAAGGTGTTTCTATGCGATTGAGGGAGTCCTGGATTAGGGGGTCTCCGGACAGCCGGACTATATCCTTTGGCCGGACTGTTAGACTATGAAGATACAAGATTGAAGACTTTGTCTCGTGTCTGGATGGGACTCTACTTGGCGTGGAAGGCAAGCTAGGCAATACGGATATGGATGTCTCCTCCTTTGTAACCGACCTTGTGTAACCCTAACCCTCTCCGGTGTCTATATAAACCGAAGGGTTTTAGTCCATAGGACAACAACCATAACATACAATCATACCATAGGCTAGCTTCTAGGGTTTAGCCTCTCTGATCTCGTGGTAGATCTACTCTTGTACTACCCATATCATCAATATTAATCGAGCAGGACGTAGGGTTTTACCTCCATCAAGAGGGCCCGAACCTGGGTAAAACATCGTGTCCCCTGCCTCCTGTTACCATCCGACCTAGACGCACAGTTCGGGACCCCCTACCCGAGATCCGTCAGTTTTGACACCGACATTGGTGCTTTCATTGAGAGTTCCTCTGTGTCGTCGCCGTTAGGCTTGATGGCTCCTACTATCATCGATAGCGATGCGGTCCAGGGTGAGTCTTTTCTCCCCGGACAGATCTTCGTATTCGGCGGCTTTGCACTGCAGGCTAATTCGCTTGGCCATCTGGAGCAGATTGAAAGCTACGCCCCTAGCCATCAGGTCAGATTTGGAAGTTTGAACTACACGGTCGACATTCACGGAGACTTGATCTTCGACGGATTCAAGCCACAGCCGGGCTCGCCGCACTATCACGATCGGTGTGACCTAGCTCTGCCGCCGAACAGTACCCCAGAGGCCGCGCCCGCATCAGCTCCGACCCTTAGCTCGGAGCCAACTGCGCCAATCGAGGACGGGTGGCTAGACACCGCCTCAAGGGCTGCAGTCTCAACGATGATCGAGCCGAACACCAGTCTAATCCTCTGCGCCTCCCGTGACTCCAAGGTACCGGACTCTTTTTCGGACTCCGAACCATCCGCGCCCCTGCCAATCGAATCCGATTGGTCGCCGATCATGGAATTCACCGCCGCGGATATCTTTCAGCACTCGCCCTTGGGCGACATTCTGAATTCACTAAGATCTCTCTCTTTGTCACGAGAGCCCTGGCCGGATTATGGCCAACGGGATTGGGATGCATACGACGAAGAAATTCGACGCCCACCCACTACCCACTTCGTTGCCACTGTCGATGATTTAACCGACATGCTCGACTTCGACTCCGAAGACATCGATGGTATGGACGACGATGTAGGAGACGAACATGAACCAGCGCCTATAGGACACTGGAAAGCCACCTCATCATACAACATATGCATGGTGGACACACTAAAAGAAGACCACGACGAGGAACGGAAGGACGCTACAAAGGCTTGTCCCCTCGAGAAGCAGTCAAAGCGGCGGCGTAAGCGTCGCCCCAAATCCCACCTCGGTAGAAACAACGATCATACAGACCCATCGCTAGAGCAGGGCAAGCCATTGCCGGACCACGGCAACACGGAGAATCAAACCGAACAACCCGACTCTGTCAAAGATAATAGTCCGGACGACATCACACCGGACAGACACCCGGAGCAACAGAATGCCCATCAAAGGCTTGTTGCCACCGCAAGGAGTCTAAAAAAGCAGAAGCAAAGGCTCAAGGCTGCGCAAGACACACTCCAAATTAGATGGAGCAAAGTACTCAACACAGCAGCGAAGTACGGCGGCAATCGCCCCACCAAGAGCTACCCAAAGCGGAAGTTGCTACCTGAATTCAATGAGGAGGCCTTAGACCCCCCACAACCAAAAATTAAAACAGCGATCTGGCCGGATAGATGACCTCACAGCCAACATAAAGCGGCAAGCAACGCCGCACATAAGCCAATACGCGGTTTATCCGAGGGCTCGCATCAAAAGGACGGCGAAACCAGATCCATCTACGGACCACGCAAGCGTGCTCTAGCATACAATGCAATACAACAAACATCCGAACAACGCGGTACACCTAGATATAGGGGTGCCGCACACCCCCTATGTTTCACCGATGAGGTGCTGGACCATGAATTTCCAGAGGGATTCAAACCCGTAAACATAGAGGCATACGACGGAACAATAGACCCTGGGGTCTGGATTGAGGACTATATCCTCCATATCCATATGGCTCGGGGAGATGATCTCCATGCCATTAAGTATTGACCCCTCAAACTCAAAGGGCCATCTCGGCACTGGCTTAAGAGCCTCTCCGAAAGCTCCATTGGAAGCTGGGAAGAGCTCGAAGATGCCTTTCGGGCAAATTTTCAAGGGACTTATGTCCGACCTCCGGACGCGGATGATTTGAGTCATATAACTCAACAGCCCGGACGCCGAAGCCTTGGCAGCTTTTAAGCATAGCGTCCGTGACGAATGGCTTGCCAGAGACCTTAGCCAAGAAAAGCCGAGAACAATGACAGCATTAACAAGCCTCATGACCCGCTTTTGCGTGGGTGAGGATAGCTGGCTAGCCAGATGCAGCACCAGCGACCCCAGTACATCCGAAGTTAGAGATGGAAATGGGAAATCGCGGCGCCACAACAATAACAAACACCGGAATAAAGAAGACAGCACGAAGAGCACGGTAGTAAATGCCGGATTCAAAAGCTCTCGGCCAGGTCAGCAAAAGCCGCCCTCTAAAGGCGCCAGAGACAAACTGTCCAGCCTAAACAAAATTCTGGACCAAATATGTCAGATCCATAGCACCCCTAGTAAACCCGCTAATCATACCCACAGAGAATGTTGGGTCTTCAAGCAGTCTGGCAAGCTCAACGGCGTACACAAGGGGGAGGATACACCAAGCGAAGACGAGGGTGAGCCTCTCAAGCAAGACACTGGGGAACAAAAGAAATTTCCACCAGAAGTCAAAACTGTAAACGTGTTACACGTGATCAAGGGGAGAAACAAAATGGCACTCCCAAAAAATTATGCCCAAGGGCCCATCACCGCGGAGTCCTGCCACTGGTCGTCTCAACCGATCACTTTCGACCATCGTGATTACTCAACAAGTATCCAGCGTGCAGGATGGGCTGCCCTGGTATTAGACCCAATAATTGACGGATACCACTTCACATGAGTCCTGATGGACGGTGGCAGTAGTCTAAACCTGATATACCAGGATACAATCCACAAAATGGGGATAGACCCAACGAAAATTTGCCATAGCAACACTACCTTTAAAGGAGTAACGCCAGGCCCAGGGGCTCATTGTACGGGCTCCCTGCTACTAAAGGTTATATTCGGCTTCCCTGATAACTTCCGTAGCGAACATTTAACCTTCCACATCGCTCCGTTCCAGAGTGGCTATCAAGCACTACTTGGACGCGAAGCTTTCACTCGCTTCAATGCAATACCGCATTACGCTTCCCTCACGCTCAAGATGCCCGGTCCACGTGGCATCATTACAGTGAATGGAAGTATTGAGCGATCTTTGCGCGCCGAAGAGAGTGTGGCTGCCTTGGCAGCCGCACACTATAAACGGCCTCACCAACTAAAGCATTTAACAGGTCGTCAAGACCTCGGACACGGTTAGACGAGTCCGGCGCAGCTATATGTAATTCATACCGGATCGATGGTCACACCCCTATTACAAATACAAGGGGCTCAACGCGCGCAGACAAGTGGCAATTTTTACTCATCTTGAATTATACATGGTTTCTTTAAAAACTATCTTTTTGCACGACAACTTTTTCACCTAAGTTCCTGTCTTCTACAGATGATCATCGTGCTACACCCGTCCAGGATACGGCACAACAGAGACACAGGCGCAGACGTGCAGCAGGGACCCGCTCCAAGGATTGTTTTTAGATTAAGACCCTGCGTAAACCTTTTTTTACTGTCTCTTGTTGATACACATCCACCGAATTCTCAGCACAATTGAGAAGGATGCTGACGTCTTGGCATGTGGCCACGTCAGAATAATGCACGTACCTAGACACAAAGGGCTTCTTACAAAGGGCACTATTTAGGCCCGGTTTATACCATAAAGACCGAATACCTTAGGGAGTGTTCGGCGTTGCGAGTTTGGCCTTATATGCATCAGCTCTGAATCATTGTCTTTGGTCAAATGTTGGGTTTGCCCGGTTCCTGTGTTTTGGTGCCTTACGTTCCGCTTTACCGGCTAAGGCAGCACCAGGAGAACTACTGCGATTGTGCCATGGTTCATCCGGACGAGCACCTCAGTAGAGAAAGCTGAAAACTAACTCTCATGATATAGCGTGAGACTAGTCAACCACTCGATGACCTATAGGAATGTTAGAATTTCTCCGCCTTAACGAAGGGCCGTTTCCCGGCCAGGCATGTACGCACCCCGAGATTGGGAGAGTGCGGAACCACCAGGGGCTATCTAGTAGCCCCACTGTCAAACTCCTATGGCTAAGTGAAAGTGTTAAAGCATTATATTCCGGTTGCCTCGTTCGCTGCGCTATCACCTCCTTAATAGGACCAAGACATTGGGTTAAGTGTGAACATGCATTTTTTGCGAGCACCCCCGCATTATATGCGTGGGGGCTGAAGCCGACGACTGCAATCTTTCAGGTTATACACATGTATACATAAACGGCCGCACAGGAGGCATCATATTACTTTCGGGCAAAAATATAAACACAGCCTTATAAAATTTCATAAAAACACTGTGTTTACAATGGGAATACATGTCAATCAAACATAATATTCTTCGAGCACTGGGCCTCTATCAAACGAGCACCCTCGAGAACTTCCTCGAAATAGCGCTCGGCAGCCACCCGGCCTATGGCCGGACCCTGCGTCGCAATAGTGGTAGCGTCCATCTCCGCCCAGTATGCTTTAACACGGGAAAGGGCCATCCGGAAGCCTTCTATGCACGCCGACCTCTTCATCGCATCAATGCGCGGCACCGCACCAAGGACCTGCTGCACTAAGCTAAAATAGCTATTCGGCTTTGGCTTTTCCGGCCATAGCTGATCCATGACAGACCTCATAGCGAGTCCGGACAACCTATTTAGTTCAGCCCATTCGGCTAGCTGATCAGTCAAAGGAAGAGGACGCTCTGGAACGTTGAATTGCGACCAGAACAGCTTGTCCACCCCACGATCTGCTTGACCTTGGAAGTATTTGGCCGCATCGGCAGCGCTCGCCGCCAAGTCCATATATGCATCTGCCGAACTCCACAGCCGATCCAGAGGGGCATACCGTGGATCTCCGAACTTCCTCCGTAGCATGAAGGGATTCCCAGCCGTAATATCCCCGGCTTTCCGCAGCTCCTCCTTCTTCGCTCTCATAGCAGAGCGGGTGTCTTTGTCCGCCATCGTAGCCTTCTCAAGGTCCGTTGCCTTCGCTCGGTTTTCTTTTTCAATAAGCCGGCAACGGTCAGCAGTGTCTTTAAATTCTATGGCCATCTTGGCCATCTTCTCTTTGCTCTCGCAATGTGCGGCCTTCTCGGCTTTCAACTCTTCGGCCGCCTTCAAAGCAGCCGCATTACTAATCCTCGCTTGTTCCTTGGCTCGGGCGAGCTCCGCCCGAAGGGTCTCCACGGTGGCAGCTCCGTCTGCAGTCACAACATATTAAAGATACTGGCATCATGCTGCTCTTATTGTGTGACATTCACCAGAAAGCATTACTTACCCTATGATTCGTCAAGCCTCTTATTAACAAGCCCGATGTCGGCTTCTGCCGCATCCAGTTGCCGTTTTAATTCGGCAACTCACTAGTCCGGCTAGCCACCGGAGCTTCCATCGCCTGCACATAAAGGAAGTCTGGTTATTGCCTGGGACTATGATCCTCTGTTCGCCGCCGTTCTCGTCGACAACCAGAGTCTTAGGGGCTACTATCTACACAGGGCACACCTAACATGTGCGGTACCATCATGTACCTCAAAGCCTGTTAGTAGACTCATAAAGGATTCATGTAATCCGTTTTCGGCGGACGAAATTCTTTCCATCACCGTACCCATCAGCATACGGTGTTCTTCTGAGATGGCCGCTCTCCCCAAAAGCTCCCTCAGAACGTCCGACCGCATACCAGACGGTGCCGGACTCTTTTATTCGCTCTCCTCGGGAGCCGGACGCTGGGGACTTCGGGGGTCTATGGGATTATCTTCTGGCCTCACCGGATCTGGAGAGGCCCTCCGTGACGACACTTCGGGGTCGCCCGCTTCTTGAGAGGAGGAGTCCAGGGGAGGCGTTTCGCTCTCCATCATCTCCGGAAGAAGATCCCCCGAAGACGAGCTCAGCTGAGAGGGGCTAAGACCCGAACTGCAAGATATATGCGGCGGTTATTTTCTCAGAAGAAAGATAGTATACCTTCACTATTAAAGTATTTTTTGGATCACTTACGACTCGTTGGAGGGCTGATCCCCCCATGGACTTTGTGCGGCAAGAGCACCCCCCCCCCCCCCGAGGCAGGACCCTCTGTTAGAGACTTCTTCTCCTGTTTGGAGGCCTCGGCTTCCGGATCCACGGAAGCAGTCCTCTTCCTCCCTCGGTCATCCTCCTTTATGGAGGCGCTCATTCCCTCAGTTGGAACTGGCAGCGATGGGGGCCCGCATTTGCCCGTATTATCCTCCCCTGTATCTTCCTTCAAGGGCTCCGGGCAAGGTGCGAGCTCGAGCATCTTTTCCAATACTGGATTTTCCAAACCCTCAGGGAGGGGGGCCAGACACCAAATCATCTTTGCCTTTGTTAGCCAGTCCTGGTCAAAGAGCAAACTCCCAGAAATAACTTCATGATGAATAAAAGACGATGTGTTCGGTTAGAGGGTTTCTGACTTGTTCGGCGGCGTGGTTGCTGCTCAGGCCCACGTCCTCGGTAGTATCCGGACACTCTATTTGAGGTCCAAAGAATGACTTGTACATCTCCTCGTGCGTCAGGCCGAGGAAACTTTGAATGGAACACGGTCCTTCTGGGTTGAATTCCCACAAGTGAAGGGTCCGACGTTTGCAAGGCTGGACTTGACGAACTAGCATAACTTGCACTACCACAACCAAATTAAAATCTCCCTCGAAGAGATCTTGAATGTGGCTTTGCAGTATAGGCACGTCCTTGGCTGGACCCCAGCTCGGACCTCTACTAATCCATGACATCAGTTGTGGTGGGGGGCCTGAGCGGAAAGCGGGGGCAGCCACCCACTTGGCACTTCTGGGGGGCGTGACGTAAAACCACTCCCGTTGCCATAATTCGGACACCTCTGGAAAGGAACCTTTTGGCCATGGAGCTCCTGCCATCTTGTTTATTGATGTGCCTCCGCACGCTGCATGTTGCCCCTCGATCATCTTCGGCTTCACTTCAAAGGTCTTGAGCCACAGGCCGAAGTGAGGGGTAATGCGGAGGAAGGCCTCACACACGACAATAAATGTCGAGATGTGGAGAAAGGAGTCCGGAGCTAGATCATGGAAATCCAGCTCGTAGTAGAACATCAAACCCCTGACAAAGGGATCCAGAGTGAGGCCTAGGCCTCGGAGGAAGTGGGAGACGAACACAACGTTCTCGTTGGGCTCGGGAGTAGGGACAACCTGCCCTCGAGTAGGCAGCCGATGCAAAACCTCGGCGGTCAGGTATCTGGCCTCCCTCAACTTTTTGATGTCCTCTTCCGTAATGGAAGATGGCATCCATCGGCCTTGAAGGCTAGATTCGGACATGATTGAAGATCCGGAGCACCTAACCTGGGCTTTGGGTGTTAGAACTCGAGGCAGGGGAAGGGTTCGATTGAGCACGAGAGGGAAAAAGCGAAAACCTTGTCCCTTTATAAAGGGGGTGAATATCAAGCATCCTCTCCGTAGCCGTTTAGGACTTGCCTATAATCTAGGAGTCCTAGACACGGTTGGGTTACCCATGCCCGTATTAATGAGATCCCGCAATAAGGGGACACGATCTCTGCTTTGACAAGACGTGTCGAAAAACTGCCTCGCGTTATGTGCGAGGCTGGTTAAAGGAAACGGTTCGAATAATCACCAGGCCATGACATAACGGCATGCCGCCAAAACAAGCCAGCAAATTAGATATGCGAAAATATTATTCTCTCTATGGTGGAATGTGGAACTTATTTTGCAGGGTCGGACACTATCCTCGTATTCAAATTCTTCTGTGATGTATTCGGAGAAGGAACCCGCCCTTGCAATGCCGAAGACAATACTGCGCGCCGGACTCATCGTCATTGAAGCCTGGTTCAGGGGCTACTGAGGGAGTCCTGGATTAGGGGGTCTCCGGACAGCTGGACTATATCCTTTGGCTGGACTGTTAGACTATGAAGATACAAGATTGAAGACTTCGTCTCGTGTCCGAATGGGACTCTACTTGGCATGGAAGGCAAGCTAGGCAATACGGATATGGGTGTCTCCTCCTTTGTAACCGACCTTGTGTAACCCTAACCCTCTCTGGTGTCTATATAAACCGAAGGGTTTTAGTCCGTAGGACAACAACCATAACATACAATCATACCATAGGCTAGCTTCTAGGGTTTAGCCTCCCTGATCTCATGGTAGATCTACTCTTGTACTACCCATATCATCAATATTAATCGAGCAGGACGTAGGGTTTTACCTCCATTAAGAGGGCCCGAACCTGGGTAAAACATCGTGTCCCCTGCCTCCTGTTACCATCCGGCCTAGATGCACAGTTCAGGACCCCCTACCCGAGATCCGCCGGTTTTGACACCGACAGCGATGATCCAAGATGATCGAGTATGAAAATCTTAATGTTGTATGATGCTATGGTTCTTGCTTAAAAGCTCTTTGATTATCTTTCCCTTTTGCTTAAAAGCTTGTTTGGCTCTTTGATGTTGGAGCTCTTTTCTCATGCAATCCTTGATGAACCAAGATAGCAATTGTGTATGCGATGACAACTTTGTGACACAAGAGATGATACCAAGATATGCAACAATGATGTATGTATGCTATTGGAAGTATGATCACTAAAGTGCACAAGTCTCGTTGCCGGCAATAATCAATGGCTAGTCTCGATGGGTAAGCAACACAAAGGAGTAAGGCTATGATGGCTATCAATGTAATGGCAAGAATGATGTATCACGATACCAAGATGAGGTTACCGTTTCTTGCGGACGGTATGGTGTCAAAATGGTGGACCAAATACCAAGATGTAGTCAAGGTGGTCGTTGTTAATGACGCATCCGTGGCGAAGATGAGCGATGGTGATGTTGATGTCGAACCATACCTAAATAGCCGAAACACAAGTAGGACACGGAAGCGCAACTCAAATTCTCAAAGCAAAATTGGACCAAAATTGCCGGGGTTGGAAGTGGTAAGTGATGGTGGTGGTATGCGGAAGTATATGTGGGCACCGGAACAAAATCTGGCGAAAAATGGGCGGAAAACGGGCGGTGGAGAGGACGTGGTGCTGCCAGGGGCCGGACGTCTGGGGTCGTGGCCGGATGTCCGTGGCGCCGGATGTCCGGGCTATCGGGTCGGATGTCCGGGCTATGGATCCGTGGATGGATTCGAAGATCGTCGCGAGGAGAGGACAAATCCAGGCAAAATTCAGAGAAATTTGTGGATGGAAATTGGGGAAAAGTGGGTGGAAAGCTAGATCTACCTACAACACACGAAATCCGTGGATCAAATCCAACAAAACTTCATCACACCAACAAATCACAAAAAACAATTGGGGGCTATTTTTGTGGGGAATTCTCAAATTAGGGACAAAATCAACAAAAAGAAGGCTAGCAACACAATGGGGAGGCTCCGAAATCGTGATCAACGAGGCTCTTGATACCAATATGATGTAGGGTAGAACCCTAATCGGCCGATCTTTCACGAAAGGAGCGGATCCCGCGATGAACACGAAGAACGCGAGGAGGGAAACAAGGGAAAACACAAGGGGAAACACAAGAGGAACACTCAAACTAACAAGAACAAGTCACACATGTGCTAGATCCTCGGGTATAAAGGGGAAGATACACTATCCAAAGTCAACAACGGACGATACACCATAACCGGTCTTCTCCGTGAGGAGGTCTTGAGTTCTTCCCTAAAGAGGGGTCTTGAATCCGCTTGGGGGATCTTCTCCGGTGGAGGCTTTAATCTCCGAGGAGAAGGTAACCAAGTGGATGAGCAAAGGTCTCACACAAAATATGAGCTAATCCTTTGCTAACCCTAGAAAGTTGGACGAGGTGGAGTATATATAGTCTAGGGGGAGAGGGGTACATGGGCCTCGGCCCTTCACTGTGCGCAGACGTCCTCTTCATCTGTGGACTTGGCGTCTTGTCCATCTTCACGTGCATCTTCGGGAGGGTCCTCTTCGTACCTAACCATGCACAACGTCTCGAACTTAGGTAGTAGCCATGTCTCGAGAGGATCATATGTAATATCACTAAGGAGAGAAGTCACCTCATTCTCGAGAGCTCTAGCTCTAGCTCATGTCATGCGTCCACTTGGCTCTTGTTGAGGCGTAGGTGTGTCCATGGGGATGATCATGGGATGCTCCGCATCAATATCAACTGGGCCAGCCATGGCCATAGACCAACTTAGGCCAAAAGCCTAAGCTTGGGGGGTATGTATTCCTCACAGACATTACATTCATGTTCACACACTCATTTCAGTTGTCGGTGCTCATACTTTTTCATTGTATCATCCATGCTAGTTTATTTTCTTTTCCAGCATTCTTCTTGCATGTTTGAAAAACCTTAAAAAAACACACACAAAATTAGTTGTAGCTTTTAGCTAGTTTACTTTCCATGCTTGTAGTAGTAGTAATTAAAACAAAACCCAAAAAGATTTCGCGTTCTTCATTTGCTTGTTGGGAGCTTTTCTGTGTAAATAGTTTTATTTCCTTTCTTTTCTTTGAGGGTCGAGAGGAGAAGACCATGATGAGAATGTTGAGTGGCTCTCATATGCATTATTGTTGATCTAACCAAGAGCCCATATTACCTTGTCTTCTCCTGTATATTGAATGCTTGCAGATTCCAACTTAGTCCAACGCACGTGCACTATTATTATTATCCACACCGTTTGGTCGTGCAAGTGAAAGGCAATAATGACGATATATGATGAACTGATTGAGATGAGAAAAACTGGTATGAACTCGACCTATCTTCTTTTTGTAAATATGATTAGTTCATCGTTCCTGATTCAGCCTATTATGAATGAAACATGTTTGCAATGACAATTAGAGATTATAGTTGCTCATGGCATGCTTAATCAGCTAGGAGTTTATAATGGTTTACCTTGTGTGCCAAAATGCTATTAAAATAGTTGTGATGTGGTATGATAGGGTGGTATCCTCCTTTGAACGATCCGAGTGGCTTGACTTGGCACATTTTCACGCATGTAGCTGAAACAAAATCAACATAGCCTCCACGATATTTATGTTCATGGTGAATTATATCCTACTCATGCTTGCACTCAATTTTGATTAATTTTAATGCATGTTCATGACTGTTGTCGCTCTCTAGTGATATGCCTCCAACGTATCTATAAGTTTTGATTGTTCCATGCTATTATATTATCAACCTTGGATGTTTTATATGCATTTATATGCTATTTTATATGATTTTTTGGGACTAACCTATTAACCTAGAGCCCAGTGCCAGTTTCTGTTTTTTCCTTGTTTTAGGGTTTCGAAGAAAAGGGATATCAAACGGAGTCCAAATGGAATGAAACCTTCGGAAAATTTATTTTCGGAAAGAAAGCAATACAGGAGACTTGGAGTGCACGTCAGGAGATCAACGAGGAAGCCACGAGGTAGGGGGGCGCGCCCACCCCCCAGGGCACGCCCTCCACCCTCGTGGGCCCCTTGTGGCTCCCCTGATGTATTTATTCCACCTATATATATCCATATACCCTAAAACTATCGGGGAGCACAATAGATCGGGAGTTCCGCCGCCAGAAGCCTCCGTAGCCACCGAAAGCCAATCTAGACCCGTTCCGACACCCTGTCGGAGGGGGCAATCGCTCTCCGGTGGCCATCTTCATCATCCCGGTGCTCTCCATGACGAGGAGGGAGTAGTTCTCCCTCGATGCTGAGGGAATGTACCAGTAGCTATGTGTTTGATCTCTCTCTCTCTCTCTCGTGTTCTTGATTTGGCATGATCTTGATGTATCGCGAGCTTTGCTATTATAGTTGGATCTTATGTTTGTTCTCCCCTCTACTCTCTTGTAATGGATTGAGTTTCCCCTTCGAAGTTATCTTATCGGATTGAGTCTTTAAAGATTTGAGAACACTTGATGTATGTCTTGCCGTGCGTATCTGTGGTGACAATGGGATACCACATGATTCACTTGATGTATGTTTTGGTGATCAACTTGCCGGTTCCGCCCATGAACCTATGCATAGGGGTTGGCACACGTTTTCGTCGTGATTCTCCGGTAGAAACTTTGGGGCACTCTTTGAGGTTCTATGTGTTGGATGAATAGATGAATGTGAGATTGTGTGATGCATGTCGTATAATCATACCTACGGATTCTTGAGGTGACATTGGAGTATCTAGGTGACATTGGAGTATCTAGGTGACATTAGGGTTTTGGTTGATTTGTGTCTTAAGGTGTTATTCTAGTACGAACTCTAGGGCTGTTTGTGACACTTATAGGAATAGCCCAACAGATTGATTGGAAAGAATAAGTTTGAGGTGATTTCGTACCCTACCATAATCTCTTCGTTTGTTCTCTGATATTAGTGACTTTGGAGTGACTCTTTGTTTCATGTTGAGGGATAGTTATATGATCCAATTATGTTATTATTGTTGAGAGAACTTGCACTAGTGAAAGTATGAACCCTAGGCCTTGTTTCAACACATTGCAATACCATTTACGCTCACTTTTATCATTATTTACCTTGCTGTTTTTATATTTTCAGATTACAAAAACCTATATCTACCATCCATATACCACTTGTATCACCATCTCTTCGCCGAACTAGTGCACCTATACAATTTACCATTGTATTGGGTGTGTTGGGGACACCAGAGAATCTTTGTTATTTGGTTGCAGGGTTGCTTGAGAGAGACCATCTTCATCCTACGCCTCCTACAGATTGATAAACCTTTGGTCATCCACTTGAGGGAAATTTGCTACTGTCCTACAAACCTCTGCACTTGGAGGCCCAACAACGTCTACAAGAAGAAGGTTGTGTAGTAGACATCAAGCTCTTTTCTAGCGCTGTTGTCGGGGAGGTTAGCGCTTGAAGGTATATCTTTAGATCTTGCAATCGAATCTTTTTGTTTCTTGTTTTAGCACTAGTTTAGTTTATAAAAGAAAACTACCAAAAATTGGAATTAAGGGTACCTCATATGTTTCATCTTTTTAATATCTATCATGGAAATAAGTATTCCGATAATTGTGCTCAAGTGCTAGAAGAAGAATGCATTAGAATGTTTGGCACTAAATATTTGAATGATGAGCATGATTGCCATGTTGTTAGTATGAATTCCTTGAATATCCATGATTCTAATGATATGCAAAGCCACAAGCTTGGGGAAGCTATGTTTGATGAAGATGATATTTTTTGTCCCCCAAGTTATGATGAGAAAATTTATTATGATGAAAGCATGCCTCCTATTTATGATGATTATATTGATGAAAGTGGATTTGGAGAGGTCATGACTTTATTTTGTGATGAATCCACTATTCCGGAAGAGGTTCCAATTGATTATGAGAACAAAGTTGCTATATATGATGATTATTGTGATGACTTGTATGCTATAAATAATAATGATATCCATGAAACTTCTCGTCATGATTTTAGTTTTCAATTGGGTTATGCCTCACAAGATAATTATTTTGTTGAGTTTGCTCCCACTATTATTCATGAGAAGAATTTTGCTTGTGTGGAGAGTAATAAAATTTCTATGCTTGTAGATCATGAAAAGAATGCTTTAGGTGCTGGTTATATTGTTGAATTCATTCACGATGCTACTGAAAATTATTATGAGGGAGGAATATATGCTTGTAGTAATTGCAATAATATCAAGTTTCCTCTCTAGGTGCTTAAGGTTTTAAAGTTATGCTTGTTTTGCCTTCCTATGCTAGTTGATTATTGTTCCCATAAGTTGTTTGCTCACAAAATCCCTATGCATAGGAAGTGGGTTAGAATTAAATGTGTTAGTCATATTCTTCATGATGCTCTCTTTATGTTACAATTCTTATCCTTTATGTGAGCATCATTTAAATCATCATGCCTAGCTAGGGGCGTTAAACGATAGCGCTTGTTGGGAGGCAACCCAATTTTATTTTATTTCCTTGATTTTTGTTCCTTTTTAGTAATAAATAAATCATCTATCATATGTTATGACTGAGTTTTTATGTTTTAATTAGTGTTTGTGCCAAGTAGAACCTTTGGGAAGACTTGGGAAAAGTCTTGTAGATCTTGCTGTAAAAAACAGAAACTTTAGCGCTCACGAGAATTGCTGCCATTTTTATCTGGATAGTGCTATTTAGTTAATTCTTTTTTAAGATGATTAATAGATAAATTCCTCACGTCCAGCAGTTTATTTTATAATTTTTGGGGTTCCAGAAGTTTGCGTTAGTTCCAGATTACCACAGACTGTTCTGTTTTTGACAGATTCTGTTTTTCATGTGTTGTTTACTTATTTTGATGAATCTATGGCTAGTAAAATAGTTTATAAACCATAGAGAAGTTGGAATACAGTAGGTTTAACACCAATATAAATAAAGAATGACTTCATTACAGTACCTTGAAGTGGTGTTTTGTTTTCTTTCGCTAACGGAGCTTACGAGTTTTCTGTTAAGTTTTGTGTTGTGAAGTTTTCAAGTTTTGGGTAAAGATTCGATGGACTATGGAATAAGGAGTGGCAAGAGCCTAAGATTGGGTATACCCAAGGCACGCCAAGGTAATATTCAAGGACAACCAAGAGCCTAAGCATGGGGATGCCCCGGAAGGCATCCCCTCTTTCGTCTTCGTTCATTGGTAACTTTACTTGGAGCTATATTTTTATTTGCCACATGATATGTGTTTTGCTTGGAGCGTCATTTAATTTTATTTTTTTTTGCTTGCTGTTTGAATAAAATACCAAGATCTGAAATTCTTAAATGTTAGAGAGTCTTCACATAGTTGCATAATTATTCGACTACTCATTGATCTTCACTTATATCTTTCGGGGTATTTTGTCGTTTGCTCTAGTGCTTCACTTATATCTTTTTAGAGCACGGTGGTGGTTTTATTTTATAGAAATAGATGAACTCTCATGCTTCACTTAGATTATTTTGAGAGTCCTAAACAACATGGTAATTTGCTTTGGTTATGAATTTAGTCCTAATATGATGGGCATCCAAGAGGGGTATAATAAAAACTTTCATATAAAGTGCATTGAATACTATGAGAAGTTTGATACTTTATGATTGTTTTGAGATATGAGGATGGTAATATTAGAGTCATGCTAGTGAGTAGTTGTGAATTTGAGAGATACATGTGTTAAAGTTTGTGATTCTCGTAGCATGCACATATGGTGAACCGTTATGTGATGAAGTCGGACCATGATTTATTTATTGATTGTCTTTCTTATGAGTGGTGGTCGGGGACGAGCGATGGTCTTTTACTACCAATCTACCCCCCTAGGAGCATGCGCGTAGTACTTTGTTTTGATTACTAATAGATTTTTGCAATAAGTATGTGAGTTCTTATGACTAATGTTGAGTCCATGGACCATACGCACTCTCACCCTTCCACCATTGCCAGCCTCTCAAATACCGCACACCTTTCGCCGGTATCATAAACCCCCATATACCTTCCTCAAAACAGCCACCATACCTACCTATTATGGCATTTCCATAGCCATTCCGAGATATATTGCCATGCAATTCTCCACCATTCCGTTTATTATGACACGCTCCATCATTGTCATATTGCTATGCATGATCATGTAGTTGACATTGTATTTGTGGCAAAGCCACCGTTCGTAATTCTTTCATACATGTCACTCATGAGTCATTGCACATCCTGGTACACCGCCGGAGGCATTCATATAGAGTCATATCTAGTTCTAAGTATCGAGTTGTAATTCATGAGTTGTAAGTAAATAAAAGTGTGATGATCATCATTATTAGAGCATTGTCCCAATGAGGAAAGGATGATGGAGACTATGATTCCCCCACAAGTCGGGATGAGACTCCGGACGAAAAAAAAGAGGCCAAAGAATCCCAAATAAAAAAAGGAGGCCATAAAAAAAAGAAGGCCCAAATAAAAAATAAAATAACAAAAATGAGAGAAAAAGAGAGAAGGGACAATGCTACTATCCTTTTACCACACTTGTGCTTCAAAGTAGCACCATGATCTTCATGATAGAGAGTCTCCTATGTTGTCGCTTTCATATACTAGTGGGAATTTTACATTATAGAACTTGGCTTGTATATTCAATGATGGGCTTCCTCAAAATGCCCTAGGTCTTCGTGAGCAAGCGAGTTGGATGCACACCCACTAGTTTCTTTTGTTGAGCTTTCATACATTTATAGCTCTAGTGCATCCGTTGCATGGCAATCCCTACTCAGTCACATTGATATCTATTAATGGGCATCTCCATAGCCCGTTGATACGCCTAGTTGATGTGAGACTATCTTCTCCCTTTTTGTCTTCTCCACAACCACCCTTCTATTTCACCTATAGTGCTATATCCATGGCTCACGCTCATGTCTTGCGTGAAGATTGAAAAAGTTTAAGAACATCAAAAGTATGAAACAATTGCTTGGCATGTCATCGGGGTTGTGCATGACTTAAATATTTTGGGTGATGAAGATGGAGCATGGCCAGACTATATGATTTTGTAGGGATATCTTTCTTTGGCCATGTTATTTTGAGAAGACATGATTGCTCAGTTAGTATGCTTGAAGTATTATTATTTTTATGTCAATATTAAACTTTTGTCTTGAATCTTATGGATCTGAACATTCACACCACAATAAAGAAGAATTTCTTAGAGAAATATGTTAGGTAGAATTCCACATCAAAAATTCTGTTTTTATCATTTACCTACTCGAGGACGAGCATGAATTAAGCTTGGGGATGCTGATACGTCTCCAACATATCTATAATTTTTTATTGTTCCATGCTATTATATTATCAACCTTGGATGTTTTATATGCATTTATATGCTATTTTATATGATTTTTTTGGGACTAACCTATTAACCTGGAGCCTAGTGCCAGTTTCTATTTTTTTCTTGTTTTAGGGTTTCGAAGAAAAGGAATATCAAACAGAGTCCAAACGGAATGAAACCTACAGAAAAGTTATTTTTGGAAAGAAAGCAAGACAGGACACTTGGGGTGCACGTCAGGAGATCAACGAGGAAGCCACGAGGCAGGGGCGCGCCCTCCACCCTCGTGGGCCCCTCATGGCTCCCCTGATGTATTTCTTCCGCCTATATATATCCATATACCCTAAAACTATCGGGGAGCACAATAGATCGGGAGTTACGCCGCCAGAAGCCTCCGTAGCCACCGAAAGCCAGTCTAGACCCGTTCCTGCACCCTATCGGAGGGGCAATCCCTCTCCGGTGGCCATCTTCATCATCCCGGTGCTCTCCATGACGAGGAGGGAGTAGTTCTCCCTCGGGGCTGAGGGTATGTACCAGTATCTATGTGTTTGATCTCTCTCTCTCTCTCGTGTTCTTGATTTGGCACGATCTTGATGTATCGCGAGCTTTGCTATTATAGTTGGATCTTATGTTTCTTCTCCCCCTCTACTCTCTTGTAATGGATTGAGTTTCCCCTTCGAAGTTATCTTATCGGATTGAGTCTTTAAAGATTTGAGAACACTTGATGTATGTCTTGCCATGCGTATGTGTGGTGACAATGGGATACCACGTGATTCACTTGATGTATGTTTTGGTGATCAACTTGAGGGTTCCACCCATGAACCTATGCATAGGGGTTGGCACACGTTTTCGTCGTGATTCTCCGGTAGAAACTTTGGGGCACTCTTTGAGGTTCTATGTGTTGGTTGAATAGATGAATCTGAGAGTGTGTGATGCATATCGTATAATCATACCCACGGATACTTGAGGTGACAGTGGAGTATCTAGGTGACATTGGAGTATCTAGGTGACATTAGGGTTTTGGTTGATTTGTGTCTTAAGGTGTTATTCTAGCACGAACTCTAGGGCTGTTTGTGACACTTATAGGAATAGCCCAACATATTGATTGGAAAGAATAACTTTGAGGTGGTTTCGTACCCTACCATAATCTCTTCTTTTGTTCTCCGCTATTAGTGACTTTGGAGTGACTCTTTGTTGCATGTTGAGGGATAGTTATATGATCCAATTATGTTATTATTGTTGAGAGAACTTGCACTAGTGAAAGTATGAACCCTAGGCCTTGTTTCAACACATTGCAATACCGTTTACGCTCACTTTTATCATTAGTTACCTTGCTGTTTTTATATTTTCAGATTACAAAAACCAATATCTACCATCCATATACCACTTGTATCACCATCTCTTCGCCGAACTAGTGCACCCATACAATTTACCATTGTATTGGGTGTGTTGGGGACACCAGAGACTCTTTGTTATTTGGTTGCAGGGTTGCTTGAGAGAGACCATCTTCATCCTACGCCTCCTATGGATTGATAAACCTTAGGTCATCCACGTGAGGGAAATTTGCTACTGTCGTACAAACCTCTGCACTTGGAGGCCCAACAAGGTCTACAAGAAGAAGGTTGTGTAGTAGACATCATCTAGCTGGTCGCTTCCCAGTCTCTTTCTAGCCTTCACTTGTACTAAGCGGGAATACTGCTTGTGCATCCACTTCCATAAACCCCAAAAGTTATTCCATATGAGTCCACCATACCTTCCTATATGCGGTATCTACCTGCCGTTTCAAGTAAATTTGTATGTGCCAAACTCTAAACCTTCAAATGAAATTATATTTTGTATGCTCGAATAGCTAACTAGGGATGTCTATATATTCCATGCTAGGTGGGTTATTCTCAAGAGAAGTGGACTCTGCTCCTCATTCATGAGAAAATGGTTGGTAACCGGGATACCCAGTCCCATGCTTAAATTAAAATAATTGCAAACAAAACTCCCCCGGGATTGTTGTTAGTTAGACACACCCGTTGTTTCGGACAAGCCATGGATTGATGTTTGTTGGTGGTGGGGGAGTATAAACTTTACCATCCTGTTCGGGAACCGCCTATAATGTGTGTAGCATGGACGATATCAAGATCTCTCGTTTGTTATGTTGACAATGGAAGCAAACCACTCAAAATATTATTTATCTCTATTTCAAAAATCGAGCTCTGATACATCTTCGTCGTATCTACTTTTCCAAACACTTTGCCCTTGTTTTGGACTCTAACTTGCATGATTTGAATGGAACTAACCTGGACTGATGCTATTTTCAGCAGAATTGCCATGGTGTTATTTATGTGCAGAAATAAAAGTTTTTGGAATGACCTGAAATTTCACAGAGCGTATTTTTGGAAATAATTAAATATACTGGCAAAAGATGAAGGCCAGGGGGCCACACCCTAGCCACGAGGGTGGGGGCGCGCCTGCCCCCCTGGGCGCGCCCCCTACCTCATGGGCCCCGTGGAGCTCCTCCGGCCTCAACCCAACTCTATATATTCACTTTCGGGGAGAGAAAATAAAGGAAAGGGATTCATCGCGTTTTACGATATGGAGCCGCCGCCAAGCCCTAAAACCTCTCGGGAGGGCTGATCTGGAGTCCGTTCGGGGCTCCAGAGAGGGGAATCCGTCGCCATCGTCATCATCAACCATCCTCCATCACCAATTTCATGATGCTCACCGCCGTGCGTGAGTAATTCCATCGTAAGCTTGCTGGACGGTAATGGGTTGGATGAGATTTATCATGTAATCGAGTTAGTTTTGTTAGGGTTTGATCCCTAGTATCCACTATGTTCTGAGATTGATGTTGCTATGACTTTGCTATGCTTAATGCTTGTCACTAGGGCCCGAGTGCCATGATTTCAGATCTGAATCTATTATGTTTTCATCAATATATGAGTGTTCTTGATCCTATCTTGCAAGTCTATAGTGACCTACTATGTGTTATGATCCGGCAACCCCGACGTGACAATAATCGGGACCACTCCCGGTGATGACCGTAGTTTGAGGAGTTCATGTATTCACTATGTGTTAATGCTTTGGTCTGATACTCTATTAAAAGGAGGCCTTAATATCCCTTAGTTTACGCTAGGACCCCGCTGCCACGTGAGGGTAGGACAAAAGATGCCATGCAAGTTCTTTTCCATAAGCACGTATGACTATATTCGGAATCCATGCCTACATTACATTGATGAATTGGAGCTAGTTCTGTGTCACCCTAGGTTATGATTGTTACATGATGAACCACATCCGGCATAATTCACTATCACCGATCCATTGCCTACGAGCTTTCCATATATTGTTCTTCGCTTATTTACTTTTCCGTTGCTATTGCTATCATCAGTACAACATACCAAAAACATTACTTTTGCTATCGTTACCTTTTGCTACCGTTACCACTACTATCATATTACTTTGCTACTAAATACTTTGTTGCAGATATTAAGTTTCCAGGTGTGGTTGAATTGACAACTCAGCAGCTAATACTTGAGAATATTCTTTGGCTCCCCTTGTGTCGAATCAGTAAATTTGGGTTGAATACTCTACCCTCAAAAACTATTGCGATTCCCTATACTTGTGGGTTATCAAGACTATTTTTTGGCGCCGTTGCCGGGGAGCATAGCTCTATTCTTTGAGTCAGTTGGGATTTATATCTGCTTATCATTATGAAGAACTTGAAAGATCCAAGAACCAAGATTTATCCCTCAACTACGAGGGGAGGTAAGGAACTGCCATCTAGCTCTGCACTTGATTCACCTTCTGTTTTGAGTAAGCTTGCGACACCTAAACCTGCTTATGCTATTCATTCTGATATGTCGCATGTTATTGATGATGCCACTTCTACTATGCATGATACTTGTGATGAAACTACTTCTATGCTTGATACTACTATGACACTTGGTGAATTTCTTGATGAACAACTTGCTAGGGCTAGAGAGAATGAAATTATTGAAACTGATAATATTGATGAAAGTGATGATGAAGACTCTCCCCCTAATAAATATGAATTGCCTGTTGTGCCTGAGGGTTATGTTCTAGATGAAGAATCTGCTAGAGCTATTCCTGCTTGCAATGATAGATATGATCTAAAGAGGTTATTAGCTAAATGGAAGCAGCAATCCCTTAATGCTAGAATGAAACCTGACCCTGCTTTTGCTACTTCACCTATCTGTGTTACTGATAAGGATTATGAATTCTCTATTGATCCTGATATAATTACTTTGGTTGAATCTGATCCTTTTTATGGCTATGAATCTGAAACTGTTGTGGCACATCTTACTAAATTAAATGATATAGCTACCCTGTTCACTAACGATGAGAGAACTTGTTACTTTTATATCCTTAAAATATTTCCGTTCTCATTAAAGGGTGATGCTAAGATATGGTTTAATTCTCTTGATCCTGGTTGTGTGCGTAGTCCCCAGGATATGATTTATTACTTCTCTACTAAATATTTCCCTGCTCATAAGAAACAAGATGCCTTAAGGGATATATATAATTTTGTGCAAATTCAAGAAGAGAGTCTCCCACAAGCTTGGGGGAGGCTTCTCCAATTACTTAATGCTTTGCCTGATCATCCTCTTAAGAAAAATGAAATACTTGATATCTTTTATAATGGACTAACCCATGCTTCCGGAGATTACCTGGATAGTTGTGTTGGTTCTGTTTTCAGGGAAAGAACACCGGATGAAGCTGAAATTCTATTGAATAATATGTTGACTAATGAAAATAATTGGACACTTCCTGAGCCTATTCCTAAACCAACTCCGAAGAAGAGAGGTGTTCTATTTCTCAGTCCTGAAGATATGCAAGAGGCAAAGAAATCCATGAAAGAAAAGTGTATTAAAGCTGAAGATGTTAAGAATTTACCTCCTATTGAAGAAGTACATGGTCTTAATTTACCGCCTGTCGAAGAAATGCATAATTTTAATCCATCTCATATTGAATAAACACATGGTCTTGATAACCCGACACAGGTAGTAAAGGTAAATTCTCTCTATAGATATGATAAAGCTGAAATCTCATTTAATAAGTTTGCTAGCCCCCGCTTAGATGAGTTTGATAAATTTATGGTTAAGCAAGAAGACTTCAATGCTTATTTTGGTAGAGAATTAAAACGTAGTGCTGATATGCTTGAACACTTGGGTGATTATATAGCTAATGTCAAAGGTGAACTTAAACTTATTAGTAAACATGCTTCTATGGTTACCACTCAAGTAGAACAAGTACTTAAAGCTCAAAATGATTTGCTCAATGGATTGAATAGTAAGAATAATGATTTTGCTGTTAGAGTGGCTACTAGAACTGGTAAAATGACTCAGGAACCTTTGTATCCTGAAGGCCACCCTAAGAGAATTGAGCAAGATTCTTAGAGAAATAATATAGATGCACCTAGTCCTTCTAAAAGGAAGAAAAAGAAAAATGATAGGACTTTGCATGCTTCTAGTGAACCTATTACTGAAACGCCTGAGAATCCAAAAGACATTTCTATTTCTGATGCTGAAACACAATCTGGTAATGAACCTGAATCTAGTGATAATGTTAATGATAATGTTCATGTTGATGCTCAACCTAGCAAAGATAATGATATAGAAATTGAACCTGTTGTTGATCTTGATAATCCACAATCAAAGAATCAATGTTATGATAAGAGAGACTTTGTTGCTAGGAAACATTGTACAGAAAGAGAACCATGGGTTCAGAAACCCATGCCTTTTCCTCCCAAACCATCCAAGAAAAAGGATGATGAGGATTTTGAGCGCTTTGCTGAAATGATTAGACCTATCTTTTTGCGTATGCGATTAACTGATATGCTCAAAATGAATCCTTATGCTAAGTACATGAAAGAAATTGTTACTAATAAAAGAAAGATACTGGAAGCTGAAATTTCCACCATGCTTGCTAATTATACTTTTAAGGGTGGAATACCAAAGAAACTTGGAGATCCAGGAGTACCCACTATACCATGATCCATTAAAAGAAACTATGTTAAAACTGCTTTATGTGATCTTGGAACCGGTGTTAGTGTTATGCCTCTCTCTTTATATCGTAGATTTGATTTGAATAAGTTGACACCTACTGAAATATCTGTGCAAATGGCTGATAAATCAACTGCTATACTTGTCGGTATTTGTGAGGATGTGCCTGTTGTGGTTGCAAACGTTACTATTTTAACGGAATTTGTTATTTTTGATATTCCAGAGGACGATAGTATGTCCATTATTCTTGGAAGACCCTTTTTGAATACTGCAGGGGCTGTTATTGATTGCAACCAAGGCAATGTCACTTTTCATATTAACGGTAATGAGCATACGATACACTTTCTGAGGAAACAACCTCAAGTCCATAGTATTAATTCTATTGGAAAAATTCCATCAATTATTTTTGGAGGTTTTGAATTTCCTCTTCCTATTGTCAAGAATAAAAATGATATTCTTATTGTTGGGGATGTGCATATCCCCGTTGAGGTAACCTAGTGTTATTTGAAAATTCTCCGGTTCCATGTTATTCAGAATGAGTTTGTTAACAAGACTTGATCAACCTTGTTAATGGATTCCTTTTGATGATCATGAGATGGATGAATTTAGAAAACACAACTCTCTGTATCCTCCTTTTACTTTCTGTTATTTATATTAAATAAAATAAAAATAGTATTTTCTGTCTGTTATCTGAATTATTTGTGCAATATAAAAATACCCTGAAAATAAAAGTTCTCTAGATCACCTAAAATTTAAATAAGATTTTTCTGGAATATTTGAGAATATTTGGCACTGAGAACACAGCAGGGGGCATCCACCTGGCCATGAGGGTGGAGGGCGCTCCCTACCCCCCCTGGGCATGCCCCCTGCCTCGTGGGCCCACGGTGGCCACCTCCACTTATTCCTGCACCCACACACTCCTTATTCCTCCCACAAACACCATTATCCAGTTCAAACCCGAGTCCAAGCTCATTTTGCTGCCATTTTCGATCTCCTTGCTCAAAGCACTTCTCACAAAATTGCTTGGGGGGATTGTTCCTTGCTATGTGACTCCTTGATATGTCTCCAACGTATCTATAATTTTTGATTGCTCCATGCTATATTATCTACTGTTTTGGACTATATTGGGCTTTATTTTCCACTTTTATATTATTTTTGGGACTAACCTATTAACCGGAGGCCCAGCCCAGAATTGCTGTTTTTTGCCTATTTCGGTGTTTCGGATAAACAAAATATCAAACAGAGTCCAAACGGAATAAAATCTTCGGAAACATGATTTTCTAACCGAATGTGATCCAGGAGACTTGGACCCTACTGCAAGGGATCAAAGAGGCGGTCACGAGGGTGGGGGGCGCCCCCCCTAGGGCATGCCCCCTGCCTCGTGGGCCCCTCGGTGCTCCACTGACGTACTCCTTCCTCCTATATAAACACACGTACCCCCAAACGATCAGAATAGGAGCCAAAAACCTAACTCCACCGCCGCAACTTTCTGTATCCATGAGATCCCATCTTGGGGCCTGTTCCGGAGCTCCGCTGCAAGAGGGCCGTCATCACGGAGGGCTTCTACATCATCATAGCCTCTTCGATGAAGTGTGAGTAGTTTACCTCAGACCTTCGGGTCCATAGTTAGTAGCTAGATGGCTTCTTCTCTCTCTTTGAATCTCAATACAAAGGTCTCCCCCTCTCTCGTGGAGATCTATTCGATGTAATCTTCTTTTTGCGGTGTGTTTATTGAGATTGATGAATTGTGGGTTTATGATCAAGTCTATCTATGAATAATATTTGAATCTTCTCTGAATTCTTTTATGCATGATTGGTTATCTTTGCAAGTCTCTTTGGATTATCCGTTTGGTTTGGCCAACTAGATTGGTAGTTCTTGTCATGGGAGAAGTGCTTAGCTTTGGGTTCAATCTTGTGGTGTCCTTACCCAGTGACAGAAGGGACAGCAAGGCACGTATTGTATTGTTTCCATCGAGGATAACAAGATGGGGTTTATTTCATATTGCATGAATTTATCTCTCAACATCATGTCATCTTGCTTAAGGTGTTACTCTGTTTTTAACTTAATACTCTAGATGCATGCTGGATAGCGGTCGATGAGTGGAGTAATAGTAGTAGATGCAAAATCGTTTCGGTCTACTTGTCACGGACGTGATGCCTATATACATGATCATGCCTAGATATTCTCATAATTATGCACAATTCTATCAATTGCTCAACAGTAATTTGTTCACCCACCGTAGAATACTTATGCTCTTGAGAGAAGCCACTAGTGAAACCTATGGCCCCCGGGTCTATTCTCCTCATATCAATCTCCGTCACTTTTATATTGTTTTACTATTTAATTTGCCTTTACTTTTTACTTTGCATCTTTATATCAAAAATACCAAAAATATTCTATCTATCAGATCTCACTCTCATAAGTGACCGTGAAGGTCTTGACAACCCCTAATCGCGTTGGTTGTGAGTAGCTATCGCTTTGTGCAGGTACGAGGGACTTGAGCGTGGGCTCCTACTGGATTGATACCTTGGTTCTCAAAAACTGAGGGAAATACTTACGCTACTCTGCTGCATCATCCCTTCCTCTTCAGGGAAAACCAACGCAAGCTCAAGACGTAGCAAGAAGGATTTCTGGCGCCGTTGCCGGGGAATCTACGCAAAAAGTCAACATACCAAGTACCCATCACAATCCCTATCTCTCGCATTACATTATTTGCCATTTGCCTCTCATTTTCCTCTCCCCCCCAATTCACCCTTGCCGTTTTATTCGCCCTCTCTCTCTATCCTCCCTCTCTGTTTGCCTCTTTTGTCCGCTTGCTTTTTGTTTGCTCGTGTGTTAGATTGCTTGTTTGTCGCGATGGCTCAAGATACTACCAAATTGTGTGACTTCACCAATACCAATAATAATGATTTCCTTAGCACTCCGATTGCTCCTCTTACCGATGCTGAATCTTGTGAAATTAATACTGCTTTGTTGAATCTTGTTATGAAAGATCAACTCGCCGGCCTTCCTAGTGAAGATGCCGCTACTCATCTGAATAGCTTCGTTGATTTATGTGATATGCAAAAGAAAAAAGATGTCAATAATGATGTCGTTAAACTGAAGATATTTCCTTTTTCGCTTAGAGATCGTGCTAAAGCTTGGTTTTTGTCTTTGCTTAAGAATAGTATTGATTCATGGAACAAGTGCAAAGATGCTTTTATCTCTAAGTATTTTCCTCCCGCTAAGGTCATCTCTCTTAGAAACAATATTATGAACTTTAAACAACTTGATCATGAACATGTTGCACAAGCTTGGGAGAGAATGAAATTAATGATACATAATTGACCTACTCATGGTTTGAATTTGTGGATGATTATACAAAAAAATTATGCCGGATTGAACTTTGCTTCTAGAAATCTTTTAGATTCAGTCGCGGGAGGCACTTTTATGGAAATCACTTTAGGAGATGCTACTAAACTCCTAGATAATATTATGGTTAATTATTCTCAATGGAAAACTAAAAGAACTTCTAATAAAAAAGTGTATGCGATAGAGGAAATTAATGTGTTGAGTGGAAAAATGGATGAACTTATGAAATTATTTGCTTCTAAGAGTGTTTCTTCTGATCCTAATGATATGCCTTTGTCTACTTTGATTGAGAATAACAATGAATCTATGGGTGTGAATTTTATTGGTAGCAATAATTTTGGTAACAACGCTTATAGAGGGAATTTTAATCCTAGGCCATATCCTAGTAATCCTTCTAATAATTATGGGAATTCCTACAACAACTCTTATGGAAATTATAATAAGATGCCCTCTGATTTTGAATCTAATATTAAAGAATTTATTTCTTTGGAAAATAATTTTAATGCTATGATTGAAGAAAAATTGCTTAAGATTGATGATTTGACTAGGAACATTGATAGAATTGCTCTTGATGTTGATGCTTTGAAACTTAGATCTATTCCGCCTAAGTATGATATTAATGAGTCCCTAAAAGCCATGAGAATTTCAATTGATGAGTGTAAAGAAAGAACCGCTAGGATGCGTGCTTCCAAAGATGCCTTTATTAAAGCATGTTCTAATAATTCTTATGAAAATCAAGATGAAGATCTAAAAGTTATTGATGTGTCTCCTATTAAATATTTATTTTGCAATATGAATCTTGATGAAACTGAATATGATCTTCCTTTACCTAGAAGGCGTTCTAAAAATTTGGAGTATTTAGATCTTAATGATGAAATTGCTGAAAGTGGGATTGAAAGAAATAAAAATCCAGATGTTGCTAAACCCACTATATTGGATTTCAAGGAATTTAATTATGAAAATGGCTCTTTGATTGATTGTATTTCCTTGTTGCAATCCGTGCTAAATTCTCCACATGCTTATAGTCGAAATAAAGCCTTTACCGAACATATTGTTGATGCCTTGATGCAATCTTATGAAGAAAAAATTGAGTTGAAAGTTTCTATCCCTAGAAAACTCTATGATGAGTGGGCACCAACTATTAAAATTAAAATTAAAGATCATGAGTTTTATGCTTTGTGTGATTTGGGTGCTAGTGTCTCTACTATTCCCAAGACTTTGTGTGATTTACTAGATTTCCGTAATTTTGATGATTGCTCTCTAAACTTGCATCTTGCGGATTCCACTATTAAGAAACCTATGGGAAGAATTAATGATGCTCTTATTGTTGCAAATAGGAATTATGTGCTCGTAGATTTCATTGTTCTTGATATAGATTGCAATCCTTCTTGCCCTATTATTCTTGGTAGACCTTTCCTTAGAACGGTTGGTGCGACTATTGATATGAAGGAAGGGAATATTAGATTTCAATTTCCATTGAAAAAGGGCATGGAACACTTTCCAAGAAAGAAAATAAAATTACCATATGAAACTACCATGAGAGCCACTTATGGATTGCCTACCAAAGATGGCAATACCTAGATCTATTCTTGCTCGTTATGCCTAGCTAGGGGCGTTAAACGATAGCGCTTGTTGGGAGGCAACCCAATTTTATTTTTATTCCTTGCTATTTGCTCCTGTTTATTAATAAATAAATTATTTATCCTCTGTTTAGGTTGTGTTTTTTTGTTTAGTTAGTGTCTGTGCCAAATAGAACCGTTGGGAAGACTTGGGGAAAGTCTTGTTGAACTTGCTGTAAAAAACAGAAACTTTAGCACTCACGAGAACTGCTGTCATTTTTATTTGAAGAGTGCTATTTAGTTAATTATTTTTCAAGATTATTAATAGATAAATTCCTCACGTCCAGCAATTTATTTTAGAATTTTTGGGGTTCCATATCTTGCGCTAGCTACAGATTACTACAGACTGTTCTGTTTTTGACAGATTCTATTTTCCGTGTGTTGTTTGCTTATTTTGATGAATCTATGGCTAGTAAAATAGTTTATAATCCATAGAGAAGTTGGAATACAGTAGGTTTAACACCAATATAAATAAATAATGAGTTCATTACAGTACCTTGAAGTGGTCTTTTGTTTTCTTTCGCTAACGGAGCTCACGAGTTTTCTATCTTGAGTTTTGTGTTGTGAAGTTTTCAAGTTTTGGGTGAATTCTTTTGATGGATCATGGAACAAGGAGCGGAAAGAGCCTAAGCTTGGGGATTCCCATGGCACCCCCAAGATAATCCAAGGACACCAAAAAGTTAAAGCTTGGGGATGCCCCGGAAGGCATCCCCTCTTTCCGTCCACTTCCATCGGTAATTACTTGGAGCTATATTTTTATTCACCAACATGATATGTGTTTTGCTTGGAGCGTCTTGTATTACTTGTGTCTTTGATTGCTAGTATACCACAATCATCCTTGCTGTACACACCTTTTGAGAGGGCCATACATGAATTAAAATTTGATAGAATACTCTATGTGCTTCACTTATATCTTTTGAGCTAGATAATTTTGCTCTATGTGCTTCACTTATATCTTTTGAGCTAGATAATTTTTCTCTATGTGCTTCACTTAGATCTTTTAGAGCACGGTGGTGGATTCGTTTTAAAGAAACTATTGATCTCTCATGCTTCACTTAAATTAATTTGAGAGTCTCTTAATAGCATGGTAATTTGCCTAATAATAATATGCTTGGTATTCAAGATTTGTGAAACTTTCTTTTGAGTGTGTTGAATACTAAGAAAAGATTGAAGCATGATAATTGTTTTGAGATATGGAGGTGATAATATTAAAGTCATGCTAGTTGAGTAGTTGTGAATTTAAAGAATACTTGAGTTGAAGTTTGTGATTCCCGTAGCATGCACGTATGGTGAACCGTTATGTGATGAAGTCGGAGCATGATTTATTTATTGATTGTCTTCCTTATGAGTGGCGGTCGGGGACGAGCGATGGTATTTTCCTACCAATCTATCCCCCTAGGAGCATGCGCGTAGTACTTTGCTTTGATAACTTCTAGATTTTTGCAATAAGTATATGAGTTCTTTATGACTAATGTTGAGTCCATGGATTATACGCACTCTCACCCTTCCACCTTTGCTAGCCTCTCTAATACCGCGCACCTTTTGCCGGTATCATACACCTACCATATACCTTCCTCAAAACAGCCACCATACCTACCTATTATGGCATTTCCATAGCCATTCCAAGATATATTGCCATGAAATTTTCCACCATCTAGTTCATCATGACACATCCATCATTGTCATATTGCTTAGCATGATCATGTAGTTGACATAGTATTTGTTGCAAAGCCACCGTTCATAATTCTTTCATACTTGTCACTCTTGATTCATTGCATATCCCGGTACACCGCCGGAGGCATTCATATAGAGTCATACTTTGTTTTAGTATCGAGTTGTAATCATTGAGTTGTAAATAAATAGAAGTGTGATGATCATCATTTAATAGAGCATTGTCCCAATAAAAAAGAGAAAGGCCAAGGAAAAAAGGCCAAAAAAGGGCAATGCTACTATCCTTTTCCACACTTGTGCTTCAAAGTAGCACCATGATATAGCAAGTCTCATATATTATGCTTCAAAGTAGCACCATGTTCTTCATATAGAGAGTCTCATATATTGTCACTTCCATATACTAGTGGGAATTTTACGTTATAGAACTTGGCTTGTATATTCCAATGATGGGCTTCCTCAAATTGCCCTAGGTCTTCGTGAGCAAGCAAGTTGGATGCACACCCACTAGTTTCTTTTGTTGAGCTTTCATACATTTATAGCTCTAGTGCATCCATTGCATGGCAATCCCTACTCACTCACATTGATATCTATTGATGGGCATCTCCATAGCCCGTTGATACACCTAGTTGATGTGATATTATCTTCTCCCTTTTTGTCTTCTCCACAACCACCATTCTATTCCACCTATAGTGCTATATCCATGGCTCACGCTCATGTATTGCGTGAAGATTGAAAAAGTTTTGAAAAAGTTAGAGTATGAAACAATTGCTTGGTTTGTCATCGGGGTTGTGCATGATTTAAATACTTTGTGTGGGGAAGATGGAGCATAGCCAGACTATATGATTTTGTAGGGAAAACTCTCTTTAGCCATGTTATTTTGAGAAGACATAATTGCTTTGTTAGTATGCTTGAAGTATTATTGTTTTCTATGTCAATATAAACTTTTGTCTTGAATCTTTCTAATCTGAATATTCATACCACAATTAAGAAGATTTGCATTGAAATTATGCCAAGTAGCACTCCGCATCAAAAATTCTCTTTTTATCATTTACCTACTCGAGGACGAGCAGGGATTAAGCTTGGGGATGCCTAATACGTCTCCAACGTATCTATAATTTTTGATTCCTCCATGCTATATTATCTACTGTTTTGGACTATATTGGGCTTTATTTTCCACTTTTATATTATTTTTGGGGCTAACCTATTAGCCGGAGGCCCAGCCCAGAATTGCTGTTTTTTTGCCTATTTCAGTGTTTCGGATAAACAGAATATCAAACGGAGTCCAAACAGAATAAAATCTTCGGAAACGTGATTTTCTCACCGAACGTGATCCAGGAGACTTGGACCCTACTACAAGGGATCAAAGAGGCGGTCATGAGGGTGGGGGCGCCCCCCTAGGGCGTGCCCCCCTGCCTCGTGGGCCCCTCGGTGCTCTACCGACGTACTCCTTCCTCCTATATATACACACGTACCCCCAAACGATCAGAACAGGAGCCAAAACCCTAATTCCACCGCCGCAACTTTCTGTATCCATGAGATCCCATCTTGGGGCATGTTCCGGAGCTCCGCCGGAAGAGGGCCGTCATCACGGAGGGCTTCTACATCATCATAGCCTCTTCGATGAAGTGTGAGTAGTTTACCTCAGGCCTTTGGGTCCATAGTTAGTAGCTAGATGGCTTCTTCTCTCTCTTTGAATCTCAATACAAAGTTCTCCCCCTCTCTCGTGGAGATCTATTCGATGTAATCTTCTTTTTGCGGTGTGTTTGTTGAGACCGATGAATTGTGGGTTTATGATCAAGTCTATCTATGAATAATATTTGAATCTTCTCTGAATTCTTTTATGCATGATTGGTTATCTTTGCAAGTCTCTTTGAATTATCCGTTTGGTTTGGCCAACTAGATTGGTAGTTCTTGCCATGGGAGAAGTGCTTAGCTTTGGGTTCAATCTTGCAGTGTCCTTACCCAGTGACAGAAGGGGCAGCAAGGCACGTCTTGTATTGTTGCCATAGAGGATAACAAGATGGGGTTTATTTCATATTGCATGAATTTATATCTCTACATCATGTCATCTTGCTTAAGGCATTACTCTGTTTTTAACTTAATACTCTAGATGCATGCTGGATAGCGGTCGATGAGTGGAGTAATAGTAGTAGATGCAGAATCGTTTCGGTCTACTTGTCACGGACGTGATGCCTATATACATGATCATGCCTAGATATTCTCATAATTATGCACAATTCTATCAATTGCTCAGCAGTAATTTGTTCACCCACCATAGAATACTTATGCTCTTGAGAGAAGCCACTAGTGAAACCTATGGCCCCCGGGTCTATTCTCCTCATATCAATCTCCATCACTTTTATATTGTTTTACTATTTACTTTGCCTTTACTTTTTACTTTGCATCTTTATATCAAAAATACCAAAAATATTCTATCTATCAGATCTCACTCTCGTAAGTGACCGTGAAGGGCTTGACAACCCCTAATGCGTTGGTTGCGAGTAGCTATCGCTTTGTGCAGGTACGAGGGACTTGAGCATGGGCTCCTACTGGATTGATACCTTGGTTCTCAAAAACTGAGGGAAATACTTACGCTACTCTGCTGCATCATCCCTTCCTCTTCGGGGAAAACCAATGCAAGCTCAAGACGTAGCACTCCTCCATTGGTCCAAATAGTTTTTGTTCTAGTGCTTTATTCATTGCATATTTTTGCTACTTAGGTGACCCTGTTATTGAGCTTGCATGTCAAATTTATGTGGTTCCAAGTAGTTTTGATGCATGATATAGGCTCTAGGCACTTGTAGTTGTAGTTGCTATCATTTTGTTGAGTTTGGTTCACTTTTATTTTGAAGTTACTAAAAATTTCAGAATTTTTCAGAAAATAATGAAGAGATTTTTGAGGGGCTCATCGAGCCGAAGCTCAAAGTAAAAGAAAAATGAAGAAGCAAAGAAGCCCAAGTATAATCTGCCTTGCACCGCGGAGGTTAGGCCGTGTGAATGGCCCTCCAATGATTTCTTGAGAGCCACCGGGATTTATGAGGATTTTTATGAATTGGCTAAGAATGCAGGCCTCACCGACTTCCTCCGCGACCAACGCGAACAGTATCTCTTACTCACCAATACTTTTGTGCAAAAATTCTACTATTATCCTAGGGAATCACCTCCTTCAGTAGAGTTTCATTTATATGATGTGGTTAAGAAGATGTGGATGGGTTTATTGACACTATCACTGTAGGGGAAACTAGGAAGGTTTCCGATGCAAGAGTCACTAGCATACATTTTCCTGTTTTACGCTACTTTGCAATATTTGCTAGTCATTGCTTAATTGGTCGCGGAAACTGTGGAAACCTTAGTGTTCCTGATATTTTTATTTTGTTCCATGGTTTATTCCATGACGACTCTGTTAGTATGGGCAGTATTATTGCTAAACGGTTAAGTCTGAACCGTACAAAGGGCCCCATCTTTGGTGGTATCTATGCTTCACGCCTTGCTGCATATTATAACATACCCATTAGGCACTATGAAAAAGAAGAAAAATTGTTGCCTACTGTTTATTTAGATTATAAGAGTATGGTAGCGCATGATTTTATGATGAAGAATAGGGAAGGGGAGCTTAAATACAAATTGATCTTTGATAAACGTCATCCTGAGACTATCACCTTGCCTGCTCCTTCCTTGTTTGATTTATCTACAGGCCAGTACCTCGTCTCGCCGGAGGACATTCACGCTTACCAGAACCCTACATCAGCCATAGAACCAGAGTCGGAACCACAAGTTGATCCTCCACGACAGTCTAATTACCAGTGAGATCCGGAGATGATTGCCAACCAGTGGTAATTAGAGTCCTCTTCTTCGCAGTATGACCCCAACTATTACTATGGATATCCGCCAGGCCAACCGTGGCCATAGACCAACTTAGGCCAAAATCCTAAGCTTGGGGGAGTACGTATTTCCCATCAATGTTACATTTATGTTCACACACTCATTGCTAGATGTCGTTGCTCATACTTTTTCATTGTAATATCCATGTTACTTTATTTCTCTTTTTATGCTTTCTTCTTGTGTGTTTAATAAACCTTGAGGAAAACCAAAAAAAATAATTGTAGCTTTTACCTTGTTTTAATTTCCATGCTTGTAGTAGTAATTAAAAAGAAAACCCAAAAAGATTTCCAGTTCTTTTTTTGCTTGTTGGGAGCTTTCCCGTGTAAATAGTTTTATTTCTTTTCTTTTCTTTGGGGTTCGATAGGAGAAGACCATGATTAAATTGTTGAAGTGGCCCTTATATGCATTTTTGTTGATCTGACAAAAGAGCCCATATTGCCTTGTCTTCTCCTGTTTATTGAATGCTTGCAGATTCCAGCTTAGTCCAATGCACGTGCACTATTATTATTATTCACATCATTCGGTCGTGCAAGTGAAAGGCGATTATGACGATATATGATGGACTGATTGAGATGAGAAAAGCTGGTATGAACTCGACCTCTTTTGTTTTTGTTAATATGATTAGTTCATCGTTCCTGATTCAGCCTATTATGAATAAACTGTTTGCAATGACAATTAGAGATCATAGTTTCTCATGCCATGCTTAATTATCTAGGAGCTTATAATGGTTTACCTTGCGTGCCAACATGCCATTAAAATGGTTGTGATGTGGTATGATAGGGTGGTATCCTCTTTTGAACGATTCGAGTGGCTTGACTTGGCACATGTTCACGCATGTAGTTGAAACAAAATCAACATAGCCTCTACGATATTTATGTTCATGGTGCATTATATCCTACTCATGCTTGCATTCGGTGTTGATTAATTTTAATGCATGTTCATGATTGTTGTTGCTCTCTAGTTGGTCGCTTCCCAGTCTTTTGCTAGCCTTCACCTGTACTAAGCGGGAATACTGCTTGTGCATCCAATCCCATAAAACCCCAAAGTTATGCCATATGAGTCCACCATACCTACCTATATACGGTATCTAACTGTCGTTCCAAGTAAATTTGTATGTGCCAAACTCTAAACCTTCAAATAAATATCTTGTTTTGTATGCTCGAATATCTCATGTATCAACTAGGGCTACCGTATCTTCCATGTTAGGCGGGTTATTCTCAAGAGGAGTGGACTCCGCTCCTCACTCACGAGAAAATGGCTGGGCACCGGGATGCCCAGTCCTTTATGCAAATCAAATCAAAATAATTGCAAACAAAACTCCCCCTGGGACTCTTGTTAGTTGGAGGCACTCATTGTTTCGAGCAAGCCATCGATTGATGCTTGTTGGTGGAGGGGGCGTATAAACTTTACCATTCTATTTGGGAACCACCTATAATGTGTGCGGCATGGAAGATATCGCCATCTCTTGATTTTTATGTTGACAATGAAAGTGAAAGTGCTAGTGATCGACTAGAGGGGGGTGAATAGGCGATTTTTATGAAAGTCTTCAAAACATGGAAGTTTCGAAGACAAACGATAGAAATAAACCTATTACCATGCAACGGAAGGTAGACTACACTAGGCAAGCCATAGTCAAGTATTCAATGAAGTGAAAGCACAAAGACTAATAGCGGCTAGGCAGTATGGATCGGGATGGAAGATAGTATGAAGCCAATCAGAACAAGCAGACCCACAGTGAAGACAAAAAGGTAATGCAAACAAGCAATGAATTCACAAGGACCAACTGCAAATAAAGAGATGGGAATGGTAAAACTAGTGGCTCGTTGAAGACAATGATTTGTTGGACCAGTTCCAGTTGCTTTGACAACTGTACATCTGGTTAGGGAGGCTGAGATTTAACTCAGAATACCGCGTCTTCACCTTATTCCCCTTGAGCTAAGGACACCTAGTCCTCGCCCAATCACTCTGGTAAGTCTTCAAGGTAGACTTCCAAACCTTCACAGACTTCGTTCACCAGCGATCCACAATGACTCTTGCATGCTCAGAACGCGACGCCTAACCGGCTGGAGGATTCACAATCCTCAAGTGTAACAAGCCTTCAGATCACACGGACAGGAAGACTTTAGTGATGCCTAACACTCTTTGGCTCTGGGTGTTTAGGGCTTTGTCCTTGCAAGGATTTCTCTCTCAAAGGCTTCAAGGTGGGTTGCTCTCAAACGACAAAAGCCGTGCACTAACTCTGAGCAGCCAACCAATTTATGGTGTAAGGGGTGGGCTATTTATAGCCACTAGGCAACCCGACCTGATTTGTCCGAAATGACCCTGAGTCACTAAGGAACTAACACGTGTTCCAACAGTCAGATTTCAAACACACACGGCAACTTTACTTGGGCTACAAGCAAAGCTGACTTATCCAGCTCTGATAAGATTTGCTCTCGTTGTCTTCGCTCGAAGACATAGGATTTTGCTTAAGCATCACTTCAGTCATTCTGACTGGTTCACTGGGACCCCACTTAATAGTACGGTGGTTCCTATGACTCAACAAAGAAGAAAAGGAAACGACGAAACAACTAAGTCTTCGCGCTCCATAGTCTTCACGCGATGTCTTCTCTTGTCATAGTCTTCAATGTGAATGTCTTCACATACCACCTTTGTCTTCAATGTCTTCATACATTTTTAGGGGTCATCTCCGGTAGGAAAACCGAATCAATGAGGGACTTCTACCTGTGTTATCCTACAATTCTCACAAACACATTAGTCCCTCAACCAGGTTTGTCGTCAATACTCCAAAACCAACTAGGGGTGGCACAAGATGCACTTACAATCTCCCCCTTTTTGGTGATTGATGACAAACTGGTTGAAGCTTTCAACGGGGATAAAAATATGTGAAATTGTAAGGGATTATGACATTGTCTTCGTAAGTAGCAGGAAGTCTCCCCCTGAAGATGTGCATATAAGTATTTTGCTTTTGAATGCAAATGCACATGGCTGGTTGTACTTGCGGAGCTCCTTGTCTACTTATGAAGACAATTTATCATGCATGAACAGATATAACGAAGATAATGACATGCATAATGAAAAATGGACGTCTGCAAAATGACTTCGTGCGGAATTTATCGTTGCACATGCGGAATTTATCATCGCATCACATAGTGTCGAAAAGGTAGTAGACGACCATCAAGTTTAAGTGTTACAACTCAAAAACGAACCAAATGTATCAAAAGCGAGAGTTGTAAGCACTTGGCAAAAGTATAGCAACCACCCATATGGACCCGCTTGAAGACTATCAACTCATATGCTTATCCCCCTTTTGTCAGTAAGGACCAAAAAGGTTTGAAGACATAGAGCTTCTACTCGTTCCCACGAGGAGTAGGCGAAGCAGCAGGGTCGTCGTTGAGGTCCGGTGGTGCAGAAGAACTTGGTGCAGTGTCGACACGCACTGAAGGTGGAGGTGGTGAAGTGGCATCATCTTGATCATCTATGACTCTGGCATTCATCGTTGCAGCTGAGGAAGAATAGTCAGAGTCTTCAAGTGAGGGAGTCCAACGCAAGTGAGCATTCCTTGGAGGAGTGGAGTCAAACTTGAATCTTTCTGTGAAGCCATCGTCTTGAAGATCTGCTTCAGCAGTGAGCAATGTAAAACTCTTCCAGGACCTCCAACAGGTTTCATGTGTAACAAAGGCATTCTTGGTGGCAAGATTGCGAATGCGATTGACGTCCACCAAGAGGCTTTGCATCTGACGCTTAAGCCAGTCATGATGCTTATCATGTTTCTGATGTAGAGCGACGAGAAGCTCTCGGTCATTGAGAACACGAGATCACTTCTGAGGCCTTTGGGCAATGGTACTTGCAGTTGCGTTTGTTTGGGTGCAAGGAGCACGTGTATTGCCAGCCAAGGGATAAACACGAGAAATGGCCTGAACTCCTTCAATGGGCTGGGTGAAGCTTTGACGATCGACATTGTGAAGATAAATTGGCTCCTTTGCAGGCTCTGGGTAAATAGCTTCAACAGACAGATCAACCTCTGGCAAGAACACGAGATGATTGCACGCAGACGGCTAATAGTTGAAAGCAGAGTGAAGCTTGATAAGGCGCATTACCGATGGAGCATAGAACTTCAGACCAAAGATGTCGGAGCCAGATGCAGCCAACTACGTGATGAAGAAGTCTTGAGCATTGAAGCTGATGCCATTGAAGATATAGAAAACCAAAGTCTTCATTGCTCCTTCAAGCTTCGCTGCAGATGAATGTCCTTTGACAGGCCATAGAGTTTTTCTGATGATATGGTAAATGGTGCGGGGCAGATACTCTAGGTCTTCGACAAAGAATTCCGTTGGGTATTTAGCATCGCGTGGCAGAGGCTTCATCATGCTCAGCATTTGGCTCCTGTTAGGCTCTGGCTTCTGGAAAATGCTTGCCAAAGCATTCTGGTGTTGTTGACAACCTGGTTCATAATATTCGCCAGGAATGGGCAGGGCTGTAAGCTCAGTGATGTCTTGGGCTTTAGCTTCATGATGGACATCGCCCATCATCCACTCAAGGATCCAAGTGTTCAGATCCCTGTTGTACCCACAAATGTGGAGGGTAGCATAGAATTGAAGCAGAAGTTCTTCATTCTGGTGTTCCTTGGCAGTCACAAAGTTGAGCAGACCCGCATCATGGAAGCAGTCAAGGGCTTCTTCAAGGCATGGCAGTCCAGCAATGGCTTCACAATCAAGACGCATATGTGGGAAGATGCGCCCCTGATTGTACAAGATGCAAGAATAGTAGCTTCACTGCTGATAACTCCAGAATCGATCTGAGGAGATTCTTGTCCATGTGTAGGGGTTCTTGTCACTATCAAAGAATGTGTTGTGTGCCTTGAATCCATTCAGATTAAACGATCCTGGTGACATTGCGGTACCTGGAAATCGTGGTAGCCTTGGCTTTGGCTTCTGAACCTGAGGCATGTGCTCCACATAATAGGCAAATTGAGGTCCGGGAGCAGGTGGAGGAACCAGAATTGGCCAGCGGACGGTAACAAGCTGACCATGATCATATGCTTGCTCGATGGTGTGTGGCCTGGGAGGTGGTACAGGAGCAGAGGCATTGGCTTCAAGCTGCAGGTTTGCATCAGGTGCAGCATTAGCTTCAGGTGCAGCGACATCTGGCACCACATTAGCTTCAGGCGCCACATTAGCTTCAGCCATGACAACATCATTGGCTTCGGTGTTGAGGTTGGTGGCCGCCTCAGTATTGGTAACCTCCACTTCAGGAGCTAGAGGGTCGGACACATTCTCCTCAAGAACAACTTCAGGGTTGGACGGGGGTGTAGCAACACGTTCTTCTTCACTTGGTTCTTCTTCTTGGTCATCGGCTGATGCAGCCGGAATATCTTCAGCTGTTTTGGCTTCAGATTCAGGGATGTTCACAGTAGGAGAGGCTTCAGGAAAGAGTTCGCATGAAACGGATTGGCGCTCTTCTCCTTCTAGAACACTTGACAATGTGACTTGTGGCCTTGGTCCTTTGCGAAGCCTGTGAAACGCTGGCGACGCCTGTGGAGATGGAGTTGGTTGGGCCTCAAGGTCTTCATTGTCAATCACCGGAGTGGTGACCTGTGGTGGGGGAGTAACTGGTGTTTCTTCATCACGAGGGGATTCTTGAGGGTGATCAGCCCATGAGTCATCCTGAGCAATTGGCGTCAATGGACGACCAATGCTGATGAGTTCGTTGTTCGTGAGAATAAGCGATGATACCAAATTGTGCTCGATCTGAGGAAGGACTTCATCATCTTCAACATTGTCTTGATGACCAATGTCTTCAGCTGCGGTGGGGTCAATAGCTGGATTCTCTTCAGCTTCAGGAGCCTCTGTGGAACCAGGCTCATGAACTACCAAATGACGTTCTTGGTATGCAGAGGGAGGACGAGCAACAGAAATTGGTTCAACGACAAGGGGCTCTATGGAAGCAGCCCGGTCTCTCTTCTTTGTTTTTCTTTTCTTGGTTGGTGGAGCATCATCAGTGGTGGCTTTGGTCTTGCGCTTTCTAGCTTCAGCTTCAGCTGCTCTAGTTTTCTTGAACTCCGAAGCCATTGTGGGGACCTTAGGCTTCGAGCATGTCATACTGGCCGGGAAGACAATGCGAGGTTCTTCCTACCTTGATGCTTCTGGTTCGGCCACAGCTGGCTTCTTCTTCTTCTTGGCAGCCATTCTGGGGTCGATGCCTGGTCGCCCCAAAGCCTTGCGCTTTTCAGCTTCATTGTAGCCTTGAACACATTTGGCAGCAAGATTCTTCATGCGCTCACGAGAACCTTTTGCTTCTTCTCGTTTCTTGTGGAATGCCTCCTTGAGCTCATGCATCATGACCTTGAAGTTTTGAATGTCCTCAACATTGAGCTTGGCCATGTGCTTCTTGAACTGAGCCTTTTCATAATCAATCTTGTGCTTCAGTTGAACAATCTTCTGTGCAAGAGCCACCTCAGGAGCAATGGCTCCATGGAAGGAGACGCTGAGGCCAATTGGGAGCTGAAGATCATCAAAACTGAGGTCTGGGCTGTCAAACCACTCGTCAATAAATTTGTATAGGATTTCCACATCAAAGAGGGGAAGATCATTGAAGATTTCCGCCTCTTGCTTGCTCTTTATCAATTGCTCAAGAGCGTCATCGCCAAGATCGTCGTCGCTAGACAGATCAATGGCGTCATTCTCGTTTCTCAAAACAGCAGCAGGGGTCAATGCTTGACCAGTTGGTTGCATGGGCTTTTTCAACTTGTCAGACTTGGAGATGCGAGAGAGATCTTCAGACTGCACACTGGTTTCAGGACGTGCAGTGGCCAGAGGCTTCGCCCGTGAGACCTTTGGTGCAGAAGAGGGCTTTGAAGCCTTTGGTTTCTTTTGCTTCACAGGCTTCGGCGGTGCAGGCGCTTCGTCAGAATCAGCGTCATCTGCAGGGGTAGAAGCCTTGAGCAATAGCTTCGGACTTTGACTTGGGCTGAAGACCTTTGTATATGATATCTCCCCAGGGGCCCTTGATGGCATTCTTCTCAGCATATTCGTCGATGACGAATCTGTACTTGAACCATTCCTCTGCCCAATGTCTTTGAATCCATTAGATTCAGCTCTTGCGTTCTCCATAGGTCTCTTCTGGATCTTACTTGTATAACTCATAGAGATCCGGTGGCATGTCCTTAGCAGTGTTTTCACGACGTTGTCTGCCGCCCTTCCTGACTGATTTTTCTGTTGCCATGAAGTTTAGACTGAAAGGCTTCAACACTGTCGAACTCTTCCGTCTACTGGTCAGACAGGAACTGGCTTCAGGAGAATTTATGTGATGCTGTAAGAACTCTGCAAATGAATGCAGACTATGAGAACCAAGGGATTCTCCCACGGACATGTACCTGTGACAGCATTAGAGATGTGAGGGAAGGGGAAGAGGTCATATGCATTCTTAGAAAATTTTGAAGATAAATCAGTTTAGAAGACATTGACCTCATAGTGTGAAGACATTCACTCATATGTAGAGAGTTGGTTCTAGATTTGTACGAATCCACGAATAAGTACAAGTGAGGAATCTAACTACTTTGTGAAGCATAAGTGAACATACTAGGCATGCTATGAGATGCAGAACAGGATAGACCCAACTTTGTAGGAACAGAAACCACTTGTGGTTGAAAAGGATGAATCTATCGGATCAAAAAGACTGTAAAAAGAGTTTTTATTTACCACTCGGGGAACTGCTAGACAGAGTAGGAGATGAGGCCGAGCAGTTCGATCTTCCGTGCCCTAACTTGGCGATGGAGGACACCTACGGTGACAACGGAAAAGACGATGTCCACGGCCGGCGTGAGGACGACGTCGGTGAGGTCGCGGTAGCTAAGTGCTTCATCGCCGGCGTCGTCGAGGGCTAGCGGTGGTGCTAGGGTTTATGCGAGAGAGAAGTGGAAGAAGAGATAATGACTGGGGTGAGGCGTGTATTTATAGGTACATGGACGGCACAGTGTTATTACGCAGGTGCCCCTAGCGGTTCACATCTGAAGGACACGTGGCGATCATGCAACACATCGGAGGTTGTTCCACGTTCCCACGTACGCCTGGATTGTCGGGTGGTCGTTCCCGCTTCTCCGGGTTTCAGGTAAAAAGGATTGAGCATTAAAAACAGATTAATGTTTATCTCTGTATCTTCTACTGACAAGGACGCAGAGAAGACATTCGACAGTTTCAATAGAATGCATATGATTTGGATAGATAGATTTGAGACGGGAGCATAGAAAGGTTAGGGTGCCATCACATTCACTTAGTTCAAAAGATTCAACTAGAAGACATAGCTATAAGTGAATGTTGTAGAGGACAGAAACCAAATCAATATATTGAAGATAAACATGAAGCCATGTTAACATTGAAGACAAACCAAATGCGAAGACTTTGCAAATGTAACGCCAATAGAAAGTATTCCAAACAAAAGTTTGGTGGTGGCGTTACCCACCGTATATGAAGTATTAGACCCAGACACAGCGCACAATTATCGTGGCGCTCCGAAGTCAAATTCCACGTTAATGTATTCACACTTAGAGTGTAAGTCTTCATTAGTTGAAGATATACGTTACTTCGTGTGTTTGTACATCTAAGTCATCAACATGCATAAGTCTTAGGATGTGTGCATGATCACAGGATATTTGAGGATTCCAAGATATTTAGCTCACATCGCAACTTGCAAAACCTTTTCTCATCCAAGGGCTTTGTGAAGATATCTGCCAGTTGCTGTTCAGTGCTAACATGAATGATATCAATATCTTCCTTGATGACATGATCTAATGACGGATTTGAATGTGCTTTGTCTTCGAGTGCTGAACTGGGTTGTTGGCGATCTTGATGGCGCTTTCATTGTCGCAGTAGAGTGGCACTTGCTTCAGATGAATGCCATAGTCTATGAGTGTTTGCTTCATCCATAGAAGTTGAGCGCAGCAAGATCTAGCAGCAATGTATTCAGATTCAGCAGTGGAGAGAGATACATAGTTCTGCTTCTTTGAAGACCAACACACAATTGATCGTCCCAGAAAGTGACATGTGCCTGATGTAGACTGGTGATCCACCTTGTCACCAGCATAATTAGCATCCGAGAATCCAACTAGATCAAACTCTGAGCCCTTTGGATACCATAATCTTAGTGTTGGGATGTAAGCCAAATATCGAAGGATTCGCTTCACAGCTAAGTGATGCGATTCCTTTGGTGCCTCTTGGAATCAGGCACACATGCAAACACTAAGCACGATATCTGGCCTAGATGCACATAAATAAAGCAAAGAACCAATCATGGAGCGGTATACCTTTTGATCAAACTCTTTACCATTGGCGTCAGAATCTAGATGACTCTTGGTAGGCATTGGCGTCGTATAACCCTTGCAGTCTTGCATTCCAAACTTCTTTAGGCAATCTTTGAAGTATTTCTCTTGAGATATGAAGATGTCGTTGCGTTGCTACCGTATTTGAAGACCAAGGAAGAACTTCAGCTCACCCATCATGGACATCTGATATTGCTCTTGCATCATGTATCCAAACTCATCACTATATTTGTGGTTAGTGCAGCCGAAGATAATGTCATCCACATATATTTGACACACAAATAGTTCACCATCATATGTCTTTGTGAAGAGAGTGGGATCCTGGGAACCAGGTTTGAAGCCTTTGCTCTTTAGGAAGTCTTTGAGTGTGTCATACCAAGCACGAGGGGCTTGTTTGAGGCCATACAGTGCCTTGTTGAGCTTGTAAACCATGTCAGGATGTTTTGGATCTTCAAAGCCAGGCGGTTGTGCAACATATACTTCTTCTTCAATCTTTCCATTGAGAAAAGCACTCTTCACATCCATTTGATACAGAAGGATGTTATGATGATTTGCATAGGCTAGCAATATGCGTATAGCTTCAAGCCTAGCCACAGGAGAAAATGTTTCATCGAAGTCAATTCCTTCAACTTGAGTGTATCCTTGAGCAACGAGACGAGCCTTGTTTCTGACAACTTGACCATGGTCATCTTGCTTGTTGCGATATATCCATTTAGTGCCTATGATATTGTGTTTACGAGGATCAGGACGCTTGACCAGTTCCCATACATTATCCAGCTCAAACTGTTGAAGCTCTTCTTGCATAGCTTGAATCCATTCAGGTTCCATGAAGGCTCCACCAACTTTCTTGGGTTCAGATATTGAGACAAATGCAAAGTGCCCACAGAAATTTGCTAGTTGTGTTGCCATTGAACGAGTGAGTGGACCAGGTGCATTGATGCTATCAGATTATTTTCTCAATCTGTACTTCATTTGCAACACAAGGATGAACTGGACGACGATTTTGCTCTTGCTGATCATTGTCATTGTTTAAAGGATTGTCTTCAGGCTGAGCATTGTCTTCGGGTTGATCAGGTGCAGAGATGATAAGTTCCTCTTTAGGCTGTACTTCAGACGGTATGATTTCTCCAGTTCCCATAAGCTTGATGGATTCACTGGGTGGAATTTCATCTACCACATTTGGCAGGTGCTCTCTTTGCGAGCCGTTAGTCTCATCGAACCGCACATCCACAGTTTCAACCACTTTATAGTGAAAGAGGTTGAAGACTCTATAGGACTGTGAATCCTTTCCATAACCAAGCATAAAACCTTTATGTGCTTTCGGTGCAAATTTTGAAGTGTGATGTGGATCCTTGATCCAGCACCTGGCACCAAATACTCTGAAGTAACTGACGTTTGGCTTCTTACCAGTGAGGAGTTCATAGGATGTTTTCTTCAGAAGCTTGTGAAGATAAACATGGTTGATGACATAGCATGCAGTATCAATAGCTTCAGGCCAGAACTTACTTGGAGTCTTGTATTCATCGAGCATCGTCCGAGCCATCTCAATAAGTGTTCTGTTCTTGCGTTCCACGATGCCATTCTGCTGAGGCGTGTACGGAGCTGAGAACTCATGAGTGATGCCCAATGTATCAAGATAAGTGTCGAGGCCGGTGTTCTTGAACTCAATGCCATTGTCACTTCGGATGTGCTTGATCTTGACGCCATAGTTGTTCATGGCTCGATTGGCGAAGCGTCTGAAGACATCATGCACTTCAGCCTTGTAGAGGATTATATGCACCCATGTATATCTTGAATAATCATCAACAATGACGAAGCCATAGAGACAAGCAGTAGTAGTAAGGGTTGAGTAGTGAGTAGGGCCGAAGAGGTCCATGTGTAGCAGTTCGAAGGGTGAGTCGTTGTCATGATTGTCTTCGAGGGATGCTTGGCCCTCGTCATCTTTCCAGCTTCGCAGGCACCGCATAAGTGATCCTTCTTGAACTTGACGCCCTCGATGCCTATGACGTGCTTCTTCTTTGCAAGAGTGTGCAAGTTCCTCATGCCAGCATGCCCTAGCCTCCGATGCCAGAGCCAGCATTCTGAAGCTTTTGCAAGAAGACATACGGCAAGCTGTGGTCCTGCTGAGAAATCTACCATGTACAAATCATCTTTCCGATACCCTTCAAAGACTAGAGACTTGTCAGATTCCATTAGAACTAGGCAACGATATTTTCCAAATATCACAATCATGTTCAAATCGCAAAGCATTGAGACGGACATTAAGTTGAAACCAAGGGATTCAACAAGCATCACTTTATCCATGTGCTGATCCTTTGAGATTGCAACTCTACCTAGACCCAATACCTTGCTTTTACCAGTATCAGCAAATGTGATGTGACTTTTGTCAGATGGACGTAAGGTTGAGTCCATGAGAAGACTTCGCTTGCCAGTCATGTGATTAGTACATCCACTATCAATAATCCATTCTGAAGCAGCTGGTGTCATACCCTACAGTGCAGTTAGGGGGATAGGCTTCACGAAGAGCATTGTGAAGCATAAACATTTGACGAGCAAGAGGATTATTAAAGCTTAGATCGAGGTTAGGACTGATAGGGCAAGTAGCAAGCGACTCAGGAACAAAATACATAATAAGACCATTTGGGCATTTGATCTTGCGCCCTACAAGATGTTTAAGGTCCCCAGCAATAGCTTCAGACGCATTTGATTTTCGGCTGGAGACCTTTCCCTGCAAAAGAGAGTTAAGCTTTCTTAGCCACCCACATCTTCAAGGGTGGCTTCGAAGCAATGAGTCTAAGTGCAGCATCTGAGAACTTTGGCTTTGGAGCCCTAGCAAATAGTCTTGCAGGTGGAGAATAGTACTCATAAGAATAAGCAGAGTAGTTCTGGGTCTTATGAACATGGCGGTTTGATGAAACACGCTCGTATTCATAGGCCTGAGTACGGTTTCCCTGCAAAACATTTGCGTTAGTGCGACTCAGGTGAGTCCTCTGTCTGTATGAAGCCTTTGGACCATATGAAGCCTGTGGTCTGGGGTTTGTCTTCTTCACTTGTGGTGTCATGACGACATTCACAGGAAGATTCTCCAGACACTTTTTCGGCACCCAGACTTTCTTCATAGGTGGCCCATTCCTGCAGTTAGTACCAATATACCTGGCAAACACTTCACCATTCTGATTTTTAAACAGTTTATAGTTTGCATCAAAGGATTCATCAATGATGATGGGATTAGCACAAGTGAAGCCAGATAGGGTGGATGGATCCACTGAAGGTTCCTTTGCAGCAACCCATGTGGTTTTGGGGTACTGCTCAGGTTTCCAGTAAGAGCCATCAGCATTCATTTTCCTTTCGAACCCAACACCCTCTTTCCTAGGGTTTCGGTTCAGAATCTGCCTTTTGAGGACATCACATAGTGTCTGATGCCCTTTGAGACTTTTGTACATCCCTGTTTCAAGCAATGTCTTCAACCTAGCATTTTCATCAGCAATAGCAGTGGCATCCTCAGCAGAGGGGTTAGTTACCACATCAACAGTTGAAGATATTGCAACAGTAGCAGCAGTAGAACATCCAGCAACAGAAGTAGTGTTATCACGCTCAATGCATTTACGACATGGTGGTTCAAATCCTTCCTGAGCGGGACTGATCTGTTTGGTGCGAAGTGACTCGTTTTCCTTTTGACGATCTTCATAAGCCGCTCTCAATTTCTCAAGATCTTGCTTCCTTTGAAGATAATCATAGGAAAGCTTTTCATGAGTTGTTGAGAGCGTTTCATGATGACTTTCAAGTTCCTCATACTTAACATGAAGATTTTTTATGTCTTCAATTAAGGACTGAGATCGAGTCATTTCAGCGTCTAACAGGTCATCGCTTTTGTCTAACAGTTTTTGAATATGTTCCATAGCTTTCTATTGTTCAGTTGCAATTTTAGCAAGTGTTTTGTAGCTGGGTTAGGAACCACAATCAGAGTCATCTTCACTGGATGTTTGATAGTGAGTAGTGCGTGAGTTTACCTTGGCACCGCATGCCATGAAGCAGTAGGTGGGAGCGGAGTTGTCCTTGTCATTAGCATCGGCGTCGGTGACGAAGTCATTGTCTTCAGTGTTGAAGATGGACTTGGCAACATAGGCTGTAGCCAGACTTGCAACGCCAGAATCGGACTCCTCCTCAGACTCCACCTCTGCCTCCTCAGAAGCAGACTCCTCCTCTGAATCCATTTCCTTGCCAACAAATGCACGAGTCTTGCCAGATGAGCTCTTCTTGTGTGATGAAGACTTTGAGGAAGACTTGGAAGAAGACTTTGAGTATTTCTTCTTCTTGTCATCAGAATCATATTCCTTGCTCTTCTTCTTGTTGTTGTTCTCATTGTCCCACTGCGGACACTCAGAGATGTAGTGATCAGGTTTCTTGCACTTGTGGCATGTTCTCTTCTTGTAGTCATGAGCAGAAACTTCATCATTCCTTGAGCTGGATCGTGAGGACTTTATGAAGCCTTTCTTCTTGGTGAATTTCTGGAACTTATTCACAAGCATAGCAAGCTCCTTTCCAATGTCTTCAGGATCATCAGAACTGCAGTCAGATTCTTCTTCACATGAGGAAACCGCTTTTGCCTTCAAGGCACGGGTTCGGCCATAGTTGGGACCGTAGATGTCTCTTTTCTCAGAAAGTTGAAACTCATGTGTGTTGAGCCTTTCAAGTATGTCAGATGGATAGAGTCTCTTGAAGTCAGGGCGTTCTTGTATCATCAGGGCTAGGGTGTCAAACGAGCTGTCAAGTGATCTCAGGAGTGTCTTGACAATTTCATGCTTGGTGACCTCAGTAGCACCGAGAGCTTGAAGCTCATTTGTGATGTCAGTGAGTCGATCAAACGTGAGCTGAACATTCTCATTGTCGTTTCTCTTGAATTAGTTGAAGAGGTTGCAAAGGACACTGATTATTTGATCTCTCTGGGTTGAGACGCCTTCGTTGACCTTGGAGAGTCAGTCCCAGACTAGCTTAGAGGTGTCCGAGCACTCACACGGCCATACTGCCCTTTTGTCAGATGACCATAGATGATGTTCTTGGCTGTGGAATCCAGTTGAATGAACTTCTTGACATCAACAGCGATGACACCTTCACCAGCCTTGGGAACGCCATTCTTGACGACATACCAGAGGTCGATATCAATGGCTTCAAGATGAATGCGCATCTTATTCTTCCAATAGGGATATTCAGTTCCATCGAAGACGGGGCATGCAGCGGAGACTTTGATTATCCCTGTAGTCAACAAAGCTAAGACTCCAGGTGGTTAAACCGAATCACACAGAACAAGGGAGTACCTTGCTCTGATACCAATTGAAAGTGCTAGTGATTGACTAGAGGGGGGTGAATAGGCGATTTTTATGAAAGTATTCAAAACATGGAAGTTTTAAAGACAAACGATAGAAATAAACCTATTACCATGCAGCGGAAGGTAGACTACACTAGGCAAGCCATAGTCAAGTATTCAATGAAGTGAAAGCACAAAGACTAATAGCAGCTAGGCAGTATGGATCAGGATGGAAGATAGTATGAAGCCAATCAGAACAAGCAGTCACACAGTGAAGACAAAAAGATAATGCAAACAGGCAATGACTTCACAAGGACCAACTGCAAATAAAGAGATGGGAATGGTAAAACCAGTGGCTCGTTGAAGACAATGATTGGGACTAGTTCTAGTTGCTGTGACAACTGTACGTCTGGTTAGGGAGGCTGATATTTAACTCAGAAGACCGCGTCTTCACCTTATTCCCCTTGAGCTAAGGACACCCAGTCCTCGCCCAATCACTCTGGTAAGTCTTCAAGGTAGACTTCCAAACCTTCACAGACTTCGTTCACCGGCGATCCACAATGACTCTTGGATGCTCAGAACGCGACGCCTAACCGGCTGGAGGATTCACAGTCCTCAAGTGTAATAAGTCTTCAGATCACACAGACAGGAAGACTTCAGTGATGCCTAACACTCTTTGGCTCTGGGTGTTTAGGTCTTTGTCCTCGCAAGGATTTCTCTCTAAAAGGCTTCGAGGTGGGTTGCTCTCAAATGACAAAAGTCGTGCACTAACTCTGAGCAGCCAACCAATTTATGGTGTAAGGGGTGGGCTATTTATAGCCACTAGGCAACCCAACCTGATTTGTCCGAAATGACCCTGAGTCACTAAGGAACTTACACGTGTTCCAACGGTCATATTTCAAACACACACGACAACTTTACTTGGGCAACAAGCAAAGCTGAATTATCCAGCTCTGGATAAGATTTGCTTTCATTGTCTTCACTCGAAGACATAGGATTTTGGTTAAGAATCACTTCTGTCATTCTGACTGGTTCACTAGGACCCCACTTAACAGTACGGTGGTTCCTATGACTCAACAAAGAAGAAAAGGAAACGACGAAACAACTAAGTCTTCGCGCTCCATAGTCTTCACGCGATGTCTTCTCTTGTCATAGTCTTCAATGTGAATGTCTTCACATACCACCTTTGTCTTCAATGTCTTCATACATTTTTAGGGGTCATCTCTGGTAGGAAAACCGAATCAATGAGGGACTTCTACCTGTGTTATCCTGCAATTCTCACAAACACATTAGTCCCTCAACCAGGTTTGTCGTCAATAATCCAAAACCAACTAGGGGTGACACTAGATGCACTTACAGAAACTATACCGCTCAAAATATTATTCATCTCTATTTCAAAACCGAGCTCTGGCACCTCTACGGATCCCTGCTTCCCTCTGCGAAGGGCCTATCTATTTACTTTCATGTTGAGTCATCATCCTCTTATTAAAAAACACCAGTTAGAGAGCACCGCTGTCATTTGCATTCATTACTGTTAGTTTACATTGCGTATGACTTGACCGGATCTCTTTTACCATGAATTACAATGTCTAGTCAGTCCTTGATCTTTAAAGGTGCTCTGCATTTATGTTTTGCGATCTCAGCAAGGGCTAGCGAGATACCATCCTGTTATATCATATTATGATTGTTTTGAGAAAGTGTTGTCATTCGAGATTTATTATTATTGCTCGCTAGTTGATTATGCCATTGATAAGAGTAAACATGAGACCTAAGCATTATTGTGAATATAGTTAGTTCATAATCTTTGCTGAAAACTTGAATGTTGGCTTTACATATTTACAACAACAAGAGCAAACAGAGTTTGTAAAAGGTTTTCTTTATCACTTTCAGTTTGTCAACTGAATTGCTTGAGGACAAGCAAAGGTTTAAGCTTGGGGGAGTTGATACGTCTCCGTCGTATCTACTTTTCCAAACACTTTTGCGCTTGTTTTGGACTCTAACTTGCATGATTTGAATGGAACTAACCCGGACTGACGTTGTTTTCAGCAGAATTGCCATGGTGTTATTTATGTGTAGAAACAAAAGTTCTCGGAATGACCTGAAACTCCACGGAGCGTCTTTTTGGAAATAATAAAAAATACTGGCAAAAGATGAAGGCTAGGGGGCCCACACCCTAGCCACGAGGGTGGGGGCGTGCATGCCTTCCCTGGGCGTGCCCCCCTACCTCGTGGGCCCCCTAGAGCTCCTCCGACCTCAACCCCAACTCTATATATTTACTTTCGGGGAGAAAAAAATAAAGGAAAAGGATTCATCGGGTTTTACGATATGGAGCCGCCGCCAAGCCCAAAAACCTCTCGGGAGGGCTGATCTGGAGTCTGTTCGGGGCTTTGGAGAGGGGAATCCGTCGCCATCATCATCATCAACCATCCTCCATCACCAATTTCATGATGCTCACCACCGTGCGTGAGTAATTCCATTGTAGGCTTGCTGGACGGTGATGGGTTGGATGAGATTTATCATGTAATCGAGTTAGTTTCGCTAGGGTTTGATCCCTAGTATCCACTATGTTCTGAGATTGATGTTGCTATGACTTTGCTATGCTTAATGCTTGTCACTAGGGCCCGAGTGCCACGATTTCAGATCTGAACCTATTATGTTTTCATCAATATCATTGTTGAGGAAATCGTTAACTGGTAGCTGCTCAGTCGGCTGGTGAGTAGGGGATTAATAGGCTAATCGGCAAGTTAATCGGTCATTTAATCAATTAATCGGACGACTTATCGGGTAATCGGCTACTCGGGGACCCTATGAGTAGGGATTAATCGTCAAGTTAACTGGTTAATCGGATGAATTCTTGAACATGGATCAATATATGAGTGTTCTTGATCCTATCTTGCAAGTCTATACTCACCTACTATGTGTTATGATCCGGCAACCGCGAAGTGATAATAATCGGCACCACTCCCGGTGATGATCGTAGTTTGAGGAATTCATGTATTCACTATGTGTTAATGCTTTGGTCCGGTACTCTATTAAAAGGAGGCCTTAATATCCCTTAGTTTCCGCTAGGACCCCCCTGCCACGGGAGGGTAGGACAAAAGATGTCATGTAAGTTCTTTTCCATAAGCATGTATGAATATATTCGGAATACATGCCTACATTACATTGATGAATTGGAGCTAGTTCTGTGTCACCCTAGGTTATGACTGTTACATGATGAACCACATCCGGCATAATTCTCTATCACCGATCCATTGCCTATGAGCTTTCCATATATTGTTCTTCGCTTATTTACTTTTCCGTTGCTATTACTATCATCACTACAAAATACCAAAAACATTACTTTTGCTATCGTTACCTTTTGCTACCGTTACCACTACTATCATATTACTTTGCTACTAAATACTTTGCTGCAGATATTAAGTTTCCAGGTGTGGTTGAATTGACAACTCAGCTGCTAATACTTGAGAATATTCTTTGGCTCCCGTTGTGTCGAATCAATAAATTTGGGTTGAATACTCTACCCTCGAAAACTGTTGCGATCCCCTATACTTGTGGGTTATCAAGCTCTGGCACCTCTACAAATCCCTGCTTCCCTCTGAGAAGGGCCTATCTATTTACTTTTATGTTGAGTCATCATCCTCTTATTAAAAAGCACCAGTTGGAGAGCACCATTGTCATTTGCATGCATTACTATTAGTTTACATTGAGTGTGACTGTGACTAGATCTCTTTTACCATTAGTTACAATGTTTAGTCAGTCCTTGATCTTCAGAGGTGCTCTTCATTTATGTTTTGTGGTCTCATAAATGGCTAGCGAGATACCATCTTGTTAGATCATATTATGATTGTTTTGAGAAAGTGTTGTCGTCCGAGATTTATTATTATTGCTCGCTAGTTGATTATGCCATTGATATGAGTAAACATGAGACCTAAATTTTATTGTGAATATGGTTAGTTCATAATCTTTGCTGAAAACTTGAATGTTGGCTTTACATATTTACAACAACAAGATTTGTAAAAGTTTTTCTTTATCACTTTCAGTTTGGCAACTGAATTGCTTGAGGACAAGCAAAGGTTTAAGCTTGGGGGAGTTGATATGTCTCCATCGTATCTACTTTTCGAAACACTTTTGACCTTGTTTTGGACTCTAACTTGCATGATTTGAATGGAACTAACCCGGATATACGATGTTTTCAGTAGAATTGCCATGGTGTTATTGTTGTGCAGAAACAAAAGTTCTCAGAATGACCTGAAAATTCACGGAGAATATTTTTGGAATATATAAAAAATACTGGAAAAAAGAATCAACACCAGGGGGCCCACACCCTGTCGACGAGGGTGGGGGCGCACCCTGGTGTCTCATGGCCCCCCTAAGGCTCCACCGACCTCAACTCCGACTCTATATATTCACATTCGGGGATAAAAAATCAGAGAGAAGGATTCATCACGTTTTACGATACGGAGCCGCCGCCAAGCCCAAATCTCTCTCGGGAGGGCTGATCTGGAGTCCGTTCGGGGCTCCGGAGAGGGCAATCCGTCTCCATCATCATCAACCTTCCTCCATCACCAATTTCATGATGCTCACCGCCGTGCGTGAGTAATTCCATCGTAGGCTTGCTGGACGGTGATGGGTTGGATGAGATTTATCATGTAATCGAGTTAGTTTTGTTAGGGTTTGATCCCTAGTATCCATTATGTTCTGAGATTGATGTTGCTATGACTTTGTTATGCTTAATGCTTGTCACTAGGGCCCGAGTGCCATGATTTCAGATCTGAACCTATTATGTTTCCATGAATATATGTGAATTCTTGATCCTATTTTGCAAGTCAATAGTCACCTACTATGTGTTATGATCCATTAACCCCGAAGTGTCAATAATCGGGACAATTACCGGTGATGACTGTAGTTTGAGGAGTTCATGTATTCACTAAGTGTTAATGCTTTGGTCTGGTACTCTATTAAAAGGAGGCCTTAATATCCCTTAGTTTCCAATAGGACCCTGCTGCCACGGGAAGGTAGGACAAAAGATGTCATGCAAGTTCTCTTCCATAAGCACGTATGACTATATTCGGAATACATGCCTACATTACATTGATGAACTGGAGCTAGTTTTGTGTCACCCTATGTTATAACTGTTGCATGAGGAATCGCATCCGACATAATTATCCATCACTGATCCAATGCCTAGGTGCTTTTCACATATTGATCTTTGCTTAGTTACTTTTCTGTTGCTACTGTTAAAATCACTACAAAACCAATAGTGTTACTTTTGCCACCGTTAGCCTTACTTCCATATTACTTTGCTACTAAGTACTTTGCTGCAGATATTAAGTCTTTCAAGTGCGGTTGAATTGACAACTCAACTGTTAATACTTGAGAATATTCTTTGGCTCCCCTTGTGTCGAATCAATAAATTTGGGTTGAATACTCTACCCTCGAAAACTGTTGCGATCCCCTATACTTGTGGGTTATCAAGTGTCGAAGCTACTGATCTAATTTGATTATGAAATCCTGGTTGCTTTTATATGGATATGAAATATTTGGCATGTTTTATAAGAAAATGTCAGTTTGATTAGTACATGGATTATCAATAATAGGCTAATTACCCTGCTTATTGGGGTTTTCTATTGCATACGGTTACTCAGACAACACCGTGGGCAATGAACTCAAACAACCCGCACGGTTTCTAGAAAGTAGGCGTGTTCGATCAACTAACAATCACACATGGCTTCCGGCAGTGAACTGTTTGCGTTAGACCACCTTGCACAAACGTTTCCACACAAAGAACTTGTGTGATATACATACGAACGGAAACGTTTTCCCTGGATTGACTGTGTGGGATGTACATAAGAACATAAACGAATTCCTTGGATTGACTGTGTGTGATATACATACCTATGGAAATGTTTTTCTCGGAATCACCGTGTAGGATGTAATACCTACGGAAATGATTTTCTCGGATTATCGTGTGGGATGTACATACCTATGGAAATGATTGGGTTTCGATGCCTCGCCCGATCACACACGGTCCCAGCCTGGGTCCCAGGAGGGCCTATCCCCAACGATTTCTGGGTCATGTGGGAAGGACACCCTATCGCACACACTCACTTGGCGACGGTTCCAAATGTCGTCGCGGAAAGGGGTTAAAAACCGTTTGTTTAGCATGTCGCTGTACTAGTGTGATGAGACACGCCAATGAATGGCACCTCGGGCCGCGAAACATTTTCATGATAACTGATTCCACCCCACGATAGGTGGTGACGGTTCGCTAAAAACATTTAGGGTTTAAACCCTCTCACTGGTTGTACCTACGTGGCAAGTCTTGAAGACTAAGTTAACTCAAGACCTCGGATATGGGTGAATACCTTTGTAAAAAAGGACCTTGTACTTTCCCTGTTGATGATAAGGTTACAAACATGTGACTAGTAAAGTTGACTATAAAAGGATACCCAATAATGTATAAGTCAATTAAAGACTCCAGATTCAAACACGAGCTGACAAAGAAGGAACTCGCCTGCCAAAACAAAGAACTAGTCCGAGGATGGAGTTGCAGTCTTCGGCTCGAAGACCAGTTCAGGGGCTACTAATGGTGTCCTGGACTAAGGGGTACCAACCTATACGGCCCACGGTCGATGGTTGGGTTTATGTCCCATCGATCACTAAAGGAGGGACTACCGAAGCCATAAACCTCGGCGTGACTAGGATGGAAATCCTCGAAGACTTGGCATGTACTTCAAGGATTGCTCTATAGCCGGTACATTGACAACCGATCATGTGTATAACCTAGATCCCCCGGTGCATATATAAGCCGAGGGGTATTTAGAGGCACGATTACTAGCCTTAGGGTTTAGAACACAATCATACGATCTCGATGTAGGTCTTCTTGTACTCTATACTCCATCACTTCAATACAATCAAAGATGGACGTAGGGTTTTACCTCGTCGAGAGGGCTCAAACCAGGGTAAACATCGTCTCCCTTCATCCCATGTTACCATTGTTCCTAAACCTACAACTCGGGACCCCCTACCCGAGATCCGTCGGTTTTCGCACCGACACCTCCTCCTTCTGGTCCCATCCTCCCCTCTTGCAGGTGGCGGCTGGTGGATCCGATGCGTCCACCACAAGCGGCCACTCACACAAGGTTTGCATGACTTGAACCTCATCGCCGGAGGAGCACCGCACCCTGCGGCGGCCAATGGCTTCAGCCCAATCAACATCGGTTCTCTCATAGTAGAATGGCGGGCGATGACTATTGTGACAGATATCAGGATGCAATCTCTGGGTAAAACCCATGGTTTGCCTTATTGTATCATCGGGCAATGTTGATGTACATGCGTAGTTACCTTGTTGAAGATGTTGGTTCAAAGATTTGCTTCGAGATCATAGCCATTGGGCATTGAACCAACCAATATCGGCACGCTGAGGCATTTTCTTCTTTTAAGGCGTTGCACCCTTTATCTACCAATATGGCATCATAGGTTTGGTGGTACGATTGGGCGTTGTACTATGTGGATGGCCTAGGAATTTCCCTCCTCCATGTATGTCGATTTGTTTGGCGCTATGAATCTATACCTACTATTAAAGCAAGATGATATTCTTGGTTTCATCCCTCATCTGATCCTACATTACGTGAAATACATGAGGTGACACTAATTTGTAGAGGGGGGCTGCTACAAATCATCCGGATGATTTTCTAGAAAATCATCCGGCTAGCTAGCCGTTTGATCTGGCGCAGGTGACCGCACGATCTCACCAAGCAGCTCACGTCTTCTCACCTTTAATCATGTTTAGTTTGACAGCTCGACATGTGCTGCTGCCTGTCAACTCCAGCGACCACCATCGACATTGCTGGCTTGCAACACTACTAGTCTCGAGCAGCTGCCATGGTAGTCCCATGAAGCCGCTCCATGGTAGCATCAACGGCCCCCGGTGGCGCTCCATTGCAGCGCCGGTGAAGCTTCAACGCCCTCGCAATGCTTCATTGAAACTCCTGCGCGCTTCGGTGCAACTCCGGCGATGCTTCAATGCAACTCCATCGGCGCTTCATTGCAGCTCCGGCGGTGATTCTTGCAACCACGCGGTAACACCCCGGATGTAACTTTCCCTATATGTACTCTAACTCTAGCTGTTTCCGGCGTTAAGTTATTGTATTTCCTCGGGTTCAGGTTTTGTCTCCGTGTGTTGTTGTCGTTGTCATGCATCTCATATCATGTCATCATGTGCATTGCATTTGCATACGTGTTCATCTCATGCATTCGGGCATTTTCCCCGTTGTCCGTTTTGCGTTCCGGCGCTTCGTTCTCCTCCGGTGGCCATGTCTAGCTTTCTTTGGTGTGTGGGGATTAAACATTTCCGGATTGGACCGATACTTGCCAAGCGGCCTTGGTTTACTACCGGTAGATCGCCTGTCAAGTTTCGTACCATTTGGACTTCGTTTGGTACTCCAACGGTTAATCGAGGGACCGAAAAGGCCTCGTGTGTGTTGCAGCCCAACACCCCTCCAATTTGGCCCAAAACCCACCAAACTCTGCTCCATGTCCTAGAGCGTTCGATCACGATCGCGTGGCCGAAAACCGCACCTCATTTAGACTCTCCTAGCCCCCTCTATGCCTATATATATCTCCCCCCATTCGAATCACGGACGAAACCCTAGATTTTTTCTCCTCCGTGGCCGCCGGACACGTCCGGACGGACCGGACGCGTCCGCTCCGCCCGCCCGCACCAGCCAGCAGCCGCCACGTGTCCCTTGCGGGACCGCTTCGCCACCGCCGCCGCTGAGCCCTACCGAGCCCAGCGCGGGCCCCCGCAGCCCAGCTCCTCGCGCCGCTCGTGCCCTCCTCCTCCCGGCGCCGCGCCCGCGCCCGCCGCCTCCCTGCCGGTGCCGCCCCGCCGCCCGAGCCGCCACTCCGGCCAGCCGCCCGCGCCAACGCCGGCTGGAGCCGCGCCTCGCCTCCCGGTGCAGTGCCCTGCTGAAGGAAATATGCCCTAGAGGCAATAATAAAGTTATTATTTATTTCCTTATATCATGATAAATGTTTATTATTCATGCTAGAATTGTATTAACCGGAAACATAATACATGTGTGAATACATAGACAAACAGAGTGTCACTAGTATGCCTCTACTTGACTAGCTCGTTAATCAAAGATGGTTATGTTTCCTAACCATGGACAAAGAGTTGTTATTTGATTAACGGGATCACATCATTAAGTGAATGATCTGATTGACATGACCCATTCCATTAGCTTAGCACCCAATCATTTAGTATGTTGCTATTGCTTTCTTCATGACTTATACATGTTCCTATAACTATGAGATTATGCAACTCCCGTTTACCGGAGGAACACTTTGGGTGCTACCAAACGTCACAACGTAACTGGGTGATTATAAAGGAGTACTACAGATGTCTCCAAAGGTACATGTTGGGTTGGCGTATTTCGAGATTAGGTTTTGTCACTCCGATTGTCGGAGAGGTATCTCTGGGCCCTCTCGGTAATGCACATCACATAAGCCTTGCAAGCATTACAACTAATAAGTTAGTTGTGAGATGATGTATTACGAAACGAGTAAAGAGACTTGCCGGTAACGAGATTGAACTAGGTATTGGATACCGACGATCGAATCTCGGGCAAGTAACATACCAATGACAAAGGGAACAACGTATGTTGTTATGCGGTCTGACCGATAAAGATCTTCGTAGAATATGTAGGAGCCAATATGGGAATCCAGGTCCCGCTATTGGTTATTGACCGGAGATTTGTCTCAGTCATGTCTACATTGTTCTCGAACCGTAGGGTCCGCACGCTTAACGTTACGATGACAGTTATTATGAGTTTATGCATTTTGATGTACCGAAGTTAGTTCGGAGTCCCGGATGTGATCACGGACATGACGAGGAGTCTCGAAATGGTCGAGACATAAAGATTGATATATTGGATGACTATATTCGGACACCGGAAGGATTCTGGGGAAGTTTGGATAAAACCGGAGCACTGGGGGATTACCGGAACCCCCCGGGGGGTTAATGGGCCTTATGGGCCTAATGTGGAGAAGAGGAAGGGGCTGCCAGGGCAGGCCGCGCGCCCCCTCTCCCCCTAGTCCGAATTGGACAAGGAGGGAGGGGCGGCGCCCCCCCTTTCCTTCTCTCCCTCCACCTCTCCTAGTTGGACAAGGAACGGGAGGGGAGTCCTACTCCTGGTAGGAGTAGGACTCCTCCTACGCACCTCCTCTAGGCCGGCCGCACCCCCCCCCCTTGGATCCTTTATATACGGAGGCAGGGGCACCCTAGGACACACAAGTTGATCTTCGTGATCGTTCCTTAGCCGTGTGCAGTGCCCCCTTCCACCATATTCCACCTCGGTCATATCGTTGTAGTGCTTAGGCGAAGCCCTGCGTCGGTAGAACATCATCATCGTCACCACTCCGTTGTGCTGACGAAACTCATCCCCGACGCTTTGCTGGATCGGAGCCCGGGGAGCATCATCGAGCTGTACGTGTGCCAAGAACTCGGAGGTGCCGGAGTAACGGTGCTTGGATCGGTCGGATCAGAAGACGTACGACTACTTCCTCTATGTTGCGTCAATGCTTCCGTTGCGGTCTACAAGGGTACGTAGACAACACTCTCCCCTCTCGTTGCTGTGCATCATCATGATCTTGCGTGTGCGTAGGAAATTTTTTGAAATTACTATGAAACCCAACAGTGGCATCAGAGCCAGGTTTTATATGTTGATGTTATATGCACGAGTAGAACACAAGTGAGTTGTGGGCGATATAAGTCATACTGCTTACCAGCATGTCATACTTTGGTTCGGCGGTATTGTTGGATGAAGCGACCCAGACCGACATTACGCGTACGATTATGCGAGACCGGTTCTCCCGACGTGCTTTGCACAAAGGTGGCTTGTGGGTGACAGTTTCTCCAACTTTAGTTGAACTGAGTGTGGCTATGCCCGGTCCTTGCGAAGGTTAAAACAGCACCAACTTGACAAACTATCGTTATGGTTTTGATGCGTAGGTAAGATTGGTTCTTGCTTAAGCCCGTAGCAGCCACGTAAAACTTGCAACAACAAAGTAGAGGATGTCTAACTTGTTTTTGCAGGGCATGTTGTGATGTGATATGGTCAAGACATGATGCTAAATTTTATTGTATGAGATGATCATGTTTTGTAACCAAGTTATCGGCAACTGGCAGGAGCCATATGGTTGTCGCTTTATTGTATGCAATGCAATCGCGCTGTAATGCTTTACTTTATCACTAAACGGTAGCGATAGTCGTGGAAGCACAAGCTTGGCGAGACGACAACGATGCTACGATGGAGATCAAGGTATCACGCCGGTGACGATGGTGATCACGACGGTGCTTCAGAGATGGAGATCAGAAGCACAAGATGATGATGGCCATATCATATCACTTATATTGATTGCATGTGATGTTTATCTTTTATGCATCTTATCTTGCTTTGATTGACGGTAGCATTATAAGATGATCTCTCACTAATTATCAAGAAGTGTTCTCCCTGAGTATGCACCGTTGCGAAAGTTCTTCGTGCTGAGACACCACGTGATGATCGGGTGTGATAGGCTCTACGTTCAAATACAACGGGTGCAAAACAGTTGCACACGGGGAATACTCAGGTTATACTTGACGAGCCAAGCATATACAGATATGGCCTCGGAACACGGAGACTGAAAGGTCGAGCGTGAATCATATAGCAGATATGATCAACATAGCGATGTTCACCAATGAAACTACTCCATCTCACGTGATGATCGGACATGGTTTAGTTGATTTGGATCACGTAATCACTTAGAGGATTAGAGGGATGTCTATCTAAGTGGGAGTTCTTAAGTAATATGATTAATTGAACTTAAATTTATCATGAACTTAGTCCTGGTAGTATTTTGCAAATTATGTTGTAGATCAATAGCTTGCGTTGTTGCTTCCCTGTGTTTATTTTGATATGTTCCTAGAGAAAATTGTGTTGAAAGATGTTAGTAGCAATGATGCGGATTGGATCCATGATCTGAGGTTTATCCTCATTGCTGCATAGAAGAATTATGTCCTTGATGCACCGCTAGGTGACAGACCTATTGCAGGAGCAGATGCAGACGTTATGAACGTTTGGCTAGCTCAATATGATGACTACTTGATAGTTTAGTGCTCCATGCTTAATGGCTTAGAATCGGGACTTCAAAGACGTTTTGAACGTCATGGAGCATATGAGATGTTCCAGGAGTTGAAGTTAATATTTCAAGCAAATACCCGAGTTGAGATATATGAAGTCTCCAACAAGTTCTATAGCTAAAAGATGGAGGAGAATCGCTCAACTAGTGAGCATGTGCTCAGATTGTCTGAGTACTACAATCGCTTGAATCAAGTGGGAGTTAATCTTCCAGATAAGATAGTGATTGACAGAATTCTCTAGTCACCATCACCAAGTTAGTAGAACTTCGTGATGAACTATGATATGCAAGGGATAACGGAAACGATTCCCAAGCTCTTCGTAATGCGGAAATTGACGAAGGTAGAAATCGAGAAAAACATCAAGTGTTGATGGTAGACAAGACCACTAGTTTCAAGAAAAGGGCAGAGGGAAGAAGGGGAACTTCAAGAAGAACAGCAAGCAAGTTGCTGCTCAAGTGAAGAAGCCCAAGTCTGGTCCTAAGCCTGAGACTAAGTGCTTCTACTGCAAAGGGACTGGTCACTGGAAGCAGAACTACCCCAAGTGATTGGCGGATAAGAAGGATGGCAAAGTGAACATAAGTATATTTGATATACATGTTATTGATGTGTACTTTACTAGTGTTTATAGCAACCCCTCAGTATTTGATACTAGTTCAGTTGCTAAGATTAGTAACTCGAAACGGGAGTTGCAGAATAAACAGAGACTAGTTAAGGGTGAAGTGACGATGTGTGTTGGAAGTGGTTCCAAGATTGATATGATCATCATCGCAGACTCCCTGTACTTTCGAGATTAGTGTTGAACCTAAATAAGTGTTATTTGGTGTTTACGTTGAGCATGAATATGATTTGATCATGTTTATTGCAATACGGTTATTCATTTAAGTTAAGAGAACAATTGTTGTTCTGTTTACATGAATAAAACCTTATATGGTTACACACCCAATGAAAATAGTTCGTTGGATCTCGATCGTAGTGATACACATAATCATAATATTGAAACCAAAAGATGCAAAGTTAATAATGATAGTGCAACTTATTTGTAGCACTGCCGTTTAGGTCATATTGGTGTAAAGCGCATGAAGAAACTCCAAGCTGATGGGATTTTGGAATCACTTGATTATGAATCACTTGATGCTTGCGAACCATGCCTCATGGGCAAGATGACTAAGACTCCGTTCTCCGGAGCGAGCAACTGACTTATTGGAAATAATACATACTGATGTATGTGGTCCGATGAGTGTTAAGGCTCACGGCAAGTATCATTATTTTCTGAACTTCACAGATGATTTGAGCAGATATGGGTATATCTACTTGATGAAACATAAGTCTGAAACATTTGAAAAGTTCAAAGAATTTCAGAGTGAAGTGGAAAATCATCGTGACAAGAAAATAAAGTTTCTATGATCTGATCGCGGAGACAAATATTTGAGTTATGAGTTTGGTCTTCAATTAAAACAATGTGGAATAGTTTCACAAACTCATGCCACATGGAACACCACAGCATAATGGTGTGTCTGAACGTCATAACCGTGCTTTATTGGATATAGTGCAATCTATGATGTCTCTTACCGATCTACCACTATCGTTTTGGGGTTATGCATTAGATACAGTTGCATTCACGTTAAAAGGGCACCATCTAAATCTGTTGAGACGACACCGTATGAATTGTGGTTTGGAAAGAAACCAAAGTTGTCATTTCTTAAAGTTTGGGGTTGCAATGCTTATGTGAAAAAGTTTCATCCTGATAAGCTCAAACCCAAATCGGAAAAGTGTGTCTTCATAGGATACCCAAAAAAAGTTACTGTTGGGTACACCTTCTATCACAGATCCGAAGGCAAGACATTCGTTGCTAAGAATGGATCCTTTCTAAGAGAAGGAGGTTCTCTCGAAAGAAGTGAGTGGGAGGTAAGTAGAACTTGACGAGGTAACTGTACCTACTCCCTTATTGGAAAGTAGTACATCACAAAAACCTGTTTCTGTGACACCTACACCAGTTAGTGAGGAAGCTAAATGATGATGATCATGTAACTTCAGATCAAGTTACTACTGAATCTCGTAGGTAAACCAGAGTGAGATCCGCACCAGAGTGGTACGGTAATCCTGTTCTGGAAGTCATGTTACTAGACCATGACGAACTTGCGAACTATGAAGAAGCGATGGTGAGCCCAGATTCCGCAAAATGGCTTGAGGCCATGAAATCTGAGATGGGATCCATGTATGAGCACAAAGTATGGACTTTGGTTGACTTGCCCGATGATCGGCAAGCCATAGAAATAAATGGATCTTCAAGAGGAAGACGGACGCTGATAGTAGTGTTACTATCTACAAAGCTAGAATTGTCGCAAAAGGTTTTCGACAAAGTTCAAGGTGTTGACTACGATGAGAGTTTCTCACTCGTATCTATGCTTAAGTCTGTCCGAATCATGTTAGCAATTGCCGCATTTTATGAAATCTGGCAAATGGATAAACAAAACTGCATTCCTTAATAGATTTATGGAAGAAGAGTTGTATATGATGCAGCCAGAAGGTTTTGTCGATCCAAAAGGAGCTAACAAAGTGTGCAAGCTCCAGCGATCCATTCATGGACTGGTGCAAGCCTCTCGGAGTTGGAATAAACGCTTTGATAGTATGATCAAAGCATATAGTTTTATACAGACTTGCGGTGAAGCCTATATTTACAAGAAAGTGAGTGGGAGCACTACAGCATTTCTGATAAGTATATGTGAATGACATATTGTTGATCGGAAATAATGTAGAATTATTCTGCAAAGCATAAAGGAGTGTTTTTAAAGAAGTTTTTCAAAGAAAAACCTCGGTGAAGCTGCTTACATATTAAGCATCAAAATCTATAGAGATAGATCAAGACGCTTGATAAGTTTTTTCAATGAGTACATACCTTGACAATATTTTGAAGTAGTTCAAAAAGGGAACAGTCAAAGAAAGAGTTCTTGGCTGTGTTACAAGGTATGAAATTGAGTAAGACTCAAAAGCCCGACCACGGCAGAAGATAGAAAGAGAATGAAAGTCATTCCCTATGCTCAGCCATAGGTTCTATAAAGTATGCCATGATGTGTACCAGATCTATTGTATACCCTACACTGTGTTAAGCAAGGGAGTACAATAGTGATCTAAGAGTAGATCACTGGACATTGGTCAAAATTATCCTTAGTGGAATAAGGAAATATTTCTCGATTATGGAGGTGAAAAAAGGTTTGTCGTAAAAGGTTACGTCGATGCAAGTTTTGACACAGATCTGGATGACTCTAAGTCTCGATCTAGATACATATTGAAAGTGGGAGCAATTAGCTAGAGTAGCTCCGTGCAGAGCATTGTAGACATAGAATTCGCAAAATACTTACGGATCTGTATGTGACAGACTCGTTGACTAAAATTATCTCACAAGCAAAACATGATCACACCTTAGTATTCTTTGGGTGTTAATCACATAAATGATGTGAACTAGATTATTGACTCTAGTAAACCCTTTGGGTATAGGTCACATGACGATGTGAACTATGGGTGTTAATCACATGGTGATGTGAACTCTTAGTGTTGAATCACATGGCGATGTGAACTAGATTATTGACTCTAGTGCAAGTGGGAGACTGAAGGAAATATGCCCTAGAGGCAATAATAAAGTTATTATTTATTTCCTTATATCATGATAAATGTTTATTATTCATGCTAGAATTGTATTAACCGGAAACATAATACATGTGTGAATACATAGACAAACAAAGTGTCACTAGTATGCCTCTACTTGACTAGCTCGTTAATCAAAGATGGTTATGTTTCCTAACCATGAACAAGAGTTGTTATTTGATTAACGGGATCACATCATTAAGTGAATGATCTGATTGACATGACCCATTCCATTAGCTTAGCACCCGATCGTTTAGTATGTTGCTATTGCTTTCTTCATGACTTATACATGTTCCTATGACTATGAGATTATGCAACTCCCGTTTACCGGAGGAACACTTTGTGTGCTACCAAACGTCACAACGTAACTGGGTGATTATAAAGGAGCTCTACAGGTGTCTCCAAAGGTACATGTTGGGTTGGCGTATTTCGAGATTAGGTTTTGTCACTCCGATTGTCGGAGAGGTATCTCTGGGCCCTCTCGGTAATGCACATCACATAAGCCTTGCAAGCATTACAACTAATAAGTTAGTTGTGAGATGATGTATTACGGAACGAGTAAAGAGACTTGCCGGTAACGAGATTGAACTAGGTATTGGATACCGACGATCGAATCTCGGGCAAGTAACATACCGATGACAAAGGGAACAACGTATGTTGTTATGCGGTCTGACCGATAAAGATCTTCGTAGAATATGTAGGAGCCAATATGGGCATCCAGGTCCCGCTATTGGTTATTGACCGGAGATTTGTCTCAGTCATGTCTACATTGTTCTCGAACCGTAGGGTCCGCACGCTTAACGTTACGATGACAGTTATTATGAGTTTATGCATTTTGATGTACCGAAGTTAGTTCGGAGTCCCGGATGTGATCACGGACATGACGAGGAGTCTCGAATTGGTCGAGACATAAAGATTGATATATTGGATGACTATATTCGGACATCGGAAGGGTTCCGGGGAAGTTTCGGATAAAACCGGAGCACCGGGGGTTACCGGAACCCCCCGGGGGGTTAATGGGCCTTATGGGCCTAATGTGGAGAAGAGGAAGGGGCTGCCAGGGCAGGCCGCGCGCCCCCTCTCCCCCTAGTCCGAATTGGACAAGGAGGGAGGGGCGGCGCCCCCCCTTTCCTTCTCTCCCTCCACCTCTCCTAGTTGGACAAGGAACGGGAGGGGAGTCCTACTCCCGGTAGGAGTAGGACTCCTCCTGCGTGCCTCCTCTAGGCCGGCCGCACCCCCCCCTTGGATCCTTTATATACGGAGGCAGGGGGCACCCTAGGATACACAAGTTGATCTTCGTGATCGTTCCTTAGCCGTGTGCGGTGCCCCCTTCCACCATATTCCACCTCGGTCATATCGTTGTAGTGCTTAGGCGAAGCCCTGCATCGGTAGAACATCATCATCGTCACCACGCCGTTGTGCTAACGAAACTCATCCCCGAAGCTTTGCTGGATCGGATCCCGGGGAGCATCATCGAGCTGTACGTGTGCCAAGAACTCGGAGGTGCCGAAGTAACGGTGCTTGGATCGGTCGGATTGGAAGACGTACGACTACTTCCTCTACGTTGCGTCAACGCTTCCGTTGCGGTCTACAAGGGTACGTAGACAACACTCTCCCCTCTCGTTGCTGTGCATCATCATGATCTTGCGTGTGCGTAGGAAATTTTTTGAAATTACTACGAAACCCAACACCCGCCGCCTTACCTCGTCGCCTCGCCGCCCCGCGGCCGGGACCGGCGACCCCGCCGCCCTCCGCCGTCCTCTCCGCCAAGACCGGAGCTCGCCGCGCCGCCCAACACCATCGCCGGCGACCTCGGCTCCGGCCGTGAACAGTGCCGCCGCCACCTCGGGCTCCGTGCGATCCAGATCTGGATCGGAGCTACAGTAAACCCTAGGAGAGGTTGATTTTTTTACTAAGTCCCAAAATTCTTGATCCATATGCTCCTGTTCGCGGCTCCGTAACTTTACATCTGTAGCTCCGATTTGGGCGTATAGCATATCAAAATGTTAACCTCAGAGAGTACATCATTTCATTCCATTGCATCATTTTTATTTAAGCTCATCTTGATGCCTGAAATGCTGTTAGAAGAGGGCTACTTGAGTTAATTGTCAGATCTGTTACTCCGTTTAGCACTTTTGTCATTTTTGCCATGATTATTGTGTGCATGATATGCCCGTGAGTTCTACATATGTTTTGTTAAGGGTTTTGTCATCTTTCCAGAGGTGCAACCCATGTATTTTTAGGATGTGTGTGGTGACTTGTGCAAGCTTGCAAAGTGGTGCACTTGCTAATTCTGTTTTCAGGAACTTAGTAGTTTCACTAAGTCCTGGGATTGTTTAGTTCTTGATGCCATATGTTCATGTTGTTTCCTAGTGATCCGTGCCTCTTTTGAGGATGATCAGTAAGGGAGTTTTGTTAATCTTGTAGTGCTCTATCCATCCATGTCTTTGTTTGCAATTATGGAGCAGCCTAGCTTGAGTCAATCGAGCTTTACTTTTGCTTCGTCGCGAATCTGGGCAGATCGTGAACTTGTTTGCGATTTTGCCGATGTTATTGTAGTTGATCCGTGCATGCTATGCCATTGTTCTTGACATATCTAGCTTGCATTTTGTGCCTTCTTGATGGGTGTATGTTTGTCTTGCGATGACTTGCACCGTGGTGAGTGCATCGAGCTCGTAAACATGCCTTCGTGAGTTATGTTTCAGCATGTCCCAGTTTTCACTAAGTCTGAAAACTGATTATGTTTTTGCTATGTTCATGTGCTTGTTAGTATATTTTGTGATCCCTTTTGGCTCAAGGTCACTAAGGGACTTTTGTTAAGCTTGTTGAGTATCCCCATTCCATGTCTTTCTTTGTCATGTTCAGGTCCTGTAGCATGTTGTTTTGTTGCTCCGAAGAGGGCTATATGATCTGAAATTCCAGACAAGTGTTAATTTCACTAAGTCTGAGATCTGTTTTACCATTTGTATTTTTGCCATGCTTGTTTGAACCTCCTAATGGATGAATTGGCCGTAGCTCGGTGCTAGACTTTTGTTAAACATCTTGAATGCTTCTCTGCCATGTATTTTGATGCCATGTTTGGGTGTTGTAGCATGTTCATCTCTTTGCATTTAGATGCCTACTTGCTGTAAATCGCAGACCGGTGTCATATTTGAATCGCTTGCCATTTCCAAACCGTAACTCCGATTCCGGCGTTCTTTATATTGTTTTCAAGCGATTTCATCTCATCTTTCCAGTGGCACACTTGGATTTCCAAGTTGAGGCCAGGTCCATGCATTTTCTGTCATATCTTGCATTTGGCATCCTGCATCGCATCCCGCATAGCATATCATCATTTCATCATATTGCTTGTTCTCGCACGTGGTTGATTGTATCCTTGTTGCTTGTTTGTCCTATTTGGGTAGAGCCGGGAGACGAGTTCACTAACAAGGAGCCCGTTGAGTTTGCTTGTGAGGATCCAGTCAACTCTGACAACTGTGCAGGCAAGATGATCATACCCTCGAAATCACTACTATCTTTGCTATGCTAATTTGCTCGCTCTTTTGCTATGCCATTGCTACGATGCCTACCACTTGCTTGCAAGACTCCCAAATTGCCATGTCAAACCTCTAACCCACCATGTCCTAGCAAACCATTGATTGGCTATGTTACCGCTTTGCTCAGCCCCTCTTATAGCGTTGCTAGTTGCAGGTGAAGATTGGAGGCCGTTCCTTATTGGAACATTTATTTAGTTGTTGGGATATCATTATATTGCTATGTTATCTTAATGCATCTATATACTTGGTAAAGGGTGGAAGGCTCGGCCTCTCGCCTAGTGTTTTGTTCCACTCTTGCCGCCCTAGTTTCCGTCATATCGGTGTTATGTTCTCGGATTTTGCGTTCCTTACGCGGTTGGGTTATAATGGGAACCCCTTGATATTTCGCCTTGATTAAAGCTTTTCCAGCAATGCCCAACCTTGGTTTTACCATTTGTCACCTAGCCCTTTTCTTTCCCTGGGGTTCTGCAGACTCAAGGGTCATCTTATTTTTAACCCCCCCCCCCCCCGGGCCAGTGCTCCTCTGAGTGTTGGTCCACCTGTCAGCTACCGGTGGCCACGAGGGGCAACTCTGGGCTGGCCTACCCGTACCTAGGACAATCTGAGTGTTCCCTGAGAAAGAGATATGTGCAGCTCCTATCGGGATTTGTCGGCACATCCGGGCGGTGTTGTTGGTCTTGTTTTAACCTGTCGAAGTGTCTTGAGTTACCGAGATACCGAGTCTGATCGGAACGTCTTGGGAGGAGGTCTATTCCTTCGTTGACCGTGAGAGCTTGTCATGGGCTAAGTTGGGACTCCCCTGCAGGGATTGAACTTTCGAAATCCGTGCCCGCGGTTATGGGAAGATGGGAATTTGTTAATGTCCGGTTGTAGATAACTTGAACCTTAATTAATTAAAATGTATCAACCGAGTGTGTTACCGTGATGGCCTCTTCTCGGCGGAGTCCGGGAAGTGGACACGGTGTTGGAGTAATGTTTGCGCATGTTGCTCTCTAGTTTCTCGCTCGTGCTTTGCCTCCTCTTCTCGCTCTCCTTTGCGAATAAGTTAGCCACCATACTTGCTAGTCGCTTGCTGCAGCTCCATATATTTACCTTGCCTTACCTATAAGCTTAAATAGTCTTGATCACGAGGGTGCGAGATTGCTGAATCCCTGTGGCTCACAGATTACTATTACACCAGATGCGGGGCCTGATGATTCCGCTCCAGGAGACGCGTGTGAGCTCAAGTGGGAGTTCGACGAAGACTCTCAACGATACTACGTTTCCTTTCCCGATGATCAGTAGTGGTGCCCAGTTGGGGGTGATTGGGACCGTGTCGCATGTTGGGTTCTCTTTTATTTTGGCGCCGTAGTCGGGCCATGAGTGCTTGGATGATGTAATGTTATTTATGTACTTGATTGACGTGGCGAGTGTAAGCCAACTATGTTAACTCCCCTTCTATTATTACATTACATGGGATGTTTGTGAAGATTGCCTAACTTGTGACATATGCCTTCAATGCGATTATGTCTCTAAGTCGTGCCCCGACACGTGGGAGCTATAGTCGCAATGAGGGTGTGACAAGTTGGTAATCAGAGCCTTCCCCGACCTTAGGAGCCCCATTGCTTGATCGTTTTAGCGGCCGAGTTGTGTCTAGAAAAATGTTTTGAGTCTTTAGGAATTATATATCGGAGAGTTTAGGAATTCTTTTTACTTCCCAGTCTCCTCATCGCTCTGGTAAGGCATCCTGACGTAGAGTTTTGACTCTTCTCTTCTCAAATTTCACTAAAAAAAATTTAGGATCACGCGGGTATCTTGGAATCGTTCCGATGGTTTTATGATGAGAACATTGTCTTGGTGCCTCCTGTCAGGGGTTTAGTGGAAGTGTCCCGGGAAGTTGAGCTCTGAGGTGTTGTCATCATAATTTTATCATTGCAGTTCTAGAATACCTGAGTCTAGTACGCCGACATCGAAAATCTCTTTTATGCAGTTCGTTGGTGAGATAACCTCGACGCCACCCAGTACTGGGGCGGGAGTTCGGGAGTATCGCCATAACTTGTATAACGAATGATTTTCGAAGGTTGGGGTAGATGGTTTCCGAAGTTTTCTTGGTTATGTGTTGAAGGATGGATACAACTGGATGTAGGATTTGCTAGTTTGGGTGAGATATTATGCTTCCCCTGTATCCCCAACACCTGATTGCATAACCGAAAAGGTTCGGGAGTTTCATAGGTGGGAGTTCTAGTAGCTGTAGTTTTTCTTCCACGGATATTGGTTTGAGATTGGGATTTCTTACCGATTATTCGTTCTTGATCCGTACCTTGTTGATTTATTTCTCTACCTTAATTCTACGTGGCTTCTCAATATTGATATATGACCATTTTAAGAGGAATGCATTCGTTCATTTTGTTATGATGTGAAGACTATATGTTGCAATTTTCATTCCGTTGGATTCAGCTTCAATATTTATCTGTCAATGTGCTAATGGTGGTCAACCTCTTCAGGATGGCTCCTCCAACGCGCACGACTCCGAAACCTGATCCACCACCACCTCCACCTCCTCCAGAGGCATGGCAAGCTGTGATGGCCGCAACCAATGCAAATACACAGCTGATCATGCAAATTCTTCAAGAGCGCAATCAAGGCAGTCAAGGGAATCAAGGCAGCAATCAGAGTCACTTTGCTACACTCAACCAGTTCCTTGCTAACGGGCCAAAGACTTTCAGCAATTGTGTTGAGGCAACCGATGCCGACGATTGGCTTGTGGATCTGTGTAAGCATTTCGAGTGCAGTAACGTCAGGCCTGAGGACTTTGTTAAGTTCGCTTCCTTCCAACTCAAAGATCAAGCTGCAGAATGGTTCCAGCAGTACAAGGACTCCAGAGGTGGACGTGTTATCACTTGGGATGATTTCCGTCGAGATTTCCGAGCTCATCATATTCTCCAGAGCATGGTTGAAAGCAAGCGTGAGGAATTCCGCAATCTGAAGCAAGGCTCTTTGTCTGTCTATGACTACAACAAGTTGTTCCAGAAGCTCGCCCGCTTTGCCAAGCAGGACGTCTCTGATGAAAAGAGCATGATATATCAGTTCAGGGGTGGTCTCAGAGAAGAAATTCAGCTCGCTCTTGTCCTCTTTGAGCCCTTGAGGTACGATGAGTTCTACAACATGGCACTGAAGCAAGAGGCTGCTCAGTTGAGGTGTGATGCTTCCAAGAAGCGAGTCAAAGATGTTACTCCTTCTTCCTCTACTCAAGTGGCCAAGCAGCAGAAGTTTTGGCTTCCTCCTCCTCCGTTCCGTCAGCCGTATCAGCAGAAGAGCAAAGGTGGCAGTGGTTCTTCCCACCCACCCAACCCTGGCTTTCAGAACAAGACTTTGTCTCAAGCTCCAAGATCGAGTGCTCCGTATCACCGTCCGCTTTCAGAGGTCACGTGCAACAAGTGCTAACAAAAGGGTCACTATGCCAACAAGTGTCTCAACCAGAGGCATCTTCCTTCTCCTCCTGTCAGATCGGCAAGTACATCTATGGTCAAGCATAACCCCAAGCATGCCAAGGTCAATTTGATGAATGCAGCTCAGGCAGAGGACTCGTCAGATGTGATCATGGGTAACCTTCCTGTTAATGATATTTCTGCAAAAGTTCTTTTTGACACTGGTGCATCGCCTTGCTTCATCTCGAGACCGTTTACAAATAGGCATGAATTGGTTTCGCAAGTTTTGCCTAGTCCTTTAGTAGTTGTTTCTCCCGGTAAGCGCATGCAGGCTAACTCCATCGTTCCGGATGTTTCTATCACTTCGGGTGACTACAAGTTCTTGGCTTCTCCTACGGTTCTTGGTGACTCGGATATTGATCTTATTCTCGGGATGGATTGGCTTTCTAAGCACAAGGCTCAGCTTGATTGTGCAGCCAGGCAGATTCAATTGACTCATTCGTCTGAGGATGTAATTGTCTTTGCCGCTCGTGATGATATCATTCATCTGTTTTCTCTCAATGAGAAGGGTGAATTGGATGCCATCTCTCAAATTCCAGTCGTTTGCGAATACCAAGACGTCTTTCCAGAAGAGCTCCCAGGAATGCCTCCGCACCGGCCAGTTGAATTCGTTATTGATCTTGAGTCTGGCACGGAACCTGTGTGCAAGCGTCCTTACAAGCTCAGACATGAAGAGTTGAAGGAGCTGAAGAAGCAACTCGATATGCAAGAGAAAATGGGTCTTATCCGGCCTAGTTCTTCTCCGTGGGGTTGTGGTGTTCTTTTTCTGAAGAAGAAGGATGGAACGGACCGACTTTGTGTTGATTACCGTCCAGTGAACAAGAAGACCATCAAGAACAAATACCCACTTCCCAACATCAATGAGCTGTTCGAACAACTCAAAGGTGCTCAAGTATTCTCCAAGCTTGATCTTCGTATGGGTTATCACCAGATTCACATTCGTGAAGAAGATATTCCCAAGACAGCATTCAGAACAAGCTTTGGTTCATATGAATACACTATCATGTCTTTTGGTCTCGCCAACGCTCCTCCGACGTTCTCTCGCATGATGAACTTCATCTTCAACGCCAACACCAATGACTTCGTTTTGGTCTATCTCGACGACATTCTGGTTTTCTCCAAGAACAAGGAAGATCATGCCAAGCACTTGCGTTTGGTTCTCGATAAGCTTAGAGAACATCAGTTCTACGCTAAGTTCTCCAAGTGTGAATTTTGGCTCGATGAGGTTCTTTATCTTGGTCATATCATCTCTGCCAAGGGCATTGCCGTGAATCCTGAGAAGGTGTCTGCAACTGTGAATTGGGAACCTCCTCAGAATGTGAAGCAACTCCGCAGCTTCCTCGGTCTCGCAAGCTATTGCCGAAGATTCATTGAAAACTTTTCTAAGATCGCGAAGCCTCTCTCAAATCTTCTTCAAAAGCACGTCAAGTATGTTTGGTCTCCGAAGTGCGATATTGCTTTCAACACTTTGAAAGAGAAGTTGATCACTGCTCCAGTTTTGACTCCACCTGATGAATCCAAGCCGTACGAGGTCTTTTGTGATGCCTCTCTCCAAGGTCTTGGCGCAGTATTGATGCAAGAGAAGAAAGTTGTTGCTTATACATCTCGCTAGTTGAAGCCTAATGAGAAGAACTACCCCACTCATGATCTCGAGTTGGCGGCAGTTGTGCATGCTCTTTTGACTTGGAGACATCTTCTATTGGGAAGAAAAGTGGACATTTTCACTGATCACAAGAGTCTCAAGTACATCTTCACTCAGCCTAATCTCAACCTCAGGCAAACTCGTTGGGTCGAAATGATTCAAGAGTATAATCTGAGTATTGAGTATACTCCAGGCAAGGCCAATGTGATTGTTGATGCTTTGAGCAGAAAGGCCTACTGCAACAGTCTGATTCTCAAGCCTTATCAACCCGAGCTTTGTGAAGCTTTCCGCAAACTTAATCTGCAAGTTGTTCCTCAAGGTTTCCTCGCCAACCTTCAAGTCTCTCCTACCTTGAAAGACCAGATTCGCCAAGCCCAGCTTCTTGATGCTATGGTGAAAAAGGTGAAGATTGGGATTGCCAAGAGTCAGTCCAAGTACAAGTGCTACCGCCTTGATGACAAGGACACTCTCTTCTTCGAGGATCGTATTGTTGTGCCCAAAGGTGACCTCCGTAAAGTGATCATGAACGAGGCTCACAATTCTCTCCTCTCCATCCACCCTGGGAGCACGAAGATGTATCAGGACCTTAAGCAAGCTTATTGGTGGACTCGAATGAAGCGCGAGATCGCTCAATTCGTGAATGAATGTGATGTCTGCAGAAGAGTGAAGGCAGAACACCAAAGGCCAGCTGGTCTCCTCCAACCTCTTGCTATTCCAGAATGGAAGTTTGACCACATTGAGATGGACTTCGTGACTGGGTTTCCAAAGTCCAAGCGTGGCAATAATGCTATATTTGTTGTCATCGACAAACTCACCAAAGTGGCTCATTTTCTGCCTATCAAAGAGTCGATCACTGCAGTTCAATTGGCGGAACTCTATACCTCTCGTATTGTCTCTCTGCACGGTATTCCTGAAGTGATCTCTTCAGGCCGTGGCAGCATCTTTACCTTGAAATTTTGGGATTCTTTTCAAAAGGCCATGGCACCAACATCCGCTTCAGCACAGCTTTCCATCCTCAAACAAGCGGTCAAGTCGAGTGTGTCAACCAGATTCTTGAAGATATGCTCAGGGCTTGTGTGATCTCCTTCGGCATGAAATGGGAGGATTGTCTTCCTTATGCTGAATTCTCCTACAACAACAGTTTTCAAGCAAGTTCTGGCGAGGCCCCTTTTGAAATTCTGTATGGCAGGAAGTGTCGTACCCCTCTCAACTGGTCTGAAACCGGTGAACGTCAGCTTTTGGGTAATGACTTAATCACAGAGGCAGAAGAAATGTGCAAAGTCATTCGAGATAACCTCAAAGCGGCCCAATCCCGCCAGAAGAGCTACTATGATAGTAAGCACCGTGATTTGGCTTTCGAGATCGGAGATCATGTTTACCTCCGTGTCTCTCCTATGAAAGGTACTCGTCGCTTCGGTATCAAAGGGAAGCTTGCCCCTAGATACGTGGGACCTTTCAAGATTGTCAACAAGAGAGGCGACCTCGCCTATCAACTCGAGCTTCCTTCAAACTTTGCAAATGTTCATGACGTGTTCCATGTCTCTCAGCTTCAAAAGTGCTTCAAGACTCCTGACCGCACCGTCAACTTCGAGGACATTGAGCTCCAAGAAGATCTCTCTTATCGTGAGCACCCAGTTGCTATTCTTGAAGAGACTAAACGCAAGACTCGCAGCAAGTCAATCAAATTTCTCCAAGTCAAGTGGTCACACCATTACGATCGTGAAGCTACCTGGGAACGCGAGGATCACCTCCGTTCTGAGTACCCGGCGTTCTTTCAGTCCTAGATCTCGGGACGAGATCCTTTCGTAGTGGTGGAGTGTTGTAACACCCCGGATGTAACTTTCCCTATTTGTACTCCAACTCTAGCCGTTTCCGGCGTTAAGTTATTTTATTTCCTCGGGTTCGGGTTTTGTCTCCGTGTGTTGTTGTCGTTGTCATGAATCTCATATCATGTCATCATGTGCATTGCATTTGCATACGTGTTCATCTCATGCATTCGGGCATCTTCCCCGTTGTCCGTTTTGCGTTCCGGCGCTTCGTTCTCCTCCGGTGGCCATGTCTGGCTTTCTTTTGTGTGTGGGGATTAAACATTTCCGGATTGGACCGGGACTTGCCAAGCGGCCTAGGTTTACTACCGGTAGACCGCCTGTCAAGTTTCGTACCATTTGGACTTCGTTTGGTACTCCAACGGTTAACCGAGGGACCGAAAAGGCCTCGTGTGTGTTGCAGCCCAACACCCCTCCAATTTGGTCAAAAACCCACCAAACTCTGCTCCATGTCCTAGAGCGTTCAATCACGATCGTGTGGCCGAAAACCGCACCTCATTTGGACTCTCCTAGCCCCCTCTATGCCTATATATATCTCCCCCCATTCGAATCACGGACGAAACCCTAGATTTTTCCTCCTCCGTCGCCGCCGGACACGTCCGGACAGACCGGACGCGTCCGCTCCGCCCGCCCACACCAGCCAGCAGCCGCCACGTGTCCCTTGCGGGACCGCTTCGCCGCCGCCGCCGCTGAGGCCCACCGAGCCCAGCGCGGGCCCCCGCGGCCCAGCTCCTCGCGCGGCCCGCGCCCTCCTCCTCCCGTCGTCGCGCCCGCGCCCGCCGCCTCCCTGCCGGCGCCGCCCTGCCGCCCGAGCCGCCACTCCGGCCAGCCACCCACGCTGACGCCGGCCGGAGCCGCGCCTCGCCTCCCGGTGCAGTGCCCCGCCACCTTACCTCGTCGCCTCGCCGCCCCGCGGCCGGGACCGGCGACCCCGCCACCCTCCGACGTCCTCTCCGCCAAGACCGGAGCTCGCCGCGCCGCCCAACACCATCGCCGGCGACCTCGGCTCCGGTCGTGAACAGTGCCACCGCCACCTCAGGCTCCGTGCGATCCAGATCTGGATCAGAGCTACAGTAAACCCTAGGAGAGGTTGATTTTTTTACTAAGTCCCGAAATTCTTGATACATATGCTCCTGTTCGCGGCTCCGTAACTTTGCATCCGTATCTCCGATTTGGGTGTATAGCATATCAAAATGTTCATCTCAGAGAGTACATCATTTCATTACATTGCATCATTTTCATTTAAGCTCATCTTGATGCCTGAAATGCTGTTAGAAAAAGGCTACTTGAGTTAATTGTCAGATCTGTTACTCCGTTTAGCACTTTTGTCATTTTTGCCATGATTATTGTGTGCATGATATGCCCGTGAGTTCTACATATGTTTTGTTAAGGGTTTTGTCATCTTTCCAGAGGTGCAACCCATGTATTTTTAGAATGTGTGTGGTGACTTGTGCAAACTTGCAAAGTGGTGCACTTGCTAATTCTGTTTTCAGGGACTTAGTAGTTTCACTAAGTCCTGGGATTGTTTAGTTCTTGATGCCATATGTTCATGTTGTTTCCTAGTGATCCGTGCCTCTTTTGAGGATGATCAGTAAGGGAGTTTTGTTAATCTTTTAGTGCTCTATCCATCCATGTCTTTGTTTGCAATTATGGAGCACCCTAGCTTGAGTCAATCGAGCTCTACTTTTCCTTCGTTGCGAATCTGGGCAGATCGTCAACTTGTTTGCGATTTTGCTGATGTTATTGTAGTTGATCCGTGCATGCTATGCCATTGTTATTGCCATATCTAGCTTGCATTTTGTGCCTTCTTGATGGGTATATGCTTGTCCTGCCATGACTTGCACCATGGTGAGTGCATCGAGCTCGTAAACATGCCTTCGTGAGTTATGTTTCAGCATGTCTCAGTTTTCACTAAGTCTGAAAACTGATTATGTTTTTGCTATGTTCATGTGCTTGTTAGTATATTTTGTGATCCCTTTTGGCTCAAGGTCACTAAGGGACTTTTGTTAAGATTGTTGAGTATCCCCATTCCATGTCTTTCTTTGTCATGTTCAGGTCCTGTAGCATGTTGTTTTGTTGCTCCGAAGATGGCTATATGATCTGAAATTCCAGACAAGTGTTAGTTTCACTAAGTCTTAGATCTGTTTTACCATTTGCGTTTTTTCCATGCTTGTTTGAACCTCTTAATGGATGAATTGGCCGTAGCTTAGTGCTAGACTTTTGTTAAACATCTTGAATGCTTCCCTGCCATGTATTTTGATGCCATGGTTGGGTGTTGTAGCATGTTTATCTCTTTGCACTTAGATGCCTACTTGCTGTAAATCACAGACCGGTGTCATATTTGAATCGCTTGCCATTTCCAAACCGTAACTCCGATTCCGGCGTTCTTTATATCGTTTTCAAGCGATTTCATCTCATCTTTCCAGTGGCACACTTGGATTTCCAAGTTGAGGCCAGGTCCATGCATTTCCTGTCATATCTTGCATTTGGCATCCCGCATCGCATCCCGCATAGCATATCATCATTTCATCATATTGCTTGTTCTCGCACGTGGTTAATTGTATCCTTGTTGCTTGTTTGTCTTGTTTGAGTAGAGCCGGGAGACGAGTTCGCTAACGAGGAGCCCGTTGAGTTTGCTTGTGAGGATCCAGTCAACTCTGACAACTGTGCAGGCAAGATGATCATACCCTCGAAATCACTACTATCTTTGCTATGCTAATTTGCTCGCTCTTTTGCTATGCCATTGCTACGATGCCTACCACTTGCTTGCAAGCCTCCCAAATTGCCATGTCAAACCTCTAACCCACCATGTCCTAGCAAACCGTTGATTGGCTATGTTACCGCTTTGCTCAGCCCCTCTTATAGCGTTGCTAGTTGCAGGTGAAGATTGGAGGCCGTTCCTTGTTGGAACATTTATTTACTTGTTGGGATATCATTATATTGCTATGTTATCTTAATGCATCTATATACTTGGTAAAGGGTGGAAGGCTCGGCCTCTCGCCTAGTGTTTTGTTCCACTCTTGCCGCCCTAGTTTCCGTCATATCAGTGTTATGTTCCCGGATTTTGCGTTCCTTACGCGGTTGGGTTATAATGGGAACCCCTTGATATTTCGCCTTGATTAAAGCTTTTCCAGCAATGCCCAACCTTGGTTTTACCATTTGTCACCTAGCCCTTTTCTTTCCCTTGGGTTCTGCAGACTCAAGGGTCATCTTATTTTTAACCCCCCCCCGGGCCAGTGCTCCTCTGAGTGTTGGTCCACCTGTCAGCTACCGGTGGCCACCAGGGGCAACTCTGGGCTGGCCTACCCGTACCTAGGACAATCTGAGTGTGCCCTGAGAAAGAGATATGTGCAGCTCCTATCGGGATTTGTCGGCACATTCGGGCGGTGTTGTTGGTCTTGTTTTAACCTGTCGAAGTGTCTTGAGTTACCGAGATACCAAGTCTGATCGGAACGTCTTGGGAGGAGGTCTATTCCTTCGTTGACCGTGAGAGCTTGTCATGGGCTAAGTTGGGACTCCCCTGCAGGGATTGAACTTTCGAAAGCCGTGCCCGCGGTTATAGGAAGATGGGAATTTGTTAATGTCCGGTTGTAGATAACTTGAACCTTAATTAATTAAAATGTATCAACCGAATGTGTTACCGTGATGGCCTCTTCTCGGCCGAGTCCAGGAAGTGGACACGATGTTGGAGTAATGTTTGCGCAGGTTGCTCTCTAGTTTCTCGCTCGTGCTTTGCCTCCTCTTCTCGCTCTCCTTTGCAAATAAGTTAGCCACCATACTTGCTAGTCGCTTGCTGCAGCTCCATATATTTACCTTGCCTTACCTATAAGCTTAAATAGTCTTGATCGCGAGGGTGCGAGATTGCTCAGTCCCTGTGGCTCACAGATTACTATTACACCAGATGCGGGGCCTGATGATTCCGCTCCAGGAGACGTGTATGAGCTCAAGTGGGAGTTCGACGAAGACTCTCAACGATACTACGTTTCCTTTCCCGATGATCAGTAGTGGTGCCCAGTTGGGGGTGATTGGGACCGTGTCGCATGTTGGGTTCTCTTTTATTTTGGCGCTGTAGTCGGGCCATGAGTGCTTGGATGATGTAATGTTATTTATGTACTTGATTGATGTGGCGAGTGTAAGCCAACTATGTTAACTCCCCTTCTATTATTACATTACATGGGATGTTTGTGAAGATTGCCTAACTTGCGACATATGCCTTCAATGCGATTATGTCTCTAAGTCGTGCCTCGACACATGGGAGCTATAGTCGCATCGAGGGTGTGACAAGTTGGTAATTAGAGCCTTCCCAGACCTTAGGAGCCCCATTGCTTGATCGTTTTTAGCGGTCGAGTTGTGTCTAGAAAAATGTTTTGAGTCTTTAGGAATTATATATCGGAGAGTTTAGGAATTCTTTTTACTTCCCAGTCTCCTCATCGCTCTGGTAAGGCATCCTGACGTAGAGTTTTGACTCTTCTCTTCTCAAATTTCACTAAAAGAAATTTAGGATCACGCCGGTATCTTGGAATCGTTCCGATGGTTTTATGATGAGAACATTGTCTTGGTGCCTCCTGTCAGGGGTTTAGTGGAAGTGTCACGGGAAGTTGAGCTCTGAGGTGTTGTCATCATAATTTTATCGTTGCAGTTCTGGAATACCTGAGTCTAGTACGCCGACATCGAAAATCTCTTTTATGCAGTTCGTTGGTGAGATAACCTCGACGCCACCTAGTACTGGAGCGGGAGTTCGGGAGTATCGCCATAACTTGTATAACGGATGATTTTCGAAGGTTTAGGTAGATGGTTTCCGAAGTTTTCTTGATTATGTGTTGAAGGATGGATACAACTGGATGTAGGATTTGCTAGTTTGGGTGAGATATTATGCTTCCCCTGTATCCCCAACACCTGATTGCATAACCGGAAAGGTTCGGGAGTTTCATAGGTGGGAATTCTAGTAGCTCTAGTTTTTCTTCCATGGATATTGGTATGAGAATGATTTCTTACCGATTATTCGTTCTTGATCCGTACCTTGTTGATTTATTTCTCTACCTTAATTCTACGTGGCTTCTCATTATGGATGTGTGACCATTTTAAGAGGAATGCATTCGTTCATTTTGTTCGGATGTGAAGACTATATGTTGCAATTTTCATTCCGTTGGATTCAGCTTCAATATTTATCTGTCAATGTGCTAATGGTGGTCAACCTCTTCAGGATGGCTCCTCCAACGCGCACGACTTCGAATCCTGATTCGCCACCACCTCCACCTCCTCCAGAGGCATGGCAAGCTGTGATGGCCGCAACCAATGCAAATACACAGCTGATCATGCAAATTCTTCAAGAGCGCAATCAAGGCAGTCAAGGGAATCAAGGCAGCAATCAGAGTCACATTGCTACACTCAACCAGTTCCTTGCTAACAGGCCAAAGACTTTCAGCAATTGTGTTGAGGCAACCGATGCCGATGATTGGCTTGTGGATCTGTGTAAGCATTTCGAGTGCAGTAATGTCAGGCCTAAGGACTTTGTTAAGTTCGCTTCCTTCCAACTCAAAGATCAAGCTGCAGAATGGTTCCAGCAGTACAAGGACTCCAGAGGTGGAAGTGTTATCACTTGGGATGATTTCCGTCGAGATTTCCGAGCTCATCATATTCCCCAGAGCATGGTTGAAAGCAAGCGTGAGGAATTCCGCAATCTGAAGCAAGGCTCTTTGTCTGTCTATGACTACAACAAGTTGTTCCAGAAGCTCGCCCGCTTTGCCAAGCAGGACATCCCTGATGAGAAGAGCATGATATATCAGTTCAGGGGTGGTCTCAGAGAAGAAATTCAGCTTGCTCTTGTCCTCTTTGAGCCCTTGAGGTATGATGAGTTCTACAACATGGCACTGAAGCAAGAGGCTGCTCAGTTGAGGTGTGATGCTTCCAAGAAGCGAGTCAGAGATGTTACTCCTTCTTCCTCTACTCAAGTGGCCAAGCAGCAGAAGTTTTGGCTTCCTCCTCCTCCATTCCGTCAGCCGTATCAGCAGAAGAGCAAAGGTGGCAGTGGTTCTTCCCACCCACCCAACCCTGGCTTTCAGAACAAGACTTCGTCTCAAGCTCCAAGATCGAGTGCTCCGTATCATCGTCCGCTTTCAGAGGTCACGTGCAACAAGTGCCAACAAAAGGGTCACTATGCCAACAAGTGTCTCAACCAGAGGCGTCTTCCTTCTCCTCCTGTCAGATCGGCAAGTACATATGTGGTCAAGCATAACCCCAAGCATGCCAAGGTCAATTTGATGAATGCAGCTCAGGCAGAGGACTCGTCAGATGTGATCATGGGTAACCTTCCTGTTAATGATATTCCTGCAAAAGTTCTTTTTGACACGGGTGCATCGCATTGCTTCATCTCGAGACCGTTTACAAATAGGCATGAATTGGTTTCGCAAGTTTTGCCTAGTCCTTTAGTAGTTGTTTCTCCCGGTAAGCGCATGCAGGCTAACTCCATCGTTCCGGATGTTTCTATCACTTTGGGTGACTACAAGTTGTTGGCTTCTCCTATGGTTCTCGGTGACTCGGATATTGATCTTATTCTCGGGATGGATTGGCTTTATAAGCACAAGGCTCAGCTTGATTGTGCAGCCAGGCAGATTCAATTGACTCATTCGTCTAAGGATGTAATTGTCTTTGCCGCTCGTGATGATATCATTCATCTGTTTTCTCTCAATGAGAAGGATGAATTGGATGCCATCTCTCAAATTCCAGTCGTTTGTGAATACCAAGACGTCTTTCCAGAAGAGCTCCCAGGAATGCCTCCGCACCGGCCAGTTGAATTCGTTATTGTTCTTGAGCCTGGCACGGAACCTGTGTGCAAGCGTCCTTACAAGCTCAGACCTGAAGAGTTGAAGGAGCTGAAGAAGCAACTCGATATGCAAGAGAAAATGGGTCTTATCCGGCCTAGTTCTTCTCCGTGGGGTTGTGGTGTTCTTTTTGTGAAGAAGAAGGATGGAACGGACCGACTTTGTGTTGATTACCGTCCAGTGAACAAGAAGACCATCAAGAACAAATACCCACTTCCCAACATCAATGAGCTGTTCGAACAACTCAAAGGTGCTCAAGTATTCTCCAAGCTTGATCTTCATATGGGTTATCATCAGATTCACATTCATGAAGAAGATATTCCCAAGACAGCATTCAGAACAAGCTTTGGTTCATATGAATACACTATCATGTCTTTTGGTCTCGCCAACGCTCCTCCGATGTTCTCTCGCATGATGAACTTCATCTTCAACGCCAACACCAATGACTTCGTTTTGGTCTATCTCAACGACATTCTGGTTTTCTCCAAGAACAAGGAAGATCATGCCAAGCACTTGCGTTTGGTTCTTGATAAGCTCAGAGAACATCAGTTCTACGCTAAGTTCTCCAAGTGTGAATTTTGGCTCGATGAGGTTCTTTATCTTGGTCATATCATCTCTTCCAAGGGCATTGCCGTGAATCCTGAGAAGGTGTCTGCAATTGTGAATTGGGAACCTCCTCAGAATGTGAAGCAACTCCGCAGCTTCCTCGGTCTCGCAAGCTATTGCCGAAGATTCGTTGAAAACTTTTCTAAGATCGCGAAGCCTCTCTCAAATCTTCCTCAAAAGCACGTCAAGTACGTTTGGTCTCCGGAGTGCGATATTGCTTTCAACACTTTGAAAGAGAAGTTGATCACTGCTCCAGTTCTGACTCCACCTGATGAATCCAAGCCGTACGAGGTCTTTTGTGATGCCTCTCTCCAAGGTCTTGGCGCAGTATTGATGCAAGAGAAGAAAGTCGTTGCTTATACATCTCGCTAGTTGAAGCCTAATGAGAAGAACTACCCCACTCATGATCTCGAGTTGGCGGCAGTTGTGCATGCTCTTTTGACTTGGAGACATCTTCTATTGGGAAGAAAAGTGGACATTTTCACTGATCACAAGAGTCTCAAGTACATCTTCACTCAGCCTAATCTCAACCTCAGGCAAACTCGTTGGGTCGAAATGATTCAAGAGTATAATCTGAGTATTGAGTATACTCCAGGCAAGGCCAATGTGATTGTTGATGCTTTGAGCAGAAAGGCCTACTGCAACAGTCTGATTCTCAAGCCTTATCAACCCGAGCTTTGTGAAGCTTTCCGCAAACTTAATCTGCAAGTTGTTCCTCAAGGTTTCCTCGCCAACCTTCAAGTCTCTCCTACCTTGAAAGACCAGATTCGCCAAGCCCAGCTTCTTGATGCTATGGTGAAAACGGTGAAGATTGGGATTGCCAAGAGTCAGTCCAAGTACAAGTGCTACCGCCTTGATGACAAGGACACTCTCTTCTTCGAGGATCGTATTGTTGTGCCCAAAGGTGACCTCCGTAAAGTGATCATGAACGAGGCTCACAATTCTCTCCTCTCCATCCACCCTGGGAGCACGAAGATGTATCAGGACCTTAAGCAAGCTTATTGGTGGACTTGAATGAAGCGCGAGATCGCTCAATTCGTGAATGAATGTGATGTCTGCAGAAGAGTGAAGGCAGAACACCAAAGGCCAGCTGGTCTCCTCCAACCTCTTGCTATTCCAGAATGGAAGTTTGACCACATTGAGATGGACTTCGTGACTGGGTTTCCAAAGTCCAAGCGTGGCAATGATGCTATATTTGTTGTCATCGACAAACTCATCAAAGTGGCTCATTTTCTGCCTATCAAAGAGTCGGTCACTGCAGTTCAATTGGCGGAACTCTATACCTCTCGTATTGTCTCTCTGCATGGTATTCCTCAAGTGATCTCTTCAGACCGTGGCAGCATCTTTACCTCGAAGTTTTGGATTCTTTTCAAAAGGCCATGGGCACCAACATCCGCTTCAGCACAGCTTTCCATCCTCAAACAAGCGGTCAAGTCGAGCGTGTCAACCAGATTCTTGAAGATATGCTCAGGGCTTGTGTGATCTCCTTCCGCATGAAATGGGAGGATTGTCTTCCTTATGCTGAATTCTCCTACAACAACAGTTTTCAAGCAAGTTCGGGCGAGGCCCCTTTTGAAATTCTGTATGGCAGGAAGTGTCGTACCCCTCTCAACTGGTCTGAAACCGATGAACGTCAGCTTTTGGATAATGACTTAATCACAAAGGCAGAAGAAATGTGCAAAGTCATTCGAGATAACCTCAAAGCGGCCCAATCCCGCCAGAAGAGCTACTATGATAGTAAGCACCGTGATTTGGCTTTCGAGATCGGAGATCATGTTTACCTCCGTGTCTCTCCTATGAAAGGTACTCGTCGCTTCGGTATCAAAGGGAAGCTTGCCCCTAGATACGTGGGACCTTTCAAGATTGTCAACAAGAGAGGCGACCTCGCCTATCAACTCGAGCTTCCTTCAAACTTTGCAAATGTTCATGACGTGTTCCATGTCTCTCAACTTCGAAAGTGCTTCAAGACTCCTGACCGCACCGTCAACTTCGAGGACATTGAGCTCCAAGAAGATCTCTCTTATCGTGAGCACCCAGTTGCTATTCTTGAAGAGACTGAACGCAAGACTCGCAACAAGTCAATCAAATTTCTCAAAGTCAAGTGGTCACACCATTCCGACCGTGAAGCTACCTGGGAACGCAAGGATCACCTCCGTTCTGAGTACCCGGCGTTCTTTCAGTCCTGGATCTCGGGATGAGATCCTTTCGTAGTGGTGGAGTGTTGTAACACCCCGGATGTAACTTTCCCTATTTGAACTCCAACTCTATCCGTTTCCGGCGTTAAGTTATTTTATTTCCTCGGGTTGGGGTTTTGTCTCCGTGTGTTGTTGTCGTTGTCATGCATCTCATATCATGTCATCATGTGCGTTGCATTTGCATACGTATTCATCTCATGCATTCGGGCATTTTCCCCGTTGTCCGTTTTGCGTTCCGGCGCTTCGTTCTCCTCCGGTGGCCATGTCTAGCTTTCTTTCCGGATTGGACCGGGACTTGCCAAGCGGCCTTGGTTTACTACCGGGAGACCGCCTGTCAAGTTTCGTACCATTTGGACTTCGTTTGATACTCCAACGGTTAACCGAGGGACCGAAAAGGCATGTGTGTGTTGCAGCCCAACACCCCTCCAATTTGGCCCAAAACCCACCAAACTCTACTCCATGTCCTAGAGCGTTCGATCACGATCGCGTGGCCGAAAACCGCACCTCATTTGGAATCTCCTAGCCCCCTCTATGCCTATATATATCTCCCCCCATTCGAATCACGGACGAAACCCTAGATTTTTTCTCCTCCGTTGCCGCCGGACACGTCCGGACGGACCGGACGCGTCCGCTCCGCCCGCCCGCACCAGCCAGCAGCCGCCACGTGTCCCTTGCGGGACCGCTTCGCCGCTGCCGCCGCTGAGGCCCGCCGAGCCCAGCGTGGGCCCCGCGGCCCAGCTCCTCGCGCCGCCCGCGTCCTCCTCCTCCCGGCGCCGCCCCGCCACCCGAGCCGCCACTCCGGCCAGCCGTCCGCGCCGACACAGGCCGGACCCGCGCCTCGCCTCCCTGTGCAGTGCCCCGCCGCCTTACCTCGTCTCCTCGCCGCCCCGCGGCCGGGACCGGCGACCCCGGCGCCCTCCGCCGTCCTCTCCGCCAAGACTGGAGCTCGCCGCGCCGCCCAACACCATCGCCGGCGACCTCGGCTCCGGCCATGAACAGTGCCACCGCCACCTCGGGCTCCGTGCGATCCAGATCTGGATCGGAGCTACAGTAAACCCTAGGAGAGGTTGATTTTTTTTACTAAGTCCCGAAATTCTTGATCCATATGCTCCTGTTCGCGGCTCCATAACTTTGCATCCGTAGATCTGATTTGGGCGTATAGCATATCAAAATGTTCATCTCAGAGAGTGCATCATTTCATTCCATTGCATCATTTTCATTTAAGCTCATCTTGATGCCAGGAATGCTGTTAGAAGAGGGCTACTTGAGTTAATTGTCAGATCTGTTACTCCGTTTAGCACTTTTGTCATTTTTGCCATGATTATTTTGTGCATGATATGCGCGTGAGTTCTACATATGTTTTCTTAAGGGTTTTGTCATCTTTCCAGAGGTGCAACCCATATATTTTTAGGATGTGTGTGGTGACTTGTGCAAACTTGCAAAGTGGTGCACTTGCTAATTCTGTTTTCAGGGACTTAGTAGTTTCACTAAGTCCTGGGATTGTTTAGTTCTTGATGCCATATGTTCATGTTGTTTCCTAGTGATCCGTGCCTCTTTTGAGGATGATCAGCAAGGGAGTTTTGTTCATCTTGTAGTGCTCTATCCATCCATGTCTTTGTTTGCAATTATGGAGCACCCTAACTTGAGTCAATCGAGCTCTACTTTTGCTTCGTTGCGAATCTGGGCAGATCGTCAACTTGTTTGCGATTTTGCCGATGTTATTGTAGTTGATCCGTGCATGCTATGCCATTGTTCTTGCCATATCTAGCTTGCATTTTGTGTCTTCTTGATGGGTGTATTCTTGTCTTGCCATGACTTGCACCGTGGTGAGTGCATTGAGCTCATAAACATGCCTTCGTGAGTTATGTTTCAGCATGTCCCAGTTTTCACTAAGTCTGAAAACTGATTATGTTTTTGCTATGTTCATGTGCTTGTTAGTATATTTTGTGATCCCTTTTGACTCAAGGTCACTAAGGGACTTTTGTTAAGCTTGTTAAGTATCCTCATTTCATGTCTTTTTTTGTCATGTTCAGGTCCTGTAGCATGTTGTTTTGTTGCTCCGAAAAGGGCTATATGATCTGAAATTCCAGACAAGTGTTAATTTCACTAAGTCTGGGATCTGTTTTACCATTTGCGTTTTTGCCATACTTGTTTGAACCTCCTAATAGATGAATTGGCCGTAGCTTAGTGCTAGACTTTTGTTAAACATTTTGAATGCTTCTCTGTCATGTATTTTGACACCATGTTTGGGTGCTATAGCATGTTTATCTCTTTGCATTTAGATGCCTACTTGCTGTAAATCGCAGACCGGTGTCATATTTGAATCGCTTGCCATTTTCAAACCGTAACTCCGATTCCGGCGTTCTTTATATCGTTTTCAAGCGATTTCATCTCATCTTTCCAGTGGCACACTTGGATTTCCAAGTTGAGGCCAGGTCCATGCATTTCCTGTCATATCTTGCATTTGGCATCCCGCATCGCATCCCGGATAGCATATCATCATTTCATCATATTACTTGTTCTCGCACGTGGTTGATTGTATTCTTGTTGCTTGTTTGTCTTGTTTGGGTAGAGCCGGTAGACGAGTTCGCTAACGAGGAGCCCGTTGAGTTTGCTTGTGAGGATCCAGTCAACTCTGACAACTGTGCAGGCAAGATGATCATACCCTCGAAATCACTACTATCTTTGCTATGCTAATTTGCTCGCTCTTTTGCTATGCCATTGCTACAATGCCTACCACTTGCTTGCAAGCCTCCCAAATTGCCATGTCAAACCTCTAACCCACCATGTCCTAGCAAACCGTTGATTGGCTATGTTACCGCTTTGCTCAGCCCCTTTTATAGCGTTGCTAGTTGCAGGTGAAGATTGGAGGCCGTTCCTTGTTGGAACATTTATTTACTTGTTGGGATATCATTATATTGCTATGTTATCTTAATGCATCTATATACTTGGTAAAGGATGGAAGGCTCGGCCTCTCGCCTAGTGTTTTGTTCCACTCTTGCCGCCCTAGTTTCCGTCATATCGGTGTTATGTTCTCGGATTTTGTGTTCCTTACGCGGTTGGGTTATAATGGGAACCCCTTGATATTTCGCCTTGATTAAAGCTTTTCCAGCAATGCCCAACCTTGGTTTTACCATTTGTCACCTAGCCCTTTTCTTTCCCTTGGGTTCTGCAGACTCAAGGGTCATCTTATTTTTAACCCCCCCCCCCCCCCGGGCCAGTGCTCCTCTGAGTGTTGGTCCACCTGTCAGCTACCGGTGGCCACCAGGGGCAACTCTGGGCTGGCCTACCCGTACCTAGGACAATCTGAGTGTGCCCTGAGAAAGAGATATGTGCAGCTCCTATCGGGATTTGTCGGCACATTCGGACGGTGTTGCTGGTCTTGTTTTAACCTGTCGAAGTGTCTTGAGTTACCGAGATACCGAGTCTGATCGGAACGTCTTGGGAGGAGGTCTATTCCTTCGTTGACCGTGAGAGCTTGTCATGGGCTAAGTTGGGACTCCCCTGCAGGGATTGAACTTTCGAAAGTCGTGCCCGTGGTTATGGAAAAGATGGGAATTTGTTAATGTGTGGTTGTAGATAACTTGAACCTTAATTAATTAAAATGTATCAACCGAGTGTGTTACCGTGATGGCCTCTTCTCGGCGGAGTCCGGGAAGTGGACACGGTGTTGGAATAATGTTTGCGCAGGTTGCTCTCTAGTTTCTCGCTCGTGCTTTGCCTCCTCTTCTCGCTCTCCTTTGCGAATAAGTTAGCCACCATACTTGCTAGTCGCTTGCTGCAGCTCCATATATTTACCTTGCCTTACCTATAAGCTTAAATAGTCTTAATTGCGAGGGTGCGAGATTGTTGAGTCCGTGTGGCTCACAAATTACTATTACACCAGATGCGGGGCCTGATGATTCCGCTCCAGGAGACGCGTGTGAGCTCAAGTGAGAGTTCGACGAAGACTCTCCACGATACTAGGTTTCCTTTTCCGATGATCAGTAGCGCATGTTGGGTTCTCTTTTATTTTGGCGCCGTAGTCGGGCCATGAGTGATTGGATGATGTAATGTTATTTATGTACTTGATTGACATGGCGAGTGTAAGCCAACTATATTAACTCTTCTTCTATTATTATATTAAATGGGATGTTTGTGAAGATTGCCTAACTTGCGACATATGCCTTTAATGCAATTATGTCTCTAATTCGTGCCTCAACACGTGGGAGCTATAGTCACATCGAGGGTGTGACACACGCACGCTTCATTACAACTCTGACAACCTCGCTGATGCTTCACCGCAACTCCGGCGAGCCCCCTCTGCTTCATTGACTGTTGCAGCCCGCCGGCCAGCCTTCAACACCTCACCCTTGCATCACCAGTGGAGCACCGACGTCCCGATGCGATGCCGGCGAAGCTCCGGTGGCCCTATGCAGCACCAACAGAGCTCAACACCCCCCGACGGCGATGCTACGATAGGTGGTCAGTTGCAGACCGACGACAAGCCTCGGACGGCGGTGCTGCACTGCGGCGCGAAAAAAAACTCCGATGCAGCACCATCGACGTCCCCCGCGAAGATCCATTGCAGCCGCGACGGAGCTCCAACGACTCCGGCGGCGCTCCACTGCAGCCCCGGGTGTGCTCCATTGCAGCCGCGTCGGAGCTCCGACGACCTGGCAGCGCTCCATTGCAGCCGCGGTGGAGCACCAACGACTCCCCAACGGCGCTCCATTGTAGCTCCTGCGATGCAGCGCGCGACGACGAGCAAAAACGATGACGTTGCAAGGCCGGTGGCGAGCTGCGCGATGCGGGTCATCAACTACTACTAGCAAAAGGATTGAAGAGCTCCTTCAAGCACGGGCTGCACGGCTGCAAACGCAGGGTTGCAGCAGCAGCGCGCGACGCTGGTGGTCGGTGGAGCTGGCACGGAGAGGCGAGTGAAGGAGAGGTAGGAGGAGCTGGCCGCAGCCTTGTGTCACAGTGGCCTGAGGAGCTGCTGAGCGGAGAGATGAGAGAAGAACAGAGGTAGGAGACAGGAAGAGTCAAAGAGAAGAAGATAAGGATAAGAAACGAGTGGCTAGGGAGAAAGAGCGGGTGCGTTGTGCGTGGTCCACCGCGACGCGTGGTGTCCAGACGTCATCCAGTTGTTTTTAAATGTTTCCCTTTATAGAGCCAAGTTTTGTACGTGCTATTAAAAAAGGTTTGTATCGGCTCAGTCGGGCCTACGTTCCTCCACTTGGGCCTTCACGTGTACGATGCGATCAGCCCCATCATGTTGTGGTGTACGTTGCGATCAGCGGCATTTCCTATTTACCGCTGCAGGCGCCGGTTATAGCTATTTCCGCAAACCTGTTCCCCTCATTCACTAACCACCGCACTAACTCGTATTAGTTGCCCAAACTACTGCTTCTTCACCTTTTTTCCTTACAACGATTCTTTTTTCCTATTCTTTTTCCTTTTTATTCGAAACGGTTTTGTTATGTATTTTTTTCTTTTTCTTTTTTCTTCTTTTCGGAACGGTTTTATATTTATTTTGCTAATTTGAAAGAACTATTTTTTAAAAAATCGGTGAACTTTCTTTCACAATCGATGAACTCTTTTTCAAGATCGATGAACTTTTTTTTTAAATTGATGAACTTTTTTTCTAAATTAATGAATTCTTTTTTCAAAATTGATGAACTCTTTTTCAAAATCGATGAACTGTTTTTCAAAATTGATGAACGTTTTTTTAAATTCGGTGAACTTATTTCAAAATTGGTGAACTCTTTTTCAAAACCGATGAAATCTTTTCACAATCCGTGAACTTTTTTTTCAAAATGGATGAACTCTTTTTCAAAATCGATGAACTTTTTTCAAAATGGATGAGCTTTTTTAAAATTCGATGAACTTATTTCAAAATCGATGAACTCTTTCCCAATTTGATGAACTTTTTTCAATTTCTGTGAACTTTTTTCAAATTTGATGATTTGAAAAAATGAATGAAGGTTTCCAAATCTGTAAACTTTTTTGAAATCTCAATTTTTTTCTTTTTTTATGATTTTTTTCGTTTTTCGTTTTCATTTTCTTTCTAAAGTCAACGGTTGACCAGTCAGTCAACTGGTCAACCGCGACCGTACGAACAGCCCTCGAGGCTCTCGATCCAGCAAGCGACCAGGCGAGGCGAGTTTAGCCATGGTCACCACATGGGCCGGTCCACGATTCGGCGGCTGTGAGCGCCAGCTCTCTTAGCTGACGCCTGAAGCGCCACAACTAGGAGCTCCCGCGATCAGCCCCTCATGTTGTTTTGTTTTTTTATTAAGAAAGCAGTCGTCCACCTCGGCCTTATGGGCCAGCAAGTATGTCTCAACTTCCAATGGAATAGAAAACCTGCTATGCTAGCGTAGGCCTGTATATGATGCGTCTTTTTTGCCAATAATCCCACCTTGCCCACTTAAATAGATTGCCATCAGTTTATATACGTTCTCAAACAATGAAAACCAGTCGCCTTAGGAAATAAACAATGAGCTGATAAAACGGGATTAGCATATGCTGCATTAGGGGTGGACTAACGAGCAGCTCGGCTCGTTAAGCTTATGTTCGTTAAGGCTCGGCTCGTTAATTTCGTTAAGATTAACAAGCAGAAAACCCTGCTCAGCTCGGCTCGTTTGAAGCTTGTTAAACTCGTGAGCGCTCGTCAACAGATTATAATGTGCTGCTATGATATATAGGATGAATGTGTAGGTGTGGTTTTCAAGATAAAATATGGTGACTATAAAAAGAAATGCAGTAGTTTGTTGCCTCATATGTTTATTAGATTGAATAGATGTAATGAGGTGCTACAAAAGTTCTTCACATAAGATAAAAATATGTGTTGTGTTGTTACTAACGAGCTACTCGTGAAACTTGTTAGCTCGCTCATTAAGCTCGTTCAGCTTAATGAGCTGAAATCAATAATTGGCTCTGTTTATTAAGAAACGAGCTACGAGCTTAACGAGCCAAACTATCGAGCGCTCATTAAGCTCGCAAGTTACGAGCTTTTGGTCCAGCCCAGAAGCACAACAATGCCTTTTTTCTCCTTTGCAACGCACGGACATAATTGCTAATAATTAATAATATATTGTTGTGTGCACACTCGATGCAGAAACCCCGAGGGTATTCCCCTCTTTGAAAATAAAAACTAATGCGAGTTCCATGACCATAATCTAGGTATTCATGTGTCCAATGACCAGCGTGAATATTGGGGACGAGTCCAGTGATCACGGATGAATGAATTTATCTCGGAGATTATGAATATCTTTTCCTTGGAAATGCAGATTGTGACTGCAGATGAGATGTTCCTAGTTAAGGAGCATCTACTCTTTTCCCAGGCTTGATATTCTTTGGAGGCTGCCTGGGCACGGACAATAGTTTCACCGAGTTCTCGAAGCAGTGGTGGAAGCCGAAATGCGGGTAGCGCTGGTACCACGTCTTCTGCTGCTCGTGAGTGTCCCAGTGCTCACCGCTACTGCTCCTCCCGTACTTGTGCACCCAACCGGAGCCGTTGTGGCCCTCGCCCCAGGTGCGGTTCCACCGGTCCCCGTATTTGCCTTCCCACCAGGTCTCCCCCTGCTTCACGCCGTGGCCGTTACGGTCGAAATGCTCATCCCACTTGTCACCCCATTTCGACCACCCGTCGCCCTCTGACCGCTCGGCCCATTTGTCCGTGTATTTCACGCTGCCTCCGCTGCCATCATACGTCTCACCCCACCTGCAGAGGATCAAATACTGGGCTTCAGCAATAGTATCTTATTTTATTGCAAAGAGAAAAGCTAAGCTTAATTATCATACAGAGCATGGAACCATGGACAAATAAAATTATTATAAATAAAGCTACTGATGATTCTCATACCTTTCATGCCAAACATGAGCATGCCCAACATCCAACGTAGTGTTTGGATCCAAGCTGCACCATTTATCAGCCGATTTTTCAGCTTTACCGCTTGAATCATACTGCTCCCACCATTTCTCTTGCCACTGCTCCCCTTTGCCATTCTTTCCCCACTTGTCTGCGCTCTTCTCCATATGCATAAGACCAGATGTGAAATCCTGAAATGGTTTAAAATGCAGCCACTTGATTAAACTCTCATCGATGTATACAGGCATGGCATAGTATCTCATCGATGCAGCTCCTAATAGGTCACACAGTGAATGCTGTGCAATGACCTGAGCAGGCACCATTTGAAAAGTTAATAGAAGTACTAATTTAATATATACTGCATGTTTTATACGCCGCACAGTGAGCGGATACTGCTACTCATGGTACACCACCGGAGTATCGAATTAGAGAAAAATTCACCTGCCACATGGACTCCTTCCAGTATTCCCGCCAAACATTGCCCCTAGCATCACGACCGGACTTCTCGGAACCTAATTCTTTATGATCAAACCGGTCTGAAGCCTCCCAGTACTTGTCTTCGAATTCAACAGAACCATCAGGACTTACTCCCCTGATTACAGTCCACTTACAAACAACACCATCAGGCCTCTGTTCTACACCGGTCTCCTTCCACCACTTTGAACCATCTGGGTCTATCCCATGGGACGACTTATCATCACTTGTACTGAGAGCTCTAGCCGCCTCAGCTGCATTATTTGAGAACTGCGTTTCAAATGCTTCCTCTGCATCAACAACAGGCATGGCCCCGGAATCTACATTCTCAGGCTCTGCAAATGACTGGAAGGGAGGGAGAGATCGATCTTCCTTCTTCTCAAAGAAGGAGGTCACGAACGGAAGGGATAAGAAGTCTGCTGACCGTTCCTTTTCCATTAACATCTCAGGCTGACTGGAGAAGGAATCCACTTTCTTTGATGGTTTCAAAACAATATTGTTTTCTCTCGGTTCACTGCTGGTGTCTACGGGTGGTAACCACGACCAGAAATCCGGACCAGGAGTACCAAGCTTGGAAGGATATGAATCCCCAGAGTTTGTCACTGAGTAAATAAGAGATTACTGGTGTCAGAGCAGAAGCATAATTTTACATGGAACGGAGGATGTTGTAATAACTAAATGTTCGCAGTTAAAAAGCACTCCAATAATACTAAGACTAACCACAATGGAGAGTAACATACATTAGTAACATACACGTATTCCTAGACTATGTTACTACCTTCATAGTGGGTAGTAACATAAGTGTGGTAACATGCATAGCTTCATTTATTAGGTTATAGACTCATATTGCATTGGGACATGTGATGTTACAGTAACTAGCTAAGTTACTACTACTACCTCTCTCCTCATTAACTCACTGCCACATAAGCAAATTTGCTGAGTTGGACTCGATGTTACTGCTGAAGTTACTCCCACTGTGGCTAGTCTAATGGTGTCCTTTATAAAACAGTATTCTTCTCAAGAATGCTCTATACAATGTCACAAAATGGACATAGCTTAAGACCTCAATTTATAAAATCAACACGGTATTATCATAACTGATCCAGTATCCACATCATCTTCAAAGTAAAGCACGAATAATACTGTCCAACTCAACTGATAAATCCACTTAAGCCCTGCTTGGATCCTCGTTTTTCTCCACTTACACCCGTAAAAATTACAGATCTCTGTCCGTCGTTTTGGTTTCCAGCCGGAAATAACTCTTGGCATGTAAATTACACCCGGAAATTTAATACACGTGTATTAATTTACATCCATACCAAGCGCGGCCTTAGCCCTTACCAGAATACCACTGAGCACGAGTAAGTCCTATGTCAGTGTGTGCTATTGGTAGGAATTGAGACACTGGAGAGATATCATTCATCGTTTCCCATTTTAGTTTCAGTTGACAATTTCACCCCTAATTTTATTGGATTTATTTGTTGGATTGGCCGTTTATGCCAAACTCTTTTGAACTACTACTACCTTTGCTTATGTCAGGCTAAAAGGGAAACTTCTTTTACGCGAAAAGCGAAGCTAGTGCGACGTTCACGGGAGAACTCACGTGCGCCTGCTGGTCGTACCTTTTGCCGACTGCGACGCCGCCGGTACGCTCCCCTGCCCGGAGCCCTGATCCTCAGGCCCCTTTGCAGCCTTGCGCGAACCAAAAACGTCGCCCGACCCTGTCACTCTGGTGGCCGCCGCCACCTTCTGCGGCTGCGGCGTTGGCGAGGACTGCGGCGGTTCCTTGAGTACAGCGCGCGCGGCGGCGAGAGCGGCGGCGGCGCGGTCGATGACCTGGGTGCGCTGCACGCGGTCGCGCTCCTCCCGCGGCACCCGCAGCATCTCCTCGAACCGCGCCGTCCTCCGCTCCACGTCCGCCTGCTGGGGGCCCTCCGCCTCGGCAGGCGGCGGAGACGCCTGCAGCCTGTACGCAAGCTCCGCCGAGCGTCTCTCACGATTCACCGCCTTCTTCCACATGTCCAGGTACGACGGCCCCCGCCTCGGCCCCCATCCCCGGAGACCGCGCGGACGACGACGACACGCTGCCCGGCTCCACGTCGGGCATGGGGGAGGAGGAGGCGGCCGCGCAAGCGATAGAGGTGGGGAGCGGCGGGAATGATGGGGGCGGAGTTGGTCGCCATTCTGCTGGACTCCGAGTGGAGAGATCAGAGGAGCCGAGAAGTGTGTGCGAGAGTGTGGAGGAGAAGGAGAGGGTGGGCCCTGTTGTCTGCTTCACATGGAAGGGGAAGAGAGCGAGCGGTTCAGCGGATGAGGTCGGTTGCTGCGTGCGCCTCGGCCTCCAGGTGGCGTCTTCAGCGGGCCGCTCTCCGCCGTTGGTTCCCTCGGCTGAATGGACGGGTCGGGAGTGGCCTGTGAATCGAACGGGATTCTGCTCGATCCGGGGGCGAGCGATTCTACTCGGAAGCAGTTCAGTTTCTGGCTTTTTTTAGTTAGAAGCATGGCGAGTTCTAGAACTTGTTCGAGATGTGATGATTTAATCCTAGAACTTGCAAAATAACCCTACCCAGTTTTAGAACTTGCATCGCATGTGTAACTTTGATCATGGATCAATCACACCGTGACAACTGGACTCCTCAGGGCCGATCTAGTCGGTGCGCGCATTTTTGCAAATACCCCCTCCCCCCGCCTTTCCTCTAATCAACCCGCAGTACAAGAAGTATAGAACTAATATCAACTTAATGGTGTCTCCTTCACCACCCCAGCATCATCTATCACCAGACAATCCTCACCCTTCACTCCTTTCTGTCTTTCACACCTCCATCTTCCCTGTCACATTTGGTTGTCCTGTTTTCTCAGTCTTGTAGCCCCCCACTTAAGCTATGCAAAGCAGAGCCAAGATTGAGTGTCTGCTCAAAGCTACTACCCTTTGGATACCTCAAGATATCGCTGGTGTCCACTTGATCAACCCATGTAAAACCACATTGTCCTTTAGCCATCGGTTATCCAAGCACCACTAGTTCTCGTATATCACATTTAAGCTATGGCACAGCAACACGTTTGGACAGTTTCATAATATGGTTGATAGCCTTAATGGCAGCTTTACATGTTATGTAATATAGAAAAGGCAACCAAATGACAGTGTGGATTCAAAAATTACAGTTTTTCTTTTTCATGCTTTGATTCAAAAACTTCAAAACAATTGTTCTTCTAGTTCTTACCCTCTTTGATGGAATAAAAAAGAAATTACAATGATAGGTATCCCCTCTGAGCATTTTGTCAAGTAACATACTGGTCTCAGCAAATCGGTGAAAGTAGAAATGGAGCGTACACGTCCAATGAGTACTCGAGGAAACAACAGAATCAAATAAGAAATTACTCGTGAAGGGCGGATTAGCTATAGTTTGTGTCTTTTCCACTTGATATGGGCATGAACTTTCTCTTTGATAAATGCATATGCCGTCAAAAAAGACATGAACTGTTGTATGGTTTATCTATGTTTCAACAAGGCACCAAAACTTGTACATAAGATATAGGCTCAAGGAATACATGACATGGCATTATGCTGAGAAAAGGACGGAGCTAAAAAACGTGAGTGTTCATCCTGTACAGTAACCAAGGGCAGCAGCCCTATGATGATATTGGTGCAGTACTCAACTACTCATCTTATAGGGCACTATTACCATGAGCAAACATCAGAATGCCTGTGAATCTCTCACAACCATATAGGTTTGGAAATGGGCCAGACAAGATTCTTTGGTGGATGCAGATGCAAGGGTGCCCCCACAAAAACAGTGCATGGATCCTAATTGATCCAAGGGGCTGCTTTCAAAGTGGTCATTTGTCTGCTCTATTGTGGATACGACATGCATGGCACTTTGCTCATGGAGATTTAGGAGTAGTATCACGCACTCCTGGAAAAATATGTATGCAGACCTACCATAGCAGAGTGCATCAACCAAACAAAACTGATAAGTTGAGATATCATGGAGCATAGGGAAAATCTGCAATTGGTTGAGTTGTTTCCACAAATGTCGTATCTGTCCTCCTAGTCTTATAGCCCACCACATACTCTATACAAAGCGAAGTCAAGTTAGAGTGTCCACTCATAGCTCCTATTCTTTGGATACTTCGAGATACCGCTAGTATATGTCCACTTGACTTGATCTCCCCATGTCAACACATCTTTCAACCTTTGGTTCTCCAAGCATCACTAGTTCTCGTAGATCACATTTGAGCTACGGCATCACAACTCATTTAGACAAATTGACAATATGGTTGATAGCCTTAATGGCAGCTTTGCAAGCTATGTACTATAGAAAGAGCAACCAAAAGGACAGTGTGGATTCAAAACAAGAGTTTTCGATGCTTTAACTCAAATCATTGTCTAACTATTTCAAAACAATTTTCTTCTAATTATTTCAAAACAAATCCTAAACTGCTATCTTGGACACAACAAATCAGTGGAAGTAGAAATGCATGCACATATCTAGTGTGTACCCAATGAAACAACATGATCAAATAAGCATATGCAGTCATAGAAGGCATGCACTGATGTTTGGTAGTAGTTTATCTATATGCTCAACAAGGCACCAAAAACTTGTACATAGAATTTAGTCTGAAGTAATACATGATTATAGCAAGAAGAGACAAAGCTAAAAACTATGGCCAGCAGCCTATGATGATATTGGTGCAGTACTAGACTAGTCATCTTACAGGGCACTGTTACCATGGCCACCACCAGGAAGTCCGTGACCATAGATAGGTCTAAAATTCGGCCAGATGAGATTGTGTGTTGGATGCAGATGCAAGGGTGCCCCCACCCCACAGAAACAGTGCTCGGATCCTAATTGATCCAAGGGGATGCTTTCAAAGTGGTCATTTGTCTGTTGTATCAGGTACGACATGCATGGCACTTTGCTCATGGAGATTCAGGGGTATCACTATCACTATCACTCCTGAAAAAAATGTGTATGCAGGCCTACCAGTGTGTATTTAGCATGGAACATCAACAAAGCAGAACTGATAGGAACACGTGCGAAATCTACAATTAAGCGAGGTGTTTCTACTACTAGGGTAATGTAGGAGTGGTCTTTAGAATGATTTTATGATGTTTAAAAGCATCATTGGATTCGATGGAGTATCCATTGGTTCACATTAATATGTGACATACTTAATTCAGGTGCTCCCCGTGGCTTTCCAGCTTGTACTGCGGGTTGATTAGAAGGAAAAGGCAGTGGGGTATTTGCAAAAACGCGCGCTGACCAGCTCGGGCCCGAGGAGTCCAGTTGTCGTGTTGTGATTGGTCCAGGACCAAAGTTGCACATATGGTGCAAGTTCTAGAAATGGGTAGGGTCATTTTGCAAGTTCTAGGACCAAATCATCACATCTTGGACAAGTTATAGGACTCCCAGTGTTTTTAACTCTTTTTGTGTTGTCGTGCCCTCTTTTATTATCTCTACTCCTAATATGTCTCATCGTTCGTTGGTTTTGTTGGTATACCCCAAGTGATCGATATATGCCCCACCAAGTGATCTCCCTCCCACCGATTTTCCCCTCCCTCCAAAAACCAACATCGGTTTTAATTCATCATTAGACCCACACGTCTGATGCCAAAAAAAACCAAACCAAACATTCCATCTTTCCATCGCACCCTTCCATATAAGACGTCAATCAAATCATATCGAAGGGTGGGTTTAAAACCTTCCATCCAAAACATATCGCATCATAAAAATTTTCCATATACAACAACAATGAAATCGCATCGCAATCAAATCTTTTTGCTATTTCCATTGCAATCAAACATATGCCGATCGAACACAGTCTCTCCATAAATTCACCTTTTTCAAATCTCTCTACTCCTAAAGGGGCAGTATGTACCTCGTTTCGTTCGTTCGCTAGCCTCCCTCCCCATTGATCGATCCACCTCATCATCTCTCCAATGATTTTTTTCTAACAAAACCCCACCTCCCATTTATGGTTTTTATTTATTTACCATTGTTCTTTTTCCTAACATATCCAATTAACCGACCATCTCACATATCTCAATCGATCCCGTCCTCAACAGAATCACAATTTTCCATCTTAGAAAAAGAATCATAACTTTCCTCTCGGGGCTTAGACATTCCCTACCAATGGAACGATGGCGCACGGGGACTTTTTCTGCCCAGGGTTGTTTCTGCACGTAACTTTGACATACCATCACGACAGATTTCTAATCAGGGATGTCTGTGGACGTACCAGTTCGGAATTGACTCCCATCACGCACCTGCCCCCCGCTGGCCAGCTCCACGGCACACAACGCCCCTGCCGGCGAACCGGCTCTACTGCATACCCCACGCTCACCACCCGCGTGATATAGCGTCCCACCGTCCTCTGCCTAGTTCGATTTCTGATGGGTCTGGTGCTCTCACGGTACCCCGACCTGCAAGCTCCTTGTTGCGACTGTTTCATAGCCTCCTACACCTACGTGCAACCGATGGTGCATCGCTACATGCCTACAGCCCACGGATGATAGGTTCGACACACAATTCTTGCATTTTTCATCATACGCATACATTACTAATCTGATCAATTTTCCAATCAGATCACGGTTGAATTTTTTCTCAAAATATCTGAACAGCTAGATCCATCTTGTCTTATAACAATCTGCATTAGTCCAAGAACAAGAATGGCGAGTAAGTAATACACACATTTGTAACCATGACACTTGAGGAGAGAAGAGACACAAAGGAATTGGTGGTAGCGCTGATGAACGGACAGTAAGGAATTGGTGGTGTCAACACTAAGGAAGACAAATCATGCACCTTCCATTCTATGAATGAATCGGTCAGTATATAAAAATATAATACAAGTTTATCTAAATATTGTCCATGGTAATTAAGGAGATATCATACAATCTCAACTATCGACTTTAGTAGAGCATGTGGATCCATAAGAAATCCTGGTAGTATTTGGTCATACATCAAATTAGCTTTGTATTGTTTCTATTGTGCTTCCCTAGCGAAGCACGGGCAATGTGTTGCAATAATAACACTGGTTAGTGTGTAGTATGCGAATATTACAACATAGTAATTTGAGAAATAAAGTGTGTACGCGATTCGATGCAAATACTATAACATAGTAGTTTGAGTACTATCAGATCATGATGAGGACATCAATACCATTGTTACACCCACAGCCCCTGCTGCTATACATACTGGACCAATTACTAGAGCTCGCGCACGCCAATTAAATTATCAGGTACTTTCGTTTCTTGGTAATGATTCTAATGTTCATGAGAATATGACGCTGCCTAAATTGGATACATTTGTTTTGCTTACAAATGAAGGGACTCGCATGGATAAGAGGGATGAACACTGGAGCAAGACCAAGCATGGAGATGATGGCATGCGCAAGGATATCAAGAACGTTGTTACAAGTGATGATTTCAGGACTTTGAAGCCACCATAAGGAGTGCATGAAGCCTTGGACGAACTATACAAGATGCCACTTAATAAATTTTGTCCAGAGTCTATTCTAGGTGCTGTGTCACCTTATTTTTGGGCCAGGCCCATGTAATTTCGAAATACTTGATTATAGGCAGTTTTTAGAGTCTGTATGTGTGGGGAAACAAGAGTTAGGGTTGGTTTCGGACCCCTCCTCCAAGGGCGACGAAATTCCCCCCTCTCTCTTCCATATATACAGCCCTTAGGGCATCATTTAGACTTTGGGTTTTGTTCAGATTAAAAGTACGCCATAGCTGCAACTTCGCGTACTTCGTTTGTGTCCAACGACCAGACCAAGACGTCACAGAACCTCATGTTCATTAATAAAGCTTTCCTCTTTTATTCACAATATCCAGATTGCAATCTCAGTTTCTTGCTTGTTCTTTGTTTTCTCGTAGGAAATATACCCTCGTGGTCAGGTTGATCGTGCTTCGGCGTGGTCAATAACCCTCGGAAGTTGGTTTAGCGATTGCTAATGCGCGACGTCTTCACACGATCGTAGTAGGATCGTCAAAGTCGACTCCCACAGAAAACGATATCTATCTCATCGAAACATCAGGACACCTTCGCCTCTATCAAGTGGTATCAGATTTCTAGGTTGCCCGGTGAGATTTTACACTTTTTCATAGTTTAGATCGAGTCTATTCTTCATACCTACAGTCCACGAAAAAGCCAAAAAGGGTTAGTTCATCATATCCGAACCAGTCTGAGCCTTTGCATAGTCTTTTCAGTATTTTGCTTTGTTGAATATGCGGTTGCATCGTCGTGTCTAGTTACTGGTCTTAGAGTCCAGTCTTTTAGAGTTCCAAGTTCTGGTCATAAGTTGTCACGCCGCCGCCGCACCATCATCATTGCCCTGCCATCTACCACCACCGCTTATACGCCACCGATCCGTCTCCATATATCACCACCAATCCGTATCCATATACCACCACCGTTGCCATATCCTACCACCATATATCCACCACGAATCTGAGTTTCTTTCATATTAGGTTTGTTTTCGAGATCCGTCTAATTTCCGATTCGTGTTTCCTTGCCTGAGTAGGTTTTGGAAAAAAGTCTGGAGGCCCCTGGGTAGTTTTTAGGCCAAAACTTTCACACGCAATTTTTCCCTGTCCTATTTTTAGGTTTTTCTGAGTCTTTTGAGCCACGTGCCATCATAGTGATTTTTTGTCGCACTTTTTCGTCGTCGCTGCCCTGATTTCCGAACAAAAAAATTCAAAAAAAATTCATGCCCATACTGTCAGTTTGACGTGGGAAGAGTTTTGATACACTCGCCGTTATAGTGATTGTTCGCAAAAAAAGAGGAGCACAAAAAAAAGAGGAGCACCAAAAAAACAAAGCGAAAAAAAGTTCCAGAGTGTGCTTTTCCCTTGTTTACATGCAGCGCCGTGATTTTGTTAGTGCTCTAGGCTCGCGTATCTAGCACGGTCTAGCCTAGGACCAGCACAATACCGTCGTTGAGCGTTTATTCAACTTTGCATCTCTGAATTGATTATTGCTGACCCTTTTTGCTACCATATCATAAGCCTTCCCAGCTCCACATACATCTACGTCGTGCATTTGACTTTCCCTGGTAATCGCTCTATCCAAGCTTTGAGAGTTTTGACTATGACGGTTGCCGATCACCGCCTGCTGTTGGGTAAGAACTGGTAAGAATTTGAGATTTTCTTGGCGGATTTGTGACACCCACCACCACCTCTTGTTAGTAGTCTGTATGATCATATTCTTGTGTGTTTCTATTGCTGCTAACCATGGCAGGATCACAAGCCGACGAGACTGACTGGGAGAACATGACGAAGGAGTTGCGTGATAAATTTCAGCAAATGATGAGTGGACAGGTGCAAGATGTGCTAAACAAATTTGAAGAGGCCATGGAGAAGATAGATGGCATGGATAAGACATTCGAAACAAAGCTCGATAACAAGTTTAATGAATTGCTCGCGCGTCTTCCACCACCACCACTGGCTGCACCTAACGCACCTCTACAACAACAACAACAACAACAACAACGTCGCCTTCCAAATCAAGTCACTAAAAAAATACACTTCCGTGATGATACGTGTTTGTCACAGTAGGTCACGTTTTCTGTCATGCATGTACATCCATGACAAATTTATGACAGAATCAAGATAGTCATACCTGTGCTATCATAGAAGTGTTCCATGACATTACCAAAATCATTATCACACCAAAATCATCATCACGGAAGTGTCCACTTCCATGACGATAAATCACGTGTCACAGAAGTGCTTTTGTTAAGGGTGACCGACACGTGGCATCCAATGTAACGGAACGGCGTTAAGCTATTGAGTCCGGTTTTGGATTCGATAACCCGTTAACAGCTCGGACCAATGGGGATTTTCCACGTGTAAAATCATCATTGACCGGAGGAAACACGTGTTGCCTCACCGTTGGGACAAATGTCATCCACTCATTGGACAGGAGGTGCCTATGATAGGTCGACACGTGGCACGGCCCAACAGTGGCCCATTCCGGTGAAAAAGGCCAGCCTAGTAAAAAATAGCAGGCCGGCCCATATAAGGCCTACTTGTGTCAAGTCCATTTAAGCCCACGACCCATACGAGATGTGCCAATTCGGCCCGTCAACGGCCCTTTAAAGATCTAACACCATTGCAGCCCATCGTCAGTTCGAGCCCGTTAACAACCTACTATATATTTGGGCTCAATATCGCCCCGATGAGATTTCGGCCTGTTAATAGCCCATTCAGTGGATGGGCCAATTTTCACAATGTACATCTTTCGTCCTTTTAGCGACCCATTTAAATATTGGGCTAATTTCCGGCCTGGTGTGTCTTTCAGCCTGTTGACGGCCCATAAATCAGTTGGGCCATTTGTAGTTGGACCTGAGTTTCGGCCTTTTAGCGACCCATTTAAGTGTTGGGCCAATTTTCGGCCCGGTGTATCTTTCAGCCTGGTGACGGCCCATATATCTGTTGGGCCATTTATAGTCGGACCTGAGTTTTGGCCTTTTAGCGACCCATTTAATTGTTGGGCCAATTCCCGGCCATGTGTGCCTTTCAGCCTGTTAACGGGCCATAAATGAGTTGGGCCATTTGTACTCGGACCTGAGTTTTGGCCTTTTAACTGCCCATTCCCTTCATGGTCCAATACCAGCCCGGTTTCTCTTTCCGCCCGCTAAAGGCCCACAACATAGTTGGGCCATTTACAATATGACCTGACTTTCGGCCTCTTAGCGGCCCATACTCTTCATGGTCCAGTACAAGCCCGCTGTCTCTTTTGGCCTGCTAAAGGCCCACAGTATAGTTGGGCCATATGTAGTCCGAACTTAGTAACGGCCTGTTAACGGCCCGTGAAATCAATTGGGCCCACCTGTTGCCCGCTTCGATGTCAGCCTGATAACGACCCGGGAGTTAACAGGGCTGACAATTAACTTTCGGCCAGGTAACGGCCCACTAACTTAATGGGCCCACTAAAGTTCGTACATGTCTTTAGGCCAAATTAGATAATTTGAGCCCATTACGACGAGCAATTATGCACATGACCAAAACCGATCAATCAAAGGTACGACATACAGGGAAAAACGTTGCACATCCAGCATATATTACAGGAAATTACATCCACTGGGCAATCAAAGATTGATGCCAGTGCAAATAAATGAACAGAACCTAACGATCTACAATGTCACAATCTGCAACCTCAGCACGGATGACGCCCATAAGCATGTGGGCAAGTTCTTGCTGCTTTGCTACACTGTCTCTGAAAATATTGATCAGTTGTTGTGTCGCACGAATCTACACCTCTGATTCCTCCACCATTTCCATCATTCCTTCAGCCATTAATTGGTTCACAAACATACATTTTTCTGTTGCATTCGAGACAGAGGATACTGAACAGATTTAGATGGCGATTTTGGCAGGCTTGTACTATTGATAGTGGAGAGTGTCTCGACCACTACATCATAACATAAATTAGGAGGGGAACCAAATAGATTAATCATGAGTTATTGGCATATTACCTGGCCTAGATTTATTGGAAAGAAACAATGGGTTTGCTCTGCTGTTTTCAGAGTTTGTCTTCTTATCTTCAGCAGCCTGCACCAAATTAAGGCACTAGCATTGCTATCATTGGCCAAGTCAGATAATAGTAAAGCAACATTGGCACAATGAACGTTTGGGCAACTAGCCAACACCAAATTAACACAATATGGCACAACTATCATCAGCCAGGTAAGGTAATACGAAAGCAACATTGACATAATGAATGAATGGGAAACCAGAGCAGCACTACAATTCAGTAATGTGCATGATATGAGATAGTACACTCATGCAACTCAGTATGCAAAACTACCATGAAGTTTTCTTTACAAAAATCAACATTGGCGCCTTTAACATTTTGCTATAACTAATTTTAGATCAGACAAAGGTTGGATTCACGCCGGTTAACAAAATACATGCTGATGTAAAAATATAGTGATATACAACATGTACTTACATCAGCATTGGAGCACACAGAATTCCCGCAAGATGTTTTCCTCGAATACAATCCCAATGAAGGAAATCTTCTATCATTTAACCTTATTTTCTAAAAGAGAGATGGGTAAGAAACATGTAGAAAATATGATCGGAATGCTATAAAATTTCATGATGCGAGGATACACACACGCTTCTTATAATGGAGTTGACATTCTTTTGCTGGATTGGAGCGGACTAGTTCTTTGGCCACTGGAATCTACTTATTATCAGTGGGTGTTGGGTTTCTCTGTGCTGGAGCAGTATCTATGAAAAATGGAGTTGGTTTATTATCTCCTGGCGTTTGGATCTTTTGCAAAGACCTGGTTTGTAACCCTTCAGATTCTAACATAGCCGTCTTCCCCTTGCATGCCTTATATAGAAGAATGGTGCTTCAATTATAAAACATGCTACAACAGATATGGAATAGGTACTGAAGAATAGAAAGGCATGTCATATTGACATGTATTCCGTCCATCCGGAAATAAATGGATGGGTCTAGGCGTATTTCAGTTCTAGATACATCCAGTTTTATCCATTTCTGTGACATGTAATCCGGACGGAGGGAGTATTATGTAAGAGCTAGGGATACGACAGGACAACACAGTAAAAAAACACTGAAAACCCACTGCAGAACCAAAGTAATCAAACCCACTGATATGAGATAGTACACTCATGCAGCTCAGGATGCAAAACTACCAGGCAGTTTTCCTTAAAAAATCAACATTGTGGCCTTTAATCATACATTTTGCCACAACTAAATTTAGATCATATAAAGGTTGGATTCATGCTGATTAACAAAATACACCCTGATGTAAAAACATAGTGATATACAACAAGTACTTACATCTGCATTGGAGTACACAGAATTCCTGCAAGAATCTTTCCTCACAGATGATACCAGTGCAGAAATTCTTCTATCTGTTAAGCTTATTTTCTAAAAGAGAGATGGGTCAGAAACATGTAGAAAATATGATCAGCATGCTATAAAATTTCATGATGCAAGGATACGCACACGCTTCTTAGAATGGAGTTGACATATTTTTGTTGGACTGGAGCGGACTAGTTCTTTGGCCACTGGAATTTGCTTATTATCAGTAGGAGTTGGGTTTCTCTATGCTGGAGCAGTATCTATAAAAACCGGAGTTGGTTTATTATGTCCTGGCATTTGGATCTTTTGCAAAGACCTGGTTTGTAACCCTTCAAATTCTAACATAGTCGTCTTCCCCTTGCATGCCTTGTATAGAAGAATGGTGCTTCAGTTATAAAACATGCTACAACAGAGAGATGGAATAGGTACTGAAGAATAGAAAGGCATGACATATTGACATGTATTCCCTCCATTCGGGAAAAAATGGATGGGTCTAGGCGTATTTCAGTTCTAGATACGTCATTTTTTATCCATTTCGGCAACATGTAATCCAGACGGAGGGAGTATGGTGTCAGAGCTAGGGATATGACAGGTCAACACAGTAAAAAAACACTAGTTGGATGTAAAACTATATGCTAGCGGAATACGTACAGAAAAAACTAAGGCAGCATACACGTGTATGATTGGGAAACTAAGATGGCATTGCAACAAAGTAATAGAACAACACTTCAATGTAAAAAAACATGGTATGGTAGACAGATGAAGTACGTACTGATGAATAACAATGCATAAGATATTTAGAAGCATGATGTCCAAATTAAGCAGATGACATTGCGATAGAGTAGAATGACAGTACTTGAATTTGAGAACATGTTATCATGAATGGAATAGGTACTGAAAAACGGGAAGGCATGACATATTTACATGCATGATCAGCATGCTAAGCACATGGCATTGCAACAGAGTAGATACACTCCAGGATATTATATGCATGTTGTACCCATATCACGGGCCAAGTTAGAGCAAGGACATTGTGGGGCGAAGAGGATTCAACATCTTTCTGCAAGTCTTCTGAAGAACTGCCTTTAAATGTTCCATCATATTGGGTATCATTGACATCAAGTTTATTGGCCTTTACATTGCTCCATGAGGTTCTTGTGGATATATCAGTGTGTGCAATTATATCTGTCATGCATGGAAGACAACTAGTAGTTAGATTTATGTAATGAGTGCATGTAGGAGACGACATAAATAGTAGGATTGGGGTTAACTAGCAGCAATAGGTCTCAAAAACTAAAGGGAGAACACAGATGAAAGCTACAGAATATGTATCGTTTGTACTCGAGATTAACAAGATGGCACACAAAAGTATTAAAGAACAACATAGGTAATACTAGAAGTGGTATAATACTATAATCACCAGCCTGTGGGATAGCATTGGCTGATGGATGATAACTATGGAACAGCGTTACCTAAAGAACAAGTATCTTAGCTGAACTATGGAACTGCGTTAACTCCTGAATAAGACCCGTAAGAGATCAGCATGAATATACAATGAAATGTGATAATCTATTTTCCATGCTTAGATGAATAACAAAGCCATAAATGTTGCACACAAGTAAGATGAGGGTACAACCTGTAACACCCTCGATGCGACTATAGCTCCCACGTGTCGAGGCACGACTTAGAGACATAATCGCATTGAAGGCATATGTCGCAAGTTAGACAATCTTCACAACATCCCATGTAATATAATGATAAAAGGGGAGATAACATAGTTGGCTTACACTCGCCACGTCAATCAAGTACATAAATAACATTGCATCATCCATACACTCAAGGCCCGACTACGGTGCCAAAATAAAAGAGAACCCAACATGCGACAACGGTCCCAATCACCCCCAACTGGGCACCACTACTGATCATCGGGAAAGGAAATATAGTATCGTTGAGAGTCTTCATCGAACTCCCACTTGAGCTCATACGCGTCTCCTGGCGCGGATTCATCAGGCCCTGCATCTGGTGTAATAGTAATCTATGAGCCACAGGGACTCAGCAATCTCGCATCCTCGCGATCAAGACTATTTAAGCTTATGGGTATGGCAAGGTAAATATATGAGTGGAGTTGCAGCAAGCGACTAGCAAGTATGATGGCTAACTTATTCGCAAAGGAGAGCGAGAAGAGGAGGCAAAGCACGAGCGAGAAACTAAAGAACAACCTGCGCAGACATTACTCCAACACCGTGTCCACTTCCCGGACTCCGCCGAGAAGAGGCCATCACGGTAACACACTCAGTTGATTCATTTTAATTAAGTTAAGGTTCAAGTTATCTACAACCGGACATTAACAAATTCCCATCTGCCCATAACCGCGGGCACGGCTTTCGAAAGTTCAATCCCTGTAGGGGAGTCCCAACTTAGCCCATGACAAGCTCTCACGGTCAATGAAGGAATAGACCTCCTCCCAAGACGTTCCGATCAGACTCGGTATCTCGGTAATTCAAGACACTTCGACAGGTTAAAACAAGACCAGCAACACCGCCCGAATGTGCTGACAAATCCCGATAGGAGCTGCACATATCTCTTTCTCAGGGCACACTCAGATTGTCCTAGGTACGGGTAGGCCAGCCCAGAGTTGCCCCTGGTGGCCACCACTAGCTGACAGGTGGACCAACACTCAGAGGAGCACTGGCCCGGGGGGGTTAAAATAAGATGACCCTTGAGTCTGCAGAACCCAAGGGAAAGAAAAGGCTAGGAGGCAAATGGTAAGACCAATGTTGGGCATTGCTGGAAAAGCTTTAATCAAGGCGAAATATCAAGGGGTTCCCATTATAACCCAACCGCGTAAGGAACACAAAATCCGGGAACATAACACCGATATGACGGAAACTAGGGCGGCAAGAGTGGAACAAAACACTAGGCGAGAGGCCGAGCCTTCCACCCTTTACCAAGTATATAGATGCATTAAGATAGCAAGATAATATAATGATATCCCAACAAGTAAATAAAAGATGTTCCAACAAGGAACGGCCTCCAAACTTCACCTGCAACTAGCAACGCTATAAGAGGGGCTGAGCAAAGCGGTAACATAGCCAATCAACGGTTTGCTAGGACAATGGTGGGTTAGAGGTTTGACATGGAAATTTAGGAGGCTTTCAAGCAAGTGGTAGGCATCGTAGCAATGGCATAGCAAAAGAGCGAGCAAACTAGCATAGCAAAGATAGTAGTGATTTCGAGGGTATGATCATCTTGCCTGCACAGTTGTTAGAGTTGACTGGATCCTCAAAAGAAAACTCAACGGGCTCCTCGGTAGCGAACTCGTCTCCCGGCTCTACCCAAACAAGACAAACAAGCAACAAGGATACAATCAACCACGTGCAAGGATCAAACAAGACGATGCAACGATGATATGCTATACGGGATGCGATGCGGGATGCAAAATGCAAGATATGACAGGAAATGCATGAACCTAGCCTCAACTTGGAATTCCAAGGGTTCCACTGGAAAGATGAGATGAAATTGCTTGAAAACGATATAAAGAACGCCGGAAACGGAGTTACGGTTTGGAAATGGCAAGCGATTCAAAAATGACACCGGTCTGCGATTTACAGCAAGTAGGCATCTAAATGCAATGAAATGCACATGCTACAGCACCCAAACATGACAACAAGATACATGGCAGGGATTCACACAAGATGCTTAACAAAAATTTAGCACTGAGCTACGGCCAATTCATCCATTAGGAGGTTCAAACAAGCATGGCAAAAACGCAAATGGTAAATAGATCTCAGACTTAGTGAAATTAACACTTGTCTGGAATTTTAGATCATATAGCCCTCTTCGGAGCAACAAAACTACATTGTACAGGACCTAAACATGACAAATAAAAACATGGCATGGAGCTACTCAACAAGCTTAACAAAAGTCCCTTAGTGACCTTGAGCCAAAATGGATCACAAAATATACTAACAAGCACACGAACATAGCAAAAACATAATCAGTTTTCAGACTTAGTGAAAACTGGGACATCCTGAAACATAACTCACGAAGGCATGTTTACGAGCTTGATGCACTCACCACGGTGTAAGTCATGGCAAGACAAGCATACATCCTTTAATAAGGCACAAAATACAAGCTAGACATGGCAAGAACAATGGCATAGCTTGCACGGATCAACTACAATAGCATCGGCAAAATCGCAAACAAGTTGACGATCTGCCCAGATTCACAACGAAGCAAAAGTAGAGCTCGATTGACTCAAGGTAGGTTGCTCCATAATTGCAAACAAAGACATGGATGGATAGAGCATAACAAGATTAACAAAACTCCTTTACTGATCATCCTCAAAAGAGGCACGGATCACTAGGAAACAGCATGAACATATGGCATCATGAACTAAATAATCCCAGACTTAGTGAAATTAGTAAGTCCCTTAAAACAGATTTACCGGGTGCCTCACTTTGCAAGCTTGCACAAGTCACCACACACATCACAAAAATTCATGGGTTGCACCTCTGGAAAGATAACAAAATCCTTAACAAAACATATGAAGGACTCACAGGCATATCATGCACACAATAATCATGGCAAAAATGACAAAAGTCTAAGATGAATTAGCAGATCTGACAATTAACTCACGAAGGCCTCTTCTAACAGCATTTCGGGCATCAAGATGAACTCAAATGAAAATGATGTACTCATCGAGGCGAACATTTTGATATACTATATGTCCAAATCGGAGCTACGGATGCGGAGATATCACAGGTCAAAAATTGCATAAAAATTAGGATTCGGAGGGAAAAGTCAACCGTCAAATTTCAGATCTCAGATCTGGATCGGCACGGATTCCGAGGATCACCGGAAAACACTGTTCACCGCCGGAGTTTGAGGTCGCCGGAGACCGGTTCCGAGGAGGGAGAGGCCGGGGGCGGAGGCAGCGGCGCGAGGCGGTGAGGAGGGGCGGCGGAGCTCGCCCGGCTCGGGGCGGAGCGGTGGCGGGGCGACCCGCGGCGGCGGTGGCGGCCCGCTGCGGCGGCGCCCGCCTGAGCCGAGGGAGGCGGCGGCGAGAGGAGGCCGGAAGGCGCGGGGGCGGCTCGGGCTCGCGGGGGCCCGGTTTGGGCCTCCCGGGCCGCGGCGGCGACGAGGTGGCGACGCCACATGGCGGCGGCGGATTGGCGGTGGCGGCCGGCGGACGTTGTCCGGCGCGGGTCGGACACGTCCGGCGCGCGAGATCTGTTTTTTTAGGGTTTCGGAGAGGGAGAGAGATCCGAAAACGGGGGGGGGGGGCTATTTATAGGCATAAGTGGAGCTAGGAGAGTCCAAATGAGGTGCGGTTTTCGGCCACGCGATCGTGATTGAACGCTCTAGAACATGGAGCAGAGTTTGGTGGGTTTTGGGCCAAATTGGAGGGGTGTTGGGCTGCAACACACACGAGGCCTTTTCGGTCCCTCGGTTAACCGTTGGAGTATCAAACGAAGTCCAAATGATACGAAACTTGACAGGCGGTCTACCGGTAGTAAACCAAGGCCGCATGGAAAGTCTCGGTCCAATCCAGAAATGTTTAAACCCCACACACGAAAGAAAGCTAGAAATGACCACCGGAGGAGAACGAAGCGCCGGAATGCAAAACAGACAATGGAGAAAATGCTCGAATGTATGAGATGAACACGTATGCAAATGCAATGCACATGATGACATGATATGAGATGCATCACAAAGACAACAACACGCGGAGACAAAGACCCGAACCCGAGAAAAATAAATATAACTTAACGCCGGAAACGGCAAGAGTTGGAGTACAAATTGGGAAAGTTATATCCGGGGCGTTACAACACTCCACCACTACGAAAGGATCTCGTCCCGAGATCTAGGACTGAAAGAACGCCGGGTACTCAGAACGAAGGTGATCCTCGCGTTCCCAGGTAGCTTCACGGTCGAAATGGTGTGACCACTTGACTTTGAGAAATTTGATTGACTTGTTGCGAGTCTTGCGTTCAGTCTCTTCAAGAATAGCAACTGGGTGCTCACGATAAGAGAGATCTTCTTGGAGCTCAATGTCCTCGAAGTTGACTGTGCGGTGAGGAGTCTTGAAGCACTTTCGAAGCTGAGAGACATGGAACACGTCATGAACATTTGCAAAGTTTGAAGGAAGCTCGAGTTGATAGGCGAGGTCGCCTCTCTTGCTGACAATCTTGAAAGATCCCACGTATCTAGGGGCAAGCTTCCCTTTGATACCGAAGCGACGAGTATCTTTCATAGGAGAGACACGGAGGTAAACATGATCTCCAATCTCGAAAGCCAAATCACGGTGCTTACTATCATAGTAGCTCTTCTGACGGGATTGGGCTGCTTTGAGGTTATCACGAATGACTTTGCACATTTCTTCTGCTTCTGTGATTAAGTCATTACCCAAAAGCTGACGTTCACCGGTTTCAGACCAGTTGAGAGGGGTACGGCACTTCCTGCCATACAGAATTTCAAAAGGGGCCTTGCCCGAACTTGCTTGAAAACTGTTGTTGTAGGAGAATTCAGCACAAGGAAGACAATCCTCCCACTTCATGCCGAAGGAGATCACACAAGCCCTGAGCATATCTTCAAGAATCTGGTTGACACGCTCGACTTGACCGCTTGTTTGAGGATGGAAAGCTGTGCTGAAGCGGATGTTGGTGCCCATGGCCTTCTGGAAAGAATCCCAAAACTTCGAGGTAAAGATGCTGCCACGGTCTGAAGAGATCACTTGAGGAATACCGTGCAGAGAGACAATACGAGAGGTATAGAGTTCCGCCAATTGAGCTGCAGTGATCGACTCTTTGATAGGCAGAAAATGAGCCACTTTGGTGAGTTTGTCGATGACAACGAATATAGCATCATTGCCACACTTGGACTTTGGAAACCCAGTCACGAAGTCCATCTCAATGTGGTCAAACTTCCATTCTGGAATGGCAAGAGGTTGGAGGAGACTAGCTGGCCTTTGGTGTTCTGCCTTCACTCTTCTGCAGACATCACATTCATTCACGAATTGAGCGATCTCGCGCTTCATTCGAGTCCACCAATAAGCTTGCTTAAGGTCCTGATACATCTTCGTGCTCCCAGGGTGGATGGAGAGGAGAGAATTGTGAGCCTCGTTCATGATCACTTTACGGAGGTCACATTTGGGCACAACAATATGATCCTCGAAGAAGAGAGTGTCCTTGTCATCCAGGCGGTAGCACTTGTACTTGGACTGACTCTTGGCAATCCCAATCTTCACCTTTTTCACCATGGCCGCAGTCTCCAAGATCCTTTCATCGCACCTTGGGCCAGCCAGACGCCTTGACATCTGCATGTTCAGTACCAACTGCAAAGTCCAACCCAAGTTTGATGAGTGGTTCTTATCCCCTGCCCTAGATCAGCTCGAGGAGCTCAGCTTTGAAGCTGGACGATGTCGCGCTCTGCCGCCGTCCGCGCTCCGCCACACGCCAACGCTGCACTGCGCCAGCTTTAGCTCCTGCTATCTTCCCCAGATTAATGCCGTGCCTGTCCTTCTTCTCCCTCAACTCAAGCAACTCGACCTCTTCGACGTTGTCATCTGGAAGAAGGCTATGGAGCACCTGCTCCACAGCTGTACTACGCTCGAGTACCTTCATCTTGAGTAGATCCATGGGTTCATTAGCCTCCACATCGCCTCGACGAATCTCCGATGGATTTATGTGTCTTGCTGGCCCCGCAACAAGACATCAATTGGGAAGAGATCACTCCAGCTGTTCCACGTTATGGTCACTGAGAATGCGTCTTTCCTTGAGATATTGCTTGTATCAGATCTAGAAGGTCCAACAAAAATCAGGGTCATTGACGCGCGAAAATTGACAGCGTTGGTGCACTCGTCTGCCAAATTCTCCGAACTCTTTATTGGATCCGTAATCATTGAGGTACATCACTCATCTTCTTCTCCATCTTCTTGAAATTCACATTTTTAAATTTCTTTTTGATGTATTTACGACCGTATTCCAGAAAATGATTCCCACAAGCTTGACCCAGTCTATGCGCAGGTGAAGATCTTGGCAATAAAATCTATCAGCCCCAATCTGGATCAAGTTGTTGGATTCCTTACATGCTTTCTATGCACGGAGAAGCTACTCATCGAGGTGAAACTTCTTTCCTATTAGTAAACGGTAATCACAACGTAGCTCAAATTTTTCGCAATTTTCCCAAATTACGATGACAAGTGTAGTGTTCAAAATTGCATCTACGCACTGCACTGAAAGAAATGTTTTTAGTATTTTTCTCACGTGATCACCTGCATCGTTTTTTTGTTGTACTACTATAGTAGCCTAGGCTAGTCATAGTGGAAAATAACTTAGACTACTCCAGTAACTCTATGGTTACCCTAAGAGCAAGTACTACCTCCGTCCTGGTTTACTCTTCCTATTTTGTAGTATCAAAATTTGACCATAGGTTTAACTGACAAAATGTTAATGCATGTCACTAAGAACTATATCATTGGATTCATATTTGAACATAATTTCAAATGGTCTGATTTTTCGTGACATGCATTGGCATTTTCTTACATAAATATATGGTAAAAATTATACTAAATAAGAGGTAGTACAAAAGTGGGCTATAACGGCCCTCCACTATGTAGGCCAAAACACGTGCCAAATTCACTTGTGATGCATTTGGCATCGATGCCCCTCCATTGCTCACCTGGTGCCCCAATCAGGGTCACTTACTTTGCTCCAGTGCCAAATTAACTCACACAATGAAAAAACACTTGCGTGGGAGAGAGAGAGGACCGAGGCAATAAAAAAACACTTGTTTGGGAGAGTGAGAGGCTGATGTAGTTGGTTTGTTTGATTTGTTTATACATGTGTGTCTGTGTGCACAACGGTGCCAACTCTCTCACATCGCGAGAGCGGTGCCAACATCTTTTGATTTGACATCGATGCGTATTATGGCATCGGCCACATAGTGGAAGGCAACAAATGCCCAAGCTCTTCACGTACTCCTAGGTAAATGAGAGGAAAGAGAAAGAGAGAGAGAGAGAGAGAGAGAGAGAGTGAAAAAATATCACTAGCCAGCCAACCCTATCGTATGAGCGAATGATATTGGTACCTCTTGATGACACGGCAATCTTATACAGCCAGCTGCTCTAATATGTTCTCTTCTTTTGCAGATAAAAAAACCCGAAAGTGAAAAATGTGCTGCACTATAACAATCTCATCGAATGCCTTGATCTCCATCTTATAGAAATTGATTTGATCGACTAACGAGGCAGCACATCTGAGATTAAATTTGCCAGTTTCTTTGTTCTGGAGGCAAGTGTGCTCAAGGTAATGAGGTTTGGCGTTCTCTGGCACAACAATGAATGGCGTGTTGATCACCGCAAGCGTCTAAGCCTAAATGACAAAGTCTCCGCAGAATCTGAATTTGTTTTTGGAACATCAAGTGGCCAGAGACTCGGAAACTTATTTGCCCATTAGTGACTTGTCAGGGCGGTGGATTTTAGTTTGTACGATAATGCTGCATCCACCTAAAGTAACGAAAGTTCTTACGTAAACTTCCTAGTAATTCCCTCTTCGTAGGTGCAACATTACTCCTAACATTTGTAATATCAGTTTGAAACTTGTAATATTGCCGTGTCCTATTCTTGCGTTTTCAAAATCCTGCGAATCAAACAGGTCCTGAGTTGGTGATGATGTTGTGCCTGCCATCTTTCACCAATAGCCGTCGGATCTAGATCTGACGCATACAAACCAAACTTCTCCAGTTTTGCAAAAAGATGCCCGCACTTGTTCCCTATTTACAAACAACTCCTTGTCTCTCACAATCAGCCTTATCTCCTCCCCACCACATCTAGAAGTCCATGGGAAAATCTGGCGCGATGGCCGCTGCCGGCGCCGTCCACCCCCCCCCCCCCCATCTTGGCGTTTCGTGCAATGCACGGGCATCTACGCACGGGAAATTATGTCAGACATGGCTAGTTGTAAGAAGGCTAGGTCTACAGCCATGATGATAGTGACTGCAGACGGTGAGGCTGACTATGGTATGTCGAACACGGCGCTTATACTCAGGCGTCATCTCCGGCGTAGGATCTTGTCACTTCACTGTGAAGAGCAACATGTAATAATTTGACGAACGGGTAGTACAGTGCTACTACATTTGTAGTACTACTACTACTAGTACTAGCACCACCGTCTGGATTTAGTAGTACTACCACGTCCATATAGATTTAGTATTTGACTAGCAATATCTAGTAATGCATGTCACAAAAATGTGCTACTCCCTCTGCAAATAAATACATGGTGTATTGTTTTATTCCTATCGGCGAGGTAACTTAATGTCTTTTTGCTACTTAATAGGATTACATGCAATGAACTAACCACTGCATGTGATGTTTGGTAGTCTCAAGTCATTGAAAGCATGCACGAGCACGGAGGGGGACACAACTTCATTGACTTACTGCACCTGCCTTTGGGTGTATGACACGTGGGCCCAACGGGTGGCTGGCCAACCTGTCATATAGCTAAAGGCAGGTGCAGTAGAGGGGCGAGAAGTAGATGGAAAACACGCACGTGAATTCAACGCAGTCTGCACTTCTCATATAAAGGCTCCCGTCAGTCCAATCTACGAAATCCTACACACCTACGCACCCAAGGGCAAGAGTGATCACTCCAATCGCAAGATCACTTGACTAGAAGCTAGACCCATGGAGGCGATGAGCGCGAGTATCAGCCGGCTATGCCAGATGGTCCACGACGCCGGTCTGCGGCCCGGCACCGAGGAATGTCTCCAGGTAGTGCTTGAGGCCGCCGGGGAGAGGGACCGCTTGGACGACAGCTTCGTCTCCTTGTTCGACGAGGTCCTCATCGGCTTCCTCGACAAGTTCACCGTCGTCAAGAAGCTCGCGGCCGACCTTGACGTACGCCTCCATCCCACACGCCCAGGCTCTGCGATGCCTGCCACCCTCAACGGCCTCTATGGTGACAACCTCTTCGACGCACTGGTGGCCCCGCGACTACCCGCCGTCGTGCCAGAGAATGTCCACCTCGAGGTCGCACTCGCCGCGCAGTGCCTAGTGCAGTAAGACACCATCGACATAATCACCCATGTCTACGCACAAATCGTCCACAAGGACTACTACATGCAAGAGGAGGATGATAGGACACTGGCCTTCTTGGACCGCAGGGCAACCTTGGACGGCATTGTTCAGAAGCACATTGAGCTTGCCGCCAACGCCGCTGCTCCTCACACGTCGGTTGGTGACCCGGTGCACTAGGGCGTGAGGATGTCGTTGATGGATCCGGATGTATCTTTATCTTTCCGTCAAATCCATGTAGTAGTATATGGTACTAGTAGTAATTATCTTACCTTTCGCATCAAATTCATAATTTTCCTACGTACTCCATGCATGAACCGCGCCAGAACCAAACTTCTCATTACTCTAGGGAACATTGTTATTTCTATCTATCGGTCGCCCCATGGAGAAGAACCAAATTTTACAAGTTACAAGTTCAAAAGGAAAAGCCTGTCGTGTTCGGTCGCACCCTGTCCGACACGCCACTCAAGGGGGAATGTGTGATGTGTTGCATTTTCACTTACAAGTGGGACCGCAGTTGAGCAAACCTCCTATCGACAAACCCCCACCCCACCCACCGCGCGATGGCTGAGAAAACAAGAGGAAGAAGAGATGGCTGTAGCTAGCAAGGAGTCCAAGAAAATTGGTGTCGGATGGGACTCGTGTGGGTGGCATGTGTCGTACTGCTAGACATGAATGCTAGTTATGGCCCATGTCACCCCACTATATCGAGGTGCTGGTTACGTAGAACAAATTTCTTGGAGTCCGTGCTCAGCCCTCCTCTATCTCTCTTCTCAGCCAGCCAGCAGACGCACGGAGCCCATCGTCTGTTTGCTCATATGCGGTCGCACATGTCAGTGAAAACGCAAGAGGACCCACTGAACCTGCACATCTTTCATCTCGACATGCTGGTGATGAAAAACAAATCCAATAAAGATCTTCGGTGGCCGCTTTTGGAGTTACTCAAGAGTAGTAAGATTCTATTTACAGTTTAACCCAAGATGCACATCACGTGGCTTCACCTACCACTCTATTTTCTTGCATGACACGACCTGGATGCTAGATGTCCCACGTGTCGACAATAGGAGGAAGAACTCGACCAAATCTTCGGTTGTGCTTTCGGATTAGACTAGTTGTGCTAACTTAAAATTTTATTGTGTAGAATGGATGCAAGTTTTGGTATTGTGAAGAAGAGTACAACGATATATTGGTAAAGCGCAATTTAGTAGATGTTCTAGCACTTTTAGCTAGCATAGCGGCTTAGAGATGAGACTAGTGCACTTGTTGATAGAATAGAGGCTAGACACGTCTACTTCTTTACACTCGAAGAAGAAAGAAGCACGCAGGATCGAGCCTCCGCAGATCAACAATGAATGCATCGAGAAGGCACTAATCCAACTTACAGGAGCAGTTATGGAAGTTGAATATCTTCTAAAATGTATTCTTGTTTTTCTAGTCAAACTTTTGGTGATGTATTTCCATGTACCAAAAAATCAATGATGAAAAAAGATATGTGTTTGCAAATAAAAATGTAGGCGGCCGGGATGCGTCCGCGCGTTCAGCGCACGACCACCGCATCCGAGAAATGGTCCGGACACGACCCCATTGCACTACCCAAACGGACAGAATCCGGGAAAACGGAGGTCCGTTTGGGGTCGTGCGTTGGAGTTGGCCTTACAAGTGGGACCGCGGTTGAGGAAACCGACTATCGACAAACCCCCAGCTCGCTCGCCGCGTGATGGCTGAGTTAGAGAAACGACGAGGTTGAAGAGATTGCTGTAGCACGGACTCCAACAAATATGGTGTCAGATGGAAGTCGTGCTGGTGGCGTGTGCCGTACTCCTGGACGTGAATGCTTGTTCTGGCCCATGCCACCCTACTACTCCTACTACTTATAGTGGTAGTATCGAGGATTCGAGGTGCTGGTTACGTACAGCGAACACATTAACATATGGCCCACCTCACACTGTGGCCAAATTTCATGGAGTCTGTGCTAGGTTAAAAAGTGTTCTTTGTGAGGATGGGTGGCTGGTCTCAAGTTTAAAACTTGTTGTATTACGTACGTAGACGTAGAGATAGTGCAGCATGTGAAGCTAGCACAAATAGGGTACTATTGTTGATTGGCCTCATCCGATAACCTGTTGCAATGCACGTAAAATTATGTATTCGGAAAATATTTTTTTGCCTCGTTGCAGCACCCACTCAGAGTAACGACTCGAAAGCCATTTATAAATTTAGTAAATTTATCACAGGCATATCATTTTATTACATACAACATGTCATCAACCCACAACAACAACGAGGATACATTATAAATACTAAAGTTTTCATCACACAACAAATAATAAGCAATGAAATGAACTTCAATGGGAATGGCCAGCTACTGTCAATCTAGAGACCAACGCAGGACTAATCATCCAGGCTGAAGCGACCTACTATATCACGACCAGGGTAGGGAACCACGGCAATGTCCTACATATAGATACAGTTGCTTCTAATAAATGGTAGTAACATTGTGTCAACAGTAGTTGGATCGCCTTTCACCATCATTGGATAGTTTTGTCCAAGGAAGAACGAGTTTGCTCCAAGACTATCAATACAGTACCAGGGAGAAGGTGTTGGCGCTAGCACAGTAGTATCCATCCCGAATATCATACAATGGGTGTTGGAATAGGTCTGGAGAGTGCGACCATGGGAGACAACACCTGCTTCCTTAGTAGTAACATCAGCAGTGGGCTGTATACAGACAAGAAGGAGTGATCCATCGGAAGTTGCCAGGCGCCACTGAGTATATCGGCCCTCCTCGTCCTCATCTCCCTCTTGGTTATAATTTTTTTCAAGTATAGGTGGTGGAATGTCCATAGGACCTTGGAAACACAAGAAGAAGGTTAATTAGTAGAGAAGGAAAACTTGCTAACCCGCATACATGTGGATGAAACAATTATAATTACGGTGGAAGACAAACGTCCCGAAACTACGAGGATCCCATGCAAAAATAGTGCCACAAGTGGTGGCAGCAAACACAAGATCCTCGTATTCAATTGCATCACAGTACACATCCATGTATATAAACCAATTTTTGAGCAATATCCATCCAGTCAAACCACGAAGGACGGCAACAAGCTTGTCGAAGATAGCAACAACTTGATAGTTCTTGTAATTCCAAGAGCGGTTGCGAACTCGACAAATTGCTATCTTCAGTAGACGACAGTCACCATGATCATATTTGAATGTACGTAGATCATCTGTGTGCTCAACCTCAGGGCAGTATGAGATTTTTGGAAGTGAAATCCGCTGACGAGTGTACACATTCAGTAGTTCCCACTCGCAATTGTACCCAATATAAACAACCCAATCTCCATTTGCGCATGCCCAAGCCTTGCCCTCAAGCAATGGCATCTTAACATCATACATATCATTATCAAGCGGCATCAACTTGCACAATGCAAGGCTTTCCTCATCCCCGCACCGGTCAGTAGGGTCACGGCGAAGAAGATAGGGGATATCAAACCGCTCTTGGACCCTTGGGTTCCTTGTAATGATGTTATTAGTTGAGCCGAGATTGTTCTTGAACGAACCTGCCATGCTAGCCGAGGTGATGACGTCGCACCGATGAATGAGTTCCCACACCACGTCATCTTTCAGATCGGGGCAAGTATAACAGGGTCGTTTCCGGCTTGTTCCCTCCATGGAGAAGACGACCGAACAATGGCAGAAGGAAGGGTGAAGGCAAATGGAGGAGGGAGGAAGAGCGTGCGACAACAGTTCCAAATCGAGAGGGAAAGGCGAAGAGTCGGTGGACGGTTGCCAGTTTGCCACGGTACATGAAGAGGCGCCCCGGCCTACACGTCCTTTTGGAAATTGTACAAAAGGACTCACCGTCGCCTCACTGACATGTTGGAACGGGACCACATGTCAACGAAACATGGTGTGTAATTTCTCATGCAAAATGCGATCTGGCCGCGTTGGCCCGAGGTGCTGCATTAGTTATCGACCTTTATTTTTTAACATACAATCTGAGTGGATAGCTCATGTGGTCATCACACGTGAGCGGATATATAGGTGGGCTAGGTGGGCAGGCGGCAACAATCTAAGTGCTAAAAGAGTTGATCTCGAAAAAAGGGTTGATCCAATGCTTGGTTTTGTTTGGATTTTCCAACTATGACCATTGGATAGAGTGAATCAATGGCTTACGTTCAAAGTTATTCTCATAGTAATATAGAATGGTATAGGAATGTGGAGAGATTTGGTTGATTTTATATTGCTGACTAATATAAAATATTATGAGTGCAGACGCTTCACCCCGAGGTTTGTAGCTCCTTCTCAGTCGTCGGGAATCTATGTTCTTCCACTCTTTCATTTAAGAAATGAGCTTTATTCATCCTGTTGCCGGCACGCGGGACATCTATATGCCTCCATTTTACAAAATCATACTATATGCCTCCATGACACGTGGGACATCTAGCATCAAGGTGGCGTGTCATGCAAGAAAATGGAGATATGCAGTGCGTAAGTGAGTCGTGCACTTCGATGGCACCTAGTACTACGCAATATTTTTTCTCCTCGATGGCACGTGAATAGTGCACGTACTCAATGACAGAGCACGGGATGGTAGCCATGGACATGGTCGGCCCTTTTTGAAGAGAGTACTAATAAATAACTTTGATGTGTCCCGTCAACTCGCAGAACGACGAGAAGCTTGCTTACTACGCCTTCTCCCTCGCCAACGCGTGCGCGGTGGCTCGCAGCATGACGAGAAACTTTTGCTTACAAGCGGTGGACGTACAACAGTTCATTTGGTGTCAGATTGCCGGAAGTACTACTCTACTGTAGTACCATTATTATTGTTCGACTTCCGGAAGAGGAGAAGAGCCAAGCGCAAGGTCACCTACTAACCTAGTACAGTACTACTATAGCCAAAGCTGGTCCACCTTTTTAGAGCATGGTTAATTAATATAGGCGGCTCTTGCAGCGACACATCATTTAGAGGAAGTACTCTCTTCGTAGGAACAAAGGAAGTGAAACAAAAGTTGAAGTGGATGCTAGATTGCCAATTAAAACATGATTACATAGGAAAAAATCCTATAGCATTCTATCCTATGAATCAAACGACCAATGTAGGAAAATTATGAGGGGGGTCTCTCCAACAGTGTTCCTTGGCTTGCACCTAGCATCACGGTGGTCGAACTTGGAGTCATTCATCTGGTACACGTGGCATCTCAGATCCGGACACAAGGTGACGCGACCTCTCACTTCCTCCGCCATTTGAAGCGGCGCGCCGGTGGAGGGCTAGCATACTCCAATATTAGGTTGGCTCTATGTGATGTGGCAACTTCATATACTAACTGGATGCTAGCTATACTACTACGGTACTCACACTCCGAGAAGTGACTCGAAAACCATTCATAAATTGAGTCTATGACATGCATTTGCAACTGAAATGTACCATTCATTAAATACAACAAGTCATCAACACAGAACGACAACGAGGATACATGTTGGATTATAGATTATTTCCAACAAAACATTCTAGCAAATACTAAAGTTTTCATCACACAACAAATAACAAGCAATGAAATGAACTTCAACGCAACAAATCCTCGGTGTTGGAAACGCTTGCTTTGAACCATAGGTGCTCTGGGAAGGGCCAGCTATTGTGAATATCGAGAGCAACGCAGGACTGATCATCCAGGCTGACGCGGCATATATTAGGATCAGGGTAGGGAACCACCGAAATATCCGAGGTATAGATACAGTTGCTTCTCATAAATGGTAGTAACGTTGTGTCAACAGCAGCTGGATCGCCTTTCACCATCATTGGATAGTTTGGTCCAAGGAAGAGCGAGTTTGCTCCAAGACTATCAATACTGAATCAAGGAGAAGGTGTTGGCGCTAGCACACTAGTATTCGTCCTGGATACCATGCAACGGGTGTTGGAATAGGTCAGGAGAGGGCGACCATGGGAGAAAACACCTGCTTCCTTAGTAGTAATAGTCTGAGTGCACTGTATACAGACAAGAAGAGGTGATCCATCAGTTGCCAGGCACCACTGAGTATATAAGTTCTGCTCCTCCTCATGCTCGTGATCATCACCATCGTAATCTCCCCCTTTCTTATAAAATTTTTCAAGTATATGTGGTGGAATGTTCACAGGACCTTGGAAACACAAGAAGAAGGTTAATTAGTAAAGGGAAACTTGCTAACCCGCATGCATGTGGATGAAACAATTATAATTACGGTGGAAGACAAACGTACCGAAACTACGAGGATCCCATGCAAAAACAGTGCCACGAGTGGTGGCAGCAAACACAAGATCCTCGTATTCAATTGCATCACAGTACACATCCGTGTATAGAAACCGATTTTTGAGCACATATCCATCTAGTCGAACCACGAAGGACGGCAACAAGCTTGTCGAAGATAGCAACAACTTGATAGTTCTTGTAATTCCAAGAGCGGTTGGGAACTCAAAAAATTGCTATCTTCAGTAGACGGCAGTCACCATGATCATATTTGAACGTACGTAGATCATCTGTGTGCTCAACCTCAGGGCAGTCTGAGATTTTTGGAAGTGGAATCCGCTGACGAGTGTATACATTCACAAGTACCCACTTGCAATTGTACCCAATATAAACAACCCAATCTCCATTTCGCCAGCCCAGGACTTACCCTTAAGCGATGGCATCTTGACATCACACGTATCATTATCAAGCGGCATCAACTTGCACAAGGTGAGGCCTCCGTCGTCCGCGCCCATGCGAACAGGCTTATAGCGAAGAAGATAAGGGAGATCAAACCGCTCCTGAACCCTTGGGTTCCTTGTAATGATGTTATTAGTTGAGTCGAGAATGGGCTTGAACGAACCTGCCATGCTAGCCGAGGTGATGATGTTGCACCGATCAATGAGTTCCCACACCATGTCATCTTTCAGATCGGGGCGAGAATAACGGGTCGTTTCCGGCTTGTTCCCTCCATGGAGAAGACGATCGAACAATGGCAGAAGGAAGGGTGAAGGCAAATGGAGGAGGGACGAAGAGCGTGCGACAACAGTTCCAAATCAAGAGGGAAAGGCGAAGAGTCGATGGACGGTTGCCAGTTTGCCACGGTACACGAAGAGGCGCCCCGGCCTATACGTCCTTTTGGAAATTGTACAAAAGGACTTGTCGTCGTCTCACTGACATGTTGGAACGGGACCACATGTCAATGAAACATGGTGTGCAATTTCTCGTGCAAAATGCGATCTGGCCGCGTTGGCCCAAGGTGCCGCATTATTTCTTGACTTTATTTTTTTAATGGCGTGCCGTTCAGTTTTGAAGCACGACTAACTGGTACTGTTTGCAGAGAAAATATAAACTACTCTACCACTACTCCACCTCTAGTACTAGTAGTATAAAAAAGATATATAGGCTGGAGCTTCAGAGCTTTCTTGCTAAGGGTTGCGCACTTGCTTCTCACACTATCACCCTCTCTCCAGATCTAAAAAGGACGACCTCTCTCTCCCTCCTCACCGGTGGTCATAGATCCGCTGGGGAATAAAAGGACGTGCAGCGTTGACGCACTCATTGTCGGCGAGCGAGGTCATGCACTGACGATATGGCTGTCCTCTCAGACCTAGTGCCCGCGCGGGATGGCCTCCGTCCCCAAGCTTGATGCCATAGTGCGTGCGGAGGACGACGACCACGAGCGAAGCCACTTCCCGCTGACCCTCAGGTATGCTACCTCTTTTCGAACCATACCCTTGTTCTATTGCCACATCTGCCATGTCGCTGCATGTGGATCTTTTTCCACTCCACCATCTTCCCAATTTGCTATCCTCTGCTCTGCTGGTCACGCAGACGAAAACCTTAATTTGCACTATTAAAGGAAACCCTACTTCATGCAGACTAAACCATGTCTGGGTTGAATAAGGAAAGGAAGGGAGACTGTACTGTCCAAGAGAGTAGGCATCGAACCCGCATCTAGGTTGAAAAGGGGAAAATCAGTAGCTAAGGAATGAGTCTCATGTCTCTTGGTTGAAAAAGGATAGAAAGGCATGACAACACAATAGAGAATGACCAGGTCGATCGGTTTGTTGTCCTCACATAGGAAAAAGGTGGCTAAACATAACAAAATGGGACGTAATCCACATATGCTGCCTGGATATTTGTTGCTCTAGGCAACCATACCTCCCTCAGCACTCTATGCGTCCGTGGAGGTACATCGTATTGGTGCGTCCACTGTTCGAATGGGCCTCCCATGCTCTTAGTGTCACTTTTTTGTTGTTAGTATAACGCCAGCAGTCAAGTCAAGCAATGCTACTGCTAAAGTGATGCCACATTTAACTAATGCCGCACTCAGTCTAACGCCATCGATAAATTTAAGCAATGCCATTTAATGTCACTGGATTTTTTTAGGGTTAGCTGTTGATTGTGGATGTATTAAAGATTTTTCAGCTAAGGCATTCTAATGTTGTTGCACAGCCAGTATACCAATGATGAAATGTGTTACTACCTTCATATTTTTGCACTGTTAATGCTTATAGATTACATACCTCACTTTCATGAGATAAGTTAATTTTTTTGTACAGTGTCACCAAAATGCCAAGGCACTAATTGGTTAAACTGCACAAAAAATTATGAAGACAAGAGGAAAGGTCAAGAGTGGGCACCTCCTCCTCCGGCTGTTCTCTTGATTCGTTCGATCAAGTTTTTATATTTGACCGATTATCAAAATTGGGATAGCAATTTTTAAGGTCCCCCCGAGTTTGAAATGATATTTACCTTGAAGGTACATGGTTTGCAATTTTTTTATACTGTCATTAGTTAATAATGCTAGTTACCTTCAGACTTTTGTATTTGGTTTAATGCTCATGCACAACTAGTATACCAATGCTGAAACGTGTTACCTTTACATTTTGTATTGTTAATTCTTATAGAAATCTTCCAGTGCCAGAGTTTATTGAAATCTATTCAGTAAAACCATTGTACTGTACCCTGTAATAAAATAACTACTCTACGGTTGCACTAGCCACTGGATTAGTGTATATTTGTAGTATTCGAAATTTCGAATGGTGTTGCATTACCGTATGGACATAAATAAAGTGTGGCAAGCTTTCCTAGATATGTGCTGAAGAAAACTACTACCTGTTTTTCTAAATACTAGTAGACGTTTGGGTACTTTAAACTGAACCACAAAAAAATGAACAGAGGGTGTAGAGTTCACTCAAATTATCCCGGTAAAGCTAGTCACACCTTTGTTAAAATTAATGTTCATTATGTTATCGGAGGAGGTCTGTAAGTTTGTCTCTAATGCATGTCGACTACATACCTGACATCATGATGTAATGTTAAGTCGTTTCCTTTTGTACAGTGTCACTGAATTGTCAAGGCGGTGATGGCATTTTATTTTAGTTGAACTTCACAAAATATGCTTAAAAGAAGAGGAAAGGTCAGGAATCGATCATTCTTTCAGAAAGAACTATATATGCCTCTCTGACATCAGCCTCTGTTGCCTTATTTATTCCTTCAAACAGGTGGTTAAAAACAGTCTTGCTACCTTTTCCCATTAAGAAATTGGAATGCTTATATTTGTGAGTCTATGCTTCAACTAGTGCCACTTTTATAGTAATCACACTTTCAATATCTATGCAAACAGGGATGCTCGATTTTAGTGGAACTGCACAAAAAGTCCAACTGGTTCAACATTAGGAGCATGTTTTCTTCCAAACCTTTATATCCAATTGGTGGCACTATGAGCTGTTCATTAAGAAGGTACATGGTTTGCTACTATCTTGCTACTCTTTTTGTACTGTCATTAGATAGTAATACTAGTGGTTTGCATGTGAATTTATTGGCAGGGTGGACCTACATTGGAGGTGCAGGACATGATTCAATGATTGGATGCTCAATTTCGGTTGTATCGATTTCACCTCTTCCATCACTGCAAACATGGATATCCTTGGTCTGATGAAGAATAGGCGCTATATTTCTGCTTTGAACAAGCAAATCAATTCAGTATGAAATTGTCCAGGGCAAAAGATGACTGTATCAAATTGTCCACTGCAAAACATGACAGATGCTAAGAGGAAGAGACATGTTTAAACTGAAAATACAAGGTGGGGGTATATGTTTACTAGCTGCTTGATATTTGTGCAGACCGAGATGTCTGCCCATTACTATTTGGCAAACACACAAAGTGACCGTAATTTTGGTTGAACTGCACAAGAGAATACTATAGTCACTGCATGCAGTGCCATTTGAAAATAGACAGAGAAAGATTGGATAGTCACTTCATGGACTGTAGAAAGTAGTACTGTACTATTTATTGGCCAACACTAGGTGCTTCATTGCTTTGGTCTGATTATACAATGGGCATCATTTTGCCTAAGTTAAAGTTTGTATTCCGAAAATAGTCTTGCCGTGTGATCAAGAGAAGACCAAATCATATTGTAGTGGATGTTCCTCCATCATGTGTGGTTATGTTTTTTCTAGATATTTTCTTTTGGAGCTACATATTTCTATATGATCTGTGAATCATTGAGATGCATTAACAAGTTGATCTTATGTATGGGAATCGTACTAGTTGGTTTTAGTTGTGGCTGATCTTTGCTTTTGGAGCTACATATTTGTATATGATATGTGAATCATTGAGATGCATTACCAGTTCCTTATATCCGTTCTTTTAGTGGTTACAAGTTACTGATCGATCACTAGCTAGCCTACTAATGCGCTCCTGGCTGTTTTAGTTGCGACGCAAGATCCGAAGTGGCAGTTTGATAGAGGCGAAGGTGTCCCAATGTTTCAATGAGATGGTGACTATCGTTTTCTATGGGAGTCGACCTTCACGATCCGACTACGAACGTGCGAGATGTCGCGCCTTAGAAATCACTAAACCAACTTCCGAGGGGTTATTGACCACGCTGGAGCACGATCAACCTGACCACGAGGGTTTGTTTCCTGTGAGCAAACGAAGAACAAGAAAGAAACTGAGATTGCAATCTGGATATTGCGAATATAAGATGAAAGCTTTATTGATCAAGGTGGGGTTCTATGACGCCTTGGTCTAGTCGTTGAACACAAACGAAATACGTGAAGTTGCAGCTATGCTGAACTTTTAATCTAAACAAAACCCAAAGTCTAAACGATGCCCTAAGGGCTGTATATATGGAGGAGAGAGGGGGGAATTTCATGGCCCTTGGAGGAGAGGTCCGAAACCAACCCTAAATCTTGTTTCCCCACACATACAGACTCTAAAAACAGCCTATAATCAAGTATTTCGAAATTACATGGGCCTGGCCCAAAAATAAGGTGACGCAACACCTAGAATAGCCTCTAGATGAAATATATGAAGTGGCATCTTGTATATTTCATCCAAAGCTTCATGCACTCATTATGGTGGCTTCAAAGTCCTGGAATCATCACTTGCAACTCCGTTCTTGTTCCCCTTGCGCATGCCATCATCTCCATGATTGAACTTGCTCCAAGGTTCATCTTTCTTGTCCAAGCTAGGTCCTTCATTTGTAAGCAAAACAAATGTATCCAATTTAGGCAGCATCATATTCTTATGAACATTAGAATCGTTACCAAGAAACAGAAGTACCTAATAATTCAATTGGCGTGCGCGAGCTCTAGTAATTGGTCCAGTATGTATAGCAGCAGGGGCTATGGGTGTAACAATGGTATTCATGTCCTCATCACAGTTTTTTGAATAAAAATGCCTACCTCTAAAGAAACTCACAAGCTGCTCTGAAGAAAATGCCATGCGAATCTGAAGAAACTGCCAGCGAAAACATTCACAAATGCCTTATCTCCCAACTACAGTTCATCAACTAATGCCCTCGGCTGCGACTCGTTGCATGCTGCTCCGCGTACTGGCTGTGAGCGATTTTGAGTGCCTGCATGCAGCTGGTCGTAATTAAGGCAGCTAACTGATGTGAAAAAGATGCGCTTTAATTGTTGTGGGCCTTTTAAATCCATGGAATCATTATTGACAAGGAGGGAGATGATTCGAGTGCACTCGTTTGACCGCCATGCCGGCGTGCGACCCAGCACGGACGGGACGGGACGACACAGTCAGAATTTCGGTTTCTCTAGTTTTTCACAGCAAGCTGGCGCGCTAAGCCATGCCTGCTAAATTATGCATTGAATTCCGATGATCGTCGTGCTACCTTCTGCCTATAAGTACTATTTCCCGGCATTCTATGGTGGCACCGTGACCCAACTCGCCCTATCCTCGTAAGCCCCCATTGGCCCAATGTCGCTCGCCACTTATCCTTGCTCTCGCCACGTCCGCCATGCCCCCGCCCGTCTACAATAGGCGAGGTCGGAGGCGGTCACCGCCAGAACTAGTGTTCGGTTTTTCACCGGAAGGCGGACGGAGGGAGGAGGCATTCTATCGGTCTTTAGATGGCAATGCGGAGATCGAGGACTTGTTGGAGCGCGACCGCCTGGCGGAGGAGCAGGAGTTGTTGGAGCGCGACCGCTTGGCGGAGGAGCAGCGTACCGCCGATTTGCGCTGCCAGCGGGACATGGAGCAGCAGCGCACCGACGCTCTGAGTCGCGAGCAGAGCGCCCGCACCTGGGCTGACTACGTGGAGGCCGGCGCCCGGCAAATAGCCCTGGAGGCTGTCGGGCACGCACGCGTTCGCGATGCCGATTTTTACTACCAGCTTGTCAAGTGGGTTTCCCACTTAGAAGCCGAAGCTTCGGTGGACCATGCCGGCATGGAAAGGGCCAACGCGCGTGAGCAACGCGCCCTATCGCACCTCTGGCAAGTCCGACACGAGGTGGAGGATGCCGGTGCCGGCTTTTAGCGTGTACCGCAGATGGCGGCCGGGATTGTCTAGTTAGCTAAGAGTAAGTTAGTACTTGTATGCTACTAGAGTATTAGTGGGAGTTGATAGTTAACTTGGCTATGATGGTTGTCAACGTGGAAGTTTAGTACTCTATATATGGATCAGACCTGTTACTTTGCTCTGAATGTTGAACTTTCCGTTTGAACGTATGGAATGGGCTGTTATTTTTTTAAATGGGTTGCATTTGTCCTCCACGGGTTTAGAGGCTGACTTGTGGGCCTACCAAGTTGACGCGTATAGAATCAGGAGATGATTGTACGTGGAGAGGATGACATCAGGGACCCACCAAGGTCATGGCAGTATGCAAGAAAGTGCCTCCTTATTTCAATCCAATAAAAAAATGGCTCCTCCTAAAGGATTTCTGACATCTGGGTCTCATGCCATTGTCAACGTAGTCAATAAACGGGAGAGTTGCACAACTAGTGGCTGACACCAGGGACCCAGCAGCTCGCCCAGTTATTTTTGGTTTGGGTTAATTTGATAAATGCCACTCCAAATCTGTTGTTTCTGAGAAATGCCACTGCAATTTCCAAACTTTGAAAAATGCCATTTCCAGTGGCATTTTTCGAAGTCTGGAGTGGCATTTTTCAAAGTTTGCAAATTGCAGTGGCGTTTTCCAAAGTTTGCAAAAATTGCAATGGCATTTTTTAAAGTTTGGAAATTGCAGTGGAATTTTTATGAATCGCCATATTTGTTGTGGCATTTATCTACTTTGTGTTTTGAGACGGAAGCAGGGTGTCAATTGGGCTGTGTGGGGCACTCTGGCCTGTCTAGACAGCCTTCTCTTTTATGTTTACCACAGACAAGCCCAGTAGTTTTTTTCTATCTGAAAATGGCTAGCCCAGTTTTTTTTTGATTTTCCAAGTAAGTTGCTTTGTCAGGCCTGTTGGGTTGCAAATCTTTCAAGACAAGGAGAGCTTCATTCGGCTGGATGAGAAAATGGCCAATCAGTAATGAGAAATGGGCTGTACATTTTTAAAACGCATACAACCGGCAATTACTTTCAAATTTCTTTTTTTCATTTCAAGATTTTAAATTGCATTAATTTTTATGCGTGGACAATTTGTTGGATTTTATATTGATATACATTTATTTTTAAAATCAGTTTGAATGTGACTCAAAATTTTGGGATTAAAAATAGTTCGGACCGCACCGAAATATGCAACATTTCGTATAATTTTTTAACCATGGCCACAATATGGGCTGTAATGCTAACAAAAAGAATATGGGCTCCAAAAAAACCTTAAGAATTAGCAAATGGGCTGTAAATTATTAGAAATAATGGCAGATGGGTTGTATGTTGTTTTCCACAGATTTGGGGCTTCCCTAAAAAAAGGTTGACGCACAAGCAGTGACTGTTGGATGTCCATCCAACGGCCGTCGTGCTTCTTCAATCTCCGCTCTTCCTGCTCCAGCCGCTCAAAAAAGTGCTGGCGGGACTGCCTGCTCCCTCCTCCCCACGGCCGACTGTGCTACCGTGCAGGCCTCACTGCCCCACCGTATTCCCATCGCTGGCCTAGCCATCCCTCTACTCACCTACACTTGCTGTTATTCTCCGGCGATGGCAGACGAACCAGTAAACCCTCATACAGTCATACTCCCCTCCGCGTGGGAAACAACTGCCGAGTCTTCCCTGCCTCCGTGTCGTTCCCTTCCTTGGCCTTGCCGTCGTCCATCGCCCTGGTGCTCTCAGCGCGGCCTGGTCAACGTGGTCAACGACCGACATGCATCTGAAGTGGACTGTACATGGAGAGGTTGACAGTTGGGTCCACGGCCGCACGCAAGGAAATGCCTCCTTATTACGCGCAAAATAATGATTCCTCCACCTGACATCTGGGACCCACCGAAAGGGCATCTGTATTTCGCGAAAAAAACATTACCGCCGCTGAAAGCTCGGACCCACCAGCTATATCTTCGCACGCAAGGAAGTGCGTCCTTATTACGCACAAAAAATGAATACTCCCCTGCTAGGTGGGACCCAGTATAGTGGCAGGCTGACTTGTGGGCCTACTAAGTTGACGGGGACGGAGGGCTTTGTCAACTTAGTCAATATGCATGATTCTAGCTCCAGTGACCGTACGATGTCCATCCAACGGCTGTAGTGCTTCTTCAACCTCTGGTCTTCTTGTTCCAGCCGCCCAAACCAGCGCCGATCGTGCCTGGTGCTCCTGCCTCCCGTGGATGGCTGCGATGCGGTGGAGGCCTCGTCGCCCCCTACTACTCCCAACGCTAGCCAGGCCATCCCTGTACTCACCCACACCCCCTGTTATTCTGCGGCGACAACAGCCTCACACCGCAACAAACCAGTGAACCCTCATACTCCTCTACGCGTGGGCATCCACTGCCGCATCTTCCCCGGCTCTGCGCCGTCCTCTTCCTAGGCCTCGCCGTCATCCACCGCCCTGGTGCTCTCGGAGCGGCGTGGTCAACGTGGTCAAGGAATAACTTCCATCGAAAGAGTAGTGTACGTGGAGAGGCTGACAGCTGGGTCCACGGCAGCCGCAAGGAAGTGCCTCCTTATTACGCGGAAAATAATTATTCCTCCACCTGACAGCAGGGATCCACCGGACGGACCACCGTATTTGGCGAAAAATCGTTTCCCCCTTGACTGCTGGGACCCACCGGACGGGCCACCGTATTTCATGAAAAAAACGTTCCCCCTGCTGTCAGCTCGGACCCACCGAAAGTGTCGCCTTATTACGCACAAAAAAAGAATACTCCCCCTGCTTGTTGGGACCCACCTTGGTGGGTGGCTGACTTGTGGGCCTACTAAGTTGATGGGGAGGAGTGCTTTGTCAACTTATTCAATATGAATGATTCTAGCTCCAGTGACCGTACGATGTCCATCCAACGGCCGTTGTGCTTCTTCAACCTCTAGTCTTCTTGCTCCACCTGCCCAAAGCAGCACCGGTCGTGCCGCATGCTCCTGCCTCCCGTGGCCGGCTGTGCTACCGTGGAGGCCTCACCGCCCCCTACTATTCCCACCGCTGGCCAGGCCCTGCGGCGACGGCAGCCTCACACCGCAGCCGAACCAGTGAACCCTCGTACTCCTCTCCGTGCGGGCTTCCACTGTCGCGTCTTCCCCGGGTCTGCGTCGTCCCCCTCCTAGGCCTCGCCGTCGTCCACCGCCCTGGTGCTCTCGGCGCGGCGTGGTCAACGTGGTCAAGGAATGGCTTCCATCGGACGTGGACTGTACGTGGAGAGGCTGACATTTGGGTCCACGGCCGCAGCAAGGCAGTGCCTCCTTATTACGCGCAAAATAATTATTCCTCCACCTGACAGCGGGGAACCACCGGACGGGCCACCGCATTTTGCGAAAAAAACATATCCCCCTGACTGCTGGGACCCAACAGCTACATCTTCGCACGCAAGGAAGTGCGTCCAGGCAAAAAAAAACGATTCGCCCCCCTGACTGTTGGGACCCACCAGCTACATCTTCACACACAAGGAAGTGCCTGTCAATCGGGACCCACCTGGTCGAAGCGTACGTAGCGTTGTCATTCTGGTCGCGAACATGTACATACATGCTGGTCGATCTGGAGGTGCGCATGTGTCGTAGTAGAGGCGCGCACGTAGCATGTACATGTACGTACATCGGCCAGTGTGCAAGAAAGAATATACGGCCACGTACGTACATATGGGCAGGGTCTCGAAATCCTACTCGTGCATACGTACGGCCAGGGCTCGTGTACATGGCTGGGTTAGAACAGAGAAACAACGTCGTCGTCGTGTTCATGGGGAGCCAACCGGCTGGGTCAGAACGGAATGCGTCGTCGTGTTCATCGGGAGGGCTTGGACGGAACAGCCGATGGAAACGAGGCCTGGCGTACCGCAGAACGGAGGAAACGGCCTTGTGTTCGACCGGCCACATTTGAAACGGGATCCTGTTCATTGGGAGGGGTCTGGCGTACTGCAAAACGGAGGAAACGAACCTCCTACGGTCGAAACAGGGATCCTGTTGATCGGGAGGGGTGTGGCGTACTGCAAAACGGAGGAAACAAACTTGTGTTGGAGCGCTACGGTCAAAACAGGGGTCCTGTTCATTGGGAGGGGTGTGGCGTACCGCAAAACGGGACTCCACAGGATACTGTTCATCTCCACCGTCGACCCCCTCCAGCCTCCACAGGCTACTGTTCATCCACCGTCGACCTCCTCCAGCCTCCACCTACGACTGTTCATCCACAGGCTCCTGTTCATCTAGCCTCCACTGTGCGCTACTCCACTGGCTACTGTTCAACCAGCCCTCTCCACGGGCTCCTGTTCAACCACCCCTCCAAGGCTACTGTTTATCCTGCCCTCCACCATCTACTGTTCATCCTGCCCTCCACGGGGTGGTCCTGTTCATCCTGCCCTCCACGGGGTCCTATTCATCCAGCCCCAACCGGCTCGATCGATCGGGGTACTGTTCATCCAGAGGCAACACCATGGGGTCCTGTTCATCCACCCCCACTAGGAACTGTTCATCCAACCCCCCCCCCCCCCGCAACGCTCACTGTTCATCCAGTGGCAACATCGATTGGCTTCAGTTAGTAGCAGTAGTGAAGGAATCGCTCGATCGAGTTCAGTTAACAGCCATCGATCGATCGGTCGGGTTCAGTAACGTGTAGCCTGCAGTGCAATCACTCGGGTTCAGTTAGAGCCCAACGCTTCGCTCGGGTTCCATTAGAGCCCAACGCCTCGCACCCACGCGCGTGCATGTACGAGAGAAACGCGCATCGCTCGGCCCCGACCACCCACCGTAACCGGGAACACCCCGATAGTTTCCTCGCCCTCGCTTCTACCACGGTTTTTTCTGTCATGGAAGGCCCAAAGAATGTCATGCAGCTGCGTCTCCGGCCCGCCCAGGATGAAAAACCCATTTTCTGTCATGATTTTTTGTTATAGAAGTAGGACCCCACCACATCTATGATGATACCGGGTTTTGTCACAATTATCGTCATAGAAGTGTCATAGGTATGATAGAAAAAAATTTCATTCGGCCCAAAATGTCACGGATGTGTCTTTTTTTGTAGTGAGTGGGACGAGCACAACGCGTCCCCATTGACCCTGGGCAAAATTCTGGAGCCGCTGTTTATGGTTCAGTCGCTCCTGCTGCTACTGTAGAGGTGGAGGACCATTACGAGGATGAGGTTGATCAAAATCAGAACTACGTGCAACCACCACCACCACCACCACCAGGTCGTCCTCAGGTATATAATCTCAATGGTAGGGCTGCACCACCACCTGAGGTACGAGATCATGACCTTTTTCCTAAACTGAAGTTGAATATTCCACCATTTGAGGGTAGATACGTTCCTGATATATATCTTACTTGGGAGTTAGAAACTGAACAACATTTTAGATGTTACAATATCCCGAGGAGAGACGTGTTCCTTCTACTGTTTGTGCTTTCACTAGTTTTGCATGTGTTTGGTGGTCTGAACATTGTAGATTATATCCTATTCCAGCTACTTGGGCTGCTTTGAAAACTACTATGTGTAGTCATTGGGTTCCACCATATTATCAACGTGAATTACTTCAAAAATTGCAATGTTTAAGACAAGGAAAAAAATCTGTAGAAGAATATTATCAGGAATTACAAACTGGCATGATTAGATATGGTATTGTTGAGGAGTATGAAGCTATACTTGCACGTTTTATGGGTGGATTAAATAGAGAGATTGAGACCATTCTAGAGTATAAGGAGTATACTAATATCACTCGTTTATTCCATCTTGCTTGTAAAGCTGAACGTGAAGTGCAGGATCGACAGGCATTGGCGCGAACTAACTTTTCTGCAGGTCGATCTTCATCATGGACACAACGTGCATCCTCTACTTCCACTACACTAGCACCTCCATCAGGTGCCACCTCTAGCCGTGATACAAGAAAGCAGCCACAACCACCACTATCTGCCAAGAGCACACATGTCGGGCCTGCGCAGAGCTCTTCTTCTTCCATGGCATCAACAGGGCACACAAGTGATATTATTTGTCGTCATTGTAAGGGAAGAGGACATTTTGCGAGAGAATGCAAATCTTAGCGTGTGATGATTGCTACTGAGGATGGTGGGTATGAGTCCGCTAGTGACTATGATGAGGAGACTTTGGCTCTTATTACACATGAAGAACACGGTGGAGATGATTCTGATCATGGGACGCAATACATGGCTGCTGAAGATGCTGACAGGTATACATGTTTAGTTGCTCAGCGTGTTTTGAGTGTGCAGGTTACACAAGCTGAGCAAAATCAGAGGCATAATTTGTTCCATACAAAGGGAGTTGTGAAGGAACGTTCTATTCGCATCATCATCGATGGAGGGAGCTCGAACAACTTGGCTAGCATGGAGATGGTGGAGAAGCTCTCTCTCACCACAAGACCACATCCACATCCTTACTACATCCAATGGTTCAACAACAGCGGCAAGGTTAAGGTAACACGTACTGTTCGTGTGCATTTTAGTATATCTCTACATATGCTGATTATGTTGATTGTGATGTGGTACCTATGCAAGCATTTTTTTGTAGGGCAAAACCCTTGAGGGGATCTTTTCACACTTGGAGGGGGAAAAGAGGAAGAACACTCAAGTGCACAAGAAACAAAACACTCAAACAAACCCAAATATCACATCCACTATACATGAGATCCACAAGATCACATGAACAATTCAAGGAAAATAGAACTAGGTAAGTTCTTCCCACTAGGTGAGATCTTGATCTTGATATTCTCCAAGAGGAGGGCTTGATAATCCCAAGGATTCTTCGCAAAAGGGGTCTAGATCTCCAAGAGGAGGGGATACAAGGAGCAAAGCTCACAAATGTCTCACATATACTTTGCTAACCCTAACAAATGGTCTAGGTACGAAATATATAGGTAGGTGGATGGAGGTGACGAAGAGGAGGCCCAACAGCAGCTCACAGCTGTCCATCCTGATGGGCCCTTGCGCACGGGGTAAGTTGGGCCCGTGCGCACGGGGATCCCGTGGGCACGGTACATGCCCGTGCGCACGGGGTGCTCCAGCGCCAGCTCCCTGTGTAGCCCGTGGACACGGGGTCTCGGGGGCCCGTGCGCACGGGGTCGCCTGGGACTTCTTGTCCAGCTCCTGTTGTGCTTCTCCTTCTTCCTCGTGGCCTTGTGGTGCTTCTCCTACTCCTTTGGGATGTTCCTCACCAGCTTGTGGTCGTCGGCCTTCGTATCGAAGGACATATAGAGCACTTTGGCGAGGTAGCAAGCAAGTCCAATGGATATTCATGATATTCTTGAAGAAGAATAGGTTCACCTTAATTCCGGTAGGTCTACTTGGGACTCGAGCTGCTATGACGGTGTACATGGAGATGACCGTGGGATGCTCCGCATCATCCCCTCCCCCTTGGGAGAGATCCGACCTCGGATCGTAAACCGTATCGCCATGTACACGGTAGGAATTGATGCCTTGTCGCTCGGTGAGGTGCTCTAAGATGTTGGTGACGTGCAACGTGTATGCCTTCCCATGACGATGATAGCTCATGATGGTACCACCTTGCAAGACCTTCAAAAAGAAAGAACATGACAAACACTTGGAAAAACCCATGAGGTTAGCGTGAACGCAAAGCCTATCATTTGGGAAGGGAAATGCCCAACAAGTGTATGCATCATGCTCATCATAAGAAGGGACAAGGTGTGGTGTGGTATGAAAGCATATGATGCAACTACAACCAAAAAGATTAAGCTCAATCAAACAAGCATGCATCACAAGTAATATGCCCAAGTCTCCAAGATCGATAAGCATCGCATGGGTGCACTCACTACAAGTTGATATCAATGGTGCAACTAACGGAGACAAGAGACAATGATTAAGACAAATCAAGTGAGAGGCATGAACATGTATGCCATCAACCCAAGAAAGATAGCAAGAATGGAACATGGGTGATGCAACCAAGCAAGTAGTCATATGCATCAAGTTATGCAAGCTAGTAGTGCAAAGATGCAACATACTAGAGGTAATCATGGCAATCATGTCATGGGTGCAAATAGTGGGCATATAAAATGTGCATGACATAGCACAAGCATGAAAGCAAGATATGATGAAGGTATCATCATTGTATTGGCGAGATGCCATATGTAAATAGCAAAGGGACATCATGACTCTCCCAACACAACAAGCATGAATAGCATGAGGCACATGATAAACATGGCAATAGCAACACGGATCTCCACCAAGCATGCAAATACACATAGAAGTAGTATAATGGTGAATCACATGTAAGTGCAAGCAAGGGTCACAATTGCATGGCAAAGGCATGGAAAGAGGCATAGCATGCAAAGTGAACACGAGAAAATGGGCATAACGTAACAAGTGATATATAACCCAAAGCCATGTGAGAGCCAAGTAGAAGAGATGCGCGTAGTCATTGCGCGAAGAGAATGGGAGGAAGGACAATCCACGGGATCCCAAATCGTTGTTGCTCTCAAGAGCTCGTTTCGTCAACTCTTGGGATTGAGAGGTTGACGAGTATACATGAGTACCTACACACAACAAAAACAAAGGGAAAATTGTGTGTGCATGGTAGATGTACACATCATCCATCATGATGCGCACATGCTTGTGTTGGTTAACACAAAATATCCAATGCTCAAATAAATGAGATGCATGATAAAGAAACATGTCATCCATCATGATGGGTTTGTGTAAGCATAATGGAGACTCAAGTTGTGTAGTGAATCATGGGAAATATGTAGAGCATTGTTAACCGTGGAATGCATATGGTGCAAGCAATGATGAGAATCATGCAAAGTATGGAATGCATCAAAATCTCCTAATATGTATGAGGAAACTATGGGGGTCTCATCATGAGCATTAATGGAAACATCTCTTGGAGAATATTGACAACATCCAAAACAAATCATATTTGGAACAATGTGATCATGGCATGGTATAGTAGATGAATTGTGCAAATCATGTAAAGGAAGCATGGCAATATCATCATATGAAAAACAAAAGCCAATGACCATCATCTCGTCATCTATGCCATAAGTGAAAATATGATTTATTTTAATGGGGCAAGCATATTTACTATGTTGAGATTGAAATGTTGCAATATGGGATATCTCACGCATAGCATATGACAAGTTCAATGGATTGTCAAACATGATGTGACCAAAAGAATTTTCACATGATATCCTATGGAGCATAGCATCACAACTAGGCAACTCAACATGCTCATCATCATATTCATCATAAATAGGTAAGTCATGACATGATGAAGTCGCACTAGCATGAAGTATGGTAATAGGTGTGTCAACATCATGCAAGCAACCATTGTGAATATAGTCCACTAGTGGGACAAGAGAAACACCATCACCTATGTTACCTTTGGAGCTCCATTCATGTGGTGTAGGTGAGGTGTAGAAGACCGAGTCGTGGTCATCTTCATCACGATGGAACCATGTTGGGGGTGCATCATCGTCCACCATGGCCATCGTCGTCATCGTTGGAGGTATGGACTCGTCGAGGGTAGGCATGTCGTCATGTGGGAGACCTAGCACCAAAGAAGAAAGCACACTCGGAGTAGAGGTTAAGTCGTTAGAAATCATAATGGCCTCACATGCCGTCTCAAGTACCTCACTCACTAAGTGTTGTGGCTCACTCACTCCCGGTAAGATGCTCTCACTCATATGGTTGGTGGAGTCACTCAAATGGCTCTCAACCTCACATAGGATGTGTGGCATAGACTCATGTGTCGGACTAGTGGTGGTCACACTCATCCTCTCATAGAAAATGCTCTGAATGTCACATATGGTGGAGTCACTCATATCACTCATGGTGGGGTGGCTATCCTCACATGGGAAATGGGGCATCTCATCATATGTGGGTGTCGAAGAGATGTTGATGCAAATGTCTCCATGCTCAATCATGTCATGGTCGTAGCCGTGGATCAAGGCCGAAGATGGCACAACATCGCAGTCCTCCATGAACGAAGGGAAAATCCCATGCTCGGTCGTCTTCCATGAGGGGCTTCCGAAGATGGAAGTGTCGCCCTTGCTCATGGGTGATCGCCTTGGACTTGCTGATGTCGAAGTAGGTGTACTCATGGGAAGTGGGCGAAGATGTCGTATGTCCAAAGGCGATGATACCTTGATAGCCCTTGGTGAAGATGCCACAATTGTTGAAGAGGCCACAACTTTGTTGTCGATGTTGTGGTTCTGTAAGACCCGTGCGCACGAGGGCGTTGGAGGCCGTGTGCACGGGGTCCCGTGTGCATGGAGGTCCAAGGCCCGTGTGCACGGGGGTGGCAGAGAAACCATCTCTTGTCCCGAAGGTCGCTCTTCATGGTCTTGTCCGTGGTCTTGGCGGTCACCTCGAAGATGATGACGGTGCTGCGTGGTACTTGCATCGCGTGGCCGTAATGAAGACTTGCGACTTGAGCATCTCCGCCGTGAAGATGACAAAGAGGAAGAAGACTTGTAGTTGGCCCACACGTGTCGGATGTCATCCAATTGTGCATCCAACTTGGTGTCGATGTAGTCCCTTGTCTGTGCTTCTCATTGGTGAATATCGACGGTGAGTCGCTCAATGCCTTGCATTGCTCGTTGTGGTCCGAAGATGGGCGTTTTGGTGATGTAGTCGTGATCACCTTCTTGCTCCTCGAAAAGCGGGTTCACCGACGAAGTTGGCCTATCCATCATAACCAAGTGGAGTGAGTAGGAAAATGAGAGAACAATACCGAAGTTACCTTTTCCGAGGATTGAGGATGTAACAAGTGTCACTCAATGTAATGCCACAATAGTAGAATTGGAACCGGGTTTGTTTCTCACACCTACAAGTAGAAGCTTATGGTGGAGCTCGGTGAGGATAGTGGCACAAAAATTTGATGCAAATTGTTAGCAAGAGTCAATAATGTTGGAAAAGATTCACAAATTCACAAGTGAAACAAGTAGACCAATAGCAATATGTGGCACATGGAAACACACACACAGAGATAGATAAATGGGATCGTGCAACCAAGGAATGAGCACACAATGTGGAATCCACGGAAAACGCTCGTGTTGCACAACTCAAGAGAGACGCTAGCACGATTGCTCAATTGGCGGATACGACACTTGTGCACAACCTATAAGATGCAAGATGTATGAGCTTTCTATCCCAAGTATGCTATGTGTATGATGTTCCCATTGTTCTTCTCAAGATGATCCAAGATGATCGGATATGACAATCTTATGTGCAATGTGGTATGATGCTATGGCACTTGCGTACAAGCTCTTTGCTCTCTTTTCTTTTGCTTAAAAGCTTATTCTCTTTTTTTTGTTTTTATATGGCCACTATGCACAAACCAAGATAGTGATTTTGTATATGCGGGAACAATCTTGTGACACAAGAGATGATATGATACCAAGATGATACCAATATGATATGTATGCAAAGGAAGGTACGGATCACTAATGTGCACAAGTAGCGTTGCCGGCAATACTCAATGGCTAGTCTCGATAGGCAAGTGACGCAGAATGGTCTAAGGGGTCAACAATGTAATGGCAAGAATGTACAATGATGGGTTACCATGATTCCAAGATGATGTAGAGGTTACCGTTCTTGCTTACGGTTAGGTTGTCAAAATGGTGAAGTGGTCGATGTCGATGATGACCTCATGGTGATGATGAGTGGCGGTGGTCTTGATGTAGAAACCAAGATGATGTAGACCCGTCCCTAAGTAGCCGAAATACCTTAGGAAACGGTAAAAACCGCAAACTCAAAATCTCATACGGAAAAGGTCAAATGGTGGAAGCGGAGATGGCAATGCGGAAGTGGTGGTGGTGGTTGATGAAGAAGCAACCGTCCCTAAGTAGTCGAAACACCTTAGGAGACTCAAGTCACCACTCAAACAACCAGAAATGCTATATGGAGCAAAAAGGGTTATGTTGCGGAAGGCTATGGTGGTTTTGCGGATGATATGGTGGAGGGCCTAGGGAAAGATGTAAAAATGTCAAAAAAATTATGGAGTAAAATGGTGTTGGAAACTATCTAGGTGGATAGGGGATGTCAATAGATACTCAACGAGCTAAAGAACGCGAAAATCGGACTCCAGATGTGGAAGTTATGGCCGAAAACGTAAAGTGGACGCGGCTGATTCTGGGAGGGCCGTGCGCACGGGGTCCATGGCCCATGGGCATGGGGTCCCATGCACACGGTACACGTACCGAGAGCACGGGGTCACCTGGGACTACGCGGGGGCCCGTGGGCACGGGGCTGGGAGCCCGTGGGCACGGGGTGGGCGGAAAATTCGTGATTTCGGGGCAGAAGATGAGGATTTCTTGGGCAAAATTTGGAGAGATTTTGGGGATGTATGGAGGGGAAAAGATGGGGAAAGCTAGATCCACTTGGAACCAAGCAAATTCATGGATCAAATCCAACAAAACCTCATCAAACGAACAAATCACAAAAAAAAATGGGGCTATTTTTGGTGTAGATTTTCGAATTTGGACGAAAAACAACAAAATCAAGCTAGCAAGTGGGGGGATGGGACTCCAAGATGTGAATCAACCATGCTCATGATACCAAGATGTTGTAGGGCAAAACCCTGGAGGGGATCTTTTCACACTTGGAGGGGGAAATGAGGAAGAACACTCAAGAGCACAAGACACAAAACACTCAAACAAACCCAAATATCACATCCACTAGAGTAGCACACATGAGATCCACAAGATTACATGAACAATTCAAGGAAAATAGCACTAGGTAAGTTCTTCCCACTAGGTGAGGTCTTGATCTTGATCTTCTCCAAGAGGAGGGCTTGATAATCCCAAGGATTCTTCCCAAAAGGGGTCTAGATCTCCAAGAGGAGGGGATACAAGGAGCAAAGCTCACAGATGTCTCACATGTACTTTGCTAACCCTAACAAATGGTATAGGTACGGAATATATAGGTAGATGGATGGAGGGGATGAAGAGGAGGCCCAACAGCAGCTCACAACCGTCCATCCTGATGGGCCCGTGCACATGGGGTAAGTTGGGCCTGTGCGCATGGGGGTTCCATGGGCACGGTACATGCATGTGCGCACGGGGTGCTCCAGCTTCAGCTCCCTGTGTAGCCCGTGGACACGGAGTCTCGGGGGCCCGTGCGCACGGGGTCGCCTGGAACTTCTTGTCCAGCTCCTGTTGTGCTTCTCCTTCTTCCTTGTGGCCTTGTGGTGCTTCTCCTACTCCTTTGGGGTGTTCCTCACCAGCTTGTGGTCATGGGCCTTCATATCTAAGGACACATAGAGCACTTTGGTGAGGTAGCAAGCAAGTCCAATGGATATTCATGATATTCTTGAAGAAGAACGGGTACACCTTATTCCGGTAGGTCTACTTGGGACTCGAGCTGCTATGATGGTGTACATGGAGATGACCGTGGGATGCTCCGCATCAATGTTCCTTATTACTTGGTAGACCATGGCAATTTGATAAAAATTCTGTACACCATGGTAGAAACAATCAGTATACTCTTGTTCATAAGGAAAAAAATATTACTTTGCTACCTATGACTCCTGATTCCATTTTGAAAGATGATATTGATAGAGCTAATAAAGCAAAACAGGAGCAAAATAAGAGTGAAAATCAGATTGTGGCAAAAGAATTTGAGCAACAAATGAAGCCTAATAATAAACAATCTAGTGTTGCTTCTGAAATTAAATTGAAAAGTGCATGTTTAGTTGCCACAAAATCTGATATTGATGGTCTAGATTTTAGCAAATATGTTTGCTATGCTTTTGTGTTCAAAGAGGCATTATTTTCATTCGAGGACATGCCTTCCTCTTTGCCTCCTGCTGTCACTAACATTTTGCAGGAGTTCGCTGACGTCTTTCCATAAGACGTCCACTGAGATTACCACCTATTCGAGGGATTGAGCATCAAATTGACTTAATTCCCGGTGTATCATTACCCAACCATGCGCCATACCTTACCAATCCAGAGGAGATGAAGGAGATTATGTGTCAAGTACAGGAGCTGCTCGACAAAGGTTATATACGCGAATCCCTTAGTCCTTTTGTTGTTCCTATCATTTTAGTGCCGAAAAGGGATGGTACGTCGCGTATGTGTGTTGATTGTAGAGGCATTAATAATGTTATTATTCGTCATCATCCTATTCCTAGGCTAGACGACATGCTTGATGAATTGAGTGGCTCTACAATATTATCCAAAGTTGATTTGCGTAGTGGATACCATCAAATTCATATGAAATTGGGAGATGAATGGAAAACAACATTTAAAACTAAGTTTGGATTATATGAGTGGTTAGTCATGCCTTTTGGGTTAACTAACGCACCTAGTACTTTCATGAGATCAATGAATGAAGTTTTACGTGCTTTCATTGGATGATTTATGGTAGTCTATTTCGATGATATACTGATTTATAACAGATCTTTGGAGGAACATTTGGAACATTTACGTGTTGTTTTTATTGCTCTACGTGATGCACGTTTGTTTGGTAACCTTGGGAAGTGCACCTTCTGCACCAACCGAGTATCTTTTCTTGGCTATGTTGTTACTCCAGAGGGAATTGAAGTTGATAAAGCCAAGATTGAAGCTATTGAGAGTTGGCCGCGGCCAAAAATGGTCACACAAGTGAGGAGTTTTCTTGGCCTCGCTGTATTCTATAGGCGTTTTGTTAGAGATTTTAGCACCACTGCTACACCTTTCAATGAGCTTACAAAGAAGGATGTGCCTTTTGTTTGGGGTACCGCACACGAAGAAGCCTTCACGGTATTGAAAGATAAGTTGACACATGCTCCTTTACTCCAACTTCCTGATTTTAGTAAGACTTTTGAGCTTGAATGTGATGCTAGTGGAATTGGATTAGGAGGTGTGTTATTACAAGAAAGCAAACCTGTTGCATACTTTTCTGATCATGAATCTTTGAAGCATATTAAAAGTCAAGCTAAACTGAATCGTAGACATGCTAAATGGGTTGAATTCATTGAGACTTTCACTTATGTTATTAAACACAAGAAGGGTAAAGAAAATGTTATTGCTGATGCTTCCTCTCGTCGCTATACTATGCTTTCACAACTTGACTTCAAAATATTTGGTTTGGAGACCATCAAAGATCAATATGTGCATGATGCTGATTTTAAAGATGTAATGCAGAATTGTAAAGAAGGAAGAACATGGAACAAGTTCGTCGTTAATGATGGATTTGTGTTCCGTGCTAACAAGCTATGCATTCCAGCTTGCTCCGTTCGCCATTTGTTGTTGTAGGAGGCGCATGGAGGAGGGCTAATGGGACACTTTGGCGTGAAGAAGACGGAGGATGTACTTGCTACACATTTCTTTTGGCCAAAGATGAGACGGGATGTTGAGCATTTTGTTGCTCGCCGCACTACATGTCAAAAAGCTAAGTCATGACTCAATCCTCATGGTTTATATATGCATTTTCCTGTACCTAGTGTTCCTTGGGAGGATATATCTATGGACTTTGTTTTAGGTTTACCTCGAGCAAAGAAGGGGAGGGATAGCATATTTGTTTTCGTGGATAGGTTCTCAAAAATGGCACACTTTATACCATGTTATAAAAGTGATGATGCTGTTAATGTTGCTGATTTGTTCTTTCATGAAATTATTCGCTTGCATGGTGTGCCAAATACTATTGTTTCAGATCGTGATACTAAATTTCTTACCACTTTTGGAGATGTTTATGGGCTAAGTTGGGTACTAAACTTCTTTTTAGTACTACTTATCACCCCCAAACTGATGGACAAACTGAAGTAGTCAATAGAACATTGTCTACAATGCTCAGGGCTGTTTTGAAGAATAATAAGAAAATGTGGGAAGAATGCTTGCCTCATATTGAATTTTCTTATAATCGTTCATTGCATTATACTACTAAGATGTGCCCTTTTGAAATTGTATATGGTTTCCTACCTCGTGCACCTATTGATTTTTTGCCTCTTCCATCTTCGGAGAAGGTTAATTTTGATGCTAAAGAACGTGCTGAATTGATTTTAAAAATGCATGAGTTAACTAAGGTAAACATTGAGCATATGAATGCTAAATATAAACTTGCTAGAGATAAGGGTAGAAAACATGTTGTGTTTGCACCTGGAGATCTTGTTTGGTTACATTTGCGTAAGGATAGTTTTCCTAATTTGAGCAAATCAAAGCTAATGCCACGTGCTGATGGTCCTTTTAAGGTGTTAGAGAAAATAAATGATAATGCATAGAAACTTGAGCTGCCGACAGATTTTGGGGTTAGTCCCACTTTTAACATTGCAGATTTAAAGCCTTATTTGGGTGAGGAAGATGAGCTTCCATCGAGGACGACTTTATTTCAAGAAGGGGAGGATGATGAGGACATCAATACCATTGTTACACCCACAGCCCCTGCTGCTATACATACTGGACCAATTACTAGAGCTCGCGCACGCCAATTAAATTATCAGGTACTTTCGTTTCTTGGTAATGATTCTAATGTTCATGAGAATATGATGCTGCCTAAATTGGATACACTTGTTTTGCTTACAAATGAAGGGCCTGGCACGGATAAGAGGGATGAACACTGGAGCAAGACCAAGCATGGAGATGATGGCATGCGCAAGGGTATCAAGAACGTTGTTACAAGTGATGATTTCAGGACTTTGAAGCCACCATAAGGAGTGCATGAAGCTTTGGACGAACTATACAAGATGCCACTTAATAAATTTTGTCCAGAGTCTATTCTAGGTGCTGTGTCACCTTATTTTTGGGCCAGGCCCATGTAATTTCGAAATACTTGATTATAGGCAGTTTTTAGAGTCCGTATGTGTGGGGAAACAATAGTTAGGGTTGGTTTCGGACCCCTCCTCCATATATACAGCCCTTAGGGCATCATTTAGACTTTGGGTTTTGTTTAGATTAAAAATTCGCCATAGCTGCAACTTCGCGTACTTCGTTTGTGTCCAACGACCAGACCAAGACGTCACAGAACCTCACGTTCATTAATAAAGCTTTCCTCTTTTATTCACAATATCCAGATTGCAATCTCAGTTTCTTGCTTGTTCTTCGTTTGCTCGCAGGAAATAGACCCTCATGGTCAGGTTGATCGTGCTTCGGCGTGGTTAATAACCCTCGGAAGTTGGTTTAGCGATTGCTAAGGCTCCCACAGAAAACGATATCCACAGAAAACGATATCTATCTCATCGAAACATCGGGACACCTTCGCCTCTATCAGATCAGGTTATATTAGAGTTATAATTTGAGTACTGTCAGGAGATGTTATATTGGTGAGATAAATTGACAATGTTGATTTATAGCCAAATTTGTAGTTTAAGTAGTCCATTGTCTGCTATTACTCGAAGCATGACAAGGCTTGTTTTCTTCAAAACTTTCCTAGACTCTACCAATAGGCCTACCCTCTTTTTTTTTACCTTTTGGTGCAGGCTTCCTTGATTGATATAAGTATGAGCCCAAGCTACTCATGAACACGGTTTAATTTTAGGGGAAAGATATAAGAGTTCAGACATCCTACAATGTTATTCAGAGTCTGTCCATTCCATTAAAATATCAGGATGGATCTTAATTCCTCAAGAATGATGTGGTTCTGGACTCTAGTGTTAATCTCTTTTGTCGTAGATGTTTGACCAACTTACTGGTTGCTCCTTCTCATTTTCAATGATGTTTCTCAGTCCTAAGTATTTGTTTAGTCCAAATTGGAGTTACTTTGTTTACACTTATTTTATCGTGTCAGATCACCAATGGTGACAATAGAGTCATAGCGGGATGTTACTGTAGTGGCTGCAGGTGATTGTAGTTCAGCCTGAGACCAAGCAGCAGCATCCTGCATATTTTCATTTTTTATGTTCCAAGTATTGTAAGTGCCAAATTTATTTATGTTGTTTTTTATACAGATTGCAAGCATAAATATTCAAAGTTGATTGGTTATGTAAAGCAGTAGGAGCACACGCTATAAAAAAAATACTTCACTGTTTAACACATGTACTAATTTGATTGATTATTTCGTACATCTTTAAATGACATGATGGCACTTAGGGACTGATAACACTGATATAAAAAAGTTACTTTCAAATAGAGTTTCTGAAAGGTACCCCTAATTAAATTTATTATTATATTCTGATGCAATGTCGCTCATGAAATGTTTGTAGCTAAACATGTACTCCTACCTTGATTGTTTTAGATGATTTGTTAGAATGCCATACAAGAGAATGTGATTAACAAAGATATTAATGCCTTCTTTGATACTACATATTGTGTTGCTGAATATATTTGAATCCAAGGCTATGAGTTGTCTACTGATGCATGGTTCTGCCTTCCTAGGCATATTTGGATTTTTTCATTCATATACAACATAAGAAAAGGAATGCGCTCAAGGCTATAGGCTATGGTTGTGCCTATTGCTCTCCTAATTTGAAAGTTTTTTAGTTTGCTTGTAGATCTGCAGTGCTGGATACATTAAAACTAGGTTAGATTATCTGACATTCTTATGTGCTTGTAATTTGAAGGAAGTCTTAGTGATCGCAAAAAGGAGTTCCCTAATTTTATATTTTGCTAAAACACATTAGATGGACAAAATCAGAACGATCCTTCTAAATTTTGTTGCATAGTTAAGTTGTTGTCCGTCAGATTCACTAGGCATACTCTAGCCATATCACTTTAGTCACTTCGATTAATTAATCATTTAGTTAAAATGAATAATTATAGTTTCACCATGTGATTTTGCTTTCTTGTTTTTGTCACGGGAAAGTATATTCACTTCTCACAAATTTACTGGTTGCTCCTTCAAAATTACATACAGTGATTAGTTGGGGAAGCTCGCTTCCTCTTCCACATGTGGGCGGTCTGTACTTTCATGTACACCCGTGAAAATGACGAATCTGAGAAGGTTCACTGATTCTGTATGAATTACAGTGTCACTGCCCTTCTTACCTCTTGTGTTTATTTGATTGGAGAGTTTCTGGCTGATGAGTTGTGTAGGGTAGACACGAGTAGACAACCTTATTGTGCCTTATAAGGTCCGATGGCGGTGATCGAATAACTCTAGCAAGCGCTGGGCATTCATGTACCAGGAACAACAAGGTATTTATTTCCCTCAAACTCACTTTCTCATGTTCTTGTATATTATCTCATTATCGTAATCTTTGTATGCATGTGCTTATTGTTACAGAATGGGCCGACCACTTCACAACCATTCGTAAACTGGTGGCCACATAAGGCTGTGAGGCTCTGGGAAAGTTACCGTAAAAGAAGGCCCTGAGCAAGTTTTAGGGACGGGTCTTTCACAATTTATTACACATGTAATTCATCCTGATATTTGATGACGAAGGCTCACAGTTTGGTTTACAAATTGGTATGTGTAGCATGTTATTGTTTCCCTTTCTCCTTTTTTCTGTTAAGAATGAAATATTATGTGGTGTGTCCTCACAATGCATCACTGTAGAAGCTATCTACAAACAATTTTGTAAACGGATGTGTTTATTCTTTCAACATATTAAGTTTCTATGTATGTTTTGTGTGCTATTTAAATTGTCGTTAACATGAAATATCTTCCTGTAGGTCAAGGATAAATCTCAAATGTTGTACATTTTGAAAAGTAGCCAACAATCTAGATTGCGGTAAGTATGATGGAAAGCATAATATACAGTGACACTTGTCAAGATAGAGTAGGATTAGGACAAGATGCTAGCTTGATGGGGGATATGAATGATAGACATGATCAAGATCTTCATGCCACAACAGGTTGATGTGAAGAGAGCTGAGGAATTGATGCAGAGCATCGCAAGGTCATCCCCATGGACCTACCATCGTCTCACCAAGTGCCTACCGGGCCCATGACTTGATCACGTGCAAGAGCTCTTGAAACCGAGGTGACATCTCTCCTCTCACAATTCCACTTCGATGCGCATGAAGCATGGCTACTACCTCATATGGATACTCTGTGCATACTCAGGTACAATGGAGAAGCTAAGGAGTAAGGACAAGAAGAAGAGGAAGATGGACGAGAAGACGGAGAAGAAGAAGGGATGCAGGAAAAGTCCCAGCCAACGGACGACCGGCCGGGACCGGACGTCCGGCGCCTGAAGCCTCAGCCGAGCCCCAGCCAGCGGACGTCCGGCCCAGACCAGACGACCGGTGCCCCTGCACCCGAAGCGAACGAGCGGATGTCCGGTCCGGACCGGACGACCGGCGCACCAGCACCCGAGGCAACATCAGCGGAAGTCCGGAGCCTTCGGACGTCCGGCGCCCCCATCACAGAGCAGAACCAGCGGACGACCGGAGGACACCGGACGCCCGGTCCCCAGCGGACGTCCGGTACCTAGCTGTGTCCAGATTCGGGCCCGAGGCCCATGTACCCCTTCACTTCACCCCTTTTGCACTTAGACTATAAATAGACCCCCCCATTCATCCTAGCTAGGGTTAGCGTTGGTTTAGCTCATACTCAGAGATAGAGCTTCGCTCATCCTCATCGGATCTACTCCTCGTGAGAGACCGCGGCCTCTTCGGAGAAGATCCCTTTGGATTCAAGACCTCCTTGCGGAGAAGATCCCCTTGTGGATTCAAGACCTCCTCGCGGAGAAGAACCGGTTACAGTGTATCGTCCCTAGTTGTCCGTGGATTCGTGTATCGCCCTATGTACTCGAGGATCTAGCCCATGTGTGACTTATTCGTGACGGTTTAGTGATTTCCTCTTGTGTTTTTCCTCCCGTTCATCCTCGTGTTCTTCGTGTTTTCCTTTGGGATCCGCTCCTTTCGTGGAAGATCGGCCACCTAGGGTTTCACCCTACATCATCTTGGTATCATGAGCCACGTTGATCACGATTTCGGAGCTCCCCTCTTCGTTTTTCTAGCTTGATTTTGTTGTTTTTCGTCCTAATCCGAAAATCCCCTCAAAAATAGCCCCAAAAATTTTTCTTGTGTTTTGTGAGTTGTGATGATGTTTTGTTGGTTTTGATCCGTCAATTTGTTGCGTTGCAAGTAGATCTAGCCTTCCCCCACCATCTCCACCTCGAAATCCCTCCCAAATTCCCCATTTCCCCCCCAAAATCACCTCCCGGATCTAATATCTCGCGTTGACCCCGACCACCGGACGACCGTCACATCACCGGACATCCGGCGACCCAGGAAGCACCGGACGTCCGACGTTACCGTACGACCGGCGACCGGACATCCGTCCACTACCGGACGACCGCTACTTCCACCATTTCATCCGCTACACCACCACCGACTTTCCGCAATCTTTGCCATTATCCCAACCCACACCACCACCTAACCGATACTACTCCGACGATTTTGGTCGCCTTTGGTTTTGAGAATTTGAGTTGCGGCACCGTATCCTTTTGTGTTTCGGCTATCTAGGTACGGTTCGACATCGACACCACCGCCGCTCATTTTCGCCACGGACGCGTCATCAACACCGGTCATCAACAACGACCACATCGACTACGACTTGGTATTCGTGCCACCATTTTGACACCATACCGGAAGCAAGACCGGTAACCTCATCTTGGTATTGGACATATCACTCTTTCCATCACATTGTTAGCCATCATAGCCTCGTTTCCTTTGCGTTGCTTACCCATCGAGACTGGCCTTTGAGTATTGCAGGCAACGAGACTTGTGCACTTTAGTGATCATACATCCCATAGCATACATACACACATCATTGTTGCCTATATTGGTATCATCTCTTGTGTCACAAAGTTGTCATCGCATACTCACTTGCTATCTTGGTTCGTCAAGCATTGCATGAGAAAAGAGCTCAAACATCAAAGAGCCAACCAAGCTTTTAAGCAAGAACCATAGCATCATACAACATTAAGATTGTCATACTCGATCACCTTGGATCATATCATAGCAACACCTTGCATAAAACATATTTGGGATAGAAGTCGTTGCATTTTTGCTAAGTAGGTTGTGCACAAGTTCTTGTATCCGCCTATCGTGCAATCGTGCTAGCGTCTCTCTAGTGTTGTGCAACAACAGCATTTTTGTAGATTCCACATTTTGGCTCACCCTTGGTTGCATAACCCCACTTATCTTTTTGCGTGTGTGTTTCCGTGTACCGTATATGCTTGGTCTACTTGTTACATTGCATCCTGTGAATTTTCTCCAACATTATTGAATCTTGCTTACATTCACATTAAAAATTGTGCCACCATCCTAACCAAGCTCCACCATAAGCTTTTACTTGTGTAGGTGTGAGAAACCGACGAGAATTAGTACCAATTGGGCTATTTCCTTGTCCTACATTGGAGTGATCATCGATTCACTTTCAACTTCGGTCAAGGTACATTTGGTATTCGTTCTTCTCTTTCTACCACTCACACTTGTCTTGGAATGATGGATAGGCCGAGTAATTCTACCAACCCACTCTTCATGGAGCAAGACGACGACATGAACTCCTTCGTCACCAAGAGTCACCTCTTTGGTGCACAACGTGCTTTGCATCAAGAGCAACAAGCTATGAGTGAATGCATCGACAACCTTGCCGCCGACTTGAGACTTTCCGAGCAACGTACAAGGGACTACTTCGACCACAAGCTCGACGATCACAAGCAAGAGAATGACGCAAGGATGGACGAGATTCGCGCTTTGTTGCTCAACCGCTCTTCTTCCACTTCAAGGAGCCGTTCAAGTCACCGTTCCGACTCAAGTACACCGACATCGAACACTCTTCGTCGAGCCATGCGCACCAACCATCAAGCAAACCTCAATCCGCTTCGGGATACCGACTCTCAAGAGCGACAACGACGTTAAGACAAAGAAGCTTTTGTGCTAGCTCGAGAACGGCAACAACAACGACAACATGAAGAGGAAGAACGGGTGCGTCTACACCAAAATGCACAACATGCCGAGGCTCAACGTCAAGAACAACAACTCCGTGACGCTCAAGCACTTGAGGCGCAACAAGCTCTACGTGATGCAAGTCGAGCCGTTGCCGACCGAGGCCGACAAGCCCGTGAGGAAGAGGAAGCACTTCGTGAAGAACTTCATGAACGGCGATTTCAAGCTCGCATGCATCGTCTAGTTCCCCTCGAGCTCGACGCGTTCCTCCACAAGCTCGCCACGACCATCAAGTTCATCAAGAGCATGAAAACAATGGGAACCCTCCACGGCAAGAGCAACACGAGGTTGACAACCCTCCGCGTCAAGAGTACCACGAGTTGGACAATCATCTACAACATGGGCGTCATCATCCCCGACCCCAACACAATGAAGAGCAACGCTACGACAAGCTCAAGTTCACCATGCCCAAGTTTAACGGAAGCAACGATCCCGAAGAATACCTTTCATGGGCATTGAAAGTTGACAAGATCTTCCGTTTGCACAATTATGAAGAAGAGAAGAAGATCGCGATGGCCTCCCTTGAGTTCCAAGACTATGTCCTCATTTGGTGGGAACAAGTCATTGAGCGCCGCAAGGCAAGAGGTGATCCACCCATCACTACTTGGGAACAAATGAAGGATGTCATGAGAGCACGCTTCGTGCCTACCTACTACAACCGCGACCTCTTCAAGAAACTCCAACAACTCAAGCAAGGAACCAAGAGCGTTGAAGAATACTACAAGGAGATGGAGATTGCAATGATAAGAGCCAATGTGACGGAAGATGATGAGCAAACTATGGCACGTTTCTTGAATGGACTCAATCATCCCATCAAGAAGATCGCCGACTTCCAACCATACTCAAATCTAATCGAGCTCGTGCACCAAGCTACCAAAGCGGAACGCCAAGTGCAAGATGACTTCAAGTACGCCAAGTTCTCATCCAAGTCCTACGGCTTCTCAAATAATCAAGCTTCAACGACTCGAACTCCAACTACAAGAACGTCTACTTCCAACATCGACAAGCCGAACCCCAAGAAAGCTTCGTCAACTACAAGTCATCCTCCTACGAGCAACTTCAAGCCGAGAGCTTCATCTTCATCTACCCCAACCGATGAGACCGTCAAGACAAGCTCCCTCAAGTGTTTCACTTGTGGAGGCCGAGGCCACAAGTCCTATGAGTGCACCAACAAGCGCACCATGATCTTCAACGACGATGGCACTTATGACTCCATGAGCGAAGGAGAAATGGAAGCCCTTGAACAAGTGGCCATGCACCGCCAAGTGAACAATGAAGAAGAACAAGTCTTTTGTGATGAAGACTCAAGTCCCGCACTTGTTGTCTCAAAAGTCTTGACCCTCCAACATCACCAAGAAGAAGACCAACGATGCACCATATTCCACGCCAAGGCCGACATCAATGGACGATCCGTCAAGGTCATCATCGATGGAGGGAGTTGTCACAATCTTGCAAGTGAAGAACTTTGCTCCAAGCTCCAATTTCCCAAGACGAAGCATCCCCATCCATACAAAGTGCAATGGCTTAGTGACTCCGGCACTATCCAAGTCGAGCACCAAGTACAAGTATCCTTCAAAATCAGCGCTTACAAAGACACCTTGGAATGCGACGTCATCCCAATGACCATTTGCCATCTTCTCATTGGACGGCCATGGCAATTCGATAGAGGAGTCGTCCACAATGGGCGTACAAACCACTATAGCTTCAAGATGCAAGGAAAGGAGTTTGTGTTACGACCCATGTCTCCAAGCCAAGTGATTGCCGATAAGCAAGCCACCCATCATGGAGAGAATGGTGAGAGAGTGAGCCACCAAAAAGAGAGTGAGCGCCACAAGCCCAAATTGAGTGCCTCCACGATGAGCGAAAACAAGAACTTCGTCCTATTTGCCACCAAACGTGAGATGAGAGAAGTGTGTGAGAACCCATCAAGTGTCCTACACTATGTCCTATTGTGCAAGGACGAGGTCACAACTACTAACACCTCTCACAATCTACCTTTGGTGTTATCTTCTGTATTGTAGGAATTCCAAGATGTTTTCCCCAATGAGCTACCTCCGGGTCTACCTCCACTACGAGGCATTGAGCACCGAATTGATCTCATCCCCGGAGCGCCGCTCCCAAACAAAGCTCCATACCGCGTCAACCCCGACGAAACCAAAGAAATCCAAAGGCAAGTAAAGCATCTCATAGACCATGGTCATGTGCGTGAAAGTTTGAGTCCTTATGCCGTACCGGTCATTCTTGTGCCAAAACGTGATGGTAGCTTTCGCATGTGCTCCGATTGTAGACCTATCAATGCTATCACCGTTAGATATAGGTACCCCATTCCACGCCTTGATGATATGCTTGGTGAACTTAGCGGTGCCACTATATTCTCCAAAATTGATCTTAAGAGTGGTTACTATCAAATCCGCATACAAAAGGGTGATGAATGGAAAACCGCCTTCAAAACCAAGTTTGGTTTGTATGAGTGGTTAGTCATGCCTATGGGTCTCTCGGAAGCACCGGGCACTTTTATGCGCCTTATGAATCATGTCTTTCGTCCTTACATTGGTATATTTGTTGTGGTTTACTTTGATGACATTCTTGTGTTTAGCAAATCGATCCATGAGCATGTCACCCACGTCCGCACCGTTTTGCAAACTCTTAGGAAAGAGTGTCTCTATGCTAATATGGAGAAATGCCTTTTTGGTGTTGATAAGCTCGTTTTCTTAGGATTTCTTGTATCTTCTAAGGGTGTTCATGTTGATGAATCTAAGATCAATGCTATTAAAACTTGGCCCCAACCAACCAATTTGCAACAAGTGCGTAGTTTTCTTGGTTTAGCCGGTTTCTACCGTCGATTTGTGAAGGATTTTAGCACCATTGCTTCACCTTTGCATGCTTTGAGCAAGAAGAACACGCCTTTTGTTTGGGGACCATCTCAAGATATTGCTTTCAATGAGCTTAAGAATTTGCTTACTCATGCTCCTGTGCTTGCTTTACTCAACTTCGACAAGCCTTTTGAGATTCATTGCGATGCTAGTGGTAATGGCATAGGAGGCGTGTTAACGCAAGAGAAGCGCCCCATAGCGTACTTTAGTGAGAAACTTTCCAGAGCGCAACTCAATTACCCCATCTATGACAAATAGCTATATGCTTTAGTGCGAGTTTTGCATGAATGAGAACATTACCTTCGTCCACATGAGTTCATCATCCATACCGACCATGAAACACTTAAATACCTTAAGGGTCAAACTAAGTTGAACAAGTGTCATGCTAAATGGAGTGAATTTATTGAGTCTTTTCCTTATGTCATCAAGTACATTAAGGGTAAAGAAAATGTTGTGGCAGATGCGCTCTCCCGTATATGCATGCTTGTCAATAACCTTGAGTTGAATGTCATTGGTTTTGAGCATATCAAAGACTTGTATGAACATGATCCTACTTTCACCATTCCTTATGCCAAGTGTTTGGTACATACTTCTTGGGATCGATACTACATCAACGATGGATATCTTATGCGAGCTAACAAACTTTGCATCCCCGAGTCCTCTTTTCGTTTGTTGCTTTTGCAGGAATCTCATGGAGGCGGACTCATGGGACACTTTGGACGCGACAAAACATTTGCTACGCTCTCCAAGAACTACTTTTGGCCCAAGATGCATCGCGACGTCAATCGCTTCACCAACCGTTGTTCTACATGTCGCAAAGCTAAGTCTAAAGCCCAATCTCATGGTCTCTATATGCCACTTCCAATTCCATATCAACCATGGGAAGATATTAGCATGGACTTTGTGCTTGGTTTGCCTAGAACTCGAAATGGAAAGGATTTCGTTTTTGTTGTCGTGGACCGTTTCTCCAAAATGGCTCATTTCATTCCTTGCAACAAGATAGACGATGCTTCACATATTGCAAATTTGTTTTGTAGGGAAATCTTGCACCTTCATGGAGTACCAAAGACTATCATCTCGGACCGCGACGTCAAGTTCCTTAGCTACTTTTGGAAGACTCTATGCGCAAAGCTCGGAATCAAGCTACTCTTCTCCACGGCATACCATCCTCAAACCGATGGCCAAACAGAGGTGACCAACCGCACACTCTCCACTCTACTTCGAGTACTCATCAAGAAGAACATCAAGGACTGGGAGGAGTGTCTACCCCTCGCCGAGTTCGCATACAACCGAGCAAGACACTCAACAACCGACAAGTCCCCTTTCGAGGTCGTCTACGGATTCAACCCTTTGTCACCATTGGATATTCTTCCTCTACCACTCCAAGAGCGCATCAATTTGGACGCAAGTGCGCGTGTGACACATCTCATGAAGATGCATGAAGATACAAGGAACACCATTGAGCACCAAGTTCAACGCCTTGCGACCAAGCTTAACTTCAACAAGCAACCTATGGTCTTCAACATTGGTGATCAAGTGTGGCTACACCTTCGCAAGGACCGCTTCCCACAAGAACGCAAATCCAAGCTTCGTCCACGAGCGGATGGACCCTTCAAGGTGCTTGCATGTTACAACGACAATGCTTACAAGATCGACCTCCCGCGCGACAAGTACAACGTGAGCGACATCTTCAACGTCAAAGATCTCTCTCCTTTCCATGGTGATGAAGATTTTGATCCGAGGACGGATCTTCCCCAAGGGAGGGGAGATGATGCGGAGCATCCCAAGGTCATCCCCATGGACCTACCATCGTCTCACCAAGTGCCTACCGGGCCCATGACTCGATCACGTGCAAGAGCTCTTGAAACCGAGGTGACATCTCTCCTCTCACAATTCCACTTCGATGCGCATGAAGCATGGCTACTACCTCATATGGATACTCTGTGCATACTTAGGTACAATGGAGAAGCTAAGGAGCAAGGACAAGAAGAAGAGGAAGATGGACGAGAATATGGAGAAGAAGAAGGGATGCAGGAAAAGTCCCAGCCAACGGACGACCGGCCGGGACCGGACGTCCGGCGCCTGAAGCCTCAGCCGAGCCCCAGCCAGCGGACGTCCGGCCCAGACCGGATGACCGGTGCCCCTGCACCAGAAGCGAACGAGCGGACGTCCGGTACGGACCGGACGACCAGCGCACCAGCACCCGAGGCAACATCAGCGGAAGTTCGGAGCCTCCGGACGTCCGGCGCCCCCATCACAGAGCAGAACCAGCGGACGACCGGAGGACACCGGACGTCCGGCAGCTCCTGAGACACCGGACGTCCGGCAGCTCCTGAGACACCGGACGTCCGGTCCCCAGCGGACGTCCGGTACCTGGCTGCGTCCAGATTCGGGCCCGAGGCCCATGTACCCCTTCACTTCACCCCTTTTGCACTTAGACTATAAATAGACCCCCCATTCATCCTAGCTAGGGTTAGCGTTGGTTTAGCTCATACTCAGAGATAGAGCTTCGCTCATCCTCATCGGATCTACTCCTTGTGAGAGACTGCGGCCTCTTTGGAGAAGATCCCTTTGGATTCAGGACCTCCTTGCGGAGAAGATCCCCTTATGGATTCAAGACCTCCTCGCGGAGAAGAACCGGTTACCGTGTATCATCCCTAGTTGTCCGTGTTCGTATATCGCCCTATGTACTCGAGGATCTAGCCCATGTGTGACTTATTCGTGACGGTTTAGTGATTTCCTCTTGTGTTTTTCCTCCCGTTCATCCTCGTGTTCTTCGTGTTTTCCTTTGGGATCCGCTCCTTTCGTGAAAGATCGGCCACCTAGGGTTTCACCCTACATCAGGAATGGGTGGGGTGGAGAGACACTAGAAGAATAACGAGGAAGATATTTGGCGGGAAAAAGGAAAGAAATCAGCAGGAAGACATAACAACCAGCAGTGGTAGCTATGTTGGTCCCTTTTAACTGTGTTATTAGTTGAATTAGTTATATATGTAGTGTTTGGTTTTAACAGGATGTGTGATCTAGATGATTCTTATTACACAAGTTATGTGGAATAGTAGAAATCCTTAAGACCATTAACAACAAAATGTGAGAAGCATTAACAAGATGTGTGGAACAATAACAATCTTTGCTCTTTTTACATGCTTAATGCAACTCTAAACTAATACTCGGTAGGTATGTAATATGTCTCCAACGTATCTATAATTTTTGATTGTTCCATGTTGTTATATTATCATTCCTGGATGTTTTACAATCCTTTTATAATCATTTTATTTCATTTTTGGGACTAAGCTATTGACATAGTGCCCAGTGTCAGTTGCTGTTTTTTGCTTGTTTCTTTACATCGCAGAAAATCAATATCAAACGGAGTCCAAATGCAGCGAATTTTTTTTGGAATTCTTATGGACTAGAAGACACCCAATGGGCTAGAGAACCACCTGGGGGGTGCCCTGAGGGGGCCACAACCCACCAGGGCACGCCTGGGCCCCCAGGCGTGCCTAGGTGGGTTGTGCCCACCTCGGTGGCCTCCCGCACCGCCTCTTTGCTCTATAAATACCCCAATATTCCAGAAACCCCAGGGGAGTGGACGAAAATCAATTCCAGTTGCCGCAAGTTCCAGAAACACCAGATCCAATCTAAACACCATCACGGAGGGGTTCATCATCCTCATTGGTGCCTCTCCGATGATGTGTGAGTAGTTCTTTGTAGACCTTCGGGTCCGTAGTTAGTAGCTAGATGGCTTCCTCTCTCTCTCTTGATTCTCAATACAATGGTCTCTTGGAGATCTATTTGATGTAACTCTTTTTGCGGTGTGTTTGTTGGGATCCGATGAACTTTGAGTTTATGACCAGATCTATGTTTTTATCCATGAAAGTTATCTGAGTCTTTTGATATCTTATATGCATGATTATTTATAGCCTCGTATTTCTTCTTTGAATCTTTGGTTTAGTTAGGCCAACTAGATCGATTTTTCTTGCCATGGGAAGAGGTGCTTTGTGATGGGTTCGATCTTACGGTGCTTGATCCCAGTGACAAAAGGGGAACCGACACATATGTATCGTTGCTATTAAGGATAACAAGATGGGGTCTATTTTTACATAAATAGATCTTGTCTACATCATGTCATTGTTCTTATTGCATTACTCTGTTTCTCCATGAACTTAATACACTAGATGCATGCTGGATAGCAGTCGATGTGTGGAGTAATAGTAGTAGATGCAAGAAGGAGTCGGTCTACTAATCTTGGACGCGATGCCTATATAATGATCATTGCCTGGATATCGTCATGATTATTTGAAGTTCTATCAATTGCCCAACAGTAATTTGTTTACCCACCGTTGCTATTTTTCTTGAGAGAAGCCACTAGTGAAACCTATGGCCCCAGGTCTCTTTTTATTATATTTTCCTTTGCGGTCTATTTTTATTTGCTTTTATTCTCAGATCTATTGATCCAAAAACCCAAAAAAATACTTGGCTGCAATTTTTATTTATTTATTTTATCTCGCGTTCCTACGAGATCTATTTATCCAATCAACTACAATTTTACCTATCTTTTTACCCGTGAGGTATTGACAACCCCTCTCTTACGTCGGGTTACAAGCATTTGTTCTTTGTGTGCAGGAGCTGTTTAGGTGGTGTTGCATGGTTCTCCTACTGGTTTGATAACCTTGGTCTCATAACTGAGGGAAATACCTACTGTAGCTGTGCTGCATCATCCCTTCCTCTTTGGGGAAATACCGACATAGTTCAAGCCGCATCAGTATGTTTCAAATTTAGAATTACACCAAGTGCACAATTTAATTTTTTTATTAGATGATGCCTAACACACTGGCCTATGGGGTTGTTTTAATATTGGGAAATGAAGGAACTTTGCCATGAGTTATGTTCATTGCGGTCCCTTAAAACGGAAATATTTGTTAACCATCAAATAATTTGACTGCTTGTTACACTAGAAAATGACGGTTGCATCCTTCCGAAAAAATGGTCACGATGGATTCTTCATATTTTGATAATTTGGCAGACAAATGAATGGGATTTTCCCATTTACTATCAATAATATGGGGAGCCCAGATTGTCCTGCCAGTTGAATTTTGAGGAGCCCGTTGGGCGCCTATTTGATGTCCGAACATGCCCGGACGTATGAGTGAGAAATGAGCTTTGATGTTAATACGATCTTAATCATTTGTTTGATTCATGTAAATGCATTGTAGCCCGTAGCAACGCACGTGCATTCTGCTAGTTACTAGTAAACTTGCATGTGCAACGCATGTTTCAACTAATGCACTTGTCATAGATACATTCAGTTTCAATGAAATACACCTTGCCTGCATGTCTGATACTACCTACTCCTTGCATTGACATCTATTGATGGGCATCTCCATAGCCCATTGATTAGCCTCATTGATGTGTGACTTTCTCCTTTTCTTATCTTCTCCATATCCATGGCTTGCGCTCATGTACCACGTGGGGTTTGAAAAAGCTCAAGCGCGTTAAAAAGTGTGAACCAATTGCTTGGCTGACACCGGGGTAGTGCATGATTTATACTTTGTGTTAAGAAGATGGAGCATGGCAAGGCTATATGCTTTTGTAGGCATAGCATTCTTGAGCATTAATATTTTGAAAGGCACGATTGTTTGTTGGTATGCCTGAGTATTGATGTCTTTATGTCAAATTATAGACTATTGCTTTGTCCTTATATAGTGAGCTATAATGACAAGCTACTCCTCATTGTCGAGATATCGATGATGATTGGTCCTTGGACTTGGAAGAGAGAGAGAGAGAGAGGCCTCCACATCGTGGGTGCCCTCCTCGTAGTGGTGAGTCGCCTGAGATGCTCTGGCCACCAACTTGCTAGCTCTGGAGTTGAGGTAAGAACGGGCACGCTGAGGAAACACCTCGTAGTCTTCGTTGAAGGCACCGATGGTGGCCTTGAGAAAACACCATGAACTATCATTTAAAGCAGCCAACCGCGGGGTGGCGGCTGCGTGCGAGGCATCGATAGTTGCCTCGATGGCAAAGTGCTCCTCCAAGATCTGGGGGTCGGCACGAATGGCAGCCATCGTGACCTCATTCGCGCATGCATCCACGATTTGCTTCTGCGCTGCGAAATGCTGCTTGAGCTCTTGGTTGTACTGCGTGCACCATGACTTAGAGCGGCGTTTATTTGGAGAATGGGTTGGTGATTTGTGTAGAAAGTGTCACGCCGACGGTCGGGACATGTGGGATGTAGAAGGAGGAGGAGGAGAATGGGGTGGGTGTGGATTACCTGCCTAGATCGACAAGGCTGAGCAGCGGGAAGGAGCGTCGCTGGCGAGGAGGCGGCACTACAAGAAAGCAGTGAAGGTTTGAACTTGGAAAGGAAGGCGGGAACAGGGGAAATGTGGCTTTTGGTTAGGAGGAGGGGGAGGTAGATATTTCTGTGGAAGCCAAAAAAACTCGCTCGGGCAGCGAAAAGCTGGCGCGCAAAGTTACATCAGACACGATCCATTATTTAGCATTGTGTGCGATATGTGAACATGACAAATGATTCATATAGCTTACCCTGTGTGTGATGAGTTTGAACGTGCAAATTTTGGTCTAAATTTCCCTAGTTACAGTAATCATCCGCATTATTGCATAATTTGGGTACACAAAAGAGCCTATAACACACAAACATTTCTTAATCGAGCAAGTTTAGAAATTAAACAGAGCTAGCTGACCTAAAAATTACTCTAACAAAAGACCAACAGTCTAAACAAAGACTAATACTCCGGCTGGCGCTCATCGATCTCCACCACATCCTCCATGTCCAGCTCATGCCCGACGATATCCATGGGAAGGGACTCCATGGCATCCATCGCAACATACTCGGCAACCATCTCGCCATCTGTGTCTGCCTCTCTTTGGAAAAGGCCGTCATGAGCTGGGTGTGGGTGGCCATGAGCTGGGCTTGGACGGGCTCCATATGGGAAAGGTATGTCGCGAACGAATGGACGGCTGCTCGAATGCTCTCGGTGATTGCCAACTCTTCGGCCATCTACCCCCCTGAGGTCATCCCCAAGAAGAAGAAGCAACAACCACGCCAAGGATATCAGGAGGATGGGGCATCTGACGATCGTGCCTCAAGCCCCATGCCCACTGATGGGGCGCCTTCCCCTCTCGCATAGGAAGGCTGATAGAGGCGAAGGTGTCCTGATGTTTCGATGAGATGGAGGCTATCGTTTTATGTGGGAGTCTACCTTGACGATCCGACTATGAACGTGCGAGACGTCGCGCCTTAGCAATCGCTAAACCAACTTCCGAGGGGTTATTGACCACACTGGAGCACGATCAACCTGACCACGAGGGTTTGTTTCCTGCGAGCAAACAAAGAATAAGCAAGAAACTAAGATTGCAATCTGGATATTGTGAATATAAGATGAAAGCTTTATTGATCAAGGTGGGGTTCTGTGACGTCTTGGTCTGGTCGTTGGACACAAACGAAGTACGCGAAGTTGCAGCTATGGCGAACTTTTGTTCTAAACAAAACCCAAAGTCTAAACGACGCCCTAAGGGTTGTATATATGGTGGAAGAGGGGGGAATTTCGTGGCCCTTGGAGGAGGGCTCCGAAACCAACCCTAACTCTTGTTTCCCCACACATGCAGACTCTAAAAACAACCTATACTTAAGTATTTCGAAAATACATGGGCCTGGCCCAATAATAAGGTGACGCAGCACCTAGAATAGCCTCTGTACGAAATTTATGAAGTGGTATCTTGTATATTTTTTCCAAGGCTTCATGCACTCCTTATGGTGGCTTCAAAGTCCTAAAATCATCACTTGTAGCTCCGTTCTTGAGCCCCTTGCGCATGCGATCATCTCTATGCTTGAACTTGCTCCAAGGTTCATCTTTCTTGTCCAAACTAGGCCCTTCATTTGTAAGCAAAACAAATGTATCCAATTTAGGCAGCATCATATTCTCATGAACATTAGAATCGTTACCAAGAAACGAAAGTACCTGATAATTCAATTGGCGTGCGCAGGCTCTAGTAATTGGTCCAGTATGTATAGCAGCAGGGGCTGTGGGTGTAACAATGGTATTGATGTCCTCATCATCCTCCCATTCTTGAAATGAAGTTGTCCTCGACGAAAGCTCATCCTCACCCAAATAAGGCTTCAAATCTGCAATGTTAAAAGTGGGACTAATCCCAAAATCTACAGGCAGCTCAAGTTTATATGCATTATCATTTATTTTCTCTAACACCTTAAAAGGCCTAGCAGCACGTGGCATTAGCTTTGATTTGCGCAAATTAAGAAATCTATCCATACACAAATGTAACCAAACAAGATCTCCAGGTGCAAACACAACATGTTTTCTACCCTTATCTCTAGCAAGTTTATATTTAGCATTCATACGCTCAATGTTTTCCTTAGTTAACTCATGCATTTTTAAAATCAATTTAGCACGTTCTTTAGCATCAAAATTAACCTTCTCCGAAGAGGGAAGAGGCAACAAATCAATAGGTGCACGAGGTAGGAAACCATACACAATTTCAAAAGGGCACGTCTTAGTAGTAGAATGCAATGAACGATTGTAAGCAAATTCAATATGAGGCAAGCATTCTTCCCACATTTTCTTATTATTCTTCAAAACAGGCCTAAGCATAGTAGACAATGTTCTATTGACTACTTCAGTTTTTCCATCAGTTTGGGGGTGACAAGTAGTACTAAAAAGCAGTTTAGTCCCCAACTTAGCCCATAAACATCTCCAATAGTGGCTAAGAAATTTAGTATCATGATCTGAAACAATAGTATTTGGCACACCATGCAAGTGAATAATTTCACGAAAGAACAAATCAGCAACATTAACAGCATCATCGCTTTTATGACATGGTATAAAGTGTGCCATTTTTGAGAACCTATCCACGACAAGAAATATTCTATCCCTCCCCTTCTTTGTTCGAGGTAAACCTAAAACAAAGTCCATAGATATATCCTCCCAAGGAACACTAGGTACAGGCAAAGTCATATATAAACCACGAGGATTGAGTCGTGACTTAGCTTTTTGACATGTAGTGCAGCGAGCAACAAAACACTCAACATCCCGTCTCATCTTTGGCCAAAAGAAATGTGTAGCAAGTATATCCTCTGTATTCTTGACGCCAAAGTGTCCCATTAATCCTCCTCCATGCACCTCCTGCAACAACAAAAGTCGAACAGAGCTAGCTGGAATGCATAACTTGTTAGCACGAAACACAAATCCATCGTTAAGAACGAACTTGTTCCAAGTTCTCCCTTCCTTACAATTCTGCAATACATCTTTAAATTCAGCATCATGCACATATTGATCTTTGATGGTCTCCAAACCAAATATTTTAAAGTAAAGTTGTGAAAGCATAGTATAACGACGAGACAATGCATCAGCAATAACATTTTCTTTACCCTTCTTGTGTTTAATGACATAAGGGAAAGTCTCAATGAATTCAACCCATCTAGCATGTCTACGGTTCAGTTTTGCTTGACTTTTAATGTGTTTCAAAGATTCATGATCAGAATGTATAACAAATTCCTTGGGCCATAAATAATGTTGCCATGTTTCTAAGGTTCGAACAAGAGCATATAATTCTTTATCATCAGTAGAATAGTTCAGACTAGGCCCACTCAATTTTTCAAAAAAGTATGCAACAGGTTTGCCATCTTGTAATAACACACCTCCTAATCCAATTCCACTAGCATCACATTCAAGCTCAAAAATCTTATTAAAATTAGGAAGTTGGAGTAAAGGAGCATGTGTCAACTTATCTTTCAATACCATGAAGGCTTCTTCCTGTGCGGTACCCCAAACAAAAGGCACATCCTTCTTTGTAAGCTCATTGAGAGGTGTAGCAATGGTGCTGAAATCTCTAACAAAACGGCTATAGAATCCAGCGAGGCCAAGAAAACTCCTCACTTGTGTGACCGTTTTTGGCCGCGGCCAACTCTCAATAGCTTCAATCTTGGGTTTATCAACTTCAATTCCCTGTGGAGTAACAACATAGCCAAGAAAAGATACTCGGTCGGTGCAAAAGGTGCACTTCCCAATGTTACCAAACAAATGTGCATCACGTAGAGCAATAAAAACAACACGCAAATGTTCCAAATGTTCCTCCAAAGATTTTCTATAAATCAATATGTCATAAAAGTAAACTACCACAAATCGTCCAATGAAAGCACGTAAAACTTCGTTCATTAATCTCATGAAAGTACTAGGTGCATTAGTTAACCCAAAAGGCATGACTAACCACTCATATAATCCAAACTTAGTTTTAAATGGTGTTTTCCATTCATCTCCCAATTTCATACGAATTTGATGGTACCCACTACGCAAATCAACTTTGGAGAATATTGTAGAGCCACTCAATTCATCGAGCATATCATCTAGCCTAGGAATAGGATGACGATATCGAATAGTAATATTATTAATGCATCTACAATCAATGCACATACGCGACATACCATCCTTTTTCGGCACTAAAACGATAGTAACAACACAAGGACTAAGGGATTCGCGTATATAACCATTGTCGAGCAGTTCTTGTACTTGACACATAATCTCCTTCGTCTCCTCTGGATTGGTAGGGTATGGTGCATGGTTGGGTAATGATGCACCGGGAATTAAGTCAATTTGATGCTCAATCCCTCGAATAGGTGGTAATCCCGGTGGCACATCTTGTGGAAAGACGTCAGCAAACTCCTGCAAAATGTTAGTGACAGTAGAAGGCAAAGAGGAAGGCACGTCCTCGAATGAAAATAATGCCTCTTTGCACACAAAAGCATATCAAACAGATTTGCTAAAATCTAGATCATCAATATCGGTTTTGGTGGCAATTAAACATACACTTTTCAGTTTAATTTCCGGAACTATACTAGATGGATTATTATTAGGCTCCATTTGTTTCTCAAATTCTTTTGCCACAATCTGATTTTCACTCTTTTTTTCTCCTATTTTGCTTTATTAGCTCTATTAATATCATCTTTCAAAATGGAATCAGGAGTCATAGGAAGCAAAGTAATATTTTTATCCTTATGAACAACAGTATACTGATTGTTTCTACCATGGTGTATAGAATTTTTATCAAATTTCCATGGTCTACCAAGTAATAAGGAACAAGCTTGAATAGGTACCACATCACAATCAACATAATCAGCATATGTAGAGATACTAAAATGCACACGAACAGTATGTGTTACCTTAACCTTGCCGCTGTTGTTGAACCATTGGATGTAGTAAGGATGTGAATGTGGTCTTGTGGTGAGAGATAGCTTCTCCACCATCTCCATGCTAGGAAAGTTATTGCAGCTCCCTCCATCTATGATGACGCGAACAGAACGTTCCTTCACAACTCCGTTTGTATGGAACAAATTATGCCTCTGATTTCGCTCAGCTTGTGTAACTTGCACACTCAAAACACGTTGAGCAACTAGACATTCATACCTGTCAGCATCTTCAGCAGCCATGTATTGTGTCTCGTGATCAGAATCATCTCCACCGTGTTCTTCATGTGTAATAAGAGCCAAAGATTTTCATTCTCTCGCAAAATGTCCTCTTCCCTTACAATGACGACAAATAATATCACTTGTGTGCCCTGTTGATGCCATGGAAGAAGAAGAGCTCTGCGCAGGCCCATCAGGTGTGCTCTTGGCAGATAGTGGTGGTTGTGCCTGCTTTCTTGTATCATGGCTGGAGGTGGCACCTAATGGAGGGGCTGGTCCATTCGAAGTAGAGGATGCACATGGTGTCCATGATGAAGATCGACCTGCAGAAAAGTTAGTTCGTGCCAACGCCTGTCGATCCTGCACTTCACGTTCAGCTTTACAAGCAAGATGGAATAAACGAGTGATATTATGATGCGGAGCATCCCATGATCATCCCCATGGACGCACCTACACCTCCAACGACACCACTTGGACTAATGACACGAGCCCGAGCCAAGGCTATCGAAGATAAGGTGAACTCACTCCTCTCCGAACTTCCACTTTCTATGCATGAGACATGGCTACTACCTAAGTCCGAGGTGTTGTGCATGATTAGGCACCAAGAGGATCCTCCCGAAGATGCGCATGAAGATGTAGAAGTTCCCAAGTTCACGGATGAAGAGAACAAATGGAAGTTGCCAAGAACATCTCCCAGGCCCCGGACATCTGGCCAAGACACCGGACATCCGGTTCATGGAGCGTCATCCACTACAGCAGCACAGACGCCAGGAGCTATAGGGCCCGGACATCCGGCCTCGACGGCCCGGACATCCGGCCTCTCCCAAGCCCTCGGACATTCGGGCACCAGCCCGGAAATCTGGCCCCTCCGAACCCGAGAGCAACAAATGCCACCACTCCAGCCTGGACATCCAGCATTGCCTGAAAGCCCGGACATCCGGCCTCCCCTGTCTGTGCACAGTGAAGGGCCGAGGCCCGTGTATCCCTTCTCCCCCCTAGACTATATATACTCCACCTCGCCCAACTTTCTAGGGTTAGCGTTGTGATAGCTCATTTGAGAGATAGAGGTACACTCATCCATATCGGATCTCCTCCTTGCGAGAGACCGCGGCCTCTTCGGAGAAGATCCCTTTGGATTCAAGCCCCCTTTCTAAGGGAAGATCCCCCCGTGGATTCAAGACCTCCTCGCGGAGAAGACCGGTTACCATGTATCGTCCCTAGTTGATCGTGCATCGTGTATCGTTCCATGTACTCGAGGATCTAGCATATGTGTGACTATTTCTTGTTGGTTTAGTGTTTCCTCCCGTGTTTCCCCTTGTGTTTTCCCCCGTTTTCCCCTCGTGTTCTTCGTGGGATCCGCTCCTTTTATGAAAGATCAGACGATTAGAGTTCTACCCTACATCATCTTGGTATCAGAGCCACATTGATCACTATTTTGGAGCCTCCCCATTGTGTTTCTAGCCTTGTTTTGTTGTTTTTCGTCCTAATTCAAAAATTCCCCACCAAAAATAGCCCGATTTTTTTTCGTGATTTGTTGGTGTGTTGATATTTTGTTGGTTTGGATCCGTGGATTTGCTTTGTTTTGAGTGGATCTAGCTTCCCATCCATTTTGCCCCAATTTCCATCCACAAATTCCTCTGAATTTCGCCCGGGTTTGACCTCTCCACGCGGTGTTCATCCCGTTCGTCCCCAGATCCAGAGCCCGGACATCCGGCCCGACAAGCCCGGACATCCGGCCTTCCACCCGGACATCCGACCCCTGGCAGCAACATCTCCATCCACCGTCCCATTTTCCGTCCATTTTCACCAAATTTTGTTCCGGTGCCCACCATATACCACATATACTTCCGCATACCTCCACCACTTCCGCATAGCCCAACCATTTTGGACCGTTTCACTCTCTGACTCTTTTGCTACTTCGAGGTTTGAGCATTTGAGTTGCGGTACCGTATCCTTTTGTGTTTCGGCTATCTAGGTACGGTTCAACATCGACATCACCGCCGCTCATCTTCGCCACGGACGCGTCCTACATCATCACCGCCGTCCTACATCGTCATCAACAATGACCACCTCGACTACACCTTGGTATTCGTGCCACCATTTTGACACCATAATGAAAGCAAGACCGATAGCCTCATCTTGGTATTGCACATACCACTCTTGCCATTACATTGATAGCCATCATAGCCTTACTCCTTTGCGTTGCTTACCCTTTGAGACTAGCCATTGAGTATTGCCGGCAACGAGACTTTTGCACATTAGTGATCATACTTCCCATAGCATAAATACATCATTGTTGCATATATTGGTATCATCTCTTGTGTCACAAAGTTGTCATCGCATACACAATTGCTATCTTGGTTCGTCAAGCATCGCATACGAAAAGAGCTCCAACATCATAGAGCCAAACAAGCTTTTAAGCAAAGAGGAAAGATAAGCAAAGAGCTTTTAAGCAAGAACCATAACATCATACAACATTAAGATTGTCATACTCGATCATCGTGGATCATATCATAGCAACACCTTGCATAGAGCATACTTGGGATAGAAGTCGTTGCATTTTTGCTAAGTAGGTTGTGCACAAGTTCTTGTATCCGCCTATTGTGCAATCGTGCTAGCGTCTCTCTAGTGTCGTGCAACAAGAGCATTTTTGTGGATTCCACATTTTGGCTCACCCTTGGTTGGACGACCCACTTATCTTTTTGCATGTGTGTTTCCGTGTACCTTATGCTTGGTCTACTTGTTACATTGCATCTTGCGATTCTTTTCCAACATTATTGAAGCTCACTTACAATTGCATCAAATTTTGTGCCACCTTCCTAACCAAGCTCCACCAAAAGCTTTTACTTGTGTAGGTGTGAGAAACCGACAAGAGCCAGTACCAATTGTGTTATTTCCTTGCCCTACATTGGAGTGATCCTCGATCCACTTTCAACTTCGGTCAAGGTACATTTGGTATTCGTTCTTCTCTTTCTACCACTCACATTTGTATTGGAATGATGGATAGGCCAAGTACTTCTACCAACCCACTCTTCATGGAGCAAGATGACGACATGAACTCCTTCATCACCAAGAGTCACCTCTTTGGTGCACAACATGCTTTGCATCAAGAGCAACAAGCCATGAGTGAACGCATCGACAACCTTGCCGCCGACTTGCGACTTTCCGAGCAACGTACAAGGGACTACTTCGACCACAAGCTCGACGATCACAAGCAAGAGAATGATGCAAGGATGGACGAGATTCGCGCTTTGTTGCTCAACCGCTCTTCTTCCACTTCAAGAAGGAGTCGTTCAAGCCGCCACTCCGACTTCACCCTCTCCGGCTCAAGTACACCGACATCAAACACTCTTCGTCGTGCCACGAGCAACGAGCGTCAAGCAAGTCTCAATCCCTACGCGACACCGACTCTCAAGAGCCCCGACAACGTCAAACTCAAGAGGCCTTTGCGCTAGCACGAGAACGGCAACGAAAATGCCAACATGAAGCGGAAGAGCGAATGCGTCTACACCAAAATGTTCAAGATGCCGAGTCAAAATGCCAAGAAGAACAACTCCGTGAAGCTCAAGCACTTGCGGCGCAACAAGCCCTCCAAGATTCAAGTCGAGTCGTAGCCGATCGAGGCCGACAAGCACGAGAACAAGAAGAAGCATTTCATGAAGAAATTCAAGAACGGAGATTTCAATCTCGCGTGCATCGTCAAGTTCCTTAAGCTCCTCTTCGAGCTCGACAAGCTCCTCCACAAGCACGTCAAGAACAACAAGTTCCTCAACATCATGAAGACAATGGAGATCCTCCACGACAAGAGCAACATGAGGTTGACAACCCTCCGAGCCAAGAGCACCACGAGTTGAACAATCATCAACAACATGGGCTTCATCATCCCCGACCCCAACACAATGAAGAACAACGCTATGGCAAACTCAAGTTCACCATGCCCAAGTTCAACGGAAGCAACGATCCCGAAGAGTACCTTTCATGGGCATTGAAAGTTGACAAGATCTTCCGTTTGCACAATTATGAAAAAGAGAAGAAGATCGCAATGGCATCCCTTGAGTTCTAAGACTATGTCCTCATTTGGTAAGAACAAGTCATCGAGCGCCATGAGGCAAGAGATGAACCACCCATCACCACTTGGGCACAAATGAAGGATGTCATGAGAGCACGCTTCGTACCCGTGACCTCTTCAAGAAACTCCAACAACTCAAGCAAGGAACCAAGAGCGTTGAAGAGTACTACAAGGAGATGGAGATTGCAATGATAAGAGCCAATGTCACGAAAGATGATGAGCAAACAATGGCACGTTTCTTTAATGGACTCAATCATCCCATCAAGAAGATCGCGGACTTCCAACCATACTCAAATCTCATAGAGCTAGTGCACCAAGCTACCAAAGCGGATCGCCAAGTGCAAGATTATTTCAAGTATGCCAAGTTCTCATCCAAGTCCTACGGTTTCTCCAACAACCAAGCTTCAACGACTCCAACACCGACTACAAAGCCTTCTACTACCAACATCGACAAGTCGAGTTCCAAGAAAGCTCCGTCAACTCCAGGTCATCCTACCACAAGAAACTTCAAGCCGAGAGCTTCATCATCGTCAACTCCAACCGATGAGACCATCAAGACGAGTTCCTTCAAGTGTTTCACTTGCGGCGGCCGAGGCCACAAGTCCTATGAGTGCACTAACAAGCGGACCATGATCCTCAATGACGATGGCACTTACAACTCAATGAGTGAAGAAGAAATGGACGCCATCGAGCAAGTCGCATGCACCGGCAAGTGAACAATGAAGACGAACAAGTCTTTTGCGATGAACACTCAAGTCCCGCACTTGTTGTCTCCAAATTCTTGACCCTCCAACATCACCAAGAAGAAGACCAAAGATGCCACATATTCCACACCAAGGCCGACATCAATGGATGATCCGTCAAGGTCATCATCGATGGAGGGAGTTGTCATAATCTCGCAAGTGAAGAACTTTGCTCCAAGCTCCAATTGCCCAAGACGAAGCATCCACATCCATACAAAGTGCAATGGCTTAGCGACTCCGGCACCATCCAAGTCGAGCACTGAGTACAAGTCTCCTTCAAAATTGGCGCCTACGAAGACACCTTGAAGTGCGACGTCGTTCCAATGACCGTTTGCCATCTTCTCCTTGGACGCCCATGGCAATTTTATAGAGGAGTCATCCACAACAGCCGCACAAACCACTACATCTTCAAGATGAAGGGCAAGGAGTACGTCCTTCGTCCAATGTCGCCAAGTCAAGTGATCACCGACAAGCAAGCCACCCATCATGGAGATCATAGTGAGAGAGGGAGCCACCAAAAAGAGAGTGAGCGCCACCAAACATGAGATAAGAGAAGTTTGTGAGAACCCATCTAGTGTGATACACTATGTGCTCTTGTGAAAGGACAAGGCACCAAAAGCTAACACCTCTCACTCTCTACCTTTAGTCTTGTCTTCTCTTTTGCAGGAATTTCAAGATGTTTTCCTCGATGAGCTACCTCCGGGCCTACCTCCTCTACGAGGCATTGAGCACCGAATCGACCTCATCCCCGGAGCACCTCTTCCGAACAAAGCTCCATACCGCGTCAACCCCGAAGAAACCAAAGAAATACGAAGGAAAGTAAAACATCTCATAGACCATGGACATGTGCGTGAAAGTTTGAGTCATTGTGCCGTCCCGGTCATTCTTGTGCCAAAACGTGATGGTAGCTTTCGCATGTGCTCCGATTGTAGACCTATCAATGCTATCACCGTTCGATATAGGTATCCCATTCCACGCCTAGATGATATGCTTGATGAGCTTAGCGGTGCCACTATCTTTTCCAAAATTGATCTTAAGAGTGGTTACTATCAAATCCACATACAAGAGGGTGATGAATGGAAAACCGCCTTCAAAACCAAGTTTGGTTTGTATGAGTGGTTAGTCATGCCTATGGGTCTCTCGGAGGCACCGTCCACTTTTATGCGCCTTATGAATCATGTCTTTCGCCCTTACATTGGTATATTTGTTGTGGTTTACTTCGATGACATTCTTGTGTTTAGAAAATCTCTCAAAGAGCATGTCACCCATGTACGCACCGTTTTGCAAACTCTTAGAAAAGAGCGCCTCTATGCTAACATGGAGAAATGCCTTTTTGGTGTTGATAAGCTCGTTTTCTTGGGTTTTGTTGTTTCCTCTAAGGGTGTTCATGTTGATGATTCCAAGATCAATGCTATTAAGACTTGGCCACAACCAACCAACTTGCATCAAGTGCGTAGTTTTCTTGGCCTTGCGGGTTTCTATTGTCGATTTGTGAAGGATTTTAGCACCATTGCATCTCCTTTACATGCTTTGAGCAAGAAGAATGCGCCTTTTGTTTGGGGACCATCCCAAGATACCGCATTCAATGAGCTTAAGAATTTGCTTACTCATGCTCCTGTGCTTGCTTTACCCAACTTTGACAAGCCTTTTGAGATTCATTGCGATGCTAGTGGTAATGGCATAGGAGGTGTGTTAACGCAAGAGAAGCGCTCCATAGCTTACTTTAGTGAGAAACTTTCCGGAGCGCAACTCAATTACCCCATCTATGACAAAGAGCTATATGCTTTACTTCGCGTTTTGCATCAATGGGAACATTACCTTCGTCCACATGAGTTTATCATTCATACCGATCATGAGACTCTCAAGTATCTTAAGGGTCAAACCAAGTTGAACAAGCGTCATGCTAAATGGAGTGAATTTATTGAGTCTTTTCCTTATGTCATCAAATACGTCAAAGGTAAGGAAAACATTGTAGCGGGTGTTCTTTCCCACTTATGCATGCTTGTGAGTCAACTTGAATTGGATGTCATTAGTTTTGAGCATATCAAAGACTTGTATGAGCATGACCCTACTTTTGCTACTCCTTATACCAAGTGTTTGATGCATACTTCTTGGGAACGCTATTACATCAAGGATGGATATCTAATGAGAGCTAACAAACTTTGCATCCTCGAGTCTTCTCTTCGTTTGTTGCTTTTGTAGGAATCTCATGGAGGAGGCTTAATGGGACACTTCGGACGAGACAAGACGTTCGCCACGCTCTCGAAGAACTACTTTTGGCCAAAGATGTTCTGCGACATTAATCGCTTCACCAACCGTTGCTCTACATGTCACAAAGCTAATTCAAAAGCTCAATCTCATGGCCTCTATATGCCTCTACCAATTCCATACCAACCATGGGAAGATATTAGCATGGACTTTGTGCTTGGTTTGCCTAGGACTCGAAATGGGAAAGATTCAATATTTGTCGTTGTGGACCGTTTCTCTAAAATGGCACATTTCATTCCTTGCAACAAGGTAGACGATGCTTCACATGTTGCTAATCTCTTTTGTAGGGAAATATTGCGTCTACATGGAGTGCCAAAGACAATTGTCTCGGACCGCGACGTCAAGTTCCTAAGCTTCTTTTGGAAGACCCTATGCGCCAAGCTCAGAATCAGGCTACTCTTCTCCACGAAATACCATCCTCAAACCGACGCCCAAACGGAGGTGACCAACCGCACACTCTCCGCTCTACTTCGAGTACTCATCAAGAAGAACATCAAGAAGTGGGAGGAGTGCCTACCTATCGCCGAGTTCGCCTACAACCGAGCAAGACACTCAACAACCGGCAAGTCCCCCTTCGAGGTCGTCTACAGATTCAACCCATTGTCACCATTGGACATTCTTCCTCTACCACTCCAAGAGCACATCAATTTGGACGCAAGTGCACGAGCGACCCATCTGAAGAAGGTTCATGGAGATACAAGAAACACCATCGAGCGCCAAGTACAACGCCTTGCGACCAAGCTCAATGTCAACAAGCACCCTATGATATTCAACATTGGAGACCTCGTGTGGCTACACCTTTGCAAGGACCGCTTTCCCCAAGAACGCAAGTCCAAACTTCGACCACGTGCGGATGGACCCTTCAAGGTGCTTGCACGCTACAACAACAACGCATACAAGATCGACATCCCTCGCGACAAGTACTGCATGAGCGACACCTTCAATGTCAAAGATCTTTCTCCATACCATGGTGATGAAAAATTTGATCCGAGGACGGATCTTACCCAAGGGAGGGGAGATGATGCGGAGCATCTCATGATCATCCCCATGGACGCACCTACACCTCCAACGACACCACTTGGACCAATGACACGAGCCCGAGCCAAGGCTATCGAAGATAAGGTGAACTCACTCCTCTCTGAACTTCCACTTTCTATGCATGAGACATGGCTACTACCTAAGTCCGAGGTGTTGTGCATGATTAGGCACCAAGAGGACCCTCCCGAAGATGCTCATGAAGATGTACTAGTTCCCAAGTTCACGGATGAAGAGAACCAATGGAAGGAGCCAAGGACATCTCCCAGGCCCTGGACATCCGGCCAAGACCCCGGACATCCGGTCCCTGGAGCGTCATCCACTACAGCAGCACAGCCGCCAGGAGCTACAGGGCCCGGACATCTGGCCTCGACGGCCCGGACATCCGGCCTCTCCTGAGCCCCTGGACATCTGGCCACCAGCCCAGAAATCTGGGCCCTCCGAACCCGAGAGCAACAAATGCCACCACTCCAGCCCGGACATCCGGCCTCCCCAGCTCGGACATCCGGCATCGCTTGAAAGCCCGGACATCCGGCCCGACCATCCCGGGCATCCGGCCTCCCCTGTCCGCACACAGTGAAGGGCCGAGGCCCATGTATCGCTTCTCCCCCTAGACTATATATACTCCACCTCGCCCAACTTTCTAGGGTTAGCGTTGTGATAGCTCATTTGAGAGATAGAGCTACGCTCATCCATATCGGATCTCCTCCTTGCGAGAGACCGCGGCCTCTTCGGAGAAGATCCCTTTGGATTCAAGCCCCCTTTCTAATGGAAGATCCCCCCCGTGGATTCAAGACCTCCTCACGGAGAAGACCGGTTACCATGTATCATCCCTAGTTGATCGTGCACCATGTATCATTCCATGTACTCGAGGATCTAGCATATGTGTGACTATTTCTTGTTGGTTTAGTGTCTCCTCCCATGTTTCCCCTTGTGTTTTCCCCCATTTTCCCCTCGTGTTCCTCGTGTTCTTCGCGGGATCCGGTCCTTTCGTGAAAGATCGGGCGATTAGGGTTCTACCCTACATCATATTAGTATACTCCTTATACTCTAGAATGGTCTGAATCTCTCTATTTAATCCACCCATAAAACATGCAAGCATAGCTTCATTCTCCTCAACAATACCACATCTAATCATGCTAGTTTGCAATTCCTGATAATATTCTTCTACCAAAAAAATTCCTTGTCTTAAACGCTGCAAATTTTGAAGTAGTTCACGTTGATAATAAGGTGGAACCCAACGAGTACGCATAGAAGCTTTCAAAGCAGCCCAAGTAACTGGAATGGGATATAATCTGCAATGTTCAGACCACCAAACACATGCAAAACTAGTGAAAGCACAAACAACAGTAAGAACACGTCTCTCCTCAGGATATTGTAAACATGTAATACATTGTTTAGTTTCTAACTCCCAAGTAAGATATATATCAGGAATATATGTACCCTCAAATGGTGGAATATTCAATTTCAGTTTAGGAAGATGGTCGTGATCTCCTACCTCAGGTGGTGGTGCAGCCCTACCGTTGCGATGATATGCATGAGGACGACCTGGTGGTGGTGCTGGTGGTTACACGTAGTTCTGATTTTGATCAACCTCATCCTCGTAATGGTCCTCCACCTCTGCAGTACCAGCAGGAGCGACGTTGTTATTGTTGTTGTTGTTGTTGTTGTAGAGGTGCGACAGGTGGAGCGGGCGGTGGAAGACGCGCGAGCAATTCATTAAACTTGTTATCGAGCTTTGTTTCGAACGCCTTCTCAATGCCATCTATCTTCTCCATAGCCTCCTCAAATCTATTTAGCACATCTTCCACCTGTCCACTCATCATTTGGTGAAACTTATCATGTAACTCTTTGTTTGTCATGTTCTCCCAGTCACTCTCGCCGGCTTGTGATCCTGCCATGGTTAGCAGCAATAGAAACACACAAGAATATGATCCTATAGACTACTAGGAAGTGGTGGTGATGGTGTGGTGGACAGTCACAAATCCGTCAAGTGAATCTCAAATTCTTACCGGTTCTTACCAAGCAGCAGGTGGTGATCAGCAACCGTTGTAGTCAAAACTCTCAAAGCTTGGATAGAGCGATTACCAGGGAGAGTCAAATGCATGACGTAGATGTATGTGGAGCTGGGAAGGCTTACAATATGGTAGCAAAAAGGGTCAGCAATAATCAATTCAGAGATGCAAAGTTGAATAAACGCTCAACGACGGTACTGTGCTGGTCCTAGGCTAGACCATGCTAGAGATGCGAGCCTAGAACACTAACAAAATCACGGTGCTGCACTTAAATAAGGGAAAAGCACACTCTGGAACTTTTATTTTTCACTCTGTTTTTTTCTTTTGGCGCTCCTCTTTTTTTTTGCGCTCGTCTTTTTTTGCGCTCCTTTTTTTGTGAAAAATCACTATAATGGCGAGTGTCTCAAAACTCTTCCCTCGTCAAACTAATAGGATGGGCACGAATTTTGTTTTTTGAAATTAGGGCAGCGACGACGAAAAAGTGCGACAAAAAATCACTATGATGGCACGTGGCTCAAAAGACTCAGAAAAGCATAAAAATAGGATAGGGAAAAAATATTTTTGCCTGCGAAGATTTTGGCCTAAAAACTGCCCAGGGGTCTCCAGACCTCTTTTTTTTTTAAATCTACCCAGGCAAGGAAACACGAAACGGAAATTAGATGGATCTCGAAAACAAGCCTAATATGAAAGGAACTCAGATTGGTGGTGGATATATGGTGGTAGGATATGGCAACAGTGGTTGTATATGGATACAGATTGGTGATGGTATATGGATATGGATTGGTGGTGGTATATGGATACGGATTGGTGGTGGTATATGGATATGGATTGGTGATTGTATATGGAGATTGATCGGTGGTAGATAAGCGGTGGTGGTAGATGGCAGGGGCGATGATGATGGTGCGGCGGCGGCGTGACAACTTATGACCGGAACTTGAAGCTCTAAAAGACTAGACTCTAAGACCATCAACTAGACACGACAATGCAATCGCAAATTCAACAAAGCAAAATACTGAAAAGACTATGCAAAGGCTCAGACTGGTTCGAATATGATGAACTAACCCTAATTTTTTTGGCTTTTTCGTGGACTGTAGGTACGAAGAACAGACTCGATCTAAACTATGAAAAACTGTAAAATCTCACCGAGCAACCTGGAAATTTGATACCACTTGATAGAGGCGAAGGTGTCCCGATGTTTCGATGAGATGGAGGCTATCGTTTTCTGTGGGAGTCGACCTTGACGATCCGACTACGAACGTGCGAGACGTCGCGCCTTAGCAATCGCTAAACCAACTTCCGAGGGGTTATTGACCACGCCTGAGGACGATCAACCTGACCACGAGGGTCTGTTTCCTGTGAGCAAACGAAGAACAAGCAAGAAACTGAGATTGCAATCTAGATATTGCGAATATAAGATGAAAGCTTTATTGATCAAGGTGGGGTTCTGTGACGTCTTGGTCTAGTCATTGGACACAAACGAAGTACGTGAAGTTGCAGCTATGGCAAACTTTTGATCCAAACAAAACCCAAAGTCTAAACAACGCCCTAAGGGCTGTATATATGGTGGAAAAGGGGAATTTCGAGGCCCTTGGAGGAGGGGTCCGAAACCAACCCTAACTCTTGTTTCCCCACACATACAGACTCTAAAAATAGCCTATACTTAAGTATTTCGAAAATACATGGGCCTGGCCCAATAATAAGGTGACGCATCACCTAGAATAGCCTCTGGACGAAATTTATGAAGTGGCATCTTGTATGTTTCATCCAAGGCTTCATGCACTCCTTATGGTGACTTCAAAGTCCTAAAATCATCACTTGTAACTTCGTTCTTAAGCCCCTTGCGCATGCCATCATCTCCATGCTTGAACTTGATCCAAGGTTCATCTTTCTTGTCCAAACTAGGCCCTTCATTTGTAAGCAAAACAAATGTATCCAATTTAGGCAGCATCATATTCTCATGAACATTATAATCGTTACCAAGAAACGAAAGTTCCTGATAATTCAATTGGCGTGTGTGAGCTCTAGTAATTGGTCCAGTATGTATAGCAGCAGGGGCTGTGGGTGTAACAATGGTATTGATGTCCTCATCAAAGGCATGCATGGCGCCCCTCTCAGGTTGGGCTAGGGGGCTCTCCTCAGGAGGGCCTCTGACCTGACCAGCGTCACGAGGGAGGCGTTCGGGCACCATGTGGAGGCGTGCTTCAACGCGCGCTTCCGCGAGAAGAGCGCAGGGTCCAAGGCGCCAGGCGCTCAGGAGTTCATCACCAAGGCAATCGAGGAGCTTCAGGAAGCGGGAGCCATGCGGGGCGAGCATCGCCTCGCTCCAAGCAGCGCATCTCCCTCCCCTGGTGAGTGCAGCGAGCTGCGCGCCTGCGTCAACATCCAAGGCTCAATAGAGTCATGTCTCAGGAGCTCTTCTGGTCGTCTGGCGTTGGCTGGTGCGAGGGCCCCCCGCACAGCTATGTTCACATACCTTTCGGTCTGCCGAGCATGGCTGTTGCGCACCAACGCCACGTGCGGGCCGTCCTGGAGGCTCACAAGGCCAGGCGCAAGGTAGTCCAGATGGAGGAGGTGACGGACCCTCGTGAGTTCCCCGGGCCTCTGAAGCCTCACAAGGCTCAGGAACCAGATGACTCGTGAGGAACGGCTTCTGTGGCACGCGTCTTCAGCTACTCCAACACTTCTCCAGCAACGGTGCCAGGTGACACTTTTTTGTTTTGTTCAGTCGAGGGCGCCCCTCGGGCTACATTATCCTCGAGCTGTTGGGGCCAGCCCCGCAGCCGCACCATGTTTAGTTATGTACCCCGGACTGGTATGCATGCTTGTAGTATCATGGTCATCGTCGTTGTTTCGTTATCTATAGAGTTGCCCCTGTGGCCTCTATGCATTGCTAAACCTGCCTCTTGCTCATCTCGCAGTGGGGGCTATTGGCAGGACGTATGTGCTCGGGTCTGTCCCTGTAGTGCTGATAAACCTAAGAGACTGAGCTCTGGCTCACGGCCGGCCCCGCGCACATCACCTCATCGAGTCCTTAGTGCCTTCACCTTCTCGCGGAAAGATCACCAACATGACAGGAAGTGTGGCTATGCGCTATTCTCTCTTTCTCCGACTAACTCGCGGGGACCTCCGGAGTCGGAACCACGGGCGGCCCCACCAGCACCTCGAGTCATGACCCCTCCAAGGCCAGCCCTTCCTTTTTCAGGCAATTCGCTTGCACGTTAAAGGGGGGGTGCCCTGAGCATTGCGCCTCAGGGACTTCTACTGGCTCTCGAGCCCTCACCCCCTGGCCTTGACCACGGCTTCACGACCTGGCATACCAGTGGCGGCTGAGCTTCGCTCGAGGGCCGGGACCCGAGGACGTAGAATAGTTAGATGAGCCGGGAAGAGGGGATCGGTGTGATCCTGCCTGGAAGCACCGCCACCAGGACACAGTAAGGCATCACACAACAGCTATCTTCGCAGCGAAGGAACCACTGCGGGCTCGCCAAGATAAGTCACCCCATACACGCCAGTGTAAATCTCACAATTCAACATTTTGACTCTTGTGATCTCGCTCGGGCAAGGACATTTCCCTTTCGTCCTTTAGGGAGCCGCTTGCACACTAAAGGGGACCCCCCTGAGCATCGCGCCTCACGGGCTCTTACCAGACCTCGGGCCACTCACCTCCTAGCCTTGATCACGGCATCACAACCTGGCATACCAGCGACAGCTGAAGCCTGCCTTGGGACTGGGTCCTGTTTGCATAGAGCACTAAGCTACCGCGAGAACAAAAAGGAGCACCATGCCAAGGCAAGATACGTGATCGCAACACGGAACCAGGAATAATAACATCTAGACAAAAGCATTGCAATTTTTTACATACCCCCACGAGTCTCGTCATAGTTTTGTGCAGGGAAGGCAAAAGAGAAGGACCCTGAAGAACCCCCGCTTCAGCGACATCATCGATGGTGCCGAGACAATGCCGCTGTTGTGCTCCAGGCGCGGTGTCTCGATGGCTCGTAGCTATTGTCGTCGCTGGATTCCGAAGAGTCGCTGCTGCTATCGGAGGAGCTGCGGGCAAGGGCAAGGGCAAGTTCAATGCCCATGGCCGTGCCACCTTGACCGCCTCTCCTGGAGCAGCATTTCAGGCGCTGACCGTCCTTGCCAAAAACCTTGAAGATGAGCGTCGAAGCCATGTCATATTCAAAGTGGATGGCGAGGGCTCCCTCCGGGCAGCAAACACGCGCCATCTCGCCCCATCCTCGAGTCATGAAGAAGTCGCTGGAGTGGATGACCTCAACCTCAGCTTCATAAGCTTGGCTGCAGCACCTGCGTGTTGAAGCTACAGCTCGACCGACCCCCTCGGCGGTATCTCCTCTGCGAAGAACCGCGGGAGCCGGATCCATGTGCGCGGCGGCATTTCCGCCCACACCACCAACTCATGTGTCATGCTTTCGGCATGGGGCCACGAGCCGGGTGGCCGTGCCGCCACCGCCTATCCTCCACTGTGGCCCTATCCCTTGTGGTGTCGGGCGCTGCCCCTGTGCGCAGGGCTTCGCACACGAGCGTACATGGGGAGAGGGAAGCCCGGCGAAGGCCCTTCATGCCAAGGTCGCGTCACCTCTGTCTCCTCATTGGTGTCACGAGAGCAGCCAAGCCTCTTCTTCGGCGGGAGTGGCCCAAGTTCCACTTGAGGGGCCTTCCCTATCTCCACCGCGGAGAACCTCCTCACCGGCGCCATGGATGGTTTGACGAGACGGCGAAGCAGGAAGGAAGAAGAAGGACAAAGCAGCGAGAAGATGAAGATGAGCATGGGTGCTCCGCCCCCCATTTATAGCCAGAGGGAGGTCAACCGCAGGCCTCCCACGATCCCCAGTAATGATTATCCTTTTTGCATGCAGCAGGCTGTTGTCAAGTTGGACGGTTGCTGAGGCAGCATGGGGAAGCAGAGAGGCCCACGTCCCATCAAGCGCCACGCGTGGACTGGGTCCATAGGCGGTTGGGGCCCACGGCGTTTCTCCCTTGCCCTTTGGATTTGCCTTGAAGCCAAGTCTGAGCGCGCCTTGGGCCCGGGGGCTACTATCGGCATTATGGGAACCAGGGTACCCAGACTTGCCTACCTGCGGCCCATGGCGTGGCTCCGTCAATGGCCTGGTACGTCCCATCTTTAGCATCGACAACACAGGACCCTCGCGAAGCGGACGACGCCAAGACCTCCAGAGGGAGCGGCCTCCCTAGGCTAGCTCTTGAGGAGCGGAGATTCCTATGCAGGCGCTCACCTCGTGAGGTTAAGGTGATGCAAGCCATGACAACCAAGGCCAGGCAGGCGCCAGCGGGTGCAGTATAGCAGGTTTCCTCTTTGGTGCTAAAGAGGAAAGTTTAGGCGCGGAGTCCCGAGGAATCAGCCAAAGGTTTTCATTTCCGTGCTACAAGACCAAGACTGCCAGGACGACAGGACGGAGGTCATCGCCGAGCCCACAAGGACGGCACGACCAGAAGCTTTGCAGGCGAAGACCACCTTTCATCAGGATAGGATGTACTATTTGTCTCCCTTCAAACTTGGTCGTTGTGGGATCCCTTCCCGCCTTCATTTTGGGGGGAAGAGGACCAAGGCCACTATAAATATAGCTTAGCCACCACCATATAGGGGATCGGACCATCCGAACCCTCACCAGCTCCCGCCGACACAAGAACATACCTGCTGAGGTAGTTCTTCCTCTGTACTAGTTCATCCTCAGCCCACCGCGAGGCTAATCCACAACAAAGCAGGAGTAGGGTCTTACACCGCAAGGTGGCCCGAACCTGGGTAAACTGCCTTGTCTATCTCCTTTCCTGTTCATGGAGCTAGGTTGTGGGAGCATCGAGTTGGTAGGCTGGGGAGATTGAGTTCTCCGCACGCACCCTAGAGTTAAAATCTTTCTTGGGTCTGCGGAGCCCCGAATCCGATAGCCAATGACGATGACACATACGACTCCATGAGTGAAAAAGAATTGGAAGCCCTTGAACTTGTGGCATCTATGAGTGAATGAAAATGAAGACGACAAAGTCTTTTGTGAAAATGATTCAAGCCCCGCTCTCGTTGTCTCCAATGTCTTGACACTTCAACACCAACAAGAGGAAGACCAACGTTGCCACATCTTCCATACCAAAGCGGACATCAACGGTCATTCCGTTAAGGTCATCATCGACGGAGGAAGTTGCCACAACTTGGCAAGTGAAGAACTATTCTCCAAGCTACACTTTGTCAAGATGAAGCATCCTCGCCCCTACAAGGTCCAATGGCTTAGCGACTCTGGCACCACTCAAGTGGAGCACATCAAGTCTCCTTCAAGATTGGAGCATACGAAGACTCCTTGGAGTGTGATGTGGTTCCCATGTCTGTTTGCCATCTCCTACTTGGACGACCATGGCAATTCGACCGCGGCGTCATCCACAAGGGCGAACCAATCACTATAGCTTCAAGATGAAGGGAAAGGAGTACATGCTACGACCTATGTCACCAAGCCAAGTGATCGCCGACAAGCAAGCAAACACCCATCATGGAGAGAATAGTGAGAGAGTGAGCCACCAAAAATAGAGTGAGAGCCACAAGCCCATAATGAGTGCCTCCACAATGAGTGACAAGAAAAACTTAGTGCTATTTGCTACCAAAAGTGAGATGAGAGAAGTGTGTGAGAGCCCATCAAGTGTTATGCACTATGTCCTATTATGCAAGGATGAAGCGGAAAGGACTAACACCTCTCACATTCTACCTTTAGTGTTGTCTTCTCTATTGCAGGAATTCCAGGACGTTTTCCCCGATGAGCATCCTCCGGGACTACCTCCTCTTCGCGACATCGAACACCGAATCGACCTTATCCCTGGTGCACCATTACCGAACAAGGCACCCTACCGCATCAACCCTGAATAAACCAAGGAAATACAATGGCATGTAAAACAACTCATCGACAATGGGCATGTTCGTGAAAGCTTAAGTCCTTGTGCCATTCTGGTTATTCTTGTGCCTAAGAAAGATGCTAGTTTTCGCATGTGTTCCGATTGTCGTCCTATCAATCCTATCACCGTCCATTATCATTAGCCCATTCCATGCCTTGATGATATGCTAGATGAGCTTAGCAGAGCCACCATTTTTTCTAAGATTGACCTTAAGAGTGGCTATTACCAAATTTGCATCCAATAGGGTGATGAATGGAAGACCGCTTTCAAAACCAAGTTTGGTTTATATGAATGGTTGGTCATGCCTATGGGCTTATCGGAAGCACCGGCTACCTTTATGCGTGTGATGCATTATGTTCTTCTCCCATACATTGGTGTCTTTGCTGTGGTCTACTTTGACGATATCCTTGTATTTAGCATGTCTTTAGAAGATCGTGTCACCCATCTTAGATCCGTTTTGCAAACTGTATGAAAAGAGCGCCTTTATGCTAATATGGACAAATGCCTTTTTCTTGTTGACAAGCTTGTTTTCTTGGATTTTGTTGTGTCATGTAAGGGTGTTCATGTAGATGAAGCTAAAATTGATGTTGTTAAAACTTGGCCACAACCAACCAACTTGCAACAAGTGCGAAGTTTCCTTGGCTAAGCCGGTTTCTATCGTAGATTCATTAAGGACTTTAGCACTATTGCATCCCCTTTGCATGCCTTGAGTAAGAAGAATGCACCATTTGTTTGGGGAACATCCCAAGATATCGCATTTCATGAGCTTAGGAATTTGCTCAACATGCTCCTTTGCTTGCTTTTCCCAATTTTAACAAAACCTTTGAAGTTCATTGCGATGCTAGTGGCAACGGTATAGGAAATTCATTGCGATGCCCCATAGCTTACTCTAGTGAGAAACTTTCCGGTGCGCAACTTAACTATCCCATCTATGACAAAGAGTATGCTTTAATGAGAGTTTTGCATGTGTGGGAACATTATCTTCGCCCTCATGAATTTGTCATCCATACGGATCATGAATGCTTAAATACCTTAAGGGTCAAACTAAATTGAATGAGCGATATGCCAAATGGAGTGAGTTTGTTGAGTCTTGTCCATATGTCATCAAGTACATTAAGGGTAAAGAGAATGTTGTGGTGGATGTTCTTTCCTGCAAATGCATGCTTGTTACTCAACTTGAATTGAATGGCATTGGCTTTGAGCACATAAAAGACTTGTATGCGAATGATCCTACTTTTGCTATTCCATATGCCAAATGTTTGACGCATACATCTTGGGAACGCTATTACATTAAAGATGATTATCTTATGAGAGCTAACAAACTATGTATCCCCGAGTCTTCTCTTTGTTTGTTACTTTTACAAGAAACTCATGGAGGAGGACTTATGGGACACTTTGGACGCGATAAGACATTCGCTACACTCTCCAAGAACTACTTTTGGCCCAAGATGTTCTGCGACGTCTCATGCTTCAGCAACTGATGTTATACATGTCGCAAAGCTAAGTCTAAAGCTCAATCCCATGGTCTCTATATGCCACTTCCTATTCCGTATCACCCATGGGAAATATTAGTATGGACTTTGTGCTTGGTTTGACTAGAACTCAAAATGGCAAAGATTCTGTATTTGTTGTTGTGGACAGTTTCTGATAGAGGCGGGTGAGGGAGTCCTAGACTAAGGGGTCCTCAGGCGCCCGGCCTGTTGGACATGGGCCGGACTAATGGGCTATGAAGATACAAGACCGAAGACTCTCACCCGTGTGCGGATAGGACTCTCCTTGGTGTGGATGGCAAGCTTGGCATTCAGATATGAAGATTCCTTTCTCTGTAACCGACTTTGTAGAACCCTAGTCCCCTCTGTATCTATATAAACCGGCGGGTTTAGTCCATAGAGGCAATCATAATCATATAGTCTAGACTTCTAGGGTTTTAGCCATTATGATCTCGTGGTAGATCCACTCTTGTAACCCCCATACTCATCAATATTGATCAAGCAGGACATAGGGTATTACCTCCATCAAGAGGGCCTGAACCTGGGTAAAACTTCGTGTCCCTTGTCTCCTGTTACCATCAACCTCAGACGCACAGTTCAGGACCCCCTACCTGAGATCTGCCGGTTTTGACGCCAACATTGGTGCTTTCATTGAGAGTTCCACTATGTCGCCGTCAGAAGGTTCGATGGCTTCATCCATCATCTGCAACGATGCTGCCCTAGGGGAGGTTTTTCTCCCCGGCCAGATCTTCGTATTCGGCGGCTTCGCACTGCGGGCCAACTCGCTTCGCCATTTGGAGCAGATCGACAACTACGCCCCAGGTCACCAGATCAGTTTTGGAAACATGGATTATGTCGCTGATATCCGAGGAGACTTGATGTTCCAAGGATTCACGATCCCAACCTCCGCTCTGTCCTTAGGGCCGGAGCGCCTCGCCAGTACTGAAGACAGGATTCTTAAACCCGCTGGACTATCTGTGGCCACTAGGCCCAGTACGGGAGAGCCGGAGGAAGTAGTGTCACCGACATCCATCACCAAGCCGGAATCTTCCCCGGACACCGGCTCCGAACTCTCGGAGTCAGCATTGTGTGAGCTCGGCCAAGGAATTCCCTTCCCGCCATACTCCACGAATTCTTTTCTCCCTCAACAAACCTCACCTTTAAGCGAGGCTTTGGACTTGATGTGATCCCTCATGATTATGGAGGAGCAACGTCCGAACTATTCCTAGCCCGGACTAGGGGCTGAGAGCGGGGAATTTTACGTCCCACCCACCCACCACCCACTTGATCGCCATAGTAGAGGACTTAACTAACATGCTCAATTACGGCTCTGAAGACATCGATGGTATGGACGACGATGCCGGAGAGGAGCAAGCTGAAACCCCATCATTTACTGGAAGCTGGACGGCCACCTCTTCGTATGACGTATACATGGTGGATGCACCCAAGGAGGGTGACAGCGATAAAGAGAAAAATCCAGTAGAGGATAAACCTCCCGAGATACAACAAAAGCATCTACGACGCCGCTCTAAATCATGCCGCAGCAAAGACATCAATACCGTAGATCGATCTAGCCGGACCATCGCGCGATGATGGCTATCAAGCCGAACATGGAAAGCACAATCACGTCCGAGTTGAAAGCCGCAGACGGACTCCATCCGAACTACTTCATGATCTGGCTCGGTATAGAGGTGCCCCACACCCTCTCTGCTTCACTGATGAAGTACTGGAACATGAATTCCCATAAGGGTTCAAACCTGTGAATATTGAATCATATGATGGAACCACAGATCCCGCAGTATGGAATGAAGACTTTATTCTCCATATTCATATGGCCCGCGGCGATGATCTTCATGCCATCAAATACCTCCCCCTAAAACTCAAGGGGCCAGTGTAACGCCCTCGATGCGACTATATCTCCTACGAGTCGAAGCATGACTTAGAGGCATAACCGCATTGAAAGCAATGTCGCAAGTAAGGTAATCTTCACAACAACCCATGTAATATAGATAAAAGGAGTAAAGGATACATAGTTGGCTTACACTCGCCACGTCACACAAATACATGAATAACATTACAATCATCCAATTCACTCATGGTCCGACTACGGTACCAAAATAAAAGATCAACCCCAACATGCGACATGGTCCCGATCGCCCCAACTGGGCACCACTACTGATCATTAGGGAAGGACACATAGTAACGGCGTGAGTCTTCTTCGAGCTCCCACTTGAGCTCAAGCGCATCATCTGGAACGGAATCATCGGTCCCTGCATCTGGTTTGGAAGTAATCTGTGAGTCACGGGGACTCAGCAATCTCGCACCCTCACGATCAAGACTATTTAAGCTTATAGGTAAGGCAAGGTAATATGTGGAACTGCAGCAAGCGACTAGCATATATGGTGGCTAACCTGTTCGCAAAAGAGAGCGAAAAGAGGAGGCAAAGCACGAACGAAGAACTATACAATAACCTATGTCAAACATTACTCCAACACCGTGTTCACCTCCCGGACTCCGCCGAGAAGAGACCATCACGGTAACACACGCAGTTGATTCATTTTAATTAATTTATGGTTCATGTTATCTACAACCGGACATTAACAAATTCCCATCTGCCCATAACCGCGGGCACGGCTTTCGAAAGTTCAAATTCCTGCAGGGGAGTCCCAACTTAGCCCATCACAAGCTCTCACGGTCAACGAAGGATATTCCTTCTCCCGAGACATTCCGATCAGACTCGGCATCCCGGTTCTACAAGACATCCTCGACAATGGTAAAACAAGTCCAGCAACACCGCCCAAATGTGCCGACAAATCCCGATAGGAGCTGCACATATCTCGTTCTCAGGGCACACTCAGATAGGTCAAGCTACGAGTAAAACCAACCCTCGAGTTTCCCCGAGGTGGCCCCGCAGGCTGCCTAGTTCGGACCAACACTCAGAGGAGCATGGCCCAGGGGGGTTTAAAATAAGATGACCCTCGGGCTCCAGAAACCCAAGGGAAAAAGAGGCTAGGTGGCAAATGGTAAAACCAAGGTTGGGCATTGCTGGAGGAGTTTTATTCAATGCGAACTGTCAAGGGGTTCGCATTATCACCCAACTGCGTAAGGAATGCAAAATCCGGGAACATAACACTGATATGACGGAAAACTAGGGCGGCAAGAGTGGAACAAAACACTAGGCAAAAGGCCGAGCCTTCCACCCTTTACCAAGTATATAGATGCATTAAGATAACAAGATAATATGGTGATATCCCAACAATAAACAATGTTCCAACAAGGAACGATCTCCAATCTTCACCTGCAACTAGCAATGCTATAAGAGGGGCTGAGCAAAGCGGTAACATAGCCAATCAACGGTTTGCTAGGACATGGTGGGTTAGAGGTTTGACATGGTAATTTGGGAGGCCTAAAAAGCAAGTGGTAGGCATCGTAGCATAGGCATAGCAAAAGAGCGAGCATCTAGCAAGCAAAGATAGAAGTGATTTCGAGGGTATGATCATCTTGCCTGCAAAGTTGTCAGAGTTGACTTGATCCTCGTAAGCCAACTCAATGGGCTCCTCTTTAGTGAACTCGTCTACAGGAACTTAACATGGCAAAACAAGGCATGACATGAAGCTACTCAAAGCACTTAACAAAAGTCCCTTAGTGACCTTGAGCCAAAAGGGATAAGAAAATAGAATTGCAAGCATGTGAACATGGCAAAAACATAAACAGATCTCAGACTTAGTGAAAAATTGGAGCATGCAAATCTGTTAACGAGTAGGCATGTTTACGAGCTTGATACACTCACTACAGAGCATGGCATGACAAACTAATCATACACCCGTCAAGAATACATATAATAGAAGCTATACATGGCAATAACAACAACGTAGCATGCACGGATCAATTACAACATCCTCGGCAAAATCGCTAACAAGTCAACAATCTGCCAGGATTCACGAAATAGCAAACGTAGAGCTCGATTGACTCAAGCTAGGGTGCTCCATAATTGCAAACAAAGATATGGATGGATAGAGCACCACAATATTAAGAAATCATCCTTACTGATCATCCTCAAAAGGGGCACGGATCACTAGGAAACAACCTGAACATATGGCATACCGACAAAAACAGAACAAGGACTTAGAGAAATTCTAAATCCCTGAAATCAGCATTAACGAATGCACTACTTTGCAAGCTTGTGCTAGTCAACACACATATCACAAAAATACATGGTAAGCACCTCTGTAAAGATGGAATGACATATAACAAAACTCATTTAGAGCCAAGGAGCATCTCATGCACACATTAATCATGGCAAAAATGACAAATAGCTATTTGATGCAGCAGATCTGACAATTTTATCATATAGCCGTTTTCCAACAGCATTTCGGGCGTCAAGATGAGCTCAAATGAAAATGATGCAATGATATAAAATGGTGTACTCTCTGAGGCGAACATTTTGATATGCTACATGCGCAAATCGAAGCTACGGATGCGGAGTTACGACATGATGAAAAACGTAAATAAATTAGGGTTCCGGGGAAAAGTCAACCGTCCGAAACTCAGATCCAGATACGGATCACTGTAGCAAGCGCACGCGGACCAAGGTTGAGCGTCGCCGGAGAAGAAGAGGCCGGCGGGGGCGTGGTCGCCGGACCGGCTGGACGGCGCCGGCATCGGAGAGGAGGCGTGGAGGTGCGCGGACGTCGGCGGCGAGGTTGCCGCGGTGGGCC